>NC_138772.1:331092798-331837798 GCF_965119305.1 Pelophylax lessonae
GATCATATTTTCTATTCCGCTATTTAATCAAAAACCTTTGGGGATCAGTTAAATTGGGGGATAGTCTGTGTTGGTACGTGTGAGAGAGATCCACCTTTCCAAGTTGTTGGGGTTCATCTCATACTTCTGAAGGTTTGAGGGTGCTGCCTGTTCCATACTCCCCCTACTCCTAGCCTTTTAGGGGTACAAACAATAGTAATTGGGGCCTAGTGTGGTTGTGTACGTGTGATATACATACACTTTTTTGGGATCATATTTTCTATTCCGCTATTTAATCAAAAACCTTTGGGGATCAGTTAAATTGGGGGATAGTCTGTGTTGGTACGTGTGAGAGAGATCCACCTTTCCAAGTTGTTGGGGTTCATCTCATACTTCTGAAGGTTTGAGGGTGCTGCCTGTTCCATACTCCCCCCTACTCCTAGCCTTTTAGGGGTACAAACAATAGTAATTGGGGCCTAGTGTGGTTGTGTACGTGTGATATACATACACTTTTTTGGGATCATATTTTCTATTCCGCTATTTAATCAAAAACCTTTGGGGATCAGTTAAATTGGGGGATAGTCTGTGTTGGTACGTGTGAGAGAGATCCACCTTTCCAAGTTGTTGGGGTTCATCTCATACTTCTGAAGGTTTGAGGGTGCTGCCTGTTCCATACTCCCCCTACTCCTAGCCTTTTAGGGGTACAAACAATAGTAATTGGGGCCTAGTGTGGTTGTGTACGTGTGATATACATACACTTTTTTGGGATCATATTTTCTATTCCGCTATTTAATCAAAAACCTTTGGGGATCAGTTAAATTGGGGGATAGTCTGTGTTGGTACGTGTGAGAGAGATCCACCTTTCCAAGTTGTTGGGGTTCATCTCATACTTCTGAAGGTTTGAGGGTGCTGCCTGTTCCATACTCCCCCTACTCCTAGCCTTTTAGGGGTACAAACAATAGTAATTGGGGCCTAGTGTGGTTGTGTACGTGTGATATACATACACTTTTTTGGGATCATATTTTCTATTCCGCTATTTAATCAAAAACCTTTGGGGATCAGTTAAATTGGGGGATAGTCTGTGTTGGTACGTGTGAGAGAGATCCACCTTTCCAAGTTGTTGGGGTTCATCTCATACTTCTGAAGGTTTGAGGGTGCTGCCTGTTCCATACTCCCCCTACTCCTAGCCTTTTAGGGGTACAAACAATAGTAATTGGGGCCTAGTGTGGTTGTGTACGTGTGATATACATACACTTTTTTGGGATCATATTTTCTATTCCGCTATTTAATCAAAAACCTTTGGGGATCAGTTAAATTGGGGGATAGTCTGTGTTGGTACGTGTGAGAGAGATCCACCTTTCCAAGTTGTTGGGGTTCATCTCATACTTCTGAAGGTTTGAGGGTGCTGCCTGTTCCATACTTCCCCCTACTCCTAGCCTTTTAGGGGTACAAACAATAGTAATTGGGGCCTAGTGTGGTTGTGTACGTGTGATATACATACACTTTTTTGGGATCATATTTTCTATTCCGCTATTTAATCAAAAACCTTTGGGGATCAGTTAAATTGGGGGATAGTCTGTGTTGGTACGTGTGAGAGAGATCCACCTTTCCAAGTTGTTGGGGTTCATCTCATACTTCTGAAGGTTTGAGGGTGCTGCCTGTTCCATACTCCCCCTACTCCTAGCCTTTTAGGGGTACAAACAATAGTAATTGGGGCCTAGTGTGGTTGTGTACGTGTGATATACATACACTTTTTTGGGATCATATTTTCTATTCCGCTATTTAATCAAAAACCTTTGGGGATCAGTTAAATTGGGGGATAGTCTGTGTTGGTACGTGTGAGAGAGATCCACCTTTCCAAGTTGTTGGGGTTCATCTCATACTTCTGAAGGTTTGAGGGTGCTGCCTGTTCCATACTCCCCCTACTCCTAGCCTTTTAGGGGTACAAACAATAGTAATTGGGGCCTAGTGTGGTTGTGTACGTGTGATATACATACACTTTTTTGGGATCATATTTTCTATTCCGCTATTTAATCAAAAACCTTTGGGGATCAGTTAAATTGGGGGATAGTCTGTGTTGGTACGTGTGAGAGAGATCCACCTTTCCAAGTTGTTGGGGTTCATCTCATACTTCTGAAGGTTTGAGGGTGCTGCCTGTTCCATACTCCCCCTACTCCTAGCCTTTTAGGGGTACAAACAATAGTAATTGGGGCCTAGTGTGGTTGTGTACGTGTGATATACATACACTTTTTTGGGATCATATTTTCTATTCCGCTATTTAATCAAAAACCTTTGGGGATCAGTTAAATTGGGGGATAGTCTGTGTTGGTACGTGTGAGAGAGATCCACCTTTCCAAGTTGTTGGGGTTCATCTCATACTTCTGAAGGTTTGAGGGTGCTGCCTGTTCCATACTCCCCCCTACTCCTAGCCTTTTAGGGGTACAAACAATAGTAATTGGGGCCTAGTGTGGTTGTGTACGTGTGATATACATACACTTTTTTGGGATCATATTTTCTATTCCGCTATTTAATCAAAAACCTTTGGGGATCAGTTAAATTGGGGGATAGTCTGTGTTGGTACGTGTGAGAGAGATCCACCTTTCCAAGTTGTTGGGGTTCATCTCATACTTCTGAAGGTTTGAGGGTGCTGCCTGTTCCATACTTCCCCTACTCCTAGCCTTTTAGGGGTACAAACAATAGTAATTGGGGCCTAGTGTGGTTGTGTACCTGTGATATACATACACTTTTTTGGGATCATATTTTCTATTCCGCTATTTAATCAAAAACCTTTGGGGATCAGTTAAATTGGGGGATAGTCTGTGTTGGTACGTGTGAGAGAGATCCACCTTTCCAAGTTGTTGGGGTTCATCTCATACTTCTGAAGGTTTGAGGGTGCTGCCTGTTCCATACTCCCCCTACTCCTAGCCTTTTAGGGGTACAAACAATAGTAATTGGGGCCTAGTGTGGTTGTGTACGTGTGATATACATACACTTTTTTGGGATCATATTTTCTATTCCGCTATTTAATCAAAAACCTTTGGGGATCAGTTAAATTGGGGGATAGTCTGTGTTGGTACGTGTGAGAGAGATCCACCTTTCCAAGTTGTTGGGGTTCATCTCATACTTCTGAAGGTTTGAGGGTGCTGCCTGTTCCATACTCCCCCCTACTCCTAGCCTTTTAGGGGTACAAACAATAGTAATTGGGGCCTAGTGTGGTTGTGTACGTGTGATATACATACACTTTTTTGGGATCATATTTTCTATTCCGCTATTTAATCAAAAACCTTTGGGGATCAGTTAAATTGGGGGATAGTCTGTGTTGGTACGTGTGAGAGAGATCCACCTTTCCAAGTTGTTGGGGTTCATCTCATACTTCTGAAGGTTTGAGGGTGCTGCCTGTTCCATACTTCCCCTACTCCTAGCCTTTTAGGGGTACAAACAATAGTAATTGGGGCCTAGTGTGGTTGTGTACGTGTGATATACATACACTTTTTTGGGATCATATTTTCTATTCCGCTATTTAATCAAAAACCTTTGGGGATCAGTTAAATTGGGGGATAGTCTGTGTTGGTACGTGTGAGAGAGATCCACCTTTCCAAGTTGTTGGGGTTCATCTCATACTTCTGAAGGTTTGAGGGTGCTGCCTGTTCCATACTCCCCCTACTCCTAGCCTTTTAGGGGTACAAACAATAGTAATTGGGGCCTAGTGTGGTTGTGTAC
This sequence comes from Pelophylax lessonae, assembly GCF_965119305.1. Lineage (NCBI taxonomy): Eukaryota > Metazoa > Chordata > Amphibia > Anura > Ranidae > Pelophylax > Pelophylax lessonae. The sequence goes on from NC_138772.1 coordinate 331,096,498, forward strand.
GTGTGATATACATACACTTTTTTGGGATCATATTTTCTATTCCGCTATTTAATCAAAAACCTTTGGGGATCAGTTAAATTGGGGGATAGTCTGTGTTGGTACGTGTGAGAGAGATCCACCTTTCCAAGTTGTTGGGGTTCATCTCATACTTCTGAAGGTTTGAGGGTGCTGCCTGTTCCATACTCCCCCTACTCCTAGCCTTTTAGGGGTACAAACAATAGTAATTGGGGCCTAGTGTGGTTGTGTACGTGTGATATACATACACTTTTTTGGGATCATATTTTCTATTCCGCTATTTAATCAAAAACCTTTGGGGATCAGTTAAATTGGGGGATAGTCTGTGTTGGTACGTGTGAGAGAGATCCACCTTTCCAAGTTGTTGGGGTTCATCTCATACTTCTGAAGGTTTGAGGGTGCTGCCTGTTCCATACTCCCCCTACTCCTAGCCTTTTAGGGGTACAAACAATAGTAATTGGGGCCTAGTGTGGTTGTGTACGTGTGATATACATACACTTTTTTGGGATCATATTTTCTATTCCGCTATTTAATCAAAAACCTTTGGGGATCAGTTAAATTGGGGGATAGTCTGTGTTGGTACGTGTGAGAGAGATCCACCTTTCCAAGTTGTTGGGGTTCATCTCATACTTCTGAAGGTTTGAGGGTGCTGCCTGTTCCATACTCCCCCCTACTCCTAGCCTTTTAGGGGTACAAACAATAGTAATTGGGGCCTAGTGTGGTTGTGTACGTGTGATATACATACACTTTTTTGGGATCATATTTTCTATTCCGCTATTTAATCAAAAACCTTTGGGGATCAGTTAAATTGGGGGATAGTCTGTGTTGGTACGTGTGAGAGAGATCCACCTTTCCAAGTTGTTGGGGTTCATCTCATACTTCTGAAGGTTTGAGGGTGCTGCCTGTTCCATACTTCCCCTACTCCTAGCCTTTTAGGGGTACAAACAATAGTAATTGGGGCCTAGTGTGGTTGTGTACCTGTGATATACATACACTTTTTTGGGATCATATTTTCTATTCCGCTATTTAATCAAAAACCTTTGGGGATCAGTTAAATTGGGGGATAGTCTGTGTTGGTACGTGTGAGAGAGATCCACCTTTCCAAGTTGTTGGGGTTCATCTCATACTTCTGAAGGTTTGAGGGTGCTGCCTGTTCCATACTCCCCCTACTCCTAGCCTTTTAGGGGTACAAACAATAGTAATTGGGGCCTAGTGTGGTTGTGTACGTGTGATATACATACACTTTTTTGGGATCATATTTTCTATTCCGCTATTTAATCAAAAACCTTTGGGGATCAGTTAAATTGGGGGATAGTCTGTGTTGGTACGTGTGAGAGAGATCCACCTTTCCAAGTTGTTGGGGTTCATCTCATACTTCTGAAGGTTTGAGGGTGCTGCCTGTTCCATACTCCCCCTACTCCTAGCCTTTTAGGGGTACAAACAATAGTAATTGGGGCCTAGTGTGGTTGTGTACGTGTGATATACATACACTTTTTTGGGATCATATTTTCTATTCCGCTATTTAATCAAAAACCTTTGGGGATCAGTTAAATTGGGGGATAGTCTGTGTTGGTACGTGTGAGAGAGATCCACCTTTCCAAGTTGTTGGGGTTCATCTCATACTTCTGAAGGTTTGAGGGTGCTGCCTGTTCCATACTCCCCCTACTCCTAGCCTTTTAGGGGTACAAACAATAGTAATTGGGGCCTAGTGTGGTTGTGTACGTGTGATATACATACACTTTTTTGGGATCATATTTTCTATTCCGCTATTTAATCAAAAACCTTTGGGGATCAGTTAAATTGGGGGATAGTCTGTGTTGGTACGTGTGAGAGAGATCCACCTTTCCAAGTTGTTGGGGTTCATCTCATACTTCTGAAGGTTTGAGGGTGCTGCCTGTTCCATACTCCCCCTACTCCTAGCCTTTTAGGGGTACAAACAATAGTAATTGGGGCCTAGTGTGGTTGTGTACGTGTGATATACATACACTTTTTTGGGATCATATTTTCTATTCCGCTATTTAATCAAAAACCTTTGGGGATCAGTTAAATTGGGGGATAGTCTGTGTCGGTACGTGTGAGAGAGATCCACCTTTCCAAGTTGTTGGGGTTCATCTCATACTTCTGAAGGTTTGAGGGTGCTGCCTGTTCCATACCCCCCCTACTCCTCATCTAGCCTTTTAGGGGTACAAACAATAGTAATTGGGGCCTAGTGTGGTTGTGTACGTGCGAGATACATACACTTTTTTTGATCATATTTCCTATTCCGCTATTCAATAAAAACCTTTGAGGATCAATTGAATTGCGGGATAGTCTGTGTCGGTACGTGTGAGAGAGATCCACCTTTCCAAGTTGTTGGGGTTCATCTCATACTTCTGAAGGTTTGAGGGTGCTGCCTGTTCCATACCCCCCCTACTCCTCATCTAGCCTTTTAGGGGTACAAACAATAGTAATTGGGGCCTAGTGTGGTTGTGTACGTGTGATATACATACACTTTTTTTGGATCATATTTTCTATTCCGCTATTTAATCAAAAACCTTTGGGGATCAGTTAAATTGGGGGATAGTCTGTGTCGGTACGTGTGAGAGAGATCCACCTTTCCAAGTTGTTGGGGTTCATCTCATACTTCTGAAGGTTTGAGGGTGCTGCCTGTTCCATACCCCCCCTACTCCTCATCTAGCCTTTTAGGGGTACAAACAATAGTAATTGGGGCCTAGTGTGGTTTTGTACGTGCGAGATACATACACTTTTTTTGATCATATTTCCTATTCCGCTATTCAATAAAAACCTTTGAGGATCAATTGAATTGCGGGATAGTCTGTGTCGGTACGTGTGAGAGAGATCCACCTTTCCAAGTTGTTGGGGTTCATCTCATACTTCTGAAGGTTTGAGGGTGCTGCCTGTTCCATACTCCCCCTACTCCTCATCTAGCCTTTTAGGGGTACAAACAATAGTAATTGGGGCCCAGTGTGGTTGTGTACGTGTGATATACATACACTTTTTTTGGATCATATTTTCTATTCCGCTATTTAATTTAACTGGGCCTCCATGCGAGACCTGTGTGCCTTGTTGCGCTGTTTTGAGTACTCCACCAACATGGCCAGTGGCAATGACGCCGTTCTCAGCTTAACTATCCCACTTCTATGCCTCCTTGAAAAAACAATTCGGGCGATGATGGAAGAGGATGTGGCACAGGATGAGGAGGAGGAGGAGGATGAAGAGGTAACATTTCCAAGGCTTTCAGGGCAGTCATTCGCAAGGGGCTCCGAGGGTGGGTTCCTGCACACGCAAACGCCAGGGACGCAATTGTCCAGCAGGGGCACAGTTCTGGAGGATGAGGAGGATGAGGAGGAGGAGGAGCTGGAGGAGGAGATGGAACCATGTTCACAGCAGGGTGGCACCCAGGCCAGCTCATGGCCATCACTGGTGCGTGGCTGGGGGGATACAGAGGACACGGACGATACACCTCCCACAGAGGACAGCCTTTCGTTGCCTCTGGGCAGCCTGGCACACATGAGTGATTACATGCTGCAGTGTCTCCACAACGACCGCCGAGTTGCCCACATTCTAACTTGTGCTGATTACTGGGTGGCCACGCTGCTGGATCCCCGTTACAAGGACAACGTACCGTCCTTAATTCACTCACTGGAGCGCGATCGCAAGATGCGCGAGTACAAGCGCACGCTGGTAGACGCCATGCTGCTGGCATTCCCATCTGACAGCGGGGCCACAGTGGAAGCACAAGGCAGAGGAGGAGGAGGAGGAGGTCGCCAACGCAACCAGGGCACCGCCAGCACCTCAGAAGGCAGGGTTAGCATGGCCGAAATGTGGAAAAGCTTTGTCAGCACGCCACAACAAACAGCAGCACCAGCAGCTCAGATGGAACGTCTTAGCAGGAGGCAGCATTTTACCAACATGGTGGAGCAGTATGTGTGCACACGCCTACATGTAGTGAATGACGGGTCTGCCCCCTTCAACTTCTGGGTCTCCAAATTGGGCACATGGCTTGAGCTTGCCCTTTACGCCTTGGAGGTGCTGGCGTGCCCTGCAGCCAGTGTATTATCTGAACGGGTATTTAGCACGGCTGGGGGCGTTATAACAGACAAGCGCAGCCGCCTGTCCAGAGACAATGTGGACAAGCTCACGTTCATTAAAATGAACCAGGCATGGATCCCACGGGACTTTTCCGTACCTTATGCAGAATAGCAATGGATACCGACCTTACCCACCCATTGTTACATTTTTGCTCTTTCTCACTCTTTTGGGGTGTACCCTCATTTAAAATTTTTGAAAAGAAGCAGTGTTGGCTACCTCGTCCTCCTCCTCAGGGCCAGATTAATGTAGGGGCTATTGGAGCTGCAGCTCCAGGCCCCTACCTTTTATATAGGCCCCGGGTTGGCCATATTCACTGTTACCGCTCTTCTGTCACTTGTAAACACAGAAGTCTGGCTTCTATGCTCGCTTCCCCAGGCAGCACCCTCAGAACCTCCCCACACAGCATGAAGGCCGGACAAGGAGGGACAGTTGGCGATGCATGGATGTGTTTATGGGCTTCAGAGACAGCATCCCATGTTGAATTAGGCATGCATGGCTGCACCCTTCCTCCTCTGGGTGCATGGCAAGGCACGGCCCTTAAGGCCCTTCAAAATCCTCAGCACCAAGCCCATGATGCTGTTAATCCGGCCCTGGTCCTCCTCCACCGCCGCTTCCACCTACACCGCCCATAGGTGTGCGCAGCCTATTGCATTAAGGTGTGCACCCCAAAGTTGAAATACACATGCATGTGTTTGCCAGCAGGGAGAGTAATGTATCGGGGCCATGTACCTGTAGGCAAGGAGAAATAGAGCAGAGCAGGTCCCAGGGAGATCTTTCCCATCTCCTCACTGGCAATGCTATGTGCCCTAGGTGATTAGGGTGTGCCCAGGCACACCCAGCACACCCTGTGCGCACGCCTATGTCACCGCCACATCCACCACCACCTCAACCTCCCTCCTACTCCATATGGGCCTCGTCCTTCAGAGATGAAGAAGAACATTGTTTTATTTTTCTGTTTTTTTTTTGTTGTTTTAAGTTATTTCCCTATCCACATTTGTTTGCAGAGCACTTGCCATGCTCTTAATTACGTTTTGCTGCCATTTGCAGCACTCTAGCCCTTTCCTTTGGTGTTTTAGAGCCATTTTAGTGCCTTAAAGTTCGGGTCCCCATTGACTTCAATGGGGTTCGGTGTCCGGGAAAAGTTCGGTAAAAGTCCGGGACACGGACCCGGACTTTTTTTTAAAGTTCGGCCGAACCCGTCGAACACGGACCTCTAGGTGTTCGCTCAACCCTAAACATGAATAGAGAAGAACTTATCAAAGATAAAGAGAAGAAAGAACGAAAAAACAATTATGAATTTGCCTTTATCATTGGCTTCAATAGGCAACATAAGGAAGTCGAGAAAATAATAAGAAAGCATTGGCCTATCCTTACAGCGGATCAAACACTCAAAAAGATCCTGCCAAAAAAAACATCCTTTATATATAGAAGAGCCCCCACACTAAGAGACAGACTGGTTAAAAATGTCATCAACCCCCCAAAACAGATCACCCTTCCCACCAGCATCAATGGTTTCTTTAGATGTAAGAAGTGTCTACCATGTAGGACAAATAGAAAACAACCCAGAAAAATTACCCATTTTAAATCAAACACTACAGGAGAAGAGTTCAGAATCAAGGACACGATCACTTGCACGAGCTCTTACGTCACATATGTCATAGAGTGTCCTTGCCACTTACAGTATATTGGAAGAACTACCCGCCAGTTGTACGTGAGAATACGTGAGCACATCAAGAATATCAAAAAGGGCTTTGAAAAACATACCCTCTCGAGACATTTTAAAGAGGTACATGCTAAGGACCCCTCCGGACTCACCTTTTATGCAATAGATAGGATAAAAGGAGATTGGAGGGGCAGTAACAAACGAAGATTGGTTTCACGTAATGAGACCAAGTGGATTTGCATGATGAGATCTCTCCGTCCGGAAGGGTTAAATGCGGATATAGACTTGAATTGTTTCATTACAGACACATAAGCTTTCTCGTCTAGCATTCCCTTTAAGGTTCTTAGAAGCTCTTTTTTAAAAAATCCCTTCCCCTTTTTTTACTCTTTTATTCTTTTAGACCTCCTTTGAGAGGTTTTAAAGAGTGGTTTACAGAAAGAATTTTTTATGACAAGTAAGTTTTTTAAGACTGGGATTTTTTAGGACTGGGATTTTTTCTCAAATATCCCCCTGGTCGGTTTTTATATAATTTTTTACACAATTTTTTAAATTTATTTTATCCTTTTATCTCATTTTATTTTTTATTTTTGTGTATCTTATATTTTTTAAACTATTTTAGAATTTGTCCCATCTTTCTCATCCAGCATCAGTCCAACAAAAGCCTTTCTTATAGAAGTCCCTCCACTTTTGATATATTTACCTCCTTATCCAATACCATCATGATATATGATGGGTATAAAAAAATTTACGTCTAACCCTGTTGCTATAATTTTTACATATGAAACTAAGAATTTATATAACATAATATTGATTTTATTTAGTTTTATCCTTGGTATGTTATTTGTGTCATTTTTTACAAAAAAAGTTTTTTTAACTTTATAGTGGGAATTAAATTAGTTCTTCTCATCCAGCATCATTTTTGGTTCAAGAGTAACACAAATATCATGATGACACAACTACTGGGAAAAAAATCTCCTTCATTTCTTTGATTGTTTCTTCTACGCAAAAAAATTTCTTTATGCACTTTAGCTTTCTCATCCAGCATCACCTTTCACAAATCACTAATTTCTGGTTTTAATCTTAAGATGTTTTCTTCACTCTGGTCCCGATAATAGTTTTTTTCCTCATCACCATCCAATACATCACTTTTCTTCTAATGTAATTAGGGATCACTTTTTGTTTTGTTTTTTTTGTTTCTTGTGTCCTCTTTCCCGATATACATCGCGTTCTTTAAATATAAGTATTCGCTGGAATATATTTATTCTATTTTTCCCCTTTTTTTCATATGGGGTTCCACATATCGGTCTAAATAAGTTTATGCTACATCTGACCTTTATATTTTTTCTCTTTCATATTTTTTCTCTTTTTTATTTTTTCATTTCTTGCATTTTTATATATTTTTTCATGAGATTTCTCAAAATATCAATCTCCATTTATTGAGGTTGTTTTTTGAGATTTGGTTTTAAAATTGTTGTCATTAATAAAGGAATTTTTTGAAAAAATACGTTTGGCAAACAGAATCGCATTACACTCGGTTATAGCTATCGATCGGAGATGATGAGAATATGGCCGTTCCCCTGCACATCCTTGCATTGAAGCCAGTGGTGGAGCAATATGGCCTCCGGAGAGGGTGTAACAAGATGACGGTGACGGCCCGTCCCCTCCGTTGCTTGGATACGGGCGGCTATAATAAGTCCGGGAGTACGCTTAGTTGACGCCGCTCCAGTTGACGTCCCTCTGACGAAACGCGTAGGGCGGAGTCTAGAACGTGCAACGTCACTTCCGGTTGTCGGCCGTGGAACGCGGAAGCATCCCGGCGCGGACTGTTTTTGTCTATTCTGATCCAGATCATCTTAACAGTGAGTGTACTGCGCTTTTTTGCCGCTATTGTATGGATTATCTATTCACTTTGGGGCCTTCTTTCGTTATGAGCATTTAGGGCACCAGACCACCGGCTCGGAAGTGCTCCCCCAAATACGAAGAAGAGACCCCCCATACAGCTGCACAGGTCGTATTGCAGACGCCACCTAGTGGACACTTTGGACTCTGCACAGCAGCTTTTGCTTATTTCTAGCACATGTGTGGCACATATATCAGTGAAAGTCCTGATATAACACTTGTGGTTGTGGTCATTTCGAACTCTGCACAGTAGCACTTGTTTATTTTCAATACTTGTGTGGCACATATATATCAGAAAAAGTATATACCTGATATAACACTTGTGGTTGTGGGAACACCCCCCTCCCCCCCCCCCCCCCATAATTTTCTTTTTTTCCACCATTTTGATATGTATATTGCACATGTATCACTATATTTGTTTTTTATTGGAAATTCAATAAACACACGGATTGTTTATTTCATTTAATTTACTCACAAAAAACATTCTGTTGACACCCTTATATATTTCTTCACTTACACTTTGGGGAAGTCACGTTTTATACTGTAAGGTAGCGCCGATACCAATCGCCACATAATATATTTCACTTTCACCCTTGCACTTAAGGGTTGATTGGTGGCAGCTCACACCTTCTATTTACTTATCTATTTGTCCCCTCATATATCTTTAATCCATAGCGCTGGTCATCCTCCCTTTACTATACAGCTTTGTTAACCATCCTTTGGTGGTATACAACCAGACCTAGCAGCAATGGATATATTTAAGTATATGACTGGGAGACAGGTTAATGTAGAGGAGATCTTTGATCAAGTAACGATTATACAAAGACAGGACATGGAGGGCTCGTTTAAACAATTAAAGCAAAATATGGAGAAACAATTGAGGGTATGGTGGGATATCGCCACCTTAGAAAAATATAGCCGGGAAAGTATAACACCCAGGAGACTTAGGTGGGATATATCTCCTAATGATCACATAACGGATACCACCTTGTTGGAAGAATGGTATCATTTCTTCAATAAATGTGAGAAAGAGTTATTAGGTATCATTATTAAAAGGAGGCAATATAAACTAAAGAAAATTGAAGCCACCATCATCCAGTTGAAGGAACAATTAGCCCCCCATGCCGAAACTACTGAATATAAAAATAAGGAAAAGAGTCTACAGGAATCCATACTAAAATATGATAAGACCATCCAGGCCAAAAAACAAAAGAAATACAAAAGAGACATATTGGATTATAGGAACCAAAATGTTTACAAATGGCAACTAGATGAATTGTATAATGGTCAAGGTAGCAGTGTGGATCCCATTGACTTAACGTCCAGAGAACCCTCTGAGATGGGAGATGACGAAAACGATCCTTGGTTAGAAGTAGGAACCCCAAGAACACCTAGAACACCAGGAACTGAAATTGAGGACAACATGGACACAGATTGGGAACCAGAACCTTCCACCTCCCATCCTAGGACCAACACACATGCAAACACCAGAGCCAATGGAACTCCAGCGTTTAATCCAGCTCGGATTAGCACATCCAATAGATTCTCCCCGTTGAGATACCAACAGGAAGTCAGATATGAGGATCAAGGCCCTAGGCATGGAAATTTTTTTCCAAGAGGCAACAGGGGAAGACCCCCAAGAGGAGGGGGTCCACCGAGATATCACAACGATTGGAGGAACAACGGTTGGCAACGAGAACAAGGAAGACACAACGGATGGCAGCAGGAAAGGGGAAGGAACAACGGATGGCAATAGCCATGGAGACGAGATACACAACAGGGAGGACAGAGAGGATACCAGAGACCACCCAATGGTCATCACACTCCTTGGAGAGAAGATCGGAGAGGCCCAAGGTCCCAAATGGATCGCGGAGAAACTATGAGAGCAGAAGGGTTCAATTTCAACAGGAGGGAAGAACCACCGAGATACTTCGAGTACGGAAGAAACGAAAACCAAGGGGAAAGCGTGGAGGGACAAAGAAAAAGAAGAAGGGTTTATTAGGCAAAGGAATATTCAACCTTAGTGGAATAGTGTTTGATGAGGAGGAACTTAAATTATTGGATTTGGGCCTTAAATATGCCCCGGATAAGAATTTGGACAAGTTTGAAGCATACATTGACCTTCAAAAATACATTAGAAAGATCAATATTAAAAAATTCTTCGAAATTAAGAAGAACAAAAATACCCCTTTAACAACAACCAAATTTAAACATACTCTTTTAAAGAACAAGTCCACTTTCAATCCCAAAAACCCACAAAACGAAAATCTGGAAGTTTTTAAAAGAATGGTAGAGGACGAAATTAGGAATTTAAAAATCGAAAGAAGGAAGGAACGGAATATATGGGACACCATAAGAAAACTAGAAAAGAGAAAAGGGATCATAATCAGACCAGCAGACAAAGGGGGCGGTCTAGTCATTTTAAACCAGAAAGATTATGAGGAGGAACTCGAAAGACTGATAAATGCAGAAGACACATACAAAAAACTACCAGGAAATCCCAAGATGAAGTTACAAAAGGTTTTAAAAGATTTTATTTCAAAAGGAAAGAGAATGGGAATTTTAAACAATAAAGAGGCAGAATATCTCCAATTGGAAGCAGCCAGAACACCGGTAATCTATTTCCTACCGAAGATCCACAAGGATGAAAAGAAGCCTCCAGGGCGCCCGATAGTAAGTGGTATAAATTCTGTACATTCACGTCTGGGGGAATATCTGGATAAATTCCTGCAACCCCTAGTACCAAAAGGAAGATCATACCTCAGAGATAGCAAACAGTTACTCCACGAAATTCAGAATATAACTGTCACAGAAGAAGACATTCTAGTAACCATAGACGTAAATTCTTTATATACGAACATCATACAGAGTGATGGGTTAGATAGTGTTGACTGGGCGCTACATAAATATACTGACCTCAGACAAGCACAAATGCACTTTATCCTTGAAGGTCTCAAAATGACTATGAACTCAAATTACTTCTGGTACAAGGGTAAATACTACGAACAGATAAAGGGTGTGGCAATGGGAGCCAAATACGCACCAAGCGTCGCCAATATTTTCATGCAGAAATGGGAAGAGGAACAGGTCTTCAGTGTGGATAGACCCAATCTGAAATATTACAAAAGGTATATAGATGATATCATCCTAGTATGGCGAGGGGATGAAGAAAGTTTACAAAACTTCTTTGATGAGATTAGCGGAAACAGGTATGGAATAACTTTCACAGGGAACTGGGACAGACAACAAATAGCATACCTGGACCTGGAACTATTTAAACAAGATGGAAAAATATTTAGTAAAACTTTTTTTAAAAAAAACTGATAAAAACGGTTACATTCCTAAAAGAAGTTGCCATCACCCGCAATGGTTGGGGAACATCCCTAAGGGGCAATTATTACGGGTTCGTAGGAACTGTAGTAATGCTCGAGACTATGATATACAGGCTGATCTCCTTATTGAAAGATTTATAGAAAAGGGGTATAACAAAAAGGAACTAAAAAACCTCAAGGAAATAGTAAGGAACATGAATAGAGAAGAACTTATCAAAGATAAAGAGAAGAAAGAACGAAAAAACAATTATGAATTTGCCTTTATCACTGGCTTCAATAGGCAACATAAGGAAGTCGAGAAAATAATAAGAAAGCATTGGCCTATCCTTACAGCGGATCAAACACTCAAAAAGATCCTGCCAAAAAAAACATCCTTTATATATAGAAGAGCCCCCACACTAAGAGACAGACTGGTTAAAAATGTCATCAACCCCCCAAAACAGATCACCCTTCCCACCAGCATCAATGGTTTCTTTAGATGTAAGAAGTGTCTACCATGTAGGACAAATAGAAAACAACCCAGAAAAATTACCCATTTAAAATCAAACACTACAGGAGAAGAGTTCAGAATCAAGGACACCATCACTTGCACGAGCTCTTACGTCACATATGTCATAGAGTGTCCTTGCCACTTACAGTATATTGGAAGAACTACCCGCCAGTTGTACGTGAGAATACGTGAGCACATCAAGAATATCAAAAAGGGCTTTGAAAAACATACCCTCCCGAGACATTTTAAAGAGGTACATGCTAAGGACCCCTCCGGACTCACCTTTTATGCAATAGATAGGATAAAAGGAGATTGGAGGGGCAGTAACAAACGAAGATTGGTTTCACGTAATGAGACCAAGTGGATTTGCATGATGAGATCTCTCCGTCCTCAAGGGTTAAATGCGGATATAGACTTGAATTGTTTCATTACAGACACATAAGCTTTCTCGTCTAGCATTCCCTTTAAGGTTCTTAGAAGCTCTTTTTTAAAAAATCCCTTCCCCTTTTTTTACTCTTTTTTTACTCTTTTATTCTTTTAGACCTCCTTTGAGAGGTTTTAAAGAGTGGTTTACAGAAAGAATTTTTTATGACAAGTAAGTTTTTTAAGACTGGGATTTTTTAGGACTGGGATTTTTTCTCAAATATCCCCCTGGTCGGTTTTTATATAATTTTTTACACAATTTTTTTAATTTATTTTATCCTTTTATCTCATTTTATTTTTTATTTTTGTGTATCTTATATTTTTTAAACTATTTTAGAATTTGTCCCATCTTTCTCATCCAGCATCAGTCCAACTAAAGCCTTTCTTATAGAAGTCCCTCCACTTATGATATATTTACCTCCTTATCCAATACCATCATGATATATGATGGGTATAAAAAAATTTACGTCTAACCCTGTTGCTATAATTTTTACATATGAAACTAAGAATTTATATAACATAATATTGATTTTATTTAGTTTTATCCTTGGTATGTTATTTGTGTCATTTTTTACAAAAAAAGTTTTTTTAACTTTATAGTGGGAATTAAATTAGTTCTTCTCATCCAGCATCATTTTTGGTTCAAGAGTAACACAAATATCATGATGACACAACTACTGGGAAAAAAATCTCCTTCATTTCTTTGATTGTTTCTTCTACGCAAAAAAATTTCTTTATGCACTTTAGCTTTCTCATCCAGCATCACCTTTCACAAATCACTAATTTCTGGTTTTAATCTTAAGATGTTTTCTTCACTCTGGTCCCGATAATAGTTTTTTTCCTCATCACCATCCAATACATCACTTTTCTTCTAATGTAATTAGGGATCACTTTTTGTTTTGTTTTTTTTGTTTCTTGTGTCCTCTTTCCCGATATACATCGCGTTCTTTAAATATAAGTATTCGCTGGAATATATTTATACTATTTTTCCCCTTTTTTTCATATGGGGTTCCACATATCGGTCTAAATAAGTTTATGCTACATCTGACCTTTATATTTTTTCTCTTTTATATTTTTTCTCTTTTTTATTTTTTCATTTCTTGCATTTTTATATATTTTTTCATGAGATTTCTCAAAATATCAATATCCATTTATTGAGGTTGTTTTTTGAGATTTGGTTTTAAAATTGTTGTCATTAATAAAGGAATTTTTTGAAAAAATACGTTTGGCAAACAGAATCGCATTACACTCGGTTATAGCTATCGATCGGAGATGATGAGAATATGGCCGTTCCCCTGCACATCCTTGCATTGAAGCCAGTGGTGGAGCAATATGGCCTCCGGAGAGGGTGTAACAAGATGACGGTGACGGCCCGTCCCCTCCGTTGCTTGGATACGGGCGGCTATAATAAGTCCGGGAGTACGCTTAGTTGACGCCGCTCCAGTTGACGTCCCTCTGACGAAACGCGTAGGGCGGAGTCTAGAACGTGCAACGTCACTTCCGGTTGTCGGCCGTGGAACGTGGAAGCATCCCGGCGCGGACTGTTTTTGTCTATTCTGATCCAGATCATCTTAACAGTGAGTGTACTGCGCTTTTTTGCCGCTATTGTATGGATTATCTATTCACTTTGGGGCCTTCTTTCGTTATGAGCATTTAGGGCACCAGACCACCGGCTCGGAAGTGCTCCCCCAAATACGAAGAAGAGACCCCCCATACAGCTGCACAGGTCGTATTGCAGACGCCACCTAGTGGACACTTTGGACTCTGCACAGCAGCTTTTGCTTATTTCTAGCACATGTGTGGCACATATATCAGTGAAAGTCCTGATATAACACTTGTGGTTGTGGTCATTTCGAACTCTGCACAGTAGCACTTGTTTATTTTCAATACTTGTGTGGCACATATATATCAGAAAAAGTATATACCTGATATAACACTTGTGGTTGTGGGAACACCCCCCTCCCCCCCCCCATAATTTTCTTTTTTTCCACCATTTCGATATGTATATTGCACATGTATCACTATATTTGTTTTTTATTGGAAATTCAATAAACACACGGATTGTTTATTTCATTTAATTTACTCACAAAAAACATTTTCTGTTGACACCCTTATATATTTCTTCACTTACACTTTGGGGAAGTCACGTTTTATACTGTAAGGTAGCGCCGATACCAATCGCCACATAATATATTATAGCAAGCGGATGGCCCAAAATCGACTATGTCGATTTGGGGGCTGGAACTCCGCTTTAAAAGCATTGTGAAAGGATTGATGTATCTGGCTTCAAGAGATCATGTAAACTTCAAAGGTACATTGGATTGGGCTTTCTAAACAGTGTCATATTTTCTGCATACAATTAGTAGCTCACTCAAGGGATGTTCTTGTGGCTTTTTAACATTGAGCTCCAGGCAGATAGAAAAAACATAAATCAATATAGTTATGTGTTCATTAAAAAAAATGTAATTTAATTTTAAATATAACTATGGTAAATGCTTGCATCCATCTTGAAATCAGACATTTATAAGCCCTACAGCAGCATTCAGATGGGGAGAGGGAGAAGCAACACTGGGAGTCAGTTAGTGCATTTAGGCTGGCAAAGCGCATGCTGACATGAAGAGAGAACAGAGTGAAAAGAGGAATTGGGGCAGGAAGTTGACCAGGCTCTATTACTAAATGGCAGTAGCAAAACGCCACGTCACCAACCTGGCTGTGCTACCTTGTTAGGCTGTGTGTATCTTAGGACTGGCTTGAAAGAAATACAGATCTTTGGCAGAAAAAACAACTCTCATAATTCATTCAGCTGTGCCATCGGCTGTCTCCCTGGAGTTCAGCTTTAACAGTGCTGTGTAATGATCAGTTACTAAATATAACAAGCACAATTACATTTATGTATGAATATGCAAGGTATAATCTTTACGTTGTTTTTTTATAAGTAATGTAGACTTTTTTTTAAAAACAAGACTAGGCATAGTTACATTTCTATACAATTTAACACTGCTTTTTGAAGAAGAACTGGACAGTGAAGCTAAAGCTAGATGGGGCAGGGAAGCGTGATTATTGATTATATGTTCCATGAAACAGACACAAGAATAATTCTCTTCTGTATATGTTTTTCCCTTTGTAAAAAGGATGTGCACAAACAACTGTAGCAATCAAATGACTAGTTGAGCTAATTTATATGCTATGGGAAACTTACATTTAAATGCAGTTTTACAATGAGCAAATGAAAATCACTTAGCAATAAGAGAGTCAGTGAGCAGAGAGCTCTGCCAACAAACCAAGATTCAATGCAGATTTTATGAGTTGAGAGAGCATTATAGCAATTATGCAATTGGCCTGATTTCTGTCAGACTCTTACAGAATTTGGCAAGAAAGCTAAGCGTTCTTCAGTGCATAAACAACACCTAGAATTATTTATAATGAGTCATTGCCTTTTGAGTTTGTTGTCACAAGATCATGGGCTATCTTAAGAGCATCTTGTTCACTAGTAAAAAAGTGTTTTTTTTCAATTTTTTTTTTTATTTTGAAATGTTTTATTGTGAAGAACAAGATTATACAACTCAAATATCAGCCATAATATCCACAGAGAGAGGCAAAAGTGATTACACATAGGTACACAGCAATTAAGTGTAACAGTAGTTATAAATTTCAACAAGAGGAAAAAATGTTTCTTCTTTTTATGTATCATGAATTCACTAAATGATAGATGGAAATTATGGCAATAATGAGACCCCACACCAACATCTTTAGGTCCAGTCATGGGATCAGGTCTTTCTGGAGTCAGTTTATGTTGTATGAAATCTTTCAGAGGTCATTGTTGACTTTCTAAATAGCTATATATACTGTATCTGGGTAGCTATTGCTACATGCAGGGCCAGCCTTTAGGCTGGATATCTTATCCCTGGGGTTAATCATCTAACAATAGGGCCACTGGATATCTTGGGATAGTTTTAAAAATAATTATGGAGAGAAATTTGGTTATCTTAGTCCAAAAGCAGAAACTAATTAGCAGGCCACCTGAATATAGGATTTCCTGCTAGTTTCTAAGCTAACTCTAAAACATGTAGTGAGAATGAAAATCATGTTTATAAAGTCAGGGCTGGAGAAGATAGTGCACACATGCAAAAGAAATGACTATCAAATATAAAGGCAATCAATAAATAAAATGGGGATTTAGTCCCCCCATTTGGCCATATTGTGCTCAAGCCCACCACTATGTCAAAGTACCCCATTGTCAGTGGGTCCTACACTATCCATAAAAAGAAGGCTGTATCCAGCTTCTCAAACCATTGGAGATACTTACTCCTTACTGGGAGAGATGTGCGACTGCACTATGAGGGACTCCTCCTATATCTGCTAGCTAGTGGACACTGATAGAGTACAGGTGTGGGAGGGTGGGGTGCTCAACCCCAGAGTCTGGTCAGACCGAATACATTACAAACAAAAAGGAGCTGGGGGGCACACCCTGAACATGCATTCCTAAAGCTGGTGCAGCTATAGACCAAGAGACATGCATATTTACAAAAAATAGCGCACACATGCAAAAGAAATGCCTATCAATAATATTTGATAGTCATTTCTTTTGCATGTGTGCGCTATTTTTTGCAAATATGCATGTCTCTTGGTCTATAGCTGCACCAGCTTTAGGAATGCATGTTCAGGGTGTGCCCCCCAGCTCCTTTTTGTTTGTAATGTATTCGGTCTGACCAGACTCTGGGGTTGAGCACCCCACCCTCCCACACCTGTACTCTATCAGTGTCCACTAGCTAGCAGATATAGGAGGAGTCCCTCATAGTGCAGTCGCACATCTCTCATAGTAAGGAGTAAGTATCTCCAATGGTTTGAGAAGCTGGATTCATCCTTCTTTTTATGGATAGTGTAGGACCCACTGACAATGGGGTACTTTGACATAGTGGTGGGCTTGAGCGCGATATGGCCATATGGTGGGAATAAATCCCCATTTTATTTATTGATTGCCTTTATATTTGATAGTCATTTCTTTAGCATGTGTGCGCTATTTTTTGTAAATATGCATGTCTCTTGGTCTATAGCTGCACCAGCTTTAGAAATGCATGTTCAGGGTGTGCCCCCCCCCCAGCTCCTTTTTGTTTGTAGGGCTGGAGAAGAGATTGGTTAATAGTATTATAATTTTCTGAAACTTACAACTGAATTATGTACTCTTCCAAGGGTTAGGGATATATAAAGAAATTTGAGATACATTTTTAATCTTTGGAGAAAGAGAAGGAGTGGGTCACATTATTGCTGGAACAGAATATGTGGCAATGGGGTCTTACACTAGGGAGGTCCATAAGGGTACTTAGGGAGGTCCCTAGGTACTTACTGTATGCCAGCTATCCGCCTCGGGCCCAGGCGCCACTACGTTTACCCAGTGTGCAGTTAGGGAGATATAGCGAACCTGGCCGTGCTTACTGGTCCATGTAGCTGTGGTTATGTGGACCTTGCCACAGATGGCGTTGCACAGTGCACACTTGATTTTATCCTCCACTTGGTTGTGCAGGGAAGGGACGGCTCGTCTAGAAAAGTAGTGGCGGCTGGGAACAATGTACTGGGGGACAGCCACCGCCATCCGCTGTTTGAAACAGTCTGTCTCCACCAGACGGAATGACAGCATTTCAAAGGCCAGTCATTTTGAAATTCTGGCATTCAGGGCCAGGGCTTGAGGGTGGGTAGGTGGTTATTTCCTCCTTCTCTCCAATGTTTGGGAGATTAACAGCTGAATGCTGCCGTGTGACATGGTGGAGATGCTTGGTGATGGTGTTGTATGTGGTGGTGTTGGTGGAACATCCTCTGTTTGCTGGTCGCCAGGTGCCACTGTGACGCCAGAGGTGGAGGGAGAGGACGGGGCAGCAGCAGAAGAGGGAGCAGGAGGAGCATGAGAGAGTTCCTTGTTTTTAAGGTGTTTACTCCACTGCAGTTTATGCTTAGCGTGTAGATGCCTGGTCATGCAGGTTGTGCTCAGGTTAAGAACGTTTATGCCTCGCTTCAGGCTCTGATGGCACAACATGAAAACCACTTGTGTCTTGTCGTCAAGACATTGTGTGAAGAACTGCCACGCCAATGAACTCCTTGGAGCAGGCCTTGGTGTTCTCGGTGCCTGGGTGCAGTGGACAGTAGCAGGCATACTGTCTCTGGAACGGCCACTGCGCTTTTGCACCCTGCTCCCTCTTTTGCTGTGCTGTTGCCTCTGTGCGACCACCGCCTCTTCCTCATAACTGCATGCCTCACTAGCACGACCTTCAGTCCAGTCTGGGTCTAGGACTTCATCATCCTCCACATCATCTTCCACCCATTCATGACCCCTGCCCTCCTTGTCGGTCTGCACATTGCAGAAAGCCACAGCAGTTGGCACCTGTGTTTCGTCATCATTAGAGACGTTTTGTGGCGGTATTCCCATGTCCTCATCCTGCAACAAAAGTGGTTGAGCATCAGTGCATTCAAGGTCTTCCTCTTCTGGGGCAGGGCTAGGTGGATGGGCCAGGGAAATCATCAAAAAGCATAAGACTTTCCTGCGTGATTTGGGGCTCTGACTGCTTGGCTGATTTACAAGGGGGTGAGGTGGAAGACTGATGGGCATGGGCTGCAGGTGTCAACCCTGAGCTTTCTGCAGAGGACTGTGTGTTAGATACTGTGAAGAAACTGGAGGCGCTGTCAGCCACCCAATCTACTATCGCGTGTACATGTTCTGGCTTCACCATCCGTAGAGCGGCATTTGGGCCTATCAAATAACGCTGCAGATTCTGTCGCCTACTCGCACCAGAGGAAGGTGTTTGACTTGGAGCGGTAGTTGGTGCTGAACGGCCATGTCCTCTACCAGCAACAGGAGCTCCACCAACACCACCACGACCATGCCCACGTCCCTTATTTGATGTTCTCCTCATTATTTGCGTTCACCGACCAAGCTGAAAGATTAGTCTCTCTCCGGTGTCAATTTACCTGGCAGTAGTCGACAATTACGTTCGCTAAGGCAGTGCCTGTGTCATAAAAATGCTCTGTGGACCCAGAATAATGTTTTTTGTGCCCAAAATACACTGATTCTCAATTTCTATGCAGAAATGTCATTTTTTTTTTTTGGTACGCTGTATGCACAAGTGGTTTGTGGCACAAGAACAAGTATTTTTGTAATAAAATACAGAAAAATAGTATCTCACTGCTGTAAATTTAAATTAATTACTTATACAGCAGATGCACAACTGTTTTTTCGGCCTAAAACACAGCTTTTTTCAATAAAAACACAAAATGCAGTTTTTAACTGCTGTACATTAACAGTATATATATATATATATATATATACCATGTATGGACACCAGATTTGGGGACCCAGAACACAGATTTGGTCAACAAAATTCACAAATGCAGTATTGAACTGGTATATATTGGAAATAATTATTTAAACGCCGGATGCACAACTGTTTTTTCAGCCTAAAACATGGCTTTTTTAAATAAAAACCCAAAAATGCAGTTTTTAACTGCTGTACATTAACAGTATATATTTATACTATGTATGGACACCAGATTTGGAGACCCAGAACACAGATTTGGTCACCAAAATTAACAAATGCAGTATTGAACTGCTATATATTGGAAATAATTATTTTAACGCCGGATGCACAACTGTTTTTTCGGCCTAAAACACGTTTTTTTTTTCAATAAAACCCCAAAATGCAGTTTTTTACTGCTGTAAATGTAACCACTTTACCACCGGAGGATTTTCTTGCTTTACGACCAGGCCACTTTTTGCAACTTGGCACTGCGTGACTTTAACTGACAATTGCGCGGTCATGCAACCCTGTACCCAAACAAAATTTACGTCCTTTTTTTCCCACAAACAGAGCTTCCTTTTGGTGGTATTTAATCACCTCTGCACTTTTCATTTTTTGTGATATTAATAAAAAAAAGAGCGAAACTTTTGCGAAAAAAATTTACATTTTCTACTTTGACAGTTAAAAAATATTCAATATATTCAATTTTTGTCATATATTTAGGCCAAAATGTATTTAGCTACATGTCTTTGACAAACAAATCCTCAATGAGCGTATTTTTAACTGCTTTAAGACCGGAAGATTTTACCCCATTCCTGACCAGGCTATATTTTGCGATTTGGCACTGTGTTACTTTAACGGACAATTGCGCAGTTGTGCGATGCTGTACCCAAATTAAATGTATGTCCTTTTTTTCCCCACAAATAGAGCTTTCTTTTGGTGGTATTTGATCACCTGTGCGATTTTTAATTTTTGAAAAAAAGAGCGACAATTTAAAAAAAAAAACAATATTTTTTACATTCTGATATACAGTGGGTACAGAAAGTATTCAGACCCCCTTAAATTTTTCACTCTTTGTTATATTGCAGCCATTTGCTAAAATCATTTAAGTTCATTCTTCTTCCTCATGAATGTACACATAGCACCCCATACTGACAGAAAAACACAGAATTGTTGACATTGTTGCAGATTTATTAAAAAAGAAAAACTGAAATATCACATGGTCCTAAGTATTCAGACCCTTTGCTCAGTATTTAGTAGAAGCCCCCTTTTGATCTAATACAGCCAGGAGTCTTTTTGGGAAAGATGCAACAAGTCTTTCACACCTGGATTTGGGGATCCTCTGCCATTCCTCCTTGCAGATCCTCTCCAGTTCTGTCAGGTTGGATGGTAAACGTTGGTGGACAGCCATTTTTAGGTCTCTCCAGAGATGCTCAATTGGGTTTAAGTCAGGGCTCTGGCTGGGCCATTCAAGAACAGTCACGGAGTTGTTGTGAAGCCACTCCTTCGTTATTTTAGCTGTGTGCTTACGGTCATTGTCTTGTTGGAAGGTAAACCTTCGGCCCAGTCTGAGGTCCAGAGCACTCTGGAGAAGGTTTTTGTCCAGGATATCCCTGTACTTGGCCGGATTCATCTTTCCCTCGATTGCAACCAGTCGCCCTGTCCCTGCAGCTGAAAAATACCCCCACAGCATGATGCTGCCACCACTATGCTTCACTGTTGGGACTGTATTGGACAGGTGATGAGCAGTGCCTGGTTTTCTCCACACATACCGCTTAGAATTAAGGCCAAAAAGTTCTATTTTGGTCTCATCAGACCAGAGAATCTTATTTCTCACCATCTTGGAGTCCTTCAGGTGTTTTTTTAGCAAACTCCATGCGGGCTTTCATGTGTCTTACACTGAGGAGAGGCTTCCGTCGGGCCACTCTGCCATAAAGCCCCGACTGGTGGAGGGCTGCAGTGATGGTTGACTTTCTACAACTTTCTCCCATCTCCTGACTGCATCTCTGGAGCTCAGCCACAGTGATCTTTGGGTTCTTCTTTACCTCTCTCACCAAGGCTCTTCTCCCCCGATAGCTCAGTTTGGCCGGACGGCCAGCTCTAGGAAGGGTTCTGGTCGTCCCAAACGTCTTCCATTTGAGGACTATGGAGGCCACTGTGCTCTTAGGAACCTTAGGTGCAGCAGAAATCTTTTTGTAACCTTGGCCAGATCTGTGCCTTGCCACAATTCTGTCTCTGAGCTCTTCAGGCAGTTCCTTTGACCTCATGATTCTCATTTGCTCTGACATGCGTTGTGATCTGAAAGGTCTTATATAGACAGGTGTGTGGCTTTCCTAATCAAGTCCAATCAGTATAATCAAACACAGCTGGACTCAAATGAAGGTGTAGAACCATCTCAAGAATGATCAGAAGAAATGGAAAGCACCTGAGTTAAATATATGAGTGTCACAGCAAAGGGTCTGAATACTTAGGACCGTGTGATATTTCAGTTTTTCTTTTTTAATAAATCTGCAACAATGTCAACAATTCTGTGTTTTTCTGTCAGTATGGGGTGCTATGTGTACATTCATGAGGAAGAAGAATGAACTTAAATGATTTTAGCAAATGGCTGCAATATAACAAAGAGTGAAAAATTTAAGGGGGTCTGAATACTTTCCGTACCCACTGTATAACATTCCCAAAAAAAAATTTAAAATCAAAATTTTTTAACATTTTAGGCCAATTTGTTTTCTGCTACATATTTTTGGTAAAAAAAATCACAATAAGCATATTTTAATTGGTTTGCACAAAAGTTATTGCGTTTACTAACTACGGGAAAGATTTGTCATTTTTATTGATTATTTTTTTTACTAGTAATGGCGGCGATCTGCAATTTTTTTTTTTTTGCGGGACTGCGACATTGCAGCGGACAGATCGGACCCCTAACTGACATTTTTGACACTTTTGGGGGTACCAGTGACATTACTACAGTAATCAATGCTAAAAAATGTGCACTGTTACTGTAATAATGACACTGGCAGGGAAGGGGTTAACTTTATTGGTGATCAAGGGGTTAAATGTATGCCTCATGCTTACTGATGTGTGTGGGGGGAAGGGATCGTGTGATACAGACACAGATCGCAGGTTCAGCTATGCTGAATCCTGTAATCTGTCACTGTCTGTGACATTGGAGATCCACCCGCTTTGTTTACACAAGTGGGAGGATTTCCTCACTCGATCCCCGACAATCTGGGAAGAGCGGCAGTGATCACCGCCTCTCCTCCCCTGGCCCGACTCCCGCTGTGTCTGAATACAGCGGGAGTGAGCCTCCGGCGGCACGCGTGCACTGCCGAGAGGGGGCGGGATCCAGCGACGTAGGTCTACGCTGCTGGACGATAACGAGCCACTTTGCCGCAGTACCAGCTCAGTGAGCGGTCGGCAAGTGGTTAAATTAGATATTTATACTGTGCATGTACAACTGCTTTGTGAAGCAAGAATATTGCTTTTTTCCAACAAAAAAGAATAATGCAATATTTCTCAGCTGTAATGTGAAATCGGTATTTAAGCGGTGTATTTCAAGATGCTCTGTGGATCAGGATTACCACGTTTTTGTCAAAAAACATACACTTATGCTGTATTTCACAGCAGCAATGTAAAATAGGTGGTTGGAATGGGTATTCAAGACTGTTTGGTGGACCTTGAATAAAGTTTTTTTTTCTATAAAAAACAAAGAAGCACTATTTCCCTGCAGAAATATAAAATATGTCGTTGGACGGTGTATGCAGAACTGTTTTGTGGACAAGAAATACGTTTTTTCCCCCAATATTACGCGGATTCTCTATTTCACCGCAGAAATGTCAAATATATATTTTGGCGGTGTAAAATAGGCTTGGTGGATCAGGATGACCACTTTTTTTTAACTAAAATACACTGATGCACTATTTGATAGCTGAAATGGAATATACGGTTTAGTGCATTGTATCTAGATCCCAGGCTAGACAAATGGACTAAGTCACCCCTTAAACATACAAAAGGCAATATAGGGGACTTGAGCAGTCAGAAAAAAAAGTTTTTTTTCCTTCACTGAGCTACAAAATAGTATTAGGATGATGTCCCTGGCTGGCTGGCACACATGCAGTACGCTGCAGTGGCTAATATGGCCGCTGAGCACCACCTCAGTAACAGATGGATTACAAAAAAAGATTTCCCTTGCAGTGGCTGGGTACAGAAATGTTAGATTGCTGAAGCTCCCTCCCTCTCTATTTGCTGTATCTTGTGGATTAAAGTAGCACAGGTTCTTCTGATTTGTTCCCTATTCTGTCCCTGATCGCGGCACCAACATTCTCTCCCTAAGCTCAAATCAGCGACGTGAGGCAGTACGTGACTCCAGGTTATAAAGAGGCTGGGTCACATGCTGCACTCAGCCAATCACATCCATGCCATTAGTAGGCATGGCTATGATGGCTTCCTAGGGCAAGAAGTAAAACGCTTGCTAATTGGCTGCTATGCAGCCCTTCAGAAAGCGGGAAGAAATCGCCGAACAATGGACCCGAACCCAAACGTTTTTGAAAATGTTCGGGTCCATGTCCCTAACACCCCAAAATTCAGTACGAACCAGAATTATACAGTTCGGGTTTGCTCAACTCTATAACAGACATGTCAGCCTGGATTTCACTCCACTTCCTAAAACGGAATCTATCTAAAACCGAGCTTATAATATTTTCTCCCCCACGTGATTCTTCTCCTGAATTCTCTGTCAAGATCAATGGCACAACTATCAGTCCTTCCACACATGCCAGGGTGCTAAGGGTAACACTGGACTATGAACTGTCCTTTCAGGTCCACATCTAATCCCTGTCATGCAGCCTTAACCTCTGCAACATCTCCATTTTTAACCAATGACACCACCAAGCTTCTAATTCACTCCCAGGTTATCTCGCACCTCGACTACTGCAACTCCCTCCTCATTGGATTACCTTTACATAGACTATGCCCCTTTCAGTCTATAATGAATGCCGTTGCAAGACTTATCCACCTTACCAACCATTCAGTGTTCTCCACCCCTCTCTGCCAATCGCTCCACTGGCTTCCACTCACCCAACAAATAAAATTCAAAGTACTAACAATAGTTTACAATGCCATCCACAACTCTACCCCCAGCTACATCACTAATATGATCTCAAAATATCAACCAAGCCACTCTCTTCGTTCCTCCCAAGACCTCCTGCTCTCTAGCTCCCTTGTCACCTCCTCCCATGCTCACCTCCAGGATTTCTCCAGAGCTTCTCCCATCCTTTGTAACTCCCTACTCCAATCTGTCCGACTGTCCCCTAATCTATCCATCTTTAGACGATCCCTGAAAACCCTTCACTTTAAAGAAGCCTATCCGTCTTCTAACTAATACACTGTTTCACTTTCTCCATCAGCTCATCCCTCAAAGCTATTACCTTTTCTATTAATTGACCCTCCCTCTTAGATTGTAAGCTCTAACAAGCAGGGCCCTCTGATTCCTTTTGTACCAAATTGTATTGTAACTGTTATGTCTGCCTTCATTTTTAAGCGCTGTGTAAACTGTTGGCGCTATATAAATTCTGTATAATAATAATAATAAATTAAGTCACAATGTCCATGGTTCCTGCAGCATTGGAATGCTGCTGAACTAATGCCTATGTAAGAATATTTAATAATAAATATCTTGCGCTCGTACTTATGTCAGAATATTTATACTGCTCTGAATATAGCAGTGTATTTATTTATGGTTAATAAGCAAAGATCTGTGAAAAAGGAGAGTCTTCACCTATTGCCATAAATCAATGTCGTGAATTATTTTTAATTGATTAATTTCTTTTTAAAAGCATATACCAATCTTAGTGAGTACAGTCTACAATGTGGAATATATATAAAAATATTTATTCGCCAGACATGTAAACACAATATATGATCAAACAGGCAATGACACAAAAATAACTCTACATAAAATACTAACTTCAAATAATCAATGCAATGTGATGTTTAGCTCAATAATGAAAGTGAAAGTAAAACAAAGTGAAACTAAAACAAAGTGAAAGTGAAACCAAAGTAAAAGCAAGATTACCATTTCTTCCCAGGTATAGTATAAGCCATAAATTAATGTTCTATATAAACAGACTACAATGGTCTGCGAATCACATAGCCCAAAGTCATTCCACTGCAGAAGGAATGAGAATAAGCCATGCAAAACGGAAGACTTAAAATTGCAAATAATGCACTGAATCTGATATTAATAAAAATGTATAAAAACAAAAATCAGCTTTTTAGAGAAAAATATACCATGGCTTATACGGCTGGGATTGTAATCTCATTACCCTTAAATATGCAATATAAAACATATAAGGAAAGAATAAACAATTGTTGAATAAAATCAAATAATACAGCAAGGCATAATTACCACACTTAAGATGGTGTTACCAGAGTCCTAAGATGGATGCCAGTGAGGGAAGAGTTTCCTCCAAGTTTCAGATGAATGATTGGACAAATATGGAGTATGTCTGGATGAGTCTGTTGAGGAATCTAATAGCGTGTGTGGTGTAAGTGTGAGGTGTGTTGTCAGTAGTGTAAAGTGTGTCCTCTCTCTCATCTGGGTTGGTCTTTTATATGGTAAGAACAAAGAGCTATAAAAATTACCATAAGTAAAACCCAGAGGGATGAAACATTATCCCAATTGGTTGGGATATTCTATACCTAAACTGGTGAGATCATAGACACCTCTTTTGATAATTAACCCCATACTTGGATAATAAAGTTAAATGATTTCTCTATATGTGAGATTAATCATATAACACAACATAAAACTTTGTCTAGACTCCCAGTACATACATAAATGTCCACCTGTATCTCCATAATTCACCTGGGCAAGTAATGCCATTCCAATAATTATATTATTTAACACAATATAATATTTTTATATTGGAATATCTAAAATTATCCCAAGACTGCACCTGGTATTTCGCCTCCAGAGGGCAGTATCGTACCGTTCATTAGATTTTGTATTCAACATAATTCCCACCATGTCCTTATCTGATGACCTCTCTGACCTCTGGCTAGTGAATAGCCATTACTTCTTTGACCATGTCTTACACTGTCAATTAAGATGTCTGGCCTGTAGGATTTACAACACCTTGAGCACTTAGACTAGTCCAAAGCAATTCTTATATAAACACTCCTACCACATGCCTTAACATGAAGTAATTCGTTTTCACTTTAGTTTTAAGTCTAAGTAAGATACTACTATGAGAATATAAACCTAAAACGTGATACAATGTTCCTAAATATATGTGTATATGCCTTACATAATATAATGATATAATTATAGCTAATATCTTCTCACATATAATAATGTATCTATGAAAACTTATATGGTTCATCTTTAAATGTATGCTGAAAAACACTGAGCCATTGTCTATTGTTAAATACCTATAGACAGACTGAGATATCACCCCCTTTAACATAGCGTCAGACTGACTAAGTTTTATCTGATCGAGATGTCAAAAGGGATCTTATTTACGATTACATAGAAATACAAAGATCTCTGTTGAAACCATAGACCCTTTGTAAGCCTGTGAGAGACATTTTGTTTAACAAGTATATATGAACTTTGTTTCACCTTAAAAACAAGATGGATCCTGTCCTGTTCAGAACCTTTTATGCATAATATGAATATACATGGCTTTTAAATCATTTTTCTTTTTTTCTATTATTATTTTAATCAACCCCCCAATAGTCCCGACACCCAATAGGAACTAAGTGGCTACTTTGATAGTTTTTACTTCTGCAAGGATTTGGAGCTGAAACACACATGCTTTCCAACTCCAGATATATCTTCTTTTGGCCTCTGTAAATGACACCCATGCTGGCAAGTAGAGATAGGCGAACTGTTTGGGCTGAGCATCATTTCAGCCCTGAACAGTGGCCACATTTTCGGGGCATTCGGCCAGATGTTTACCTGCAAGTGTTCCAACGAGTGAATAGCTGACGGTTATCAAGGAGCGGGCTGGGAAGACGGCCGCCACATCCTTAACGGATTAAACGGCTTCCCTGTTGACAGCTGAATCCTGGCCACCAAGCAACATCACTTGGTGGCACCACCCCAATGTGACCTCACCATATCAGCATGCACCGGTCA
The DNA here is from genome assembly GCF_965119305.1 of Pelophylax lessonae. NCBI lineage: Eukaryota > Metazoa > Chordata > Amphibia > Anura > Ranidae > Pelophylax > Pelophylax lessonae. Next base: position 331,123,835 of record NC_138772.1, read on the forward strand.
GTGACGTCACAGGGGGGCAGGGGCCACTAGGTGATGTCGCCAGGTGGCCCCTGCCCCTTACTTATTTAACCACTTACCTACCGGCCACAGTATACAATATAAACGTTGTGGTAGGGAAGCGGTTATACTGCATTCATGGTTGAGGCTACAACCATGATCCCAGTGTCATTTTTTACAGCTGGCGATTCTCTTTCATGTGAAAGTATTCCTGAGTGGCTGGGCAGCTGCTAGAATACTTTTACAGATGGCAGTAGGGGGTTCCACCCCCTCCCGCCACCACCTCTGCCATTACTGGGCTCTCCTGAGTGATTGGAAAGCCCTGGAGTAATGTGACCCTTGACATCCATGTCCGGCCTCACAGTGAGAGGTATCAACATGGGGACAAGGTGATTTGTGCTGGGGAGGGGGGCAGAGCTCATGGCATGTGTGACAGATATAGCTGTCAGCAGTGATCACATGAAATAAACCTGATAGGCTGGTTGCACTGGAGTCGATCAATGGATTGACTTCAGTATAACTAGTCTGCCTATCAGGGCCGGACTGACCATCGGGCATGAAGTGCAGTCACAGACAGACAGTGTAACTATGTCTGGACTGTGTACCGATGCCGGCGGTTGCCGCTGCTGGCCTCTCCGCGGCCGATTCCGCGGAGACTGAAGGCCGTCTGCTGCTGTCCCCGACTCCCCGCCACTCACTCCTAAGCACTGGGCTCAGCTGGCAGGCGTGCTGATGCTGAGCTGAGCCCAGCGCCGCTCACTGCGGTCGGCTCCGCAGCGGCATCCATCATAGGTGCTCAGGAGGGGTGGACCAGCGTAAGGGGATTGAAGGCTGAAGGGGGTGGAGCTAGAGGCCGGGGACCCCCTGCTTGTTGACGGGAAGAAGCGGGAAGGAAGTCGCCGGCACCGCACCGCACCGTAGACAGCCAGACACTGAGGGAGAGAGGGAGAGACAAGAACAACACCGGCTGCTGCAACAAGGTAAGGAAAGGAAACAACACACCATGTGTCACCGCTGGGATTTGTGGTTCTGGGCTGGCCTCCACCGCAGAGCAGTGTTCTGGTCAGACTGGTCTGGAACTGACTGTCACTGCTAGAAAACATGTGCCATCATGCCATGCCAGTTTGCTTGTTGCATGTGATGTTACAGCCAGGTGCACATTTTCAATTTGAAAATGTGCACCTGGCTGTCACATCACATGTAACAAGCAAACTGGCATGCCGCATGGCACATGTTTTCTAGCAGCAGTGAGTCACTGCTGCTAGAAAACATGTGCCGTGCGGCATGCCAGTTTGCTTGTTACATATGATGTGACCGCCTGCCTCATCCCATCTCTCCCACCGCCATCACTCTGCTTCATCCCATCCCATCCCTCCAGCCGCCATCCCTCTGCCTGATCCCATCCCTCCGACCGCCATTGCTCTGCCTCATCCCATCTCTCCCACCGCCATCCCTCTGCCTCATCCCATCCCTCCAGCCGCCATCCCTCTGCCTGATCCCATCCCTCTGACCGCCATTGCTCTGCCTCATCCCATCTCTCCCACCGCCATCCCTCTGCCTCATCCCATCTCCCACCGCCATCCCTCTGCCTCATCCCATCTCCCGCCGCCATCCCTCTGCCTGATCCCATCTCTCCGACCGCCATCACTCTGCCTGATCCCATCTCTCCGACCGCCATCACTCTGCCTGATCCCATCTCTCCCACCTCCATCACTCTGCCTGATCCCATCTCTCCCACCGCCATCACTCTGCCTGATCCCATCTCTCCGACCGCCATCACTCTGCCTCATCCCATCTCTCCGACCGCCATCACTCTGCCTGATCCCATCTCTCCCACCTCCATCACTCTGCCTGATCCCATCTCTCCCACCGCCATCACTCTGCCTGATCCCATCTCTCCCACCGCCATCACTCTGCCTGATCCCATCTCTCCCACCTCCATCACTCTGCCTGATCCCATCTCTCCCACCGCCATCACTCTGCCTGATCCCATCTCTCCCACCGCCATCACTCTGCCTGATCCCATCTCTCCCACCGCCATCACTCTGCCTGATCCCATCTCTCCCACCGCCATCCCTCTAACTCATCCCATCTCTCCCGCCGCCATCCCTCTGCCTCATCCCATCCCTCCCACCGCCATCACTCTGCCTGATCCCATCTCTCCCACTGCCATCCCTTTGCCTGATCCCATCTCTCCCACCGCCATCTCTCTGCCTGATCCCATCTCTCCCGCCGCCATCCCTCTGCCTGATCCCATCTCTCCCGCCGCCATCCCTCTGCCTGATCCCATCTCTCCCGCCCCCATCCCTCTGCCTGATCCCATCTCTCCCACCTCCATCCCTCTGCCTGATCCCATCTCTCCCACCTCCATCCCATTGCCTGATCCCATCTCTCCCACCTCCATCCCATTGCCTGATCCCATCTCTCCCATCGCCATCTCTCTGCCTGCTCCCATCTCTCCCATCGCCATCCCTCTGCCTGATCCCTTCTCTCCCACGGCCATCCCTCTGCCTGATCCCATCTCTTCCACGGCCATCCCTCTGCCTGATCCCATCTCTCCCACTGCCATCCCTCTGCCTGATCCCATCTCTCCCACGGCCATCTCTCTGCCTGATCCCTTCTCTCCCACGGCCATCCCTCTGTCTGATCCCATCTCTCCCACGGCCATCCCTCTGCCTGATCCCATCTCTTCATCAACATCCCTCTGCCTGATCCCATCCCTCCCACTGCCATCCTTCTGCCTGATCTCTCCCCCCCTCCCATGAGGCAGTGGTGATGGGGGGGATATGGATGACATCGGTAGCGGTGGTGGTGGGGATAGGGATGACATCGGTGGCAGTGGACATTGTCATTCCTATCCCCACCACCACTGCCACTGATGTTATTCCTATCCTTACCACCACTGCCACTGATGTCACCCCTATCCTCATCATTCCCACTGATATCATCCCTATCCTCAACACCGCCACTAATGTTATCCCTATCCCCACCACTGATGTTATCGCTATCCCCACCACCACCGCCACTGATGTCATCCCTATCTCCACCACTGCCACTGATGTCATCCCAATCCCCACTACCACTGATGTCATTCCTATTCCCACTGCCACTGATGTAACCCCTATCCCCACCACCACTACCACTGATGTCATTCCTATTCCCACTGCCACTGATGTAACCCCTATCCCCACCACCACTGCCACTGATGTCCCCCCTATCCCACCACCACTGCCACTGATGTCACCCCTATCCCCACCACCACTGATGTCACCCCCTATCCCCACCACCACTGCCACTGATGTCACCCCTATCCGCACCACCACTGCCACTGATTTCACCCCTATCCCCCACCACCACTGATGTCACCCCTATCCCCACCACCACTGCCACTGATGCCATCCCAATTCCCACTGCTACTGATGTCATCCCTATCCCCACCACAACTGCTACTGATGTCATCCCTATCCCCACTACCACCACCACTACTGATGTCATCCCTATCCCACCACCACCACTACTGATGTCATCCCTATCCCCACTACAGACTTGTATAAAGTACTTGAAAGTTCTACTTGAGTAAAAATACAAGTGCTCGATCAAAAAGTGACTTGAGTAGAAGTGGAAGTGCTCGCAGAAAAAGTTACTTAAGTAGAAGTACTAAAGTATTCAACATTTTTTTTACTTAAGTATTGCAAGTAGTTTTTTTAAAAAATTTGCTACTTAAGTACTAAAAGTAAAAAGTACCAGTAGTTTTGAAAAAAAAATTCTACTCAAGTACTGAAAGTAGAAGTACAAGTACTGTGTTATGTAGTTATTAAAGAAAGAAGTCAAACGTTTGAACATCATATTGTTTTTTATTATTTCAAATGATTAACCTGTGTTTGTTAGTAGTTTCTTGATGCACTTTAAGCGCTGTAGCACCATTTATTTGTTTGTTTCATATTTTCTTTTTATTGGAAAGATTTGGTATAGCAGCTTTTATTATACACAGCCTTTATTTCCGTATGCGCTGATTTACAAATGACATTATACACATTTTTTTGAGCTTTATGCAACCTGCCATCTACTGTTCTGGCAGTGGTAATTTTTTTAAAAGTAACGAGTAACTATGCAGCACAAAAAAAAAATACTTGAGTAGAAGTATCGAAATCATCGAAAAAATGTAGTGAAGTAAAAGTAGAAGTAGGAGAAAAAAATTCTACTCTAGGAAAGTACAGATACCGCATTTCGGTACTTAAGTACAGTACTTAAGTAGTTCTACTTCGTTACTATACATCTCTGCCCCACTACCACCACCACTACTGATGTCATCCCTATCCCACCACCACCGCTACTGATGTCATCCCTATCCCACCACCACCACTACTGATGTCATCCCTATCCCCACTACCACCACCACTACTGATGTCATCCCTATCCCACCACCACCACTACTGATGTCATCCCTATCCCACCACCACTACTGATGTCATCCCTATCCCACCACCACTACTGATGTCATCCCTATCCCCACTACCACCACCACTACTGATGTCATCCCTATCCCACCACCACTACTGATGTCATCCCTATCCCCACTACCACCACTGCTACTGATGTCATCCATATACCACCACCACCATACAAAACTATATACATATTTTGGGGGCGCCTGTCAACAAAAACCTTGATTTTACTACACTGTGTAATATATGACCCTGCACACTGGAATGAGAGCAATAATTATAGGATCATTATTCATGGTAACTCTGAACTGATGACCTCTGATCTTTAATAGCTTTGCCTATGGAAAATATAGGGTACTGAAATGTGTTGCTATTTTCGGGCATGCATAGTCTTAAGGTTTGACATGTTGGGTATTTATTTACTTGACACAAACTCATCTTTTACATTTTACCCAAAAATTGGGTAATATATTTTGAATGTACCCTAAAATTACCTGTTATCTCTTAGGCTGGGTTCACACCAAATGCGGACTGCATCTAAATAGCAACCCGTCCATGCAAACAGATTGCGGAGTGTATGTTAGGTTAACGACACCCCGCAATCAGTTTTCAAAACGCAGTGCGATTTGCAGAATCGGATAGCATGGGTGTGCAGGCTAAATATAACTAAAAAACATAGAGAAACCTGTAGTTGTTCATCATTGGTCATTTTGTTTAAAAAAAAAAAATGGGCTGCTCAGCCTAAAATGCCCGGGCCTATTTTTTGTCCCAGTCCGGGCCTGCTGCCTATAGACTGCTCGAAATTCGTCCGATTCCTCCTGAATTAGCCAAATTTCATTCTGTCTATGGCTGGCCTTACAGACAGAAACAATGGGTAATAAAACTATGTTACGGGAGGGACTCAGAAAAAGCACAGACTGCTGTGGTAATGATGGTACTAATGTTAGTAACAGACTGCATTATACAGTATCTCACAAAAGTGAGTACACCCCTCACATTTTGTAAATATTCTATTATATCTTTTCATGTGACACTGAAGAAATGACACTTTGCGACAATGTAAAGTAGTGAGTGTACAGCTTGTATAATGGTGTAAATTTGCTGTCCCCTCAAAATAACTCAACACACAGCCATTAATGTCTAAACCTAAGTGAAAATGTCTAAATTGGGCCCAAAGTGTCAATATTTTGCGTGGCCACCATTATTTTCCAGCACTGCCTTAAACCTATTGGGCATGGATTTCACCAGAGCTTCACAGGTTGCCACTGGAGTCCTCTTCCACTCCTCCATGATGGCATCACAGAGCTGGTGGATGTTAGAGACCTTGCCCTCCTCCACCATTTGAGGATGCCCTACAGTTGCTCAATAGGGTTTAGGTTTGGAGACATGGTTGGCCAGTCCATCACCTTTACCCCCAGCTTCTTTAGCAAGGCAGTGGTCATCTTGGAGGTGTGTTTGGGGTTGTTATCATGTTTGAATATTGCCCTGTGGCCCAGTCACTGAAGGGAGGGGATCATGCTCTACTTCAGTATGTCACAATACATGTTGGAATTCATGGTTCCCTCAATGAACTGTAGCTCCCCAGTGCTGGCAGCACTCATGCAGCCCTAAACCATGACACTCCCACCACCTTGCTTGACTGTAGACAAGACACATTTGTCTTTGTACTCCTCACTAGGTTGCCCCCACACATGCTTGACACCATCTGAACAAAAAAAGTTTATCTTGGTCTCATCAGACCACAGGATATGATTCCAGTAATCCATGACCTTAGTCTGCTAAATGTTTGCAAGCTTTCTTGTGCATTATGTTTAGAAGAGGCTTCCTTCTAGGATGACAGCCATGCAGACCAATGTGATGCAGTGTGTGGCGTATGGTCTGAGCACTAACAGGCTGACCCCCCACCCATTCAACCTCTAGCAGCATTCATACGTCTGTTTCCCAAAGACAACCTCTGGATATGACTGAGCATGTGCACTCAACTTTTTTGGTCGACCATGGCAAAGCCTGTTCTGAGTGGAACCAGTCATGTGCTGTATGGTCTTGGCCACCATGCTGCAGCTCAGTTTCAGGGTCTTGGCAATCTTCTTAAAGCCTAGGCCATCTTTATGTAGAGCAACACTTTTTTTTTTCAGATCCTCAGAGTTCTTTGTCATTAAGTGCCATGTTGAACTTCCAGTGACCAGTATGAGAGAGTGAGAGTGATGACACCAAATTTAACACACCTGCTCCCCATTCACACCTGAGACCTTGTAACACTAGCGAGTCACATGACACTAGGAAGGTAAAATGGCTAAGTGGGCCCAATTTGGACATTTTCACTTAGGGGTGTACTCACTTTTGTTGCCAGCGGTTTAGACATTAATGGCTGTGTGTTGAGTTATTTTGAGAAGACAGCAAATGTACACTGTTATACAAGCTGTACACCCCCTACTTTACATTGTAGCAAAGTATAATTTCTTCAGTGTTTTCACATGAAAAGATATTAGAAATAAAATATATACAAAAATGTGAGGGGTGTACTCACTTTTGTGGGGTACTGTGTATGTTATTTCGATTTTGATCAAAGTTCCACTTTAATTATGGAAAAAAGCTCCTGCTCTTCTGAGCAAAATAAAACAATAAATAGAGTCATTGTGCTGATGAACGGGAAGACATAGCAAGAGGCCAGACTTACTTAAGATAAATAGGCTGTTTTGTTATAAAGGAATTTCCCCAGAGATTAGACATGTGGTGAAGTTTCACAACTCAAAGAATACCCAATCACTTGCAAGAAATCTTTTTTTTGTTGCGCATGATTGGATGATGGAAGCCAGAGCTCCACGTCATTGTAGGAAATAGACCTTCACCTCATTCCCTAAGCTTTGGGGAAAATTCCCTTGCAAAAAGCAACTTTCCTTGCAAATTGCATAGTTTATTTGCCTTTAGTAAATCAATCGCTTTGACTTTATTATTTCCTACCTACCAGCTGAGATATTAGTTTCAGATAGCCCTGCTTGTTAGAGTTCCAAAGGAAAAGTCTATACAAGAAATGAAATACAGGACCAGTGGGTGCACTGCAGCTGACAAATTTAGTCCCATGCTTAGCACAAATGTAAATGAAACGATAAAGGAATCTGAATCTTACATTTTAACAGCTATGTCTGAATAATAAAAATGCTTGCATAGTTACATAGTTTGCTTGTTTTTTGGCACAGCTAAGTCACCACCAATTGATTTTCCATTTACTTCTGTGTTTATTTGGAAAAGATACATGTCTGTATAGCACTTATCAGCTTCTTCTACAGAATGTGTTTATTGATGTTTAATTCTTATACATTCCTGAGCAATTTTCATTCTGAACATATCAAATAGCAATACTGAAAAAGAGATTTTTACTGTATGGCTATAATAAGATGTATCACAATTTGCATACATAACATGTATACATTTTTTTTCATTGTTTGTCAAAAAGCAAATTAAAATAGTTTTCTCTGCTTTATAGGATAAACTATCCAATCATGATTTATGCCGAAATCATTTGAAGAGTATTAGAGATTTAATAAAGATTTGCAATTCTTTGGCTTCTGTCAACATTTGTCTTCATTTGGTATAGATTCAAACACATTTTTTAGGTATATACAGCAAGTGTTAGAAAGCAATACATTTAGTTGAAAATGGTCATGTGTGGTCTTTGTTTTTAAAAAGGTATCATTAGATATGCAAACAGATGTATGGATGTATCTAGTGAGGTGCTGAAAGTAGCAGTAAAAGGATTTTGTAACAGAATAGGTAATCCATATCTTGCAGTTTACTAAACAGGTGCAAAGTTAGAAGCAATAATGCAAACCAGGTACAGAATGGCAAAAAACATGCATACACTGCAAAATAATATAAAACCTATTATAAAGGTGTCCAACTAAATTTGTAATATGACTGGTAACAAACAGTACTGGAGCTTGGAGATGTCTCTGTCTACTACTTCAGCTTCTAAAGGCACTTCCTTTCTTATGACCAATGTGGCTTATAGCCGTTTCTCAGGATACTCTCTTCACCGTTACATTTGGTACTCTTGCACTTTGTATTTTGCTTACATTTTCTATGTGTCTTTTTCTTGTATGACCCTCATCTGTTATAAGACTTTGCTTCAGTTTTCTCATGCACTGCTTTGTTGGATACCTATTTGTATAAATAAAGAATTTGAAAAAAAAAGAAAACATATTATAAAAATTGAGTGGCACAGAAGAAGGGGATCTACTGGGATTTTTTCTTTGGAGGAGTCCAGTCTCATTAAGGCTCATTTGACCTTCTATGACGGTCCATCAGCTCTGGTGAGTGGATTCCCAAAGGGATTCGTGGCACCTTTGCACAGTTTGGAGCACCTATTACACTTTCTGGCAGTAGCACATTTGAGCACATTGCACTCAGCATTGGACTATATTTTAGCAGTTACATTGGATTGTCATACCAGTGTTCACTTTGCATTTGTGATCTTTTATTGCACTAAGCATTGTTGCACTTAGCACTATTGCACTTTGTATTTCATTGCACCTGATGAATATTGTATCAGTACCATTGCACCTTGTATTTGTGATTATTTATTGTATTTATCAATTTTGGATTTAACGCTATTGCACTTTATGATCACCACCACATTGATGACCCACATTTATTTAACCTTTATTTTCACACTATATTTATATTATATTCATTTTTTTTTTGCAAGCGCTGTTTTCCAGTACACCATTTTCCTAAGTCTTTACTTAGCGAACAGAGGCTGCAAAAATAAAAACATTTGTTAATATTGCACAATTTTTGTTCCTAGCGCGTGTTTAAATTATATATCTTGTTAGTTCAGAACACAAACAGTTGCTTGTACTTGTCCTCATAAACCGCATCCCTTTCAGTGATGTCCAGGGTAGCTCAGGTAGCACAGATGGAGGGATCAAAAGCCCAAGGACAAAGGGCAACTTCACTGGAATCAGAGTACTCTGGTATCAATTGGAGAGAGGCTACCCAAAATAGCTGGGTTTTCCAGAGAAGCTGTGTACTATTAAGCCTCGTACACATGCACCGATTTTTGGCCGACCGATCGGCCGTCTTTTGTCCAGTGTTGTTGTGTTGGTTGAAATGTGCTCTAGACTGCACACAAATTTTGTCGGCCAACAACAATCAACTGCAGAAGTGATGTCATGTTCTGGTTTACTTTTCGTGTGTTTTTTCTTCTCTGAGCATGCCCAGTCTTGCTCATCACATTTTTGTCTGCCGAAATCTGTACTGACTGAAGAACAATCGGCCGTTCTGGTGACTGCCAACAAAAATTTTATAGCATGCACACCAGATTTTGTTCGGCCAAAAAGTCACAGTCGGTTGTCGGAAGCATCATACTAACAAGCCGACAATCGGCCGATCGGACGTTGGCCGAAAATTCACTGCCAACAATCGTTGCGTGTGCTTCTGCCTAGCTGCCTGCATGCCTGTTCTGTAAGTGGAAGGAAGCTCACCTGGATCACTTGACCAGCTACCTTTAACTCATCAGTTGCTGTTTTCTTACCTGCCGAAGGTGGGAAGCAGAAGAACATATCTTCCATTGGCATGTCCAGGAACCTAGGGAGTTGTGGTAAATGGAGCTAAAGGGCATGAACCTGCATCTGAGTATGGTGAGTAAATAAGTACTCCTTAACAGGTGAATGTTTAGATTTTTAGATAATTGTTAGACGTTAATGTTTTTGTTCATTGGTTAAAATCTGTAGACTTCAGTAGCCATTCCACATCTCATTCTGTACTGGTATAGCATATTCCAAGCATAACCAGTGATCTACAGTATTTTATGTCCACTATTGTGTATTTTTTTTATTTTTTTTTTATGACTACTGTGTTAACTGTTGTTTATTCAACCCTCTTCTATAGTTTTTTTTTCTTGCATATCTTCTTCACTTGTTCATTTTTATACATTGAAAGCAAAAATAAAGATGTTTCTGTAAAATACAAGGGTCCTTTTACCAAGGGCGAGATTAACGCTAACTAATGCCCTAAGCACAGCCCAACAATGGTGCAGCTTTGACCCTTCCATTATTTAACTGTCAAGACGCTAGGATGCAATTAATGATGATGGTCATCTAAGATATTCAAATTGTAATTTCTTCCAGTCCATACCCTACTACTAAAATAAAAACTTTGTTTATGTTATTTTATATATTTTTTACTGTTCATCAGCAAGCAATATCAGCTAATTATTTACTCAAAACAAGGGTACCAAAAAAAATTACATTTTCAACAGTTAGTCTGGTTTAAAAAAGACACAAGTCCATCTAGCTCAATCAAAAAAAGTAAAAAAAAAAGTGTATTTTTATTAAAAATGTAAGCAAAAAGCGCAAATATGGAAGCCACCTTCTCAAAGAATGTAAGACAAAACAAAAATTATCTTAAACCAATCTGTTACTTATCACTAATTACTATTGCAAAACAAAATAAAATATGGCAGATAGGGACAATTACAAAAAAATTTACTGAAGCAGAGTGTGGCTGCAAGAGTGAAGAACTTGATAGCTAGGGAAAAAAAACTTCACAACTACCTTACTCAACCGGAAATTTTTGGGTGCAATTTGCATGCCAATGTTACAGCAGTCATAAAAGCACTGTTTCAATTGTTTTAGTTATTGAGTTTACAAAGCATTAAAGCAAACAGACAGAATGCTAACACCCTGCAAACAAGCACACAACATGTTTGGTGATGTTAATGCCTGCTGTGGCTAGCAAAGAGCCGGGTCAGCTGAAGATAAATAATCTACCTCTTTACAGTAGCCATGTTCACTAAGTCCTGTCAGTTTTCAGAAAGGGCCATTATGAATACTGGCGCTTAAAAAACTGTCTTTTGGCTGTAAACAATCCTTGATAAATTAATAAGCACTGTACAAATTGTTCTGTATGGATTGTTTCTAACCTGCTCTGTTTGCATTTAATCTGTCCTGTTCATTTTCATGATGTCACGGGTACATGTGCATATTCTTCCTGATTCATGGCACGCTCATTGTGCCACCAGCCAATTCATTAATATGCATCTTCTCTCTGCGGCACTGTTCCGAGATCCCACGATATTACAGTGCCATTCAGTTCCCGAAACACCCCATGTGACTTGCCACGTCACAGAGGGTGTAAACATTGACACATTACAAAGCACCCCAGAGCAAGGAAATCAGCTGCAATAAATAGTGATATGGATTTTACAGGGATAAAAAAACCTCACACAGTTATCATGTGCTGTAATGTTTGCCCAGCTGTCTGAGCCTCGATATGCAGGACATGGCTGCTATAGCAATGGCGAATGAAAACAAGGCTTGGCTACAACATAACTGAGCATGTGTGAGATACCAGCAGGGATGAACAGAAAGCGCAGAAGTAAACTGCACTGTAGACTTGGAAAACAGTAGCTGAGATGGCGCTGGCTGCTGAAAGGAAGCAAGAATTTGTAATCAACTGGGAATAGAGTAAGAAACATCTTAAGGGGGCGACCAGTAATGCAGAATGGTTTGGAAAGCTTTATCAGACTTGGATTTATTGAGAAGGAACATTTGGAGTGCTGAGTTTACTTCCTTTTCAAAGTGGTTGTGAAGGCATGTTTTTTTTTTATCTTAATGCATTCTCTGCATTAAGGTAAAATAACCTTTTGTGATCTACTCCTGCAAAGCCCCCCCCAAATACTTGGCCTCTCTTTCGATCCAGCACTGTGCCCAAAAGCAACAATGATGCTGTCTTTCTCTCTCCCCACAGGACTCAGGGGCAGCATCGGAGGACATTGGATCCTGCTGCTGTCAATAAAATACTGTGAGGAGGAAGTGGGGTTGGGGCCGAACCACGGTGAGCATTTCTATAAACACACACACACAGCTCGGCTCAGGATTGAGCCCGCATGAGTGCCCCCATAGCAAGCCACCACTAGGAAGGAAGGACCAGAGGGACCACAGAAAAGGAAGAAAGGGACATCTCTGTGCAATTCCATTGCACAGAGCAGGTATAAATATCCTTTTTTTAGGAAAAAAAATATATCTTTACAATCACTTTAATCCACCTTTCAATTACTACATTGGAAAGCACGAATGAGTCTCGCTTTAGGACCCTTGTACAGAACAATAAGTCCCCCCCCCCCCCGGCCATTATATGAATGAAACACGTCTTTTTAATTTCTACCTTACACCCTAAGGCTGGCCATACACTATACAATTTTCTTATGCAATTTCCTTTAGATTTACCTTAATCTATGTAGTGCAAGGGCCTGCCTGACTGCATACAAATTGAAAGTGTTTAGGTTTGACCCTATATTACATGGTTTTGGTAAATCTAAAGGAAAGTTGAACAAGAAAATTGTATAGTGTATGGCCAGCCTTAGGTACTGCAGATTTAAACCTAAATGGACAGCTTGCCAAAACAGCTTGTATTATAAAAAAATCAAAATTGTTTTAAACTTCATAAAATGCTACTTTCACTTATATTGTATCTTGTTTGTGTCCCAGTGCTGCTTATTAAAGTGAAGTTCCACCCACATTTTCAACTTAACAGATTTCAGCAGTGATATGGTTTTTAAAAATGAATTGGGCTATTATTTTTTTTTTTTTCGGATCACTTACCTTATTTTAGAGGATTGTTTGTCCTACTTCCTCCTTCTGCGGCCGCAGCCCCGGACGTCAAGTACTTGTCAAATATGTTGGTGTCTTTATTATCAGCCTAAAACTTTTTTGTGAATGAGTATGGGCACTATGTACGTCACACTCATTCATATAGGGGGGGGGGGGGTCACCGATGTCTAGAGGCCTCCTTATTTAATGGGGTTTCCAGATTCTTATAAGTGCCCCCACCCACAGACCCCCTGGGGCTGTGAGGATGAAGCCCTTGTTTTCATCAACACGGGAATAAGGTCCCTCCTGTCAAGGCATCCCCCCTGTTGAGGGCATGTGGCACGGTATGGTTCAGGAGAGGGGTGCATGCTTGTCCTCCCCCCTTCCCTGGCTACCGGGGCTACATGCTCAGATTAAGGGCCGGTATGGATTTTTAGGGGAACCTTATGCTTATTTTTATTTTTATTTTTTTTACCATGAAGCCCCCCTTAAAATCTGTGTGAGACTGCAGGGTCTGGTATAGATTTCCTGGGGGCCCCACACTTTTTTTTTGCCTGAGGTACCATACATACATACCCTCCATTGTGATACATCTTATTAAATCCATACATACATACATACATACACTCAAAGGGTCTGGTATGTATTTTGGGGCGCGACTCTTTGAAAGGTATTTGTCATTCTTCCTGTGAGATATGCTACAGAAAAACTTACCGTATATCCACAAAGAAAAAAGATGATACACTTTTAATTTGTCAGCAAATTATATTTATTTCCAGTCCCCAATATCCATAGCAGACCCTTGGAAGGAACTGTATGCTGTTTTTTTTAAAAAAAACAAAGAAGCTGTCAATGGAATGTAATTTGCTGGCAGTTTTAAAAATTTTCCCTTTTGTAAATGTCAGAGCTGCTTCAGCAATGTTGGTATATTACAGAGATGCACCCATTCACATGCGCCCCCAGGCATGGTATTTAAAGGAGTTATAAATTTTTAGTTGTTCACTGTAAACATTTAAAAAATCCCTGCACCTGCCAAACAGATGTTTTAAAAACTTTTTTTGCATTGGTACAAGCTAACCAAGGCAGTACCTATCACCCATGATTCTTCTTGACACGCCCTTGCCTAATAGTCTAGAAAACAGGCATTTTTTTTAATATGACAAATTAGTCTCCCAATAATTTCAATGGAGTTCAGGTTTGGCATCTAAACTTCTTTGAAGTTTTCTAAACCCTGCTCCAACCAAACCCAGGGCAGTTAATCTCATTACTTCTGTTGATCTCATCCAGCTTGCCTCAGCCACATCCTGTCTACATGCACTCACTTCACTATTACCTACACATCATTGCTCAGGACTATCTTCCTAATATTAATCAGCACAATTTGTGTTTGATCCAACCACTTTCAGTCTAAATCAGGGATGCATGTGGCAGGATAACAACACAGACAAATTATTTGGACACAGATATCAAGCCATCACAGGAAGTGCCTGAACAATGATATCCATGACAGGATCACAAGGAATTTTAGGGATTTTTAAAGAAAGCTGAAGGAAGATTCAAAACAACTTTTAAAATTGCACAGACATAGTAAAACTTGTATAAGAATCTAGTGTTTTGGTTAATATAGATTTTAAAAATGAGAGCTTGAATTTAACTGGTTGTAATAACATCATGTCCACTCGTGTTTTATGTTTTCAAGTCAAGCTTTGAAATGCGTATAAGATCCATATTTTTGCTTCAAGGTGTGAACTAAAGAGGTTGCGCTTATACAATCTAACAAAATAACAATATCAAATGAAATTAGGATGTGTAAATGGATAATTAAAAAAAGACCTGTCTCTCTCTCTCTCTGTCTGTCTCTCTCTCTCTCTCTCTCTCTATATATATATATATATATATATATATATATATATATTTATTTACTTTCCAGTATCACAATCTCCCGTGAAATCAATCACTGAACGGATAACGATATGCAGAATTCATGGCAAATGTGCTAGAAAGTCCACTCTAAACTAATCTATGCTTTCGCAAATCCATTTCAGTTGACCTGCTTTTTTGTGTAAGAATTTGTGCTGCAGAATGGATTTTGTTTTGAACTGCACCATTAACGAGAGTCATTGGACCAGCTCTATTTAATCTTATAAGAAGTTGTTAGACCCTAAGAAATTCAGTGCTCTGTGTTGCATTACACACTTTTTCTCAATTATCATAGGCTTGAGATCCACTTTGTTCTGTGTACTGTAGCATACAAATCATTTAAGTGAATTTAAAGAAGCAACAGATTTTAAAGAAATTAATTTTCTACAGAAGAACTTCATACTCCAATAGCATTTATACATTTCTACTTATTTGTATAATCATTTGACTATTCAGTTGTTCATTCACCCTTACAAATATATAGAAAATCCATAAAGCACAGTACACAAGTGGCTGAATAAAATAACGGGGCATACATTTTATTTAGATGTATAAGACCTCTGTTCTTGTCCAAGACACCACCATTTAAAGGACATTTCCATCCAAATTTAGTTCTCCCCTGTTATATTATTAGATAGCATCTTTTGAGGACTTGGTAAGATCTCTGCACCTAAAGTCCCAATTCTGACCTTCAACAGTGACCATTGCAATAAATACACAGTTAATTCATGTAATATTGTTTTAAATTTAAAAGAGAGAGAAAGACACTTCCAATAGGAAGGGCTTAGTCTAAGAGAATCTAAGAATGAGACTCCATGGCCAGACATAAAGATTTGAAGGCTCCATGGGGGAGACATCTTTTAGAGATACAAGATGCCAGTGGGTAACTGAGCCAACATGTGCTTAAAATATCACTTTTGGATTTATGAAAATTTGAAAGGGAATTTTATCACGTAAATACAATATACTCTGATAACATTATATGATGTAACAACCTACTTTATTTTATTTTATAAATACCTAATTGGTCTTAAATGATCTATAATGACTGCCTGCCCTTAAATAAAGCCCCTTGCCAGCTTTCACTGCTCTGTCTCCATATTTGATACATCTTTGTATGATGCAAAGGACCAGCCCTCATTATTTTCTCTCTCCTGTGCAATAGTAAACAATTCAAAAGTGGTCCGAAGAACCACTATGCAGTTCATTATGGAGCAGAATGACAACAGGTACCCCAACAGGCAGGGCATAATCTAAATGTGTGCAATCTCCCTTCTTTCCACTCACTCAGCAGCAACAAAAGGGGAATTCCATTTTAAAAGATGTCCTCTACGTAAAATGCAAAGTACTATTTTTGCCTCTTAATGTCAGAGTCTTTCTCCATAAGCCCCAGTAACCATAAAAGCAGGCACCTCACTAGAACCCACTGGGTGACCTAAAATCACCTGAAAGGTGTAAGAAAGCATGGGTTTCCTACTTGGGGGGGCCCAAAGCATACTCTTCAATCATTATCTGAATTGAGTGAACCATGTTTGCTGGTTAGCCTGAGAGAGTTGGTTTTGCATTTGAAGCACATTGCCAAATCAGCTGGATTCACTGCACTTTATGGCTTATGCCGGATAATAATTGTATACCTTGTACTGCACAAGTCTTGCTCTAGGGGCAGGATAATTTTTGGTTTCACAGCCTCTCTTTATAATGTTCCTCCTCCATATGCATGCAGCAAACTTCCCTGACTTTAGTGGAAGGTCCTACGACAGTATGACAGGATGCAAACTGACTTTCAGTTGAAAAAAATTGAATTCAGTGCATGTATGTATGGGATGCATGAAGTAGATCTTGGATGAAATAGAAGGAAGACGTTGTAGCACTGGGCAGAAGCAGTGAAGATCTTCTTGGAGCCAAGTACATTACATTACAGTAATACTCAGGGAGAGAGAAATTACAGGGCACAGAGCTCTCATTGGTCCTGTCTGGGCTCAACCTGAAAAATACAAACAGGATTGGCTTTGACCAGTCAGAAAAAAAGCCTTGTTTATTCCTGCATCAAAGCTGTGCTACGGCTGTTCCTTGCTCCAGTGCATGGAGGCTGTTCACATTTTTTCACATTGATATGGTATTGTAAAGGTCATTTCATGGATTATCATTATGAACATTTTTAAGGTTTGGCTGTAATTAAAAGATTTTAGTTACCACACTATCCCGGTGTTATCATCCAAACAAGCCTCAGGCTTACCAGTCATGTGAAACATTTACCATATAAAGCTTAATTACATTTTAAAACACCAGTTTCTCAATCTCCTTCAAAATTTAAAAAATACAAGTGAGGGGAAAATATATGTCCTGTTTTCAATTTAACATTTAAAATCAGGTAGGTACCATTCAGGGGTATATTCTTTTAAGATGGGGAGTAAACCTTAACAAAATTATACATGTTTCGAATGTCTCAAGTCTTTCCAGCATGTTTTATTCAGGTTCCTTTTATCTATCTGCATTTTATTCCCAGATATTGATTTCCCCTTTGTGACCTTTTGTGGCTGGAACTGTTGTAGATGGTATTAGCACTCTGCTTCCTTCAGTCTCTCTATAGCTGTGTACAGAGTATTTCTTTTGCAGATTAATGACAGCTAATAATATCTGATATATCTGGACATTGCAATATAATGAGATGCAGTCCCACTGGATTTCTAAAGTGTCACCACTAACAAATTCACTAGAACTGCATATAATTAGCATGTAAAAGGAGTGATCATGCAGTAAATCTGCACAGAAAGATGGATAGTCACTCAGAAAAACTAAAGGAAAAAACATATACTTCTTGACACTCTTCACAAAATATATGTTTCCAGGCATGAATATTTTCTAGATAACAAACTGTGGACAGGTTACCTTTACAGTAATATTATTACTGCATGGCTGATAGGCAAAATTTCATTATACTAGTGCTAATGTTACAATATTTTCTGGAAAATGTCACCTTATGTAAATGAGCAAAAGGTTTCATTGTTATTCATGGTTTTTCTTTAAAGATGCACTGCCCCTTTTTGGATGCAGCACCTTTAATTTCAGTCAAATCAAAATCAATAGACAGCCAAAATCTTAATTTATATACTGAATATTTGAAAAAGATGCTTATGATAGCATACATTGTAAAAGTCACACCTTGTAATACACAGATATAGTAATGTGACTTATAAATAATAGGTTGAACACTGTAAAAATTTGTTTGCCACCATTTACCTTTAAATTTAGGAAATTATATGCTCTATAGTAAGAAGTAGAATTGGTCAGGGTGCCAGATAATGTTGCCATCCTGTAGTGCTCTTTAACACTTTGTTATCTGAATTGCAAGCCTCTGAAAGTATTTTCTGTGATTGCGAATAATTTCAGTTATCCGCACTTTCACTGGAAATTTTACCTAACCCAGAAATGAAGTGCAGAGGCTCCTATTTTTCAGTAAGAAGGATATGTCCTGTAAGACTATGCACAAAGCAGTGCTCAGTGGTTCCTCTTACAGACCTCAAAGTAACTACCGTGTCTTGTAGTTATTTGGGGGTTAAGGGGAGGAAACTCTGTGCGCTCTGGGGGATACAGGAAGGAGATTGATATTTCTCAAGGGGTCAGTACTGAAACAGATTTAATCCAGTAATTCCTCTTAATCAGAATAACATTCAGGAGCTTGGGTGGCTGGAGGGCTAAGTATCTACAGTCTGGACCAGAAGATTTTTCCCCCTTAATGACCAGGCCATTTTTTGCAATTCGGCACTATGTTATTTTAACTGACAATTGCGCGTTCGTGCGACGCTGTACCCAAATAAAATTGATATCCTTTTACTCCCACAAATAGAGCTTCCTTTTGGTGGAATTTGATCACCTCTGCGATTTTTATTTTTTGTGCTATAAACAAAAAAACAGCCACAATTCTGGAAAAAAAAACAAAACAATATCTTTCACTTTCTGCTATATAACATTCCCAATAAAAAAAATGTAAAAATCGAATTTTTTCATCATTTTAGGCCAATATGTATTCTGCTACATATTTTTGTTGAAAAAAAGCCCCAATAAGAGTATATTGATTGGTTTGCGCAAAAGTTATCTCGTCTACAAACTAGGGGAAATATTTATATCATTTTTATTAATTTAATTTTTTTACTAGTAATGGTGGCGATCAGCGATTTTTAGCTGGACTGCAACATTGTGGCGGACAGATCGAACACCACCTAACTGACATTTTTTGCACTTTTGGGGGGACCAGTGACATTACTACAGTAATCAGTGCTAAAAATATGCACTATTACTGTACTAAGGACACTGGCAGGGAAGGGGTTAACACCAGGGGGCGATCAAAGGGTTAAAAGTGTCTCTAGGGGGTGCTTTCGAACTGTGTGAGGGATGTACTTATGGAATGAACACAGGGACCTGTGTTGCTAAATAGGAGGAACACAGGAGCCCTGTGTTCATTGCTGACAGAACAGGGGTCTGCCATGTTTACAATGACAGACTAGCATTCTGTCTCCACAGGGAGCTATTGCAGGTGGACCCGCAGATTAGCTTCCCCCACACGTGCACGCTCCCCCCTCGCGGTACTGAAGCAACGTACAGTTACATCGTTTCACGGGACAGAGCTGACCTGCCACAGTATATATATTGCTAGCGGTCGGCAAGTGGTTAAATATTCAGTTAAGCATCATAGTCTCTCCAAAGTAACAATATAGTTGTATATATATATATATATATATGTGTTAGTGGTATTAGTTTGACATGAGTTTGAGATGCTACTGATAATTCAAAATTCATTGACAGGTGCATTTGGCTTGCAGATGACATCCTTCTGACCAGGACCCAAACTGCTTCAAGAAGGTCTTGCATTACCATAAACTGTATGTGGGTACAAAGCCCAATAAACACATTTTGTCACAGCATTCAGCATTGTGTTTGGTTATAAATATGCCATAAAAATTATGCACAACCAAACAGCAGTAAAAAATGAAATCAATGCATGGATAAAATGATTGACTTTTAACAAATGATCAATACGATTGCATTTAAAGGTATGTTGTCTATGACAGTGTTTCTTAACCTTTTTCCAGTCAAGGCACCCTTTCAAAATGATGGACAATCCTGAGGCACACTTTAAAATTTTGGATAGTTTCGAGGCACCCTATTCTAAAATGTAAAAACTATTCTAAAAGTTTTACATAATGCAACAACATCCACACATGTAGGACACCCAAAGTTAGAGGGAATTTATTCTTCCAAAGCAAATACACTTTTGCAAACTGGTACTGAATAGTGTTCCAATGTTTCTCTTCTCCCTCAGTTTTCCTTCATCACTCAGGTAATGTAACAGCAACCCTGATGGAGAGGGGCTGGAGAGGAATACTGTGCAGGCGACATTCTCCATATCAACTAATGATGCCATTGGTTGTTAGGACACCGGCAGTCAGAGAATTTTGTAATGGTACAAAATGAAAACCTGTGGCTTTGTGTAACTAAAAGGCAGGCTTCATCCACACACTGGCTTGTATACAATTTTAGGACAATTTTTAGGCATTTTGCCAAGGCACCCCTGAAGGCAACCAGGTTGAAAAAAGCTGGTCTATGCTATAGAAAGCACTTTACATATAATGCTTTATTAGGTAAGAACCTTCTACTTTCTTGCAAAAGTTGTCAATTACACGATCTGTGGTTTCAGAAGAGTTGGGAACATTTATGAATAATTGACTAAAGGGCCATACACACTATAAGATTTTCTGAAGACTTTTTCCTTTAGATTTACCAAAACCATATAATATGAGGTCAAACCCAAACACTTTCATTTTGTATGCAATCTGGCAGGCCCATGCACTACATAGAAAAGGTAAATCTGAAGGAAATCTAACCACAAAAGTTGGATAGTGTGTATCCAGCTTTAGGCTGAATCCACATCTTGTATCCCCATCAGTATTAAAAAGCAAAATAATGGTCCAAAACCATTATATGGTCTTTTATTATTACCATAATAAAGGCAATGATCCAAGACCATTGTGCACCTAAAATATTTTAAAATTTAAAAGTCACATTACAATAGGGTACATCTGCTTTCAGTCAACAGATGCAGGTTACATATTTGGGCTTTATCAAGGGTTCATTTTTAGAGCTTCTTACTTTGCATGGTAGCAAATGTGACATGGTACACATGCAGTATCTGACAAAAGTGAGTACACCCTTCACATTTTTGTAAATATTTTATTCTATCTTTTCATGTGACAACACTGAAGAAATTACACTTTGCTACAATGTAAAGTAGTGAGTGTACAGCTTGTATAACAGTGTAAATTTGCTGTCCCCTCAAAATAACTCAACACACAGCCAATAATGTCTAAACCGCTGGCAACGAAAGTGAGTACACCCCTAAGTGAAAATGGCCAAATTGGACCCAATTAGCCATTTTCCCTCCCCGGTGTCATGTGACTAATTTGTGTTACAAGGGTTTAGGTGTGAATGGGCAGCAGGTGTGGTAAATTTGGTGTTATCGCTCTTATTCTCTAATACTGGTCACTGGAAGTTCAACATGGCACCTCTCTGAGGATCTGAAAAAAAGAATTGTTGCTCTATATAAAGATGGCCTAGGCTATAAGAAGATTGCCCTGAAACTGAGCTGCAGCATGGTGGCCAAGACCATACAACGGTTTAACAGGACAGGTTCCACTCAGAACAGGCCTCGCCATGGTCGACCAAAGAAGTTGAGTTGCACGTGCTCAGCATCATATCCAGTGATTGTCTTTGGGAAATAGATGTATGAGTGCTGCCAGCATTGCTGGAAAGGTTGAAGGGGTGGGGGGTCAGCATGTCAGTGCTCAGACCATACACCGCACACTGCATCAAATTGGTCTGCATGGATGTCGTCCCAGAAGGAAGCCCCTTCTAAAGATAATGCACGTGAAAGCCCACAAACAGTTTGCTGAAGACAAGCAGACTAAGGACATGGATTACTGGAACCATGTCCTGTGGTTTGATGAGACCAAGATAAACTTGTTTGGTTCAGATGGTATCATGCGTGTGTGGCGGCAACTAGGTGAGGAGTACAAAGACAAGTGTGTCTTGCCTACAGTCAAGTATGGTGGTGGGAGTGTCATGGTCTGGGGCTGCATGAGTGCTGCCGGCACTTGGGAGCTACAGTTCATTGAGGGAACCATGAATGCCAACATGTACTGTGACATACTGAAGCGGAGTATGATCCCCTCCCTTTGGAGACTGGGCCACAGGGCAGTATTCCAACATGATAACAACCGCAAACATACCTCCAAGATGACCACTGCCTTGCTAAAGAAGCTGAGGGTAAAGGTGATGGACTTGCCAAGCATGTCTCCAGACCTAAACCCCTTATGCAGCCCTGGTGGCATCCTTAAATGGAAGGTGGAGAAGCGCAAGGTCTCTAACATCCACCAGCTCTATGATGTCGTGCTGGAGGAGTGGAAGAGGACTCCAGTGGCAACCTGTGAATCTGGTGAACTCAATGTCCAAGAGGGTTAAGTCAGTGCTGGAAAATAATGGTGGCCACACAAAATATTGTCACTTTGGGCCTAATTTGGACATTTTGACTAAGGGGGGGGGATCCACTTTTATTGCCAGCGGTTTAGACATTAATGGCTGTCTGTTGAGTTATTTTGAGGGGACAGAAAATGTACACTGTTATACAAGCTGTACACTCACTACTTTACATTGTAGCAAAGTGTAATTTTTTCAGTATCATCACATAAAAAGACATAATACAATTTTTACAAAAATGTGAGGGGTGTACTCGCTCACTAACTTTTGTGCATTCTGAAAAATAAGTGCTTGCACTTCTTTTTCGCATCTCAGTGCGTTTTGCAGCCTATTCAGAACAAAACAGTATGGAAACGTGTGGGTGACATACAGGAATGTGTGTATTCCGGTGTCAACCAGCCCTTCATACACAATCTAGAGCTATACTGTCTTTACCTAATAAAATAACAAAACTATTTGAATAAAGCCCATAGTTGCAAATTTTGTTATTTATTTATCATTAACTTCAATATAACTGAATTTGGAGACTGATATTTTACAAAACAATTAAGGCTATGGTAAAATGAAGGCACGTTAAGGGCACTTTGAACTAAAAAGCAAATGTGCTCTGAATTTCATCTTTTTCTCTCTACTTTGCATTAATGAGTCTTTTCACAAATATATGTGCAATAATATAACAAATTAAGTTATAAATGCAGAGATATGCTCCAAGTCACTCTGCAAATCTGCATAAGGATGCATAATAATCACATAGCTACAATATTACAATATTAAAAAATACCTTACAATTAAATTATCATGGGGAAATAATCATAATGTTATTGGAAACTCAATTATTGTGGCAACCCTTGTCAGAAAATTAGCAGGCTATGGCAATGGCAAGTCAGACCTGAATTCATCAAATATATATTATCACAATATTACATGTTCACTTCGATTCCATGCAAAGACAAACATCCTCACTCACTGGTATCTGTTCAATGCATTTGTATTATTCATGAACAACTCCGTGATCTATTATACATACAAAACTGATTGTACACAGTTTGCCGCGGGCTACTATTCAGAGACACAGAATTAATTTTATTATATACACATGCATGATAATTGTGTAGGATTCTGTGAAATATCAGACCTTATCCCCTTGCAACATTATTTTACTTTGTAAAATGGGCACTTTAGATCAACAGGCAAAGTCTGCCATCAGGAACCGTCTTTATTTTTATTGAGAAGCCAGTAAGAGCGTTTAGTGATATAGTTAGAATTATTTTGGCATACCATTAAATAAAAGGGGTGATTGCAAATATACATCAGTTTTCCTATTAATCTTCCAGGCATTAAGAAAAAACATGAAACTTGAAAGGATGAACTATACAGCAAGGTGATTGCGTCTATAGAGTACCCTTTAAAATCTGCATTTTTTTCCCTTAAAATGAAATGTGTTTTAGTCCACCCATTTTTAACATCTTACAATTTAGTGTTTTCACAGTGCACTTGCTTGCTTGAAAAGTGTTTGGTGAAGACTGCCATACGTTGATCAAGGTCACACAATTTCTGGCTTCCTGCAAAAGAACTTATAAGCAGAGGTTACAGGGAATATCTATGCACAGCTATCTCTCTTTATCTGTCTTTTACAGCTCTCTTTAATATCTATCTTTCTATCTATATATTTATCTAAGTGTAACAATGTATCCTATCTATCTATTAAGCTGAGTTTTAAATCCATTTGGACCCCCCAGATCACAGAGGACTACCAAACACCCACTGTGGATGGCACTGGTAAAATCAATACATTTTATATATTATTTTATTATGATAAAATACCAAAAACGGCTGAAGCTTTTTTTTTTTGTTTGGGAAACAGATACAATAAAAAGTATTTTTAGGTATACATACAACAAAACATAGGAAAATGTTACTCACACAGCCTGGATTGACTGTAGACACTGTAGACCAGCCTTTCTCAACATTTTCAACTAAGAGGAACCCTTGAAGTCAATTTCTGGTCTCAGGGAACCCCTGCTAAAAATTAAAACTCTACAACTCATGACACATTTGTGCGATAGTCAGTGAAAGGAATGCTCCTTACTCTTGTCATCATTGGGAAGAATTACCCCCTTAAAGATAGCTAAAAGGAACAATGGTGTTATTGGAAACTTATCTGAGAGGCAGAAATTGCCCATTGCTCAAGGAACCCCTAGCAACCTCAGGAGGAACCTTGGTTGAGAAACCCTGCTGTAGAGAGGCAGAAGCATTTGGATAAAAAAAAAGTGCTTTCCTTCCCCTGCTACCTCCCTAAATTGCATTTAGTGATGGGCTTAACACGTCAGTATCTGCCTACAAACCATACACTAACATCTTACCATGCACCTTAGCAGCAGCACTCCCTATACTTTCCCTTTCACAACTAAGCACATTTTCAATGTGGCTGCTGGGAACTCTGGCTTTTTAAAGTTCAAAGGCCAAGAAGTTCATTAATGGTAGTCAGTTGCAAGGGTGATGAATGGCTGCAATAGTTTTTCGGTAACAGCAAATGGGTTAGATTTGCTGTGAACCCATGACTGACCATAACCTGAAGCTCATCCCTACTCTTTAATGATAATAATAATGTTAAAAGTAATAACAATAACATTGTGTTTCTCAAATTCCTAATAAAGCATTGATATCCATGTGTACAATCCCCATGCCATGTAAATAACTGATTTGACACTGCTATGCTTTTATGGTAAGTGACTGCTTGAAATATCCATATGTACAATCCCCATGCCATTTAACCACTTCAGCTCTGGAAGATTTTACCCCCTTAATGACCAGGCCATTTTTTTGCTATACGGCACTGCGTTACTTTAACTGTACCCAAATAAAATTGATGTCGTTTTTTTCCCATAAATAGAGCTTTCTTTTGGTGGTATTTTATCACCTCTGATCACCTCTAATTTTTGCGCTATAAACATAAAAGACCAACATTGTTGAATAAAAAAAAACAATATTTTTTACTTTCTGCTATAAAACACATCCAATAAAAAAAATTAAAAAAATCAAATTTCTTTATCAGTTTAGGCCAATTTGTATTCTGCTACATATTTTTGGTAAAAAAAATCCCAAAAAGCGTATATTTATTGGTTTGCGCAAAAGTTATAGCGTTTACAAACGATGGGATAGATTTATGGACATTTATTGTTTTTATCAGTAATGGCGGCGATTTTAGCGGGACTGGGACATTGCAGTGGACAAATCTGACACTAAAACCCAAATTCACTATAGCACCTAGTTGAAGGTTTAACTCCAGCAACTTCACCTAATTAAGATGCTAATGAGTTTAGGCTGGAGTTAGTTTTGGAGAAGTGAGCAGCTCTACTCCAAACTTATAGTGAATTAGGCCCCCGTGACACTTTTTAGGGACCAGTGACACCAATACAGTGATCATTGTTTAAAAATTTGCACTGTTACTGTATAAATGACACTGGCAGGGAAGGTGTTAACATCAGGGGCGATCAATGGGTTAAGTGTGCTTCTAGGGAGTGCTTTCTAACTGTAGGGGGAATGGACTGACTGCAGGAAGAGAGAGATTTGTGTTCCTTGTTAGTAGAAACACAAGATCTCTCTCTTCCTGTCTGACAGAAGGGTGGTCTGCCTTGTTTACACAGGCAGACTGCCATTCTGTCATTCTCCTGCGCGACTCCAGCAGCGCACGCTCGCCCCCTTGAGCCCTTTTTACAAAATCCCATACAGGTACGTCATTTTGAGCTTAAGGGCCGCCCTGCTGCAGAAAAATGTAAGTGGGGTGGTCCTTAAGTGGTTAAATGACTGACTTAGGGATGATCGAACTTTTGAAAAGTTCGGTTCGACCAGAACACCCGAATTTCCTGAAGGTTCGGTTCGGATTCCAGAACTCCATTGAAATCAATGGGACCCGAACTTATGGAATCAAAAAACACAATTTTGAAGCCCTAAAACCCAATAAATGCCCCTAGAAAGTGCCTAGGGTTCTGGGTCATGCCCCAGGGACTATTAATCACACAAAAAAAATTCTTAAAAATTGTCATTTTTGATAGAGAGCCAATTATTGAAAAAATTAGTGGGGAAAAAAAATGAGATTTCTTTGTATTTAGTGTCTGGGGGGTCTAAAAAGTGTACCTGTGAAGTTTCAGCTCTGTAGCATGTCCAGAACCAAAAAATGCCCAAAAAACGCCAGCTACAAAAACGCCCAGGTGTGTTTTTGCAGCAGGCGTTTTTTTGGGCATTTTTTTGGGGTCTTTGGAGGCAGGCAAAACATCTGAACTTCTGTATAGGGGTATATATATACACACACGCTTATA
Organism: Pelophylax lessonae; assembly: GCF_965119305.1. Classification (NCBI taxonomy): domain Eukaryota; kingdom Metazoa; phylum Chordata; class Amphibia; order Anura; family Ranidae; genus Pelophylax; species Pelophylax lessonae. Next base: position 331,150,637 of record NC_138772.1, read on the forward strand.
TGTATTTATACACATACACACATATAGGTGTTATAGCAGAGAAGCCATATGGGTGTTAATTATTTCATTAGCGCAAGCATAGTGTTCTGCTACTTTCACACCTATATATGTGTATGTGTATATATACATACATGTGTGTGTGTATATATACCCATACACAGAAGTTCTGATGTTATGCCTGCCTCCAAAGACGCCCAAAAAATGCCCAAAAAAACGCAAGCTACAAAAACGCCCGGGTGTGTTTTTGCAGCAGGCGTTTTTTTGGGCATTTTTTGGGGTCTTTGGAGGCAGGCAAAACATCTGAACTTCTGTATAGGGGTATATATACACACACGCTTATATGTATTTATACACACATATAGGTGTTATAGCAGAGAAGCCATATGGGTGTTAATTATTTCATTAGTGCAAGCATAGTGTTCTGCTACTTTCACACCTATATATGTGTATGTGTATATATACATACATGTGTGTGTGTATATATACCCATACACAGAAGTTCTGATGTTATGCCTGCCTCCAAAGACGCCCAAAAAATGCCCAAAAAAACGCAAGCTACAAAAACGCCCAGGTGTGTTTTTGCAGCAGGCGTTTTTTTTGGGCATTTTTTTGGGGACTTTGGAGGCAGGCAAAACATCTGAACTTCTGTATAGGGGTATATATACACACACACTTATATGTATTTATACACATACACACATATAGGTGTTATAGCAGAGAAGCCTTATGGGTGTTAATTATTTCATTAGCGCAAGCATAGGTTTCTGCTATATACACCTATATATGTGTATATATACATACATGTGTGTGTATATATACCCCTACACAGAAGTTCAGATGTCATGCCTGACTCCAAACATGTCCTCAAAAAAGCCCTATAAACGCCTGCAGCAAAAAGCAGGGTGACAGGGGCGAAGCCATATCCCTGTTCTATAAGTGTTCTAAGAGAAACTATCTTTTCTCTATAGCGGTCACCCTGACATGGAAGGGTTTTGTCACCCTGCCATAGCAGTCAGAGTCAGTTAACCCTACACTACACTACGGTCCCCTTACACTTAACACTTTCCCTACAGAAACTAGATTATTAAATCTAACTATAGTGGAAAATAGTACCCTAACTACACTAGATATCCCTTTCCTCACACTAATAATTGCTAAATGACACTTTGAAGCAGAAGTAACAGAACTGCTTCCACTCTCTTCCACATCCCTGTATTACAATGCTATGAATTTGGCGGGGCTATCTTATATACTGGGGGGCGTATTCACTAATGACTGGCCTCTGGACCCCCTAGTCACTCTAATCACATTCCTAGCATTCTCCTGCCCCCTCAATTGGCTTTTACTGATGGTTCTGGTCCAATCATGGGCTTTTAAAGCCCATTTCCTGTCCTATTGCATTTTGGTCGGTTCTGGTTGCTGAAAAAGTTCAGAATTCGGCAGAACCTCGAACAGTCAATGTTCGGGTCGAACCGATGATCGACCCGAACCGTTCGATCATCCCTACCTGCTATGCTTTTATTGTAAATGACTGCTTGCTTTGACACACACTTGGAGACACAGAGCAACAACGGTATATCACATATTGTTGGCAGATAATTCCTGGTGATGGGGGAGGCACCTAAATATGTAAGTGCACGCTATATGGTTTTTTGGGGATTTTAAATAAAAATAAAAAACAGTGTTATACGATGATATCCTTTCTGGTTTTCTTGCATGGAAAATTACGGTGGTATAGATGGGGACCCACAATGAGAGATTGACCAGACCTACTAAGCGTGTTTTAACCTACCTCTGTGTAAACTCAGGAGGTCAACAACCTATGGTGAGTTCGGTCCTAGGAGGGCACTGGAGTGGTGACAGGACACGAAGATTGCTTTTTTGCAATAGGCACAGGACTTTCTTTTGCTTGAAGGAAGAAGAGCACTTTAATTTCAGCACCAAATGCACTAAGTAAGGATGGAACTGTCAGCACTTTATTATATTTAATAATAATTAATTTGTAAGCACTGTTTGCACTTTGATGATTGTATCTAAATAATTTTTCAATATAAGGGGAAAGTGCCGCTATTTTCACTATTTCTATTTAATTTAAACACCACGTCTACATCTCAACTTCTCAACGTAAAGAGGTTGTAAACCTCCCTGTAATGTTTGTAGCTTTAGGTAAGCCTATAATAAGGCTTACCTATAGGTACTGTAAATATCTCCTAAACTTGCACTGTTTAGGAGATATTTATTGTATACTGCGCTGATGATATCATCTGCGCATGTGCTCTGAAGGGACGGCCGCCCATGCCGTTTCCTCAGAACCCTGTGCCATAACTGGCAGCTCCCATGCGCATGCATGGGAGTGACATCATGCGGCTCCAGCCAGTAGCACAGCTGGAGTCCGCAGACCCGGAAGGAAGACGGGCGAAGCTGGATGTGGCCTCCAGCGGGGACGACAAGGGATTCGTTTGGAGGTAGATGTCACATAATGTGCTAGTATGCAATGCATACTAGCACATTATGCCTTTACTTTCCAGGTAAGAAAAAAAAACCTACAGACTTTACTTCCTCTTTAACCTCATCTTTCAACTTCCACTCATTCCGATGGGAAAACCCTTGACTTTATATTCTCCCATCTCTGCACTCCTTGCAACTTCCCTTACACCCCATTTCCTCTCTCTGATCATAACCTCATTGGTTTCACAGTATCCTTGTCTTCAACCACCTATCCCTCCAAGCATCAAATGGTTACTAGAAACTTTTTACACTTTAACCCTTCTCTTCTCTATTTTGCTACTGACATCTTCTATGCCCTCTCCTGTCCTAACCTGGCCATCTCTGTCTACAACTGCCCACTTTCACCCTCACTGGATGCGCTTGCTACAGGCAGAATAAGTCCCTGACCATTACAACCATGGCAAACTGACGACACCAGAAATCTCAAGACACATAGCCGTGCTCTGGAGTGACTGTGGCAAAAAAGCAAATCCCTTCAGGATTTTCCCTATACAAATCTGTCCTCCTGGGTGACTCCAAAACGTTGCACCTATCCTGATGTGATCCTTTTGAAATAAAAAGTTCATTCGGACTGCTGTGCAAGATCCTTTGTGTGCTGGCGAATATGTATGTATCTGTGATAGATCCAGTGTCCAGCTGGTGATCGCTGCAGCACCCACAACAGATGTGCCTATATTCAGGAATGTGTGCAATGGGAATATGAACTACTAGGTATAAACCTGTCAACACCTCCAACATCCAATTGCTGTCAAAAGCTTGTAGACTTGATCTCCATAACATTATTTATTATATTATATATTATATTATAATATTATAACTAAAATTTGACCCTTTTACCTAATGAAACCACCAAGCTACTCAGTCACTCCCTTGTTATCTCTCACCTTAAGGATTACTACTCCCTTCTCATACGTCTACCTCTCCATATAGGTAATGCCCTCTTTAGTCTATCATGAATGCTGCTGCCAGACTCATCTACCTTACCAACAGCTCAGTGTCTGTACCCCTTTCTACAAATCCCCCCACTGGCTTTTGATTGCCGAGCAACTTGAGTTCAAAATATTAACAACAACCTACAAAGCCATCCACAATTCCCTGCCCTGAGCTACATCACCAATCACCAGTCTCTAAATATCACCCAAACCATCCTCTCTACTCCTCCCAAGACCTCCTGTTCTCATGCTCCCCTATCTCCTCCTCTCATTCATGTGTCCAGGTATTCTCCAGAGCCTCTCCCATCATATGAAGCTCTCTGTAAAAATGTAAATAACCACGCTAAGCACAAAAGATGAGCAACAGCTGTAGTGGGAAAACACTATAAATCAGGATGGTAGAAAAAAGCTGCGCTATATCTGATAATAAATTAATCGCACTGATAAATAGCAAATGAACATATAATTAAAAATGTCCAAACATGTGACACAGCCTGTGCCTAAAAAGTCCAAATAGGATAGTCCAAAGTACAAGAGAGATCCAATCTAAAGTGCAATATAAAGGAAATGAGTCCACCACCATAGATCACCCCTTCCGCCGTTAGTGTGGCATGCTGAAAATGTGCTATGCGCTTACCAGATTTAATAGAGAAATCAGCATCGTATGTAATAAATGGACATCAATGGACACATCCCAATGCAGAGTTCCTTCTCCTGAAAAGATCGTTCAGTGGACAAAGACCCGCAGTATCCAGCAAACAACACCAGCCGCCTCATCCAGATCGTCAACAAGCAAAGAGTATGCAAGAGAAGGGCCACAATAGTGTAGATTGCAAATACAATTTATTATAACACAAGGTGATACACTCACATTTAGATGTAGAATCAATAGCGCTATCGGCAAACAATTCAAAAGACCACTGCCGCCCGACTTCCGGGTACACCGTGGTGACGTCAGCACGCCTTCCCTATGCGTTTCGTCAGAGATGATGTCTTCCTGGGGATCTCTCTACCTCAATCTGTCCAGCTACTCTGGTCACCTTTAGGTGATCCTTGAAAACTTGTCTCTTCAAGGAAGCCTATCACTCCTCCAACTAACAATTGAACCTTTAACACTTTCCTTAACTCATCTTTCACAGTTATAATCCTTTGTACCTTGCCTCACCCTATTAGATTGTAGACTCTTACAAACAGGGCCCTCGTAACCCTCTTGTATCTTATTGTATTGTAACTGTACTGTCTCCCTTTAGATTGTAAATCACTGCACAAACTGTTAACACCATATAAATCCTGAAGAATAATAATATTAAACCAATTTGTTATTCTAACCAGTGATTTGACCTACATGACACAGATTTGAGTGCAGTCTGCAGCACGTGGGTTCATTTGTTTTAATTAAAGAAAACTATTCATGAGAGAAATAGTGGTTGCCATTGATGACCTTTATACCTTTGAGGGTTATACCTTTTGTGGTGCATTAGTGCATGCAAAATAAAGCATATTATGTCACACTTTAATGTTGCATTGCAATAAGGCAGCCCATTGGAAAAAAAAAGACTGCCAATGCACCCTAACGTGCTGAAAATCAAACTTGATCCTTTTTTTTTTTAAAGGAAACTGTGCATTGTAGTACATTGTGCTGTGCTGCAACTCAAGCCATTTACTACTACTGGCAAACTATTGTCACCATTCACCAACATAGCAACGAACTACCTGTTGAGTGTTGATGTGTGTCCTGCAGCTTCTTTACAGCTACTTGCACTGTCCCAACATGCACTGTCTACAGTTAACTCAGGTTGCATGTCTGTTCACCCAAAAATATTTTTTATTTATCTGTTCATAACAACTGATTGATAGCTATCTCTTTAATTGTCAACACCTGATCTTCCTTTTCTCTTTTAAATTGGGTTTTTGCCCTTTTATTAGGATTCTAACATTAAAGTCATTAAAACATTTGTTTCCGACAATAAGTGGAGACACAATTACTCATTAAAGATTGTAGACAAAAATTGCCGTGCAAAATATGCCCTTACCCCTGTTGAAGATTCGTAAAAAATATTGGGATAGAAAAAGATGGGGCTTTGCGGGCCAGTGGGAGTAGAAGGATCAAAAAGTAGAACCAATGGTAAAATCAAGGATTCATTTTATTGGTATAACAAATAAAAAATAAGCATGGATTGCCATGCATGTATGATAACAAACAAGTACAACATACAATTTGTTAAAATATATAGCGTCACTGTAAATATAGAAACATATCCCACAAGGGATTTGGAGCGGAAAAAACAAAGCCTGTGTAGGTGGAAGATGGGTCTCAAGCTGGATTCGGTCACGGTAGGTCCCCAGCAAGCTGACGCGTTTCGCTTAAGGCTTCCTCAGGGCCTGAGAGACCATAACAGACCGATGTTTCCTGGCCCGCAAAGCCCCGTCTTTTTCTATCCCAATATTTTTTACTCATTAAAGAGTAGGGATGATCGAACGGTTCGGGTCGACCATCTGTTCGACCCCGAACATTGACTGTTCGAAATTCGGCCGAATTCTGAACTTTTTGCTGAAAAAGTTCGGAATTTCGGCAACCAGAACAGACCAAAATGCAATGGGACAGGAACTGGGCTTTAAAAGCCCGTGATTGGACCAGAACCATCAGTAAAAGCCAATTGAGGGGGGATGCTAGGAATGTGATTGGAGTGACTAGGGGGTCCAGAGGCCAATCAGTAGTGAATACACCCCCCCCCCCCGTATATAAGATAGCCCCGCCAAATCTCTAGCATTGTAATACAGGGATGTGGAAGAGAGTGGAAGCAGTTCTGTTACTCCTGCTTCAAAAGTGTCATTTAGCAATTATTAGCGTGAGGAAAGGGATATCTAGTGTAGTTAGGGTACTATTTTCCACTATAGTTAAATTTAATAATCTAGTTTCTGTAGGGAAAGTGTTAAGTGTCAGGGTGACCATAGTGTAGTATAGGGTTAACTGACTCTGACTGCTATGGCAGGGTGACCAAACTCTTCCATGTCAGGGTGACCGCCATAGAAAAAAGATTGTTTGTATTAGAATTGCAGTAGAGCAGGATAGTGGCTTCGCTACTTTCACACCTGGCTGTTTTTGTTGCAGGCGTTTATTGGGCTTTTTTGTGGACGTCTTTGGAGGCAGGCATGACATCTGAACTTCTGTGTAGGGGTATATATATACACACACACATATATGTATATATACACATACACATATATAGGTGTAAAAGTACATATATGTGTGTGTGTGTATATATACCCCTACACAGAAGATCAGATGTTATGCCTGCCTCCAAAGACGCCCAAAAAAATGCCCAAAAAAACGCCTGCAACAAAAACGCCCAGGTGTGTTGTTGCAGGCGTTTTTTTTGGGCATTTTTTGGGTGTCTTTGGAGGCAGGCATAACATCTGAACTTCTGTATAGGGGTATATATACACACAGACTTATATGTATTTATACACATACACACATATAGGTGTGATAGGAGCGGAGCCCTATGCCTGCAAATTATTTAATTAGCGCAGGCATAGGGTTCTGCTACTTTCACACCTATATATGTGTATGTGTATATATACATACATGTGTGTGTCTGTATATATACCCCTACACAGAAGTTCAGATGTCATGCCTGCCTCCAAAGACGTCCACAAAAAAGCCCAATAAACGCCTGCAACAAAAACGGCCAGGTGTGAAAATAGCGGAGCCGCTATCCTGCTCTACTGCAATTCTAATACAAACAATCTTTTTTTTCTGGTTCTGGACATGCTACAGAACTGAAACTTCACATGTACACTTTTTAGACCCCCCAGACACTAAATCCAAAGAAATCTCATTTTTTTTCAATCATTTTTTCAATAATTGGCTCTCTATCGAAAACGACAATTTTTAAGAACTTTTTTTGTGTGATTAATAGTCCCTGGGGCATGACCCAGAACCCTGGGCACTTTTTAGGGGCATTTATTGGGTTTTAGGGCTTTAAAATGCTGTTTTTTGATTACTGAAGTTTGGGTCCCATTGATTTCAATGGGGTTCTGAAATCCAGGCTGAACTTTCGGGAAGTTCGGGTGTTCTGGTCGAACCGAACTTTTCAAAAGTTCGATCATCCCTATTAAAGAGTAACAACAGCGCCATACCAAAAGCTTTAAAGCTAAAGTAATATGCAAGAAGAGTTAAAGTTTTTCCATTTGAAACAGAAAAAAAGAAGTGCAAATAAAACCTAAAGGAACAGGTAAGGTATATTTAGGGAGAGGTTAATGTATGTGCAACAGTAGGTACTTATTCAGTGGTAGATCATTGGGGGGAGGAGGATTATATCTGAAAATGAGAGTTTAAGGTTAGACTCAAGCTACAGCTTCATCAGACAGAGTTTTTTTTAATACAAATTTGTACATGAGTTATTCAGAAGTTTGTCAGACTTTTGGCTTTAATTTTAGTCAATGGAAAGCTAAGTATTAGGAGATGAGAGCCAAAAAAATTTACAAAAAACTTCATTCATGTGCTCCTATTGGAATTCATAGGAACCAGAAACACGTATCTCTGCCCCAAAGAAGCTCATGTACTTTTCCTATTTTTGAGAGAAAAGTTCCAAGTGACGCAGTCCTCAGGTGTGAACAGGCAGCATGGTATACAATTGGAATCTTCATGTTAAGCACTGAAGGACATCTATGGAAGCTCTTCAAATCATTTAGGTTTGAATTGATCCTCAGGGGTATGCTTAAACATTTGAAATGTTGGAGACGTTCCACTACTTCAGAAATTGTAGTCACAACTAAAAATATAAACAAAAACAATTAGTCTTGAAACAGTTCTAGTAAAGCATTGTGATAGCAATATCAACACTCCTTTTGAAAGTTAGTTTAGAAGATGCTCTAAAAGGTTATAGCTAGTAGTCTGTGAATTAAGAAGAATGCATGTCATTCAAACTATGTTCATAGGAGCACCTAAATAAACAACTAAATGAGCAGATGCATTTAAATGCTCATTGATTAAATCAGTGTAAGACGAGTTGAATCTACACGTGGAATAAAGCACACTGAGTAATGCTCAAGGTATTTAATTGCATTTTTAATGCAACACCAATTTTCACATTACATCTGAAGAAAGTGGAGCTGTGTCTGTATACAAAACACCTGCCAAAAGGTCATTTTACTGAAATGAACTATGATTGTCACAGCAGTTTCAAAATTGCTTATGCTTTATTTTTTAATGTAACTTTTTTCTAAAGTCGTTATGTATAAACAATTAAAAAGTAAAAAAAAAAAAATAATGTAAATAATATTTGCAATCAATATACCAAACTAAAAATTATCGTTTGTGTATATTTGTATATAGTATTCTAATTAAACCAGATCCTATATTTTCCTGGTATCTATTTGACCTTTATTTACCCATATATCTTGATAAAATATATATATATATATATATATATATATATATATATACACAGTGGGTACGGAAAGTATTCAGACCCCCTTAAATTTTTCACTCTTTGTTATATTGCAGCCATTTGCTAAAATCATTTAAGTTCATTCTTCTTCCTCATGAATGTACACATAGCACCCCATACTGACAGAAAAACACAGAATTGTTGACATTGTTGCAGATTTATTAAAAAGAAAAACTGAAATATCACATGGTCCTAAGTATTCAGACCCTTTGCTGTGACACTCATATATTTAACTCAGGTGCTTTCCATTTCTTCTGATCATCCTTGAGATGGTTCTACACCTTCATTTGAGTCCAGCTGTGTTTGATTATACTGATTGGACTTGATTAGGAAAGCCACACACCTGTCTATATAAGACCTTCCAGATCACAATGCATGTCAGAGCAAATGAGAATCATGAGGTCAAAGGAACTGCCTGAAGAGCTCAGAGACAGAATTGTGGCAAGGCACAGATCTGGCCAAGGTTACAAAAAGATTTCTGCTGCACTTAAGGCTCCTAAGAGCACAGTGGCCTCCATAATCCTCAAATGGAAGACGTTTCGGACGACCAGAACCTTTCCTAGAGCTGGCCGCCAAACTGAGCTATCGGAGGAGAAGAGCCTTGGTGAGAGAGGTAAAGAAGAACCCAAAGATCACTGTGGCTGAGCTCCAGAGATGCAGTCAGGAGATGGGAGAAAGTTGTAGAAAGTCAACCATCACTGCAGCCCTCCACCAGTCGGGGCTTTATGGCAGAGTGGCCCGACGGAAGCCTCTCCTCAGTGTAAGACACATGAAAGCCTGCATGGAGTTTGCTAAAAAAAACACCTGAAGGACTCCAAGATGGTGAAAAATAAGATTCTCTGGTCTGATGAGACCAAAATAGAACTTTTTGGCCTTAATTCTAAGCGGTATGTGTGGAGAAAACCAGGCACTGCTCATCACCTGTCCAATACAGTCCCAACAGTGAAGCATGGTGGTGGCAGCATCATGCTGTGGGGGTGTTTTTCAGCTGCAGGGACAGGATGACTGGTTGCAATCGAGGGAAAGATGAATGCGGCCAAGTACAGGGATATCCTGGACAAAAACCTTCTCCAGAGTGCTCTGGACCTCAGACTGGGCCGAAGGTTTTCCTTCCAACAAGACAATGACCCTAAGCACACAGCTAAAATAACGAAGGAGTGGCTTCACAACAACTCCGTGACTGTTCTTGAATGGCCCAGCCAGAGCCCTGACTTAAACCCAATTGAGCATCTCTGGAGAGACCTAAAAATGGCTGTCCACCAACGTTTACCATCCAACCTGACAGAACTGGAGAGGATCTGCAAGGAGGAATGGCAGAGGATCCCCAAATCCAGGTGTGAAAGACTTGTTGCATCTTTCCCAAAAAGACTCCTGGCTGTATTAGATCAAAAGGGGGCTTCTACTAAATACTGAGCAAAGGGTCTGAATACTTAGGACCATGTGATATTTCAGTTTTTCTTTTTTAATAAACCTGCAACAATGTCAACAATTCTGTGTATTTCTGTCAGTATGGGGTGCTATGTGTACATTCATGAGGAAGAAGAATGAACCTAAATGATTTTACCAAATGGATGCAATATAACAAAGAGTGAAAAATTTAAGGGGGTCTGAATACTTTCCGTACCCACTGTATATATATATAAAGATTTAAAAAACTATATATAACTGTACTCTGTTAATTGAGCAGATAATAATAAATAAAATAAGTAAGGAATAATAAGGAAAATAACATACCAATTGAAACCGGTAAGGATACTGCACTTTACACAGTTCTCTTTGCCTTTTTAAATGATACAAATATATCCATATTACATTAGACAAATGAGATAAAACTGATAAACTATTGTATTTTTATATAGTTTTCTCAGAGAAGTTAGCTTTACATGCTGAACAAGGAACTGTTGACCTGTAATGTCCAAATATATTCCCATACATTTAATGAAATTACTAGGTGAGCTAGAGACAGCGACATATATTGATTTACTCAATAGGAATGTTTTGTGTTTTGAAGACTTGTAGTAGTACCATCAGATAACACCATTTAACTCAGGCTCTTGTTTCTTGTGGGAAAACTTAGCTTTTGCAATGTACTTAAAAAACATAGTATATCTACATTCATATTTCATTTATTTTTAATGTGAAATGGAGATTTTACTGATCAATGGCTACTGCAGGTATTATTCAGTTGAAAGCACTGAGACTTGCTTGAGAAGTGTACTTCATTCCCCCTACCTTTGTCCACAGTGATACTTCCGATAACAAAGAAGCCTCTCTCCGGACTGATTCATGGACATAAGATATCTGCTCAGAGTCATAGCTAAAGATTAAGTTGTTCTACAGCTCTACATTTATTTGACTCAACAGATCGTTTCCCATAAGCAAACCAAAACATTGCACACTCCACCCAACAACCAGCAATTCATGCGTGACTGCCTCATAAGGAAAGGGATCTAGAGCTTGAAAAACTACAACACAAGGATTTCCTTACAACATTATTAAGCTTCACATTTGTCAAGAAAGGATTTAACGTTTTGTTTAAAAATAAAGCTTGTGTCCTTTCCTATATTTCACATCAATATTAAGTTGCAGATATTGTGAATTTGTAAAAGAGTATCATAAATGTCACCTTTTGTCACTTACACTATGTCATTGTTGTTTTAAGCATGTTGGTATGTGTTATTTATGTGTAGTCCTTTAGTGAAGCTGCAGTAAATTACAGAGTAAAAGTTTTTTTTTTTTTTTATATACTGCCATAGTAATAGCACACTTACTTAAATGCAGCTGACTAATATTATGAATAATACCTATTACTATTATTACTATTTTTATTATGGTTTCTATTATTGCACACATTTTTCTTTATTTTAGTAAAATAGTAGAGAAAAGTTTTTTTAAAAGCCATACACAGGTGTTGCATAGACAAGTATGTAAAAAACAACACTAAGGAAAAATGGGAGTGCTTTAAGAACAAACTAAATAATGACATTAGCCAGTGCATTCCAATTGGCAACAAATATAAATGAACTAAAGGTAAACCTGGGCGGCTACTTTCTAATGCAAAAATGCACATTAAAGAGGAAAAACTATCCTTTAAAAAATATAAGGCCGAGGGGTCACTGTTGGCATTCCAACGCTACAAAGAATGCAATAAAAAATGTAAGAGCATTACCAGTGAAAATAGGCCATGAGAGAAATAAAAGTAAGACTGTATTGTTAGTAACACAGCATAGAATGTACCCTTGTGGCTAACAGAAACCAGTATTCTGAAAAGGCTTGAAAAACCTAATTTAAATAAATCACCATGACCAGATGGCTTATTCCTGAGAGTCCTCAAAGAGTATAGCCATTTTATAGCCATAATTATTCTACTAGCGCATCTCAATTGGTGGTGGTTCATGACTGGCTGCACCCCTCCTCGGATAACACCTGCACTACTACATTGGCACCCCTCTTGAATCCCTCCATAATATTATCTATCGTAGACAGCTCCCGTCCGGCCCAGGCACCCTCATGCTTCAGACTACTTTATCCCTCTTCTGGCTAGTGGTCCGGCGCTTCTCCAGGGGCGCCTGGACCTCCTCCCCTAACAATCCACTTTGGTGCAATCCTGAGCTTCCTGAATTATTGACTTTCCCACATCCCCAGTTTTGGATAAATAAGGGGGTTAAATACTTTAACCATTTATACAATGCCCAAGGTTTTAAGTCCTTCCAGCAACTCCGAGGGGAATTCGGACTTCCCTCTTCATCATGGTTTTACTATCTCCAGATCAGACATGCCTTGCAGACTCAATTTGGCTCTCTTCGGGCTCCCCTATGTATGGTTGCTCTGGAGAAACTTCTCAGGGACCCTGGCACAACTAAATTGATTTCCCAATATTACTCTTTCCTGATGGTAGACTCTAACCCCAGATTTGCGAGGGCGCAGGCTCGCTGGACAGGTTTGGGCGTAGACCTTAGTGAGGATGACTGGACAGAGTTTTCTGCTACTTACCCTAAGTCCGTTCTGGCCTCCACTGACCGCCTTATTCAACTCAAGGTGTTTCATCACAGTCATCTCATCCCTAGCCGACTTCATAGTTTGGGTTTACGTCCCACTCCTGAATGCTTTCGGGGTTGTGGGATGGCGGCCGACTTTCTGCATTGCATCTGGTCCCATCCACTGGTTTCTAAGTTTTGGTCTGACATTGACTCCTTTATATCCACAGTTCTCGGAATCCCCAACATCCTTCATCCGAAAAATTGCTTATTGGGCGTGTTTGGGGACCTATTGGTTTCCGGACACATGAAACGACTACTCTGCATCCTGTACTTCTATGCTAGGAAAGCTATTCTCCTGAATTGGAAGGGGTCCTGGAGGGCCTACTGTTGCTACTTGGCTTCAACTGATCAATGGCTGTCTCCCTTTATATAAACTGACATTCGACCTGAGAGGTTGCCCATATTTATTTGAAAAAATTTGGAGTTGCTGGATTTCCAGTCCCCTCACTTTGACTCCTCCGAGTATAGGGGAGTAAAGCCCTGATAGTCCTCCTGATTGCCTCTGATACTTCCCTCTCGAGTGATAGTGATGTTCATTGTACTGTATACTACTGTTTATTGTCCTTTGCTTATGTATATTCCTTTATACTCTGTAGCAATGTCTTATCTCCTGTACAGAGTGTGAAGGAGGAGGTGACCCGGGAGCGCCAGCACTAGTGATTGTACTGTTTAGTCACTTGTGACTGGATGTTTTTATTTTGGTTTTGTACTGTTAGTTTCTGTATCTGTCTGCAAACTTTAATAAACATATCTTTAAAAAAAAAAATATTGTACTAGACTGCTTACTGACTGGAATGGTACCAATTGATTATTGAAAAGCTAATGTGGTACCAATATTCAAAAAGGGGCAGAGGTATTTACCTGGATACTACAGGCCAATCAGCATAGCACCAGTAGTATGTAGACTAGGAGGGGATGTAGGAGGGGTTGATAATGGACCATATCCAAGAATTTGCTGAAGGAAAGGGTATCATTAGCAGTAGACAGCATGGATTTATAAAAAAAATTATTCTTGCCAGACGAACCATTTAACATGTTCTGATAAAATGAGCTTCTAATCTTGATAAAGGAAGGCCTGTGAATGTGGTATACCTGGATTTTGCCAAAGCATTGTATACAGTGCCCCATAAAAGCTTAATTCACAAACTGAGGTCTGTTGATATTGACAATAGTGTATGTACCTGGATAGAAAACTCTTTGAAGGTGAGCGTCCAGAGGGTGATAATAAATAGCATAAGTTCTGAGTGGTCTGGAGTTGTAAATGGGCTGTGTACTAGGACCAGTTCTTTTTGACTTGTTCATTAATGATATGAGATTAGTCCAATTTTGGTATTTGCTGATGATACAAAGCTAATCAGGGTGATACCTTCACAACTGGATACAACAGCTTTACAGGTAGAGCTTGATAAAATAAAGGGGTTGGCAATTTCATGGAAAATGAGCTTAAATATAGATAAATGTAAAAGTAAAGCACTCCTCCTCCTTTGGCAGGCACTAGGGAGCTAAAAATATTAATGCAAGATACTCAGTAGGGGGGAACCTCTAGGGGAATCAAGGATGGAAAAGGATCTGGGGGTTCTAGTAGATCACAGGCTCAGCAATTGCATGCATAGTGTCAATAAATTCAAAACATTTTTAGATGGGTACCTTTGCAAAAACAATATACAGGGATATGTGGAATGGTATTGACATAGATACATATACATATACACACATACATCCACCCACACCCACCCAGGTTAAACTGGATGGACTGGTGTCTTTATTCCACCTATCCAACATTTTAACTATGTAACAATTTCAGGCAGAATCAAGGTTTGCTAGTACATATTGCATACCAATATGGCTTACTGAAACATTAGGTTATTAGTTTCCTTCTGTACTGGATCCAAACATTTGCATAAGCATTGATTCAAGAAAAGAGGGGTATAGGGAAAAAGAAGGGCAAGGGATATAAAAAACTGTATGTACTATGGTACGCTGAATCAGGTAAATAAACCTTGGACTTAGCCAAATTTCCAAGTAAATATAGAGAATGATAGTAAGGGTTTTTTTAAAGGAACCTTTAATGTAGAAAATTACATTATAGAGGTTAAGTGCACTTTAAAAAATTTCAAGTGGACATGCGTATTAAAGAACAAGTAAGATGGCCAAAGCATTTTTCCCATGGAAATAGACCTAAAGTTTACAGTTTCTGAGGGAAATTTATTCAGTTTAATGATTTTGAGGGTCTCAAGGACCTCAAATCTAGCAAGGGTGAAGTGCTAAGATGTCAGTGTAGATTTTATAATATTTGCTACTGAGTAAGCTGCCGAGAGGCTGAGCCAGCTGCTCCTGCCTCCTTCTCAGCCCAACTCTACTCTGTAGGGGCATTGACTGACCGTCACCATCTCTCTGTTCACTGAAGACCAGCTGAGCGATTAGCTGTCCTTGTTCTCATTGTAGAAATGGATCAATGTTGAATCCACCTAGATGAGCTCTGTTTGATAAAAGGTTGATAGTTGCCAACCTATGATTAAAAAAAAGTGAATTTTGCTAAAGTTGCTTTGAGTTATTGCACTGGTTGATTTTAAAAAAACAATGCTACTTTTAAAACATTTTTGGCAAAACTGTAAAAACATATACTGCTAATGCCAACACAAGTGTTGTACTGCAAGAAAGAAACAAAAATAAATAACAGTAGCTGATTTTACATGCAAAGGTAATTGAAAGTTCTGGCAAAACTTGTTTCATATTAGTATTTCCTATTATTGCCTGTGATCATCTGTTCTATAGTTTTAAACTTGTTGAGCTATTATAGCATATTATCCTCCTATATGAGATTTAATCATAAAACATATTATTAATGTGCCTACAAAGAACATTTTGATGAGCACAGTAAGCTGCATTTTATTGAACTGTTGAACCAATTTTACCCTGAATACATTGACATTCCAGTGTGGATCTTTTAACTGTTGTTTTAGATAGAAATATGTGAATGTCCTTTGAAAACTGACTAAACATTTAAAAGAATGATGTCTATAGCAAATCACATCTAACTTGAGTCAGGTTTATCCTCTTAGTGATTTACTGAAAGCCAGCTAAAACTGAAAGCCATCCTGAACAAAAGATATGGTAATAGTAACATTACAAAACAAACATGTTAATTTATAGATAAATGAGATACTGAACTATTTACAATTATACATTTACAATTATGAACAAATGCAATAAATTAGGTTTAAGTATATTATACAGATTTACATTTTGAATATGTGATAGAAACATAGAATCAGTTATCTTTAAGGTCTAAAGGTATCCAAAGACAAGAAATAACATCTTATGGATGCCTACAGACACTGTTTCATTAGACAACTCACAATCACTTCTCATGTAAATGTGGATGCATGGCTAAGTCAACTCTGCATTGATCTCTATAATATTATTCTGATGGTTGATGATGGTTGTAGACCATGTCTACAAGCCTAACCATCCTTTAATGTCTATGACTAGCCTAAAACTTGCCCTTGAATTCAACTACAGATCAGAACACACTGCTCACACTGCTGGTATGAGAACTACTGGTATGTAGGCCCAATATAGGCCACCCTACTGTGGATTCCTGCTGTGAAAAGAAATGATTGTGTGAATCTCTACCAGTTTTAGTACTTGAAAACTAGATTCTTCCAACTGTGACTTGGGGTGCTCTCTAAATTAAACTCGTCATGTTTTTTTTATGAAGTTTAACTTTTATATTGTAAAAAAAAAGAGTGCTTAACATGAACATGGACCTAGTATTAGGCTATGGAAATCCTCAATAGGTCACAGTATGTCTGGGAGTCAACATTTATTCTTTCTTTATATCGAGATGGAGTGGATGTAAAATATATTTTTTCTAATATTTTGTTGCAGTATTTTGTTGCAGTATATCCTGTTCTGTTTACACTGACAAGCACACTTTAAAGTGAATCTGTGACCATAAAGGCAAAAGCAAATAGGCTGTTCATCTGCAAGGGAATTTGCACTTTGCAAAGGAATTGTGCCCAGAGCTTAGTAAATAATTTTCAAGGAAAATATAACACAACATTTTTTTCGTTTCACATGATTGGATGGTGGAAGTCAGCAGAGCTTCACCTCATTCACTTAACCTCTGGGGAAATTCCCTTGCAAAGTACAGCTTCTAACAGTCTATTTGCCTTTAGTAAATAAAAAAAAATAAAGTTAGGTAAATCAACATCCAGGTGCCTGATTTGTTTTCGAGTACCAAGAAAACAAAAACAGAGTTGCTCTGATAAGTAGCATTGATCCTGAATTCCAGTGACATTAGCTTTGTACCAAATTTAATGAATGTGAAGCTTCCAGACTGATTTCAAACTTTTCTGGTATTTTATGGTAGACATAGCAGTCACAACAAATAAAAAAAAAATATTTTCATAGTATACTGTGTCTTGCATTTTTTTTCTAGTACCACACTACATTAAAATGTAATCAAATGTAAAAACAGAGTGAACAAAGACACTTCAAAACCACAACCCCACATTCCACAAACAAGGCAGTAAAAAAATAAAAAAGAGTGTATTATTTCAGAGACAATAGCCAGAAATATAGTAAAGTGGCTGGGGAGTATGCAAACAGTTTGATTATACTGCAATGTAAAAGAGAGCCAAGGCAGTTTTTAACACAAAATAAAACATTGGGTGCGTTATTTCAGAAACAAAGGGACAATAGCCAGAAATATTATAATGACTCAATGCACAGTATTTAGGCAGCTCTACTATACTGCAATTTTAGAAGAAGAGATAGCGTGTATTATTTCAGAGATAGCAAGCAGAAATATTTTACAGTGCACTGTGTAAGCAGCTTTAGTAGGCAGCAATTTAATGGAGAGACCAGGAAATTTTTTATCATAAAATAGAAATTATAGTGTATTATTTCTGAGTATATTGTATTAATTTTGAAATGTTGTACAATTTCACTGCACAGTATGTAAGCAAATATAGAGGGAGAGGCATGGCAGGTTTTTTAATAAAATAAAAATTACAACAGATTATTTCATAGACAACAGCCAGAAATTTTGTACAGATTCAGTACACACTATGTAAACAGTTTTATTAGTCCACAATTTAAGATGGAAATCCTGAATGGCCCTCTGTTCAATTGGCGCCTACTTCCTCAATATCCGACAATATGAATTCTTGCCATCCTGCTGCTGCAGATTACCATTGCAGTGCTTAAATAAGTCAGCCGACCCTTCATTTCAGTTTGCTGGGTTGCAGTCTAATTAGCTGTAGAGGAATAGGAAGATGAGGAAATCCTTGCAGCTTTTTTAAAAATATGCTTCTCTGCACCTCGGAAGAATAAGATAAGGAAGAATTGGTGAAGATAAGAATGGGTTGGTGAGCCAATCTAAGACCTCCTTCAAGTGCTTTGGCTGTATAGTATGCCCACTGCCAGAAAGAAAAGGTAGACATTCCCTGCCTCTCAAAGATGCAGCCCAATAATTGTCCTGTGGATTCAGAACCTATCTCTCCTTGATTGTGTGAGTCACAGGTTCGTGCTGATGAAATAAAAAAAAAAGACCCTAGCAAAATTATCTTAAAATAAAATATAATTTCTCCCTAAAAAATAATCCTAAAGCACTAAACTTCACCCCTAAAACCATACACCCAAACCTGCGTACTTTTTAAAGTAAAAAAGAAATTTAAAAACATAAAGTAAAAGAAAATACTACAACACCCAATAAACCACTGATGAGGAAAAGGGAAGCAGCCATTTTATTTATCAAATATTTATTTATGATTATGAAACATGGATTTATAATTAGGCAGATATATTGGATGTATATATTGTGAGAAGTCCTATTGTATAACAGCTGTTGTATTCAAAAGCCATTTACAGCTCCAGCTGTTAAGATTGCTATCTCGACCCTTGAAGACCTGTTTAGCCAATAAGCTTTGGAAGTTACACATCAAAGTTAAAATGACCATCCGCATATCAAAGGATGTTACCAAAGACTCATATGTGACTTTACAGAAACTAGATAGCTAGGTTCCACCCACTTTAGAATGTATAAAACTGTATTAGAAACCCTAGCCAGATAGAGCAATGATTATTTTGCCAACAGAATGTAATATGAATGACTTGCTCTCCAAACATGTCTTCCTATCTACATGTTTGTCTAAATAAATATAATTTTCAGTCTGGCTTCAACAGTCAAGATGTTACTGAAACCCGTGAGTTTTGTGGTTACCCTTACACCACTAAAAAATTTGCAAGGGGAACCATCAGCTCAAATAATCTGTTGTTGCTAATATGCATTGTGAACACGCAAAGGATACACAATAATATGTACTGTATCCAATACAATAATCCACTGTAATGTAGCACAATACAGCACTAAATATAGGACGGTATGACACTACAAAGCTCTGTATAGTAGCAGCTATCTCTACCTGAAACCCACCATCAGCTCTTCTTATATTTCTCAAGTCCCCAACACACTCTGACAAAAGGTTGCTGAAAACCTTCACTATTAAAGGTAAGAAGTATCCAATTATTGGCCGTTTTAAACCATCTGCTGACAGTTCATAGGCCAAGAATTTCAATATTAGTAATTGGTTGCTATAGTGTAAAACTGCCACATTCATTTGCCATTTTCCAAAACTGCAAATTACTTGGGTTCACCTCAAAGCTCACCCCTAGTCAGAATCACCAGGTCTCATTCTAATATCTTAGTATCGCTGGTAGAATTTTTAAGTGTCAGAAGGTGTTTTTTTTTTTTGGTCCCACCATCTTTTCAAGCAAGGTTAACAAGAGGTTCCCAAACCATTCTTTACAATTTTGTGTAATTTATTGCATTTTACTACACACTTTTTTGAAGCCTAGATAAGATTCCGTCTTAGTTCAAAGAGACTTCCAGTTTACAAATTCTGAATTTTGGTGGTTTGACAATTCATAAATATCAGCTAAGCTACAATTGGTCAACTAAATTCTTTAGTCAAAATGGAGCAGAACAAAGGCAATAATTCTTAGTTATTAACAAGATATTAAAAGTGGGACTTTTGTATAGCGCTCAAGAATAACAAATATTTATGAAAAAAAGCACAAACATTTTATTGATAACCCTAAACTCAAAATTAGAATATGTGTGTATTGTTTTAAATTCTTTTTTTTTAACCCCCAACAACAAACTCTTATCTCATGTCAAAACATTTTGCAGTCCATTTCTTTACGACTGAGATGAAGTATAGTTGTTGAAAGTGGGCAAAACTGTTGTCCAACTATTAGCCTAAGATAGACATTTACACACTTACATATACACTTTATAATGAGTATGCAAATATATAGCTCTTTTTTAGTTCAACTGTCATAAACATATGTTAACATGTGACTATAAAGTACTTACAGTATGCAGATTTAGGAAAAATAATATTAATAAGTGTCCTCCATAGTACATAGCTTAAAAGGGGAAGAGAGTAAGGAAGACTTTTTTTTTCTTAGCCAGTCTGCAGAGAAACTCAAAATAGATGGTAGTTCTGCAGGCCCGCACAGCTTTGGATATAAGCCACAGCCATTAGACTGATCATGTCAGCTGATTCTCTAGGCTAAAAGTCAATATCTGTCTGCTATATCTGCCTGTGATCAGCACTGTCTATTGACAAGGCATTGGGTATTCTTTTGCAAAGTGAAATTTCACCATATTCAGTAAGTGAAAATTCACTTTGCAAAATGAATCAACCCTAGGCTGTAAATATAGAGGCTCACATTTACCTTTAGTAGACCAATAGTATAACAAACTACAATTAACCACTTGCCCTCCAGAAGATTTACCCTCCTATATGACCAGGCCGTTTTTTGCTATGCGGCGCTAAGCTATTTTGAGTGACCATTGTACAGTCATGCAAAGCTGTACCCAAATTAAATTTATACCTTTTCTTTCACACAAATACAGCTTTCTTTTAGTGGTATTTGATCACCTCTATGTTTTTTATTATATAAAAGAAAAAAGACTTGACTTCTTCTAAACTTTGAACTCTTTGCTCCTTCCATGAACTTCCTGATTTAAGCCATATCTCTGCACTTCCTGTTTACCAGATTTGTGTGCTCTCTCCAGCCAATATCTCATTCTGCCTTTCTGCTGCCCCTATCTTTGCTACTACTTGTCACTGACCCATGGTTTGTTCCTTGACTACGCTTCTGACTAATCCCAACCTGCAAATGCCTGTTACTGACATTTGGCTTGTTTACTGACTGCACTTCTGTTTGATTCTTACCTGCTATATCTGCTTCTGGACCCTGTCTTACCTACCTACTGGTGAGGCGATCATGAGGAGTGTGACCTGGTACTAACATGCAGCTAAATATATCTCTAGCATCAGGAGCTCTAGTGAACCCCAGTTAATACTTAGATCCTGAACCTCAGATGAGCCCGCGTCACCCACCAGAGTGACCTGCCTGTATACCTGTCCTGCTGGTCGGCCAAAGTCCCGCTACTTCTGTAGCAACTGGTTTTCTAGCCTGACCCCTGATCGTGACAGCCAAATATTCTTCAAAATACTTTTTTGTTTTAACAGTTTCACTGACAATTTTTCTGCCATGCAATATTGTACCCAAATTAATATATTTTTTTAAATAGATGGAACTTTTTTTTTGGTGGTATTTATTACCACTGGGTTTTTATTTTTTCTATATACAGGAAAAAAAAGGATTATTTTAAATGAAAAAAAAGCTGTTTCTCTTATTCTCTGATATGAACCATATCAAATAAATAATGTATAATATTTACTCTGTGTGAAAGTTACACCTGTTTGTGATGCACCTACAATGTATTTAGTTGATTTAAACTGAAAGTTCATTTTGCTTTAACATGTCACTGGTATTGGGTTCAAAAAGTGCAAAAATATATCTTGTTCGTGTCTGCATAATTGCACCTTTATGAAACAACACAGTGATATTGGCTTCAATATTCTCTGTAGGAACAACAAAATGCCATAAATATATTTTTTTAATTTACAAATTTAGGGATGTTTACATCAGTATATATGTTTTTACACAATGAAAAGGAATGAATATTCATGCATGCATATGATAATGTCTAATACTTACTATATCTGTTTCTGAGTTAGTACAATTAATTTTCTAGGCTTTAATCTCTTTTTGTAATTAAATTGTTATACAACGTATAGGATACATTTGATGATGCCAATTGAGACTTAATTAAAATTCTAATTTAGGACTTGTAAACAAAAAAAAAGTCTATTACATTAAACATCATTTGTTGGTTTTACTTTAATTGTAATAGGAAATTCCTCTGTCTTACAATTGTAGCTCTGATTGGAGCAAACATAGTCTCTCACAGCGACTGGATACAAGACTCTCAGGGAAATTTAATAAATCCCCAACAACACTTTTTGTGGTGCTATGGGCATTTAAATTTGCCTGTGCCATGTGCAAAAACCCCTTCCTCCAATTTCGGTAAATTTACCAACATGTGTGGCAGATTCAGGTTGTTCTTAATAGCACCACTTTTAAAAAATGGTGCTGTTAATGCGTCAAATTGAAAAAGAATTACCTCCAATTTGTACATGACAAAATTGAAGGTAGTTAAGACCAATAATACGTTGTAGTACAGAGACAGGCAACCTGCTGTGTAGTAAAGTGACATTATGCAGATGCTATCTTCTCCCCAGACCAACTGTCATTGGTTGCTAAGGATGCTGTCAACTTTTCAGTCGACGGCCTCTTAAGACGTGATACTTGGGTGGGCGGAACCTCATGGTGAAGCTGAGACACTGGCTCCTCATCAGGTCTGCTCTCCTTGTGATTGAAGTGAGTGGATACTATAGCCAGTAGCATGCTGTCTTTTGGATAAGGATCTGGCCACTGACTGCCTGTCAATCACAAGTGGAGCGTACCTGATGGGAAACTATTGTCTGTGAATCACCATTAGGCTCTGCCCATCCAGTTTTAAAACTCCCCCACCACTGTGCTGTCTGTTTGATGGCTGTTACATAGTTACATAGTTAGTGAGGTTGAAAAAGGACATCAGTCCATCCACTTCAACCTATGATGTGTGTGTGTGTGTTTGCTGTTAACCGTACATCGTATACCCCTGTATGTTGTGGTCTTTAAGGTGCCCTTTTAATAGTTTTTTGAAACTATCGATGCTCCCTGCTGATACCACTGCTTGTGGAAGAGAATTCCACATCCTTACCGCTCTTACAGTGAAGAACCCCTTACGTACTTTAAGGTTAAACTGCCTTTCCTCTAGTTTTAGTGAGTGGCCACGTGTCTTATTGTATTTCCTTTCTATGAATAGTTTGTTCCTTATGCTAGGGTCGCCAGTACAGTATTTGTACATTGATATCATATCCCCCCTCAATCGTCTCTTCTCCAGAGAGAATAATTTCAGTGCTTGTAGTCTTTCCTCATAGCTGATGTGTCCTCCTCCATTCCCCTAATTATTTTTGTTGCCCTTCTCTGGACTCATTCCAGTTCCAGCACATCCTTCCTGAGGACCGGTGCCCAGAACTGGAAAGCATACTCCAGATGTGGCCAGACCAGAGTCTTGTAGAGTGGGAGAATAATCTCTTTATTTCTGGAGTGAATCCCCTTTTTTATGCATCCCAGTATTCTGTTGGCTTTGTTTGCAGCGGCTTGGCATTGCATGCCACTGCCAAGCCTGTTGTCTACCAGTACCCCCAGAGCCTTTTCCATCCTAGACTATCCCAGAGGTTCCTCCCCTAGTGAGTAGCTTGCTTTCTGGTTTCTGGCACCCAAGTGCATTACTTTACATTTTTCATCATTAAACCTCATCTGCCATGTAGTTGCCCACCCCATTATTTTGTTCAGATCCGCTTGTAAGGTTTCCACATCCTGCATAAAAGATATTGGCATGCTTAGTTTAGTATCATCTGCAAATACTGAGATTGTGCTAGATATCCCCTCCTCTAGATCATTTATGAATAAATTAAACAGGATTGGTCCAAGGACAGAACCCTGGGGGACCCCACTTTCCACACCCGCCCAATCTGAGTACTCCCCATTAATCACCACCCTCTGGACTCTCCCCTGGAGCCAGTTCTCTATCCAGGTACTCACCTTATGGTCCATACCTACCTACCTTAGTTCGAACAGTAAGCGTTTGTGGGGAACAGTGTCAAAGGCCTTTGCAAAATCCAGATACACCACAGGCTTTCCTTTATCTAGGTGGCAGCTCACTTCATCGTAGAGGCAGGAGGAAGGGAAATTGTACTGAGGAGGGAGTGTCTGTATGGACATTCTGGCCTCACATGTCTCCACGCATGGTGCTTGCCCCAGATTTGTATACTTGTTTACAACCCATACCTTTTATGTACACAGCACCCTTATGGCACAAACAACTCTTTATAATGCTAAATACAGTGGGGTTGATTTAGTAAAACTGAAAGCAAAATCTGTGTGTAAGGGTAATGATGTCTTGGCCCTGCAATTATTGAGAAGAAAATACCAGATCCCTCACACAGAAATTTACTGCCACTCACAAATTTCTCACTTCATAACTTTTCTACAATGTAAGAGTGGCCTGTCTTCCACGGCCACTTCAGAATCCTTGTGCGTGAATTTAAATAAATGTTCTAGCCATATCTTAGCATTGTACTTTGTATTAACGTCCACATCTCTAAAACTGCCATACATTTAAAATTGGGAAAATGATTTGAACTTTGAAATGGATCAGAGCAAATGGTACAAGATAGCAAGCTACACCTCCAAATCTTACATAAACACGTCCATCTTTGAAGTTAATCAGAAAATACTGCTCTGATGGTATATGGTTCTCACCAGATTGTCCTCTTTTGTCCCAGGAACCTCTGCAATATGTTTTCGAGGTTGCAATCAGGAGAGCACACTCTATTATGTTTGGTGGACGTGTTCGAAAGCGCTATTGAATATGTATCTATAATTTAATTTATTCCTTGACCCATATGAGCCTCTTTCATTTTCCACAACTAGCTTTATTAGGTTATCCTATGCAAGAGGGACATATGAGGAGATTATTTTCCTTTAAATTTATAGCAGCATAAATTGCCATTGCGAGACCCTGGAAATCTTCTAATATTCAATTTGATATGGTCCAAACTAGGATATCTTTGGCATGATGATATAAAGACGTCCTGCAATCCTAAACAGCAAAATAAAACAGTTTGAAAAGATTTGGGATCCATGAATCTTCTAAATTTTGGAAAACGCCTAATACAATCGCCATTTACATTAGGGAACATTTGGCCATATCCCCCCCCCATCTATTCTGTACCACTTTCTATCTTCCATTTCTTCTCCCATATTGGAGAAGTTGTGTTCCAATCCAGAGTGGCGTCCCATGATAGGTAATGCCAAATTTTTGAAGTGGGACATGGTGGTGGAATGGAGTCTCCCTGAACCAGATTTTGCTCTCTCCAGTTTTAGTAAATCGACCCCAATGTCTAGCTGATTCAGTCTGAACCTGATTTCACACCAAAGTTTGTAAGTTCAAAAGTTTAGCAAACCACCAAATAAAAATGGGTGCTCAGATGAGCTAAACCTCTGGCTGCAGAGGGAGGTGAATCATTATGCAATGGTACTACTACCCTTTAAAAATAAGGGGGCCCTCACATACTGGCCCCTCCATATAAATGAGTTTAGGGTATATACTACCCCTTACTCATTCACAAAAAAAAAAAATAATAATACGATTTGATACCACACATTTTGACAAGTTCTTTGTTAAAAGAATACATCTATTGCCAATCATGTCATCCTCCCAACATGCTGAAAGAAAAAAGCCACCAACCTGCCAACATGTCCACAGCAGTCACTATACTTGTCACAAATGATAAATGACGAGGTCTCTATCATTGATAAAAAAAATGACATGACCAAATCTGGTCAAAGATGTCACATCATGATTTGGCAGGCATTGTTAATAGTGATTGAAGAGGATTTGCTTTGCTGGACAACATGATTAATGATGGATTAATATTTTTTTATTTGTTAAAAAGTGTGTGTGTTTATTTTCTGCTGACTTTTTTTGAATGAGTTGGGAAATATGTATCCCTTACGCAATACATGTGAGGGGGGGGCTGGTATCTGGGTGCCCCCTTATTTTTAAAGAGGCGTCTCCCAAGCCCCTCCCACATACCACCACAACTACCTGGCCAGGGTTGTGGGTAAGAGATCCTTGTCCTCATCAACATTGGGCAAGGTGCTTTGCCACGGATTTTTTCCTCTGGCAAGATACCCTCCCCATGTGAAGGTATGTGAACGGGTATGGCTTAGGAGAGGGGGGCACACACTCACTCCATCTTTCTTGAATTCTTGGATAAAGCTCTGTTATAAATTTGGGGGAAACCCCGCATCCCTTTTTTTGTTTTTTTTTCGCATGAGGTTTCCCATGACATCCATACCAGACCCTCATCTAGGATAAGGGTCTGATATAGAAGAAGAGAATTTCCAGCAGCTTTGTTTGCCAACAGAGTGAAGTAGCTAGGAGAAGTCATTTACAGGCAATTTAATCTGCATTTTTTTCTTCTTTTTAAATGTCAGTTTTGCTGCAGTAAGTTGTATACATTGTACAGATACACTACTTCACAGACAGGTTAAAAGTGCCCCCAAGATATGTTGCTTGAATTAATTTTGCATTTTTAATATTTGACTTTAGGCATTTTTAAAAGTCATCATCATCTGCACCAATTTTTTTTTTAAACTTTTCTGACAACCCCTTTGCCCATTAGCATACAAAATTAAATATTAGTAAAATATTGGCTATTTACTATTAACCATGGATTAAAACTATTACCAAATTCCCATGTCAATGCGTGCATCATAAATCCAAAAAGTTGGTTATTCTCTGGTTCAGGATAGTAGGTCAGAGCTATTCAGAATATTAATTTTTTAATCTGTGGCAAACTGTGCACCCATAACTGCTGGTTATTAGCACAAATACAGCTTACATTTGCCAAGCCATTTACAACTTTCACAGAACTGTATCAGGTGTTTTGCTCAATGACAGTGCAAATTATAAAAACATGGAATAGGGCTCGGGGAGTTAACCAGTCATTTTATGCTGAAGTAGGCCAAATTTAACCATAAAATCCCATATAAAAGATCTGAGCACTCATATAGAACATTGATATAAAATATTAACATATGCTATAATAAAAATTAGCCAAACTGTTAAACTGGAACAGAAAATAGAACATAGTAATTCTATTACAGTGATGACAATAACAATAACATTGATGTTCTTCAAGAGAAAAAAGGTTCATTGTCTTGTATTATACAATACCCAGTTCTGCAGTGATCCTGTTTTTCACAAGTATCTGCGCAAAGATTTTCAGACAAATATTACGAATGGCATTTAAATGTGCATTGTTAAAATGAAAATTCCATGCAAAAAATAAAATGCTTGATTCATATAAATTAATAGCATTACAAAATGAGCTTTGGGAAGAAAAAAAATGTAATGTAATGATAGCAATTAAGTCTTAAAAATGCTAATTTTATAGTCAAGGACAATTACCTCATTTAAAGTGTGCTGGAATCATGCCAGAAAGAGGTAATTTAGCCATGTAAGTCACACTTCTTTCATGATGGATCTCAAATTCCCAATATTTCACATGGGTAGGTGAGAACGAGGAGGTACGGAATAAGATACATATTGACCTTTACTGCAGCTCTTGTGGAACATCTTTAAAAATTATTACTATTGTAATATTTTAATTGAAACAATTTCTCAAATGAATGTCTGCCATCAATCACTAGTCACACACAAGCAGGACCAGAAACTCTAATAAGTATATTAACAAAAGAAGGAACAGCCTATTAAATCTATATACTGTACATTTTGTAATGTATTGTACGCATTTTGAAAAATCTGCTCTGTATCTGTTGTGAAAAAGCAAACATTTGTTCATTTTTACAGTACAGGTTTGTAATGGGATATTGATTTGGGTCTTGAACGAAGGGTAGCTCTTTCATGGATACAGGTTATTATCGTATGGTTTTATTGAATATTTTTAAATATAATAAATATGATTTAAATGTGAAGTATCGCCTTAATAAACAGACAGTTATAACAACTGAAAATATTAAACACTGTGTACCATCTAATTTCTTTCAAAAAGCTGAAAGATCTTATTGAATCTGGTGAAAGGTGCTAACAAATAAATAAATATGTACATAAATACAGTACAATCTATGTGCAACCTTCTATACACATAAATTAAAAGACTGGAATTTAAATAGTATTTTCAAGGAGTAATTAAAAAGGCCTTACATAGTCATCGATCTAAAATGTAAAACTTTATGCAGCCTTATTGATTACTCATAAAATAATCATGATTTCAGAGGAAACTTTAAAATAAAACAGACAGGTTAATAATTTAAATAGTTTTCCACACCAAACCCATACAGCACCCAAAACATATATTAACATATTAAAAAATAGTATGTTAAGTATAAATCAATCAAATATATAAAGTCACAGAAAGACATGCTGAAAACCACACATTGTGATTAAATTTCAAAAATATATAAAAAAGCTGTGTTGCATATGAAAGGATTATGTATTTACATGCAAATCTTGCCTGTAATTAACCATATTGTTTTAGTTTACTTAAATAAATGCCTAAATATTTCCACATCATCTTAATGCAACATTGGTATTTGATTATTTTACTTCCATAGCTTGTAAAGCCATTTACCTAATAAATCAAAGCATTGATCCAACTGCTGAATCAATATAGTAATAAATTGCAAGATATTGGATAGGACAAAGAAATTGTGAAATTCAATTGCCCTGCATCGAAATCTAATGTGTACCTCATGTGCAAAAATGGATTTATGTGCATGAAACACATGCATCTTGAAGCAACAGAAAACAACTGTGTTTAAAGAAAAATTCCAGGTATGGCATTTTTTACATAGTTACATTGGTCCACTTTGGAATATTATTGCTATGCATATAACATGACTGTGTAATCCCTCTAAGACAGCCTTTCTCAGCCATTTGAACACAAGGGAAGCCATTTCTGATCTCAGAGAACCCCTGCTAAAAATGACAATTTCTACAATTCATGATACATTAGTGTGGTGGTCAGTGGGAAGAATGCAAAATTACCCCCCTTCAGATAGTTAAAAAGATCAATGGTGTTAGTCGGAACTTATCTGAGAGGCAGAAATTACTCATTGGTGAAGGAACCCATAGCAACCTCTGGATGAATCCTTCTTCTCTGCTCTAGGTGTTGGGAATCACTATAGTACACACTGCTACACCAGTGATCTACTTTGTCTTCCAGGTCCCCTGCTGAGTAGGTGCATTCTAAATACAGGAGGTCAGCCACTTTGCATGAGTGCCATCCAGAAAATGCTTTGTATTTTCTCAATGAATGCAAAGACCTCTCTGATTGGCGTTCTCTGATTGGATGAGCTGTTATATTACAGTCTTATTTAAAAATTGATTAAATTCATTATTTTCTAAACATTCTACAAACAATATCCCACAATGACAACATGAAATAAGTTTATTTGAAATCTTTGCAAATTTATTAAAAATAAAAAACTAAAATCGGTATTTACAGCCTTTGCTCAAAATTGAGCTCAGGTGCATCCTGTTTCCTCTTATCATCCATGAGATGTTTCTACAACTTGATTTGAGTCCTCCTGCGGTAAATTAAGTTGACTGGACATGATTTGGAAAGGCACACATCTGTCTATATAAGGTCCCACAGTTAACATTGCATGGGGAAGGGTACAGAAAAATGTCTGCAGCATTGAAGGTCCCAAAGAGCACAGTGGCCTCCATCATTCATAAATGGAAGAAGTTTGGAACCACCAGGACTCTTCCTGGAGTTGGACGCCCGGCCAAACTGACCGGGGGAGAAGGGACTTATTCAGGGAGGTGACCAAGGACCAATGATCACTTTGACAGAGCTCCAGCATTTCTCTGTGGAGAGAGGAGCACCTTCAAGAAGAACAACCATCTCTGCAGGACTCCACCAAACAGTTCAATATGGTAGAGTGTCCAGATGGCAGCCACTCCTCAGGAAATGACAGCCCATCTGGAGTTTGCCAAAAGGCACCTGAAGGACTCTCAGACCACGAGAAACAAAATTCTCTGGTCTGATGAAACAATGATTGAACTCTTTGGCCTAAATTGCAAGAGTCTGGAGGAAACCAGGCACCGCTCATCACCTGGCCAATACCATCCCTACAGTGAAGCATAGTGGTGGCAGCATCATGCTGTGAGGATGTTTTTCAGGGGCAGGAACTGGGAGACTAGTCAGGATCAAGGGAAAGACGAATGCAGCAATGTACAGAGATATCCTTGATGAAAACCTGCTCCAGAGAGCTCTGGACCTCAGACTGGGGCAAAGGT
This sequence comes from Pelophylax lessonae, assembly GCF_965119305.1. Lineage (NCBI taxonomy): Eukaryota > Metazoa > Chordata > Amphibia > Anura > Ranidae > Pelophylax > Pelophylax lessonae. The sequence goes on from NC_138772.1 coordinate 331,180,944, forward strand.
TCAACTTCCAACAGGACAATGACCCTAAGCAATTAGCCAAGAAAACAAAGGTGAGGCTATGGGAAGACTATGGGACAACTGTCCTTGAGTGGCCCAGCTTGAGCCCAGACTTAAACCCGCTTGAACATCTCTGAAGAGGTCTGTAAATGACTGTGCACCAACGCTCCCCATCCAACCTAATGGGGCTTGAGAGGTCCTGCAAAGAAGAATGGGAGAAACTGCCCAAAAATAGGTGTACCAAGCTTGTAGCATCAAACTCAAAAAGACTGTAATTGGTGCCAAAGGTGCTTCAACAAAGTATTGAGCAAAGGCTGTGAACACTTATATTATTTTTTTCATTCTTTTTTTTTTTAATAAGTTTACAAAGATTTCAAATAAACTTCTTTCACATTGTCATTATGGGTATTATTTGTAGAATTTTGAGAAAAATAATGAATTTATTACATTTTGGAATAAGGCTGTAACATAACAAAATGTGGAAAAAGTGAAGTGCTGTGAATACTTTCAGGATGCACTATAAATATACATAATAAGTGTACAGCTTGTATAACAGTGTAAATTTGCTGTCATCTCAAAATAACTCAACACACAGCCATAAATGTCTTAATAACCACTGGAAACTAAAGAGAGTACACCCCTAAGCTAAAATGTCCAAATTGGGCACAATTAGCCATTTTCCCTCCATGTGAGTCATGTGACTCGTTAGTGTTACAAGGTCTCAGGTGTGAATGTGGAGCAGGTGTGTTCAATTTGGTGTTATTGCTCTCACTCTCTCATACTGGTCACTGAAAGTTCAACATGGCACCTCACGGCAAAGAACTCTCTGAGGATATAAAAAGAAGGTCGACCAAAGAAGTTGAGTACACATGCTCAGCGCCATATCCAGAGGTTGTCTATGGGAAATAGAGGTATGTGCACCATCTTTAGAAGAGGCTTCCTTCTGGGACAACAGCCATGCAGACCAATTTGATGCAGTATGTGGCGTATGGTCTGAGCACTGGCAGGTTGACCCCCCACCCCTTCAACCTCTGCAGAAATGCTGGCAGCACTTCTACATCTATTTCCCAAAGACAACTTCTTGATATGATGCTGAGCATGTGCACTCAACTTCTTTGGTCAACCATGGTGAGGCCTGTTCTGAGTGGAACCTGTCCTGTTAAACCACTGTATGGTCTTGGCCATTGTGCTGCAGCTCAGTTCCAGGGTCTTAGCAATCTTCTTATAGCCTAGGCCATATTTATGTAGAGCAACAGTTCTTTTTTTTCAAATCCTCAGACAGTTCTTTGCCATGAGGTGCCATGTTGAACTTCCAGTGACCAGTATGAGAGAGTGAGAGCGATAACAACAAATCGAACACACCTGCTCCCCATTCACACCTGAGACCTTGTAACACTAATGAGTCACATGACACTGGGAATAGAAAATGGCTAATTGGGCCCAATCTGGACATTTTCACTTAGGGGTGTACTCAATTTTGTTGCCAGCGGTTTAGACATTAATGGCTGTGTGTTGAGTTATTTTGAGGGGACAGCAAATTTACACTGTTATACAAGCTTTACACTCACTGTTTTACATTGTAGCAAAGTGTAATTTCTGCAATGTTGTCCCATGAAAAGATATAATAAAATATTTACAAAAATGTGAGGGGTGTACTCACTTTTGTGAGATACTGTATGTGTGTGTGTGTGTGTGTATATATATATATATATATATATATATATATATATATATATATATATATATATATATATAGGCCATTTGCATAGTAAAATATTGTACTCAACCATCCATAGTTTGAGTGAGTCAGCAAATGTATTACAAGTTTAATCAGACCACAATGCTCAGACCCAGCAGACTGATTTTAACTGATAGAGATGCAGGAAACATGCATGCTGGTAGGCCAATTCAGCAAAAAAGCAATGCAGGTGAACAAGAAAGAAAGCTGAATGCAAATACATCCTCAGAGGAGCTTGCCTTCTGTTGAATTTTCTGCCTGAAATACTACACCTGTTTGACTATATTTTTTCCTACTGTAGGTAAGCTCTTGTATTAAATATATTAGCTTGCTGATACCTGAGATAATGTACATCTGTTGATTCATACTCTTCATCAAAAGTTCTAACAGATTGTATCAATCTGTTAGAACTTTTCTTACCTTTTTCCTACCACTCCTAATGACTTCATGGATAATGATGGGTGGGGTTTTGACTCCGGACATCACTTCCACTCTGTGGAATACATGCTCACATCCAGGGTGTATGGTTGAAAAGGCTGGATTTCCTAGATGCTAGGAGAGGCACTACTAAATTTGAGTCATTTGAGTTGTAAATGTTTATCTATTTAAATAAAATGGTATTAAGCCATGTGAGTTCTTACAATTTTTTTCTTACAACCCAAATGAAGCATGAAGGTCAGAGAGTAATGTGCAAAGGGGGATCCTTGTAGCTCATCATTAACTACAAGGAGATCTGCTTAATAACTTAGGGGACTTCTATCTTGTTAGTGCATTCACATGTGAGGGAAAGGAGTGAAACACTAGAAGAAATCTCACAGTCACTAGCACTAGTCACTAGTGTGAATTGCTGGTATGCTATGTTGCAATCACTGTATTTATTTAACATTAGACACCCCTTTTCAGAATAAATATAGAGGATTTAAGACAGCCTTTTGGTTTATTTGTAATTGTGCCATGTAGGTTTGGTGTGTAAACTGCAGTACAATCTGTGAACTGAATTACTAACTTGTCTGTTTTATTTTAAAATTTTCTCTCAGATCATTGGTATTTTATATGAGTAATCAATAAAACTGAATAAAGGTTAGGTGAATGACTACATAAGCCTTTTAAATGTATTCTCTTCAAATACTATTTACGAAGGCATTAGTCTCCACCATTGTTGGTTGAAATTAATATATACAAAGAGATCTGTATCTCATACAGAATATGGGAAGTCACATACACAATCCTTGATAATGAATTCATGTAGTCACATTTATGCAATCTAAATGTATTACAGCCATTGTTTTGCTTGTGCCGATCATAGCAGAGAAGGGCAAAGAAACTGTAAAGGTAGTCAAAGTGGGATGCATTTATAAAGCAGTGAATGTGATGTTCATCAAACATTCACTGGTGATGAGTCAATCACTGTATAATAAACAATTCAGGAAAATTAACCTGTGGTGAATGCTTGGTTTTTATTTGCTTAAAAGTGTTAAATAAATATAGCACCCCTCCCCCCCAACCTGGTGGTGACCACAAGAGACAGGGGGGGGTTGACATTCCTCCTCAGGGTGCAAATTACTAGGCATAGTGGATGGTGTACAAGGTAGAAAGATGGACACCATTCGCTTTTATGCTTGAACAAAGAGAAGTTTATTTCTCACAACAGGAAAAATGTGGGAGAAAGGGGTAAGGCACCGGACACCCTTAGTTAAAAGAGTGGATTGGCAGACTCCTTAGACAAAAATGTAGAAAAGGTGAACAGCAGTACAGACAAAGAGACTTTACGCTAGAACCAGCAATCTGTACTTTGTACCATAGGCTGTCTCCTATAGCAACAATATTTAACTCACGAAAGGCGCAGGAACTCTTTGGAAGATTCCATGCCAGAGCAATACACAGTGCCTTTAATGCAGGGTCATTGGTGTCAGTAATAGGAACCACCATGCAATGTCACCACCACCAGCTCTGGCTAGTGTTGAGCGAACACGGACTGTATTATTCGTGTTCGTACCGAATAATTGGATTTTTTTTACCCGAACACGGACACGGACACTTTACTGTATGTTCGGGTAAAAATCCGTGTTCGGTCGTTTTATTTCCGGGTTTTGCATGCTTTGGCGCTCTTTTCATGGCGGGCTTTCAACAGCCAATCAACAATCGTTTAACTGGTGTGCCTTAAGCCATCCCAGCCATGCCTGCAAATGTCTTAGTAGCTGTGATTGGCCGTCTGAAGCATGTGACCAAGTCTTTATAAGTTCGAGGCAGCCGCCGCAGCAGCGTCATTCTGCTGCTTAGCTAAGGGACAGAGCACACATCAATGTGCTGGCTGCTGATTAGGGAAAGATAGGCAGGAAAAAACCATTTGTGTCCGGATAGAATTGAGGGACAGGTCGGAGTGTTTAGGCAGGGCGAGTTGTAGGCATTTTAGGGATAGAGTCTGCTGAATTATAGGGTCAGTGTCTTCTACAAACTACAATCGATATTGCTGTGTGGGGGGTGGGGTGAATCTGCACTCAATCCTGATCTACGATCTCTTCTCAATCCTGTTAGGGACAGAGTCTGCTGAATTTTAGGGAAACTGTGTTCTACAAACTACAATCGATATTGCTGTGTGGTGTGGGATTGGAGATAGGCAGGTGTCAGTGATCCACATCCATTTTTCTGTGTGTGAGCTGCAGTGAACACAATCTTTTTGGGCTGCAGTGAACACAATCTTTTTGGGCTGCAGTGAACACAATCTTTTTGGGCTGCAGTGAACACAATCTTTTTGGGCTGCAGTGAACACAATCTTTTTGGGGTGCAGTGAACAAAATCTTTTTGGGGTGCAGTGAACACAATCCTTTTTGGTGTGCAGTGAACACAATCTTTGTGGGGTGCAGTGAACAAAATCCTTTGTGGGGTGCAGTGAACACAATCTTTTTGGGGTGCAGTGAACAAAATCCTTTTTGGGGTGCAGTGAACAACATCCTTTTTGGGGTGCAGTGAACACAATCTTTTTGGGGTGCAGTGAACAAAATCCTTTGTGGGGTGCAGTGAACACAATCTTTTTGGGGTGCAGTGAACACAATCTTTTTGGGGTGGAGTGAACAACATCCTTTTTGGGGTGCAGTGAACAAAATCCTTTTTGGGGTGCAGTGAACAAAATCATTTTTGGGGTGCAGTGAACACAATCTTTTTGGGGTGCAGTGAACACAATCTTTGTGGGGTGCAGTGAACACAATCTTTTTGGGGTGGAGTGAACAACATCCTTTTTGGGGTGCAGTGAACAACATCCTTTTTGGGGTGCAGTGAACACAATCTTTTTGGGGTGCAGTGAACACAATCTTTGTGGGGTACAGTGAACAGAATCTTTGTGTTCGTCTTTTTCCACCCCCCTTCCCTTGTCATTTGCGATCCTCATCATCATGGCTACTTCATCTTACACACCTGCACTCAAACATCTTAAAATCATCTCACTTAACATTAAAGGACTTAATGTTCCCGAAAAAAGGTCCAAACTAATCCTCTACCTCCATTCTCTTAAAGCAGACATAGTGTTTTTACAGGAGACACATTTCAAGACTGACCGTATTCCGAAATGGCATGTCAGAGAATTTCCGTTGATGTTCCACGCGACTAACAGTCTCGCCAAAACCAAGGGGGCTTCTATTCTGATAGCGAAACACATCCCTTTTGAAATCACGGACACCCTGATTGACAAAGAGGGCAGGTACGTGTTCGTGAAGGGTTCCTTGTGGAACACTCCACTGACTTTGGCTAATATCTACGCACCCAACACAGCACAAGTTAGTTTTTTTAGAGAAATGTCCACAATCCTTACATCTTTCCAAGAGGGATGTCTCCTCCTCGGAGGAGACTTCAATCTTGCAATTAACCCCATAGTGGATACTTCAACCGGGGCCTCATCTATGCCGTACAAGGCACTTAAACAGGTCAAGAAACAACTACAAGATTTGTCCTTACACGACACTTGGCGTTTACTAAATCCGTCCGGCAGGGACTATTCATTCTTCTCTACTCCACATAACAGATATTCGAGGTTGGATTACCTCTTTATCACGCAAAAAGACATTCATCTACTCAAAAAAGCGACTATAGATCCGATGTGTATCTCAGATCATTGTGCTATCTCTGTCACACTTGCGATCCCTCAAATTAATAAACATGAAAAAATCTGGCGACTTGACCAGTCTATTATTATGCATCCCAAAAACGCGGAAATAATTAGATCTCAACTATCTGAATATTTCCTAACAAACGATACATGTGACATGATTCCCTCCACTATATGGGAGGCCCACAAGTGCGTGATCCGGGGTACACTGCTCAAAATGGGGGCACATAGGAAAAAAGCAGCACAAAAAAGCATTTCTGAGCTCTTCTCGCAAGCTAAGAAACTGGAACTCACACATAAACGATCGCATGCTGTTCAACATTTAGAGGAGTTATCTCAGGTCAGGAATAAGATCAGAGAGTTTTTTAACATCAAAGTCAGGAAGCGCTTCATACTATCACAAAAGCTATTCTACGAATTTAACAATAAAAGCAGTAAATACTTGGCCAGGGCCTTGGCGGCAAAAAGAGCTCAGAACACCATCCACTGCATAACAGACTCCACAGGCAAAAAAAATCACTCTAATTCTGAAATTGCACAAGCTTTCACTCAATACTACACCTCTCTCTATAACCTACCACCTGAACACAAACCTCAAGCGACTGATAGTTCTAGATCTGAAATTATCAGGGACTACCTACTTCAAAACGGCTTCAAACCACTCACCAATCAACAGTCCTCCAACATTGATGGTCCACTTACGAGTGAAGAATTTAATCTGGTTCTGAAGCAAATGAAACCAGGGAAAAGCCCTGGCCCTGATGGTTTTTCTCTAGCCTATTATAGATCCTTTGCAGATATCTTGGCCGTACCCTTTCTGAAAACATTCAACAGTCTTTCCAATTCGAATTCCAGCCACTCCAGACTCCTGGAAGCACATATTTCCGTTATACCAAAAGCAGGAAAGGACCCCACACGAGTTCAAAACTACCGTCCAATTTCACTGCTCAATGTAGATCTGAAAATATTTGCCAAAATACTAGCTAACCGCCTCCTTTCTTTCATTCCGTCCCTGATTGACTCTGACCAAGTTGGCTTTGTGCCTGGCAGGGAAGCTAGGGACAACACACTTAAAGCCCTTAACATACACCACATTCTTTCTTCTTCCTCACAGACCGGTTTTCTGCTATCTCTTGATGCAGAGAAGGCATTCGATAGGCTGGCCTGGGACTACTTAGAAGCGATTCTCCAGTCAATTGGTCTGGGACCCAGATTGATGTCCCTTATACTTGCACTTTACCACAGCCCGTCAGCCAGAGTACGTGTTAACGGCTCGCTTTCAAATGCCTTCTCCATCAGCAATGGAACCCGTCAGGGCTGCCCCCTGTCTCCTCTTCTATTCATACTCACACTTGAGCCCCTTCTCAATAGTATTAGAACTAATCCTGACATTTCCGGTGTACATTCCAACTCTAACCAATATAAGATTGCTGCCTATGCAGATGATGTCCTGCTGTTCCTCTCCAACCCCCTTATCTCAATCCCCAATTTACAAAAAGAATTGAAATTATTTCAATACATTTCTAACTTCAAAATAAATAGATCCAAATCGGAAGCACTTAACATATCCCTCCCTGACCCAATAGTTGAACAGTGTAAACAATCATTCCCCTACGAATGGAAAACGGATACCATCACATACTTGGGTATCGAAATCCCCACTGATCTAAATAACCTATTCAAAAAAAACTATCTTCCTATTTCTCAGGATATTTTCCAAGACCTTAAAAAGTGGAATAAGGTACACTTTTCTTGGTTCGGTCGAGCTGCAATTGTTAAAATGAATGTGCTTCCGCGTATCCTCTACCTACTACAAACAATTCCCATTCAACTGCCCTTACACTTCTTCTCCTCTTTAAAAAAGGCCATCAGATCCTTTATCTGGCATCACAAAGCCCCTCGTATTAAATTTGAGACACTCTCCAGACCCAAATCCAAAGGTGGAATGGGAATCCCAGACATCTACTTGTACTACCAAGCATCCCACCTCTTACGCATAGCAGACTGGCACTCACAGAAGCACAAAAAGGATTGGGTTGAATTGGAAGACTCTCTCTCTCCGATTCCCATTCAAAGTACCCCTTGGCTAATTTATTCCTCCTTACAGGACTCCCTAAAAAAACACCCGTTAATAGGTCCCACCATTCGTTGTTTTCATACAGCAAACGCCAAACACCAACTAGTCCGGAAACATAGCCTCCTTACCCCTTTACTAGACAACTCGCAATTCCCACCGGGTCAATCCTCACACACCCTACGTTCGGTTCCCAATGACATAGGGATTCGCATTTTCCACCTCTTACAAAATGGGAAATTTCCCAACTTTCAAGATCTCAAAAATGCTTTACTTAGTCCTGCATTGACCTGGTGGGAATACACACAACTTCATTACTTTGTCTCCGCACGCCTGAAAAAAAATCCTAAAGAGGCACCTCTTTCCAAATTTGAACAAATTTGTGCACTTCAACAACCCCAGCGACACCTGCTATCAGCTATACACTCCCTTCTATGGGATTCCTGCCCTATACAACTTGGCAAACTATGTAATGACTGGGGCATCGATTTGGACTTAACTCTGACGGACCCCCAATGGGAAAAAATATATCGTAACATCTTAAAAGGATCAATAAATGTATCCATTCAAGAAAATAATTATAAGATACTTACCAAATGGTACCGCACCCCATTCCTGCTTAACAAATATAACAAAGTTATCCCAAATGAATGTTGGAGGTGCAAACAATCTCATGCAGATTTGCTACATATCTGGTGGTCTTGTCACCTGATACAGCCATTTTGGAATACGGTCAAATCCTACATACTCAAAATTACCACCCAAGACTTACAATTACATCCAGCTCAGTTCCTATTGCACTTTCACCCTAACTCGCCTCCTAAGTACTTCAAATCCCTTCCCATGATCATGATAAATGCTGCTAAGCTTTGCATCCCCAGACTATGGGGTACCACGAAAGTCCCATCCCTACACACTTGGCTCACACAGATTAACAAAATCTCCGAAATGGAGGAGCTAATTTCTACAGTACATGACTCTCCAAACAAATATCTCAAAATATGGAAAGATTGGATCATTTTCCGATATTCCGCCGAATATGAACAGCTTATTAACTCATTTAATAATTAGTTAATCCACCTCCTCCGTATTATCAGTTATTATAGCCATGATTCTTATAGTGACCTAGACACATAAGTTGCTTCGGTCCTTACCCGCCTCCCCTCCGCCCACTTTCCTTGCCTTCCCTTCCCCTCTTCTCCATCTCACTTTTCTAGCTTACTCCTCCCCCTTCCCTGCGGACCCAATGCGGGTCAGAGGGTCCGCTCCCCTACTTCCTCTTTGATATACTTCCTCTTTTTATGTTATTTTAGCTTGATTAAGCGAAAAAAAAGAAGTTAGCCCTTAACAGCCATATTTCATGGGCTATGTTGATTCAACATAAAACTTCGCACTCTAAAGGGCGAATCACCTCAGTTTTATCATTCCTGTATTAATACGTGTTACAGCATACGTTTTCCTTGATATCTGATTATTTCTTTTGCCTAATGTAAATTGATACTTACTCGTTTATAATGTTATTGGATCAGATAGGATTGTTATTTCTACATACAATGTGAAAAGTATAATTATATGTTGTTAACCTCATTACTCTTCAATAAACTTGTTGGAAAAAAAAGAATCTTTGTGGGGTGCAGTGAACACAATCTTTGGGGGGTACAGTGAACACAATCTTTTTGGGGTGCAGTGAACACAATCTTTGTGGGGTGCAGTGAACACAATCTTTTTGGGGTGGAGTGAACAAAATCATTTTTGGGGTGCAGTGAACAACATCCTTTTTGGGGTGCAGTGATAAAAATCCTTTTTGGGGTGCAGTGAACACAATCTTTTTGGGGTGCAGTGAACAAAATCCTTTGTGGGGTGCAGTGAACAGAATCTTTGTGGGGTGCAGTGAACACAATCTTTGGGGGGGTACAGTGAACACAATCTTTTTGGGGTGCAGTGAACACAATCTTTGTGGGGTACAGTGAACAGAATCTTTGTGGGGTGCAGTGAACACAATCTTTGGGGGGTACAGTGAACACAATCTTTTTGGGGTGCAGTGAACACAATCTTTGGGGGGTACAGTGAACACAATCTTTTTGGGGTGCAGTGAACACAATCTTTGTGGGGTGCAGTGAACACAATCTTTGGGGGGGTACAGTGAACACAATCTTTTTGGGGTGCAGTGAACAACATCCTTTTAGGGTGCAGTGAACACAATCTTTGTGGGGTGCAGTGAACAACATCCTTTTAGGGTGCAGTGAACACAATCTTTGTGGGGTACAGTGAACAGAATCTTTGTGGGGTGCAGTGAACACAATCTTTGGGGGGTACAGTGAACACAATCTTTGTGAGGTGCAGTGAACACAATCTTTGTGGGGTGCAGTGAACACAATCATTGTGGGGTGCAGTGAACTCAATCTTTGTGGGGTACAGTGAACACAATCTCATACTTCTGAAGATTTGAGGGTGCTGCCTGTTCCATACTCCCCCTACTCCTCATCTAGCCTTTTAGGGGTACAAACAATAGTAATTGGGGCCTAGTGTGGTTGTGTACGTGTGATATACATACACTTTTTTTGGATCATATTTTCTATTCCGCTATTTAATCAAAAACCTTTGGGGATCAGTTAAATTGGGGGATAGTCTGTGTTGGTACGTGTGAGAGAGATCCACCTTTCCAAGTTGTTGGGGTTCATCTCATACTTCTGAAGGTTTGAGGGTGCTGCCTGTTCCATACTCCCCCTACTCCTAGCCTTTTAGGGGTACAAACAATAGTAATTGGGGCCTAGTGTGGTTGTGTACGTGTGATATACATACACTTTTTTTGGATCATATTTTCTATTCCGCTATTTAATCAAAAACCTTTGGGGATCAGTTAAATTGGGGGATAGTCTGTGTTGGTACGTGTGAGAGAGATCCACCTTTCCAAGTTGTTGGGGTTCATCTCATACTTCTGAAGGTTTGAGGGTGCTGCCTGTTCCATACTCCCCCTACTCCTCATCTAGCCTTTTAGGGGTACAAACAATAGTAATTGGGGCCTAGTGTGGTTGTGTACGTGTGATATACATACACTTTTTTTGGATCATATTTTCTATTCCGCTATTTAATCAAAAACCTTTGGGGATCAGTTAAATTGGGGGATAGTCTGTGTTGGTACGTGTGAGAGAGATCCACCTTTCCAAGTTGTTGGGGTTCATCTCATACTTCTGAAGGTTTGAGGGTGATGCCTGTTCCATACTCCCCCTACTCCTAGCCTTTTAGGGGTACAAACAATAGTAATTGGGGCCCAGTGTGGTTGTGTACGTGTGATATACATACACTTTTTTTGGATCATATTTTCTATTCCGCTATTTAATCAAAAACCTTTGGGGATCAGTTAAATTGGGGGATAGTCTGTGTTGGTACGTGTGAGAGAGATCCACCTTTCCAAGTTGTTGGGGTTCATCTCATACTTCTGAAGGTTTGAGGGTGCTGCCTGTTCCATACCCCCCCTGCTCCTCATCTAGCCTTTTAGGGGTACAAACAATAGTAATTGGGGCCTAGTGTGGTTGTGTACGTGTGATATACATACACTTTTTTTGGATCATATTTTCTATTCCGCTATTTAATCAAAAACCTTTGGGGATCAGTTAAATTGGGGGATAGTCTGTGTTGGTACGTGTGAGAGAGATCCACCTTTCCAAGTTGTTGGGGTTCATCTCATACTTCTGAAGGTTTGAGGGTGCTGCCTGTTCCATACCCCCCCTACTCCTCATCTAGCCTTTTAGGGGTACAAACAATAGTAATTGGGGCCTAGTGTGGTTGTGTACGTGTGATATACATACACTTTTTTTGGATCATATTTTCTATTCCGCTATTTAATCAAAAACCTTTGGGGATCAGTTAAATTGGGGGATAGTCTGTGTTGGTACGTGTGAGAGAGATCCACCTTTCCAAGTTGTTGGGGTTCATCTCATACTTCTGAAGGTTTGAGGGTGCTGCCTGTTCCATACTCCCCCTACTCCTCATCTAGCCTTTTAGGGGTACAAACAATAGTAATTGGGGCCTAGTGTGGTTGTGTACGTGTGATATACATACACTTTTTTTGGATCATATTTTCTATTCCGCTATTTAATCAAAAACCTTTGGGGATCAGTTAAATTGGGGGATAGTCTGTGTTGGTACGTGTGAGAGAGATCCACCTTTCCAAGTTGTTGGGGTTCATCTCATACTTCTGAAGGTTTGAGGGTGCTGCCTGTTCCATACTCCCCCTACTCCTCATCTAGCCTTTTAGGGGTACAAACAATAGTAATTGGGGCCTAGTGTGGTTGTGTACGTGTGATATACATACACTTTTTTTGGATCATATTTTCTATTCCGCTATTTAATCAAAAACCTTTGGGGATCAGTTAAATTGGGGGATAGTCTGTGTTGGTACGTGTGAGAGAGATCCACCTTTCCAAGTTGTTGGGGTTCATCTCATACTTCTGAAGGTTTGAGGGTGCTGCCTGTTCCATACCCCCCCTACTCCTCATCTAGCCTTTTAGGGGTACAAACAATAGTAATTGGGGCCTAGTGTGGTTGTGTACGTGTGATATACATACACTTTTTTTGGATCATATTTTCTATTCCGCTATTTAATCAAAAACCTTTGGGGATCAGTTAAATTGGGGGATAGTCTGTGTTGGTACGTGTGAGAGAGATCCACCTTTCCAAGTTGTTGGGGTTCATCTCATACTTCTGAAGGTTTGAGGGTGCTGCCTGTTCCATACTCCCCCTACTCCTCATCTAGCCTTTTAGGGGTACAAACAATAGTAATTGGGGCCTAGTGTGGTTGTGTACGTGTGATATACATACACTTTTTTTGGATCATATTTTCTATTCCGCTATTTAATCAAAAACCTTTGGGGATCAGTTAAATTGGGGGATAGTCTGTGTTGGTACGTGTGAGAGAGATCCACCTTTCCAAGTTGTTGGGGTTCATCTCATACTTCTGAAGGTTTGAGGGTGCTGCCTGTTCCATACTCCCCCTACTCCTCATCTAGCCTTTTAGGGGTACAAACAATAGTAATTGGGGCCTAGTGTGGTTGTGTACGTGTGATATACATACACTTTTTTTGGATCATATTTTCTATTCCGCTATTTAATCAAAAACCTTTGGGGATCAGTTAAATTGGGGGATAGTCTGTGTTGGTACGTGTGAGAGAGATCCACCTTTCCAAGTTGTTGGGGTTCATCTCATACTTCTGAAGGTTTGAGGGTGCTGCCTGTTCCATACCCCCCCTACTCCTCATCTAGCCTTTTAGGGGTACAAACAATAGTAATTGGGGCCTAGTGTGGTTGTGTACGTGTGATATACATACACTTTTTTTGGATCATATTTTCTATTCCGCTATTTAATCAAAAACCTTTGGGGATCAGTTAAATTGGGGGATAGTCTGTGTTGGTACGTGTGAGAGAGATCCACCTTTCCAAGTTGTTGGGGTTCATCTCATACTTCTGAAGGTTTGAGGGTGCTGCCTGTTCCATACCCCCCCTACTCCTCATCTAGCCTTTTAGGGGTACAAACAATAGTAATTGGGGCCTAGTGTGGTTGTGTACGTGTGATATACATACACTTTTTTTGGATCATATTTTCTATTCCGCTATTTAATCAAAAACCTTTGGGGATCAGTTAAATTGGGGGATAGTCTGTGTTGGTACGTGTGAGAGAGATCCACCTTTCCAAGTTGTTGGGGTTCATCTCATACTTCTGAAGGTTTGAGGGTGCTGCCTGTTCCATACCCCCCCTACTCCTCATCTAGCCTTTTAGGGGTACAAACAATAGTAATTGGGGCCTAGTGTGGTTGTGTACGTGTGATATACATACACTTTTTTTGGATCATATTTTCTATTCCGCTATTTAATCAAAAACCTTTGGGGATCAGTTAAATTGGGGGATAGTCTGTGTTGGTACGTGTGAGAGAGATCCACCTTTCCAAGTTTTTGGGGTTCATCTCATACTTCTGAAGATTTGAGGGTGCTGCCTGTTCCATACCCCCCCTACTCCTCATCTAGCCTTTTAGGGGTACAAACAATAGTAATTGGGGCCTAGTGTGGTTGTGTACGTGTGATATACATACACTTTTTTTGGATCATATTTTCTATTCCGCTATTTAATCAAAAACCTTTGGGGATCAGTTAAATTGGGGGATAGTCTGTGTTGGTACGTGTGAGAGAGATCCACCTTTCCAAGTTGTTGGGGTTCATCTCATACTTCTGAAGGTTTGAGGGTGCTGCCTGTTCCATACCCCCCCTACTCCTCATCTAGCCTTTTAGGGGTACAAACAATAGTAATTGGGGCCTAGTGTGGTTGTGTACGTGTGATATACATACACTTTTTTTGGATCATATTTTCTATTCCGCTATTTAATCAAAAACCTTTGGGGATCAGTTAAATTGGGGGATAGTCTGTGTTGGTACGTGTGAGAGAGATCCACCTTTCCAAGTTGTTGGGGTTCATCTCATACTTCTGAAGGTTTGAGGGTGCTGCCTGTTCCATACCCCCCCTACTCCTCATCTAGCCTTTTAGGGGTACAAACAATAGTAATTGGGGCCTAGTGTGGTTGTGTACGTGTGATATACATACACTTTTTTTGGATCATATTTTCTATTCCGCTATTTAATCAAAAACCTTTGGGGATCAGTTAAATTGGGGGATAGTCTGTGTTGGTACGTGTGAGAGAGATCCACCTTTCCAAGTTTTTGGGGTTCATCTCATACTTCTGAAGATTTGAGGGTGCTGCCTGTTCCATACCCCCCCCTACTCCTCATCTAGCCTTTTAGGGGTACAAACAATAGTAATTGGGGCCTAGTGTGGTTGTGTACGTGTGATATACATACACTTTTTTTGGATCATATTTTCTATTCCGCTATTTAATCAAAAACCTTTGGGGATCAGTTAAATTGGGGGATAGTCTGTGTTGGTACGTGTGAGAGAGATCCACCTTTCCAAGTTGTTGGGGTTCATCTCATACTTCTGAAGGTTTGAGGGTGCTGCCTGTTCCATACCCCCCCTACTCCTCATCTAGCCTTTTAGGGGTACAAACAATAGTAATTGGGGCCTAGTGTGGTTGTGTACGTGTGATATACATACACTTTTTTTGGATCATATTTTCTATTCCGCTATTTAATCAAAAACCTTTGGGGATCAGTTAAATTGGGGGATAGTCTGTGTTGGTACGTGTGAGAGAGATCCACCTTTCCAAGTTGTTGGGGTTCATCTCATACTTCTGAAGGTTTGAGGGTGCTGCCTGTTCCATACTCCCCCTACTCCTCATCTAGCCTTTTAGGGGTACAAACAATAGTAATTGGGGCCTAGTGTGGTTGTGTACGTGTGATATACATACACTTTTTTTGGATCATATTTTCTATTCCGCTATTTAATCAAAAACCTTTGGGGATCAGTTAAATTGGGGGATAGTCTGTGTTGGTACGTGTGAGAGAGATCCACCTTTCCAAGTTGTTGGGGTTCATCTCATACTTCTGAAGGTTTGAGGGTGCTGCCTGTTCCATACCCCCCCTACTCCTCATCTAGCCTTTTAGGGGTACAAACAATAGTAATTGGGGCCTAGTGTGGTTGTGTACGTGTGATATACATACACTTTTTTTGGATCATATTTTCTATTCCGCTATTTAATCAAAAACCTTTGGGGATCAGTTAAATTGGGGGATAGTCTGTGTTGGTACGTGTGAGAGAGATCCACCTTTCCAAGTTTTTGGGGTTCATCTCATACTTCTGAAGATTTGAGGGTGCTGCCTGTTCCATACCCCCCCTACTCCTCATCTAGCCTTTTAGGGGTACAAACAATAGTAATTGGGGCCTAGTGTGGTTGTGTACGTGTGATATACATACACTTTTTTTGGATCATATTTTCTATTCCGCTATTTAATCAAAAACCTTTGGGGATCAGTTAAATTGGGGGATAGTCTGTGTTGGTACGTGTGAGAGAGATCCACCTTTCCAAGTTGTTGGGGTTCATCTCATACTTCTGAAGGTTTGAGGGTGCTGCCTGTTCCATACCCCCCCTACTCCTCATCTAGCCTTTTAGGGGTACAAACAATAGTAATTGGGGCCTAGTGTGGTTGTGTACGTGTGATATACATACACTTTTTTTGGATCATATTTTCTATTCCGCTATTTAATCAAAAACCTTTGGGGATCAGTTAAATTGGGGGATAGTCTGTGTTGGTACGTGTGAGAGAGATCCACCTTTCCAAGTTGTTGGGGTTCATCTCATACTTCTGAAGGTTTGAGGGTGCTGCCTGTTCCATACCCCCCCTACTCCTCATCTAGCCTTTTAGGGGTACAAACAATAGTAATTGGGGCCTAGTGTGGTTGTGTACGTGTGATATACATACACTTTTTTTGGATCATATTTTCTATTCCGCTATTTAATCAAAAACCTTTGGGGATCAGTTAAATTGGGGGATAGTCTGTGTTGGTACGTGTGAGAGAGATCCACCTTTCCAAGTTTTTGGGGTTCATCTCATACTTCTGAAGATTTGAGGGTGCTGCCTGTTCCATACCCCCCCCTACTCCTCATCTAGCCTTTTAGGGGTACAAACAATAGTAATTGGGGCCTAGTGTGGTTGTGTACGTGTGATATACATACACTTTTTTTGGATCATATTTTCTATTCCGCTATTTAATCAAAAACCTTTGGGGATCAGTTAAATTGGGGGATAGTCTGTGTTGGTACGTGTGAGAGAGATCCACCTTTCCAAGTTGTTGGGGTTCATCTCATACTTCTGAAGGTTTGAGGGTGCTGCCTGTTCCATACCCCCCCTACTCCTCATCTAGCCTTTTAGGGGTACAAACAATAGTAATTGGGGCCTAGTGTGGTTGTGTACGTGTGATATACATACACTTTTTTTGGATCATATTTTCTATTCCGCTATTTAATCAAAAACCTTTGGGGATCAGTTAAATTGGGGGATAGTCTGTGTTGGTACGTGTGAGAGAGATCCACCTTTCCAAGTTGTTGGGGTTCATCTCATACTTCTGAAGGTTTGAGGGTGCTGCCTGTTCCATACTCCCCCTACTCCTCATCTAGCCTTTTAGGGGTACAAACAATAGTAATTGGGGCCTAGTGTGGTTGTGTACGTGTGATATACATACACTTTTTTTGGATCATATTTTCTATTCCGCTATTTAATCAAAAACCTTTGGGGATCAGTTAAATTGGGGGATAGTCTGTGTTGGTACGTGTGAGAGAGATCCACCTTTCCAAGTTGTTGGGGTTCATCTCATACTTCTGAAGGTTTGAGGGTGCTGCCTGTTCCATACTCCCCCTACTCCTCATCTAGCCTTTTAGGGGTACAAACAATAGTAATTGGGGCCTAGTGTGGTTGTGTACGTGTGATATACATACACTTTTTTTGGATCATATTTTCTATTCCGCTATTTAATCAAAAACCTTTGGGGATCAGTTAAATTGGGGGATAGTCTGTGTTGGTACGTGTGAGAGAGATCCACCTTTCCAAGTTGTTGGGGTTCTTCTCATACTTCTGAAGGTTTGAGGGTGCTGCCTGTTCCATACTCCCCCTACTCCTAGCCTTTTAGGGGTACAAACAATAGTAATTGGGGCCCAGTGTGGTTGTGTACGTGTGATATACATACACTTTTTTTGGATCATATTTTCTATTCCGCTATTTAATCAAAAACCTTTGGGGATCAGTTAAATTGGGGGATAGTCTGTGTTGGTACGTGTGAGAGAGATCCACCTTTCCAAGTTGTTGGGGTTCATCTCATACTTCTGAAGGTTTGAGGGTGCTGCCTGTTCCATACCCCCCCTACTCCTCATCTAGCCTTTTAGGGGTACAAACAATAGTAATTGGGGCCTAGTGTGGTTGTGTACGTGTGATATACATACACTTTTTTTGGATCATATTTTCTATTCTGCTATTTAATCAAAAACCTTTGGGGATCAGTTAAATTGGGGGATAGTCTGTGTTGGTACGTGTGAGAGAGATCCACCTTTCCAAGTTGTTGGGGTTCATCTCATACTTCTGAAGGTTTGAGGGTGCTGCCTGTTCCATACTCCCCCTACTCCTCATCTAGCCTTTTAGGGGTACAAACAATAGTAATTGGGGCCCAGTGTGGTTGTGTACGTGTGATATACATACACTTTTTTTGGATCATATTTTCTATTCCGCTATTTAATCAAAAACCTTTGGGGATCAGTTAAATTGGGGGATAGTCTGTGTTGGTACGTGTGAGAGAGATCCACCTTTCCAAGTTGTTGGGGTTCATCTCATACTTCTGAAGGTTTGAGGGTGCTGCCTGTTCCATACTCCCCCTACTCCTCATCTAGCCTTTTAGGGGTACAAACAATAGTAATTGGGGCCCAGTGTGGTTGTGTACGTGTGATATACATACACTTTTTTTGGATCATATTTTCTATTCCGCTATTTAATCAAAAACCTTTGGGGATCAGTTAAATTGGGGGATAGTCTGTGTTGGTACGTGTGAGAGAGATCCACCTTTCCAAGTTGTTGGGGTTCATCTCATACTTCTGAAGGTTTGAGGGTGCTGCCTGTTCCATACCCCCCCTACTCCTCATCTAGCCTTTTAGGGGTACAAACAATAGTAATTGGGGCCTAGTGTGGTTGTGTACGTGTGATATACATACACTTTTTTTGGATCATATTTTCTATTCCGCTATTTAATCAAAAACCTTTGGGGATCAGTTAAATTGGGGGATAGTCTGTGTTGGTACGTGTGAGAGAGATCCACCTTTCCAAGTTGTTGGGGTTCATCTCATACTTCTGAAGGTTTGAGGGTGCTGCCTGTTCCATACTCCCCCTACTCCTAGCCTTTTAGGGGTACAAACAATAGTAATTGGGGCCTAGTGTGGTTGTGTACGTGTGATATACATACACTTTTTTTGGATCATATTTTCTATTCCGCTATTTAATCAAAAACCTTTGGGGATCAGTTAAATTGGGGGATAGTCTGTGTTGGTACGTGTGAGAGAGATCCACCTTTCCAAGTTGTTGGGGTTCATCTCATACTTCTGAAGGTTTGAGGGTGCTGCCTGTTCCATACTCCCCCTACTCCTCATCTAGCCTTTTAGGGGTACAAACAATAGTAATTGGGGCCTAGTGTGGTTGTGTACGTGTGATATACATACACTTTTTTTGGATCATATTTTCTATTCCGCTATTTAATCAAAAACCTTTGGGGATCAGTTAAATTGGGGGATAGTCTGTGTTGGTACGTGTGAGAGAGATCCACCTTTCCAAGTTGTTGGGGTTCATCTCATACTTCTGAAGGTTTGAGGGTGCTGCCTGTTCCATACTCCCCCTACTCCTCATCTAGCCTTTTAGGGGTACAAACAATAGTAATTGGGGCCTAGTGTGGTTGTGTACGTGTGATATACATACACTTTTTTTGGATCATATTTTCTATTCCGCTATTTAATCAAAAACCTTTGGGGATCAGTTAAATTGGGGGATAGTCTGTGTTGGTACGTGTGAGAGAGATCCACCTTTCCAAGTTGTTGGGGTTCATCTCATACTTCTGAAGGTTTGAGGGTGCTGCCTGTTCCATACCCCCCCTACTCCTCATCTAGCCTTTTAGGGGTACAAACAATAGTAATTGGGGCCTAGTGTGGTTGTGTACGTGTGATATACATACACTTTTTTTGGATCATATTTTCTATTCCGCTATTTAATCAAAAACCTTTGGGGATCAGTTAAATTGGGGGATAGTCTGTGTTGGTACGTGTGAGAGAGATCCACCTTTCCAAGTTTTTGGGGTTCATCTCATACTTCTGAAGATTTGAGGGTGCTGCCTGTTCCATACTCCTCCTCCTACTGCTCAACCATCCTTTTAGGGGTACAAACAATAGTAGTTGGGGCCTAGTGTGGTGGTGTACGTGCGAGATACATACACTTTCTTTTTGATCATATTTTCTATTCCGCTATTCAATTAAAACCTTTGGGGATCAATTCAATTGCGAGATAGTCTGTGTCGGTACGTGTGAGATCCACCTTTCCAAGTTGTTGGGGTTCATCTCATACTTCTGAAGATTTGAGGGTGCTGCCTGTTCCATACTCCTGCTCCTACTGCTCAACCATCCTTTTAGGGGTACAAACAATAGTAATTGGGGCCTAGTGTGGTTGTGTACATGCGAGATACATACACTTTTTTTGATCATATTTCCTATTCCGCTATTCAATAAAAACCTTTGAGGATCAATTGAATTGCGGGATAGTCTGTGTCGGTACGTGTGAGATCCACCTTTCCAAGTTTTTGGGGTTCATCTCATACTTCTGAAGATTTGAGGGTGCTGCCTGTTCCATACTCCTCCTCCTACTCCTCATCCATCCTTTTAGGGGTACAAACAATAGTAATTGGGGCCTAGTGTGGTTGTGTACGTGCAAGATACATACACTTTTTTTGATCATATTTCCTATTCCGCTATTCAATAAAAACCTTTGAGGATCAATTGAATTGCGGGATAGTCTGTGTCGGTACGTGTGAGATCCACCTTTCCAAGTTTTTGGGGTTCATCTCATACTTCTGAAGATTTGAGGGTGCTGTCTGTTCCATACTCCTCCTACTCCTCATCCATCCTTTTAGGGGTAGAAACAATAGTAATTGGGGCCTAGTGTGGTTTTGTACGTGCGAGATACATACACTTTTTTGGATCATATTTCCTATTCCGCTATTCAATAAAAACCTTTCTAGGGCAAGATCTTAAATTACAGAAATATGAGGAGACCGTCAAATAAGGGCCGTGGCCTGGGTCGTGGTGCTGCTGGTAGAGCTCCTGTTGCAAGGAGAGGACGTGGTCGATCTGTGCCAGCTACACGCACAAGTGAAACACCTTCCTCAAGTGTGAGTAGGCGACAGAACCTGCATCAGTATTTGGTAGGGCATCAAACGCCCCTAGAAGTGATGAGGCCAGAACAAGTTGAGGCGATAGTAGATTGGTTTGCTGCTGACAGTGCCTCCAGTTCCTTCACATTGTCTCCCACCCAGTCTACTGCAGAAAGGTCAGAGTCGGCACCTGCAGCCAATGTCCAACCGTCTTTCACCTCACCCCCTTGCAAATCAGGCCAGCAGTCTGAGCCCCAAGCCATACAGCAGTCTCTTATTCTTTTTGAGGACTCTGTCAGCAGGGTTTCCCAGGGCCATCCACCTAGCCCTGCCCCAGAAGTGGAAGAGATTGAGTGCAGCGATGCCCAACCACTTATTTCTCAAGATGAGTACATGCAAGGATCATCGCAGCACGTCTCCGATGATGACGAAACGCAGGTGCCAACTGCTGCGGCGTTCAGCATTGTGGAGACCGACAAGGAGGGCAGGGGTGAAGACTGGGTGGAAGATGATGTGGAGGACGATGAGGTCCTCGACCCCACATGGAATGAACGTCATGCAGGTGACCTGAGTAGTTTGGAGGAAGAGGCGGTGGTCGCACAGAGCCACCAGCACAGCAGAAGAGGGAGCAGGGTGCAGAAGCGGAGCGGCCGTGCCCTAGACACTACGCCCGCTACTGCCCAACGCAGCAAGGGAACGAGCGCACCAAAGTCAGCTCAAAGGAGTTCTCTAGCGTGGAAGTTCTTTAGAAAATGTGCTGATGACAGGACACGAGTGGTTTGCACCCTGTGCAATCAGAGCTTGAAGCGAGGCATAAACCTTCTCAACCTGAGCACAACCTGCATGATCAGGCATCTAAGTGCAAAGCACGAGCTGCAGTGGAGTACACACCTTCAAAACCAAGAAACGTCTCTGGCTCATCCTGCTTCCTCTTCTGCTGCAGTCTCGGCCGCTCCAGCCACATCTGTAGTGATACCGGCACCTGCCACCCCGCAAACAGACGATCTGTCAGCAACACCACCACCTGGGTCACCAACAACCATCTCCACAATGTCCCGTGGAAGCGTTCAGCTTTCCATCTCCCAAACACTTGAGAGGAAGAGGAAGTACCCCCCTACCCACCCGCGATCCCTGGCCCTGAATGCCAGCATTTCAAAATTATTGGCCTTTGAAATGCTGTCATTCCGTCTGGTGGAGACGCACAGTTTTAAAAACCTTATGTCGGTGGCTGTCCCACAGTACGTCGTGCCCAGCCGCCACTACTTTTCCAGGCAAGCCATCCCTTCCCTGCACAACCAAGTGGGGGAAAATATCAGGTGTGCACTGCGCAACGCCATCTGTGCCAAGGTCCACCTAACTACGGATACGTGGACCAGTAAGCACGGTCAGGGGCGTTATATCTCCCTAACGGCACACTGGGTAAATGCAGTGGCGGATGGGCCTGAGGCGGATAGCAATTTGGCGCATGTCCTTCCACCACCGAGGATTGCAGGGCGCTTCAGTTTGCCTCCTGTTCCTAACTCCTCCTACTCCGCTTCCTCATCCTCTACCGCCTCCTCATCCGGACAGCGTAACACCTTCACCACCAACTTCAGCACGGCCAGGGGTAAACGACAGCAGGCAGTTTTACAACTTGCCTGTTTGGGGGACAAACCACACACCGCGCAGGAGTTGTGGAGGAGCATGGAACAGCAGACAAATGAGTGGTTGCTGCCAGCGAGCCTCAAGCCCGGCCTGGTGGTGTGCGATAACGGGCGAAATCTCATAGCAGCTCTGGGCCTAGCCGGTTTGACGCACATCCCTTGCCTGGCGCATGTGCTGAATTTGGTGGTGCAGAGGTTCCTTAAAAACTACCCCGATATGTCAGAGCTGCTGCAGAAAGTGCGGGCCGTTTGTGCGCACTTTCGGCGTTCTCACCCTGCTGCTGCTCGCCTGGCAGCGCTGCAGCGTAACTTCGGCCTTCCCGCTCACCGCCTCATATGTGACGTGCCCACAAGGTGGAACTCCACCTTGCACATGCTGGAAAGACTGTGCGAGCAGCAGCAGGCCATAGTGGAGTTTCAGCTGCAGCACGCACGCGTGAGTCGCTCTGCGGAACAGCACCACTTCACCACCAATAACTGGGCCTCCATGCGAGACCTGTGTGCCTTGTTGCGCTGTTTTGAGTACTCCACCAACATGGCCAGTGGCAATGACGCCGTTCTCAGCTTAACTATCCCACTTCTATGCCTCCTTGAAAAAACAATTCGGGCGATGATGGAAGAGGATGTGGCACAGGATGAGGAGGAGGAGGAGGATGAAGAGGTAACATTTCCAAGGCTTTCAGGGCAGTCATTCGCAAGGGGCTCCGAGGGTGGGTTCCTGCACACGCAAACGCCAGGGACGCAATTGTCCAGCAGGGGCACAGTTCTGGAGGATGAGGAGGATGAGGAGGAGGAGGAGCTGGAGGAGGAGATGGAACCATGTTCACAGCAGGGTGGCACCCAGGCCAGCTCATGGCCATCACTGGTGCGTGGCTGGGGGGATACAGAGGACACGGACGATACACCTCCCACAGAGGACAGCCTTTCGTTGCCTCTGGGCAGCCTGGCACACATGAGCGATTACATGCTGCAGTGTCTCCACAACGACCGCCGAGTTGCCCACATTCTAACTTGTGCTGATTACTGGGTGGCCACGCTGCTGGATCCCCGTTACAAGGACAACGTACCGTCCTTAATTCACTCACTGGAGCACGATCGCAAGATGCGCGAGTACAAGCGCACGCTGGTAGACGCCATGCTGCTGGCATTCCCATCTGACAGCGGGGCCACAGTGGAAGCACAAGGCAGAGGAGGAGGAGGAGGAGGAGGTCGCCAACGCAACCAGGGCACCGCCAGCACCTCAGAAGGCAGGGTTAGCATGGCCGAAATGTGGAAAAGCTTTGTCAGCACGCCACAACAAACAGCAGCACCAGCAGCTCAGATGGAACGTCTTAGCAGGAGGCAGCATTTTACCAACATGGTGGAGCAGTATGTGTGCACACGCCTACATGTAGTGAATGACGGGTCTGCCCCCTTCAACTTCTGGGTCTCCAAATTGGGCACATGGCCTGAGCTTGCCCTTTACGCCTTGGAGGTGCTGGCGTGCCCTGCAGCCAGTGTATTATCTGAACGGGTATTTAGCACGGCTGGGGGCGTTATAACAGACAAGCGCAGCCGCCTGTCCAGAGACAATGTGGACAAGCTCACGTTCATTAAAATGAACCAGGCATGGATCCCACGGGACTTTTCCGTACCTTATGCAGAATAGCAATGGATACCGACCTTACCCACCCATTGTTCCATTTTTGCTCTTTCTCACTCCTTTGGGGTGTACCCTCATTTAAAATTTTTGAAAAGAAGCAGTGTTGGCTACCTCGTCCTCCTCCTCAGGGCCAGATTAATGTAGGGGCTATTGGAGCTGCAGCTCCAGGCCCCTACCTTTTATATAGGCCCCGGGTTGGCCATATTCACTGTTACCGCTCTTCTGTCACTTGTAAACACAGAAGTCTGGCTTCTATGCTCGCTTCCCCAGGCAGCACCCTCAGAACCTCCCCACACAGCGTGAAGGCCGGACAAGGAGGGACAGTTGGCGATGCATGGATGTGTTTATGGGCTTCAGAGACAGCATCCCATGTTGAATTAGGCATGCATGGCTGCACCCTTCCTCCTCTGGGTGCATGGCAAGGCACGGCCCTTAAGGCCCTTCAAAATCCTCAGCACCAAGCCCATGATGCTGTTAATCCGGCCCTGGTCCTCCTCCACCGCCGCTTCCACCTACACCGCCCATAGGTGTGCGCAGCCTATTGCATTAAGGTGTGCACCCCAAAGTTGAAATACACATGCATGTGTTTGCCAGCAGGGAGAGTAATGTATCGGGGCCATGTACCTGTAGGCAAGGAGAAATAGAGCAGAGCAGGTCCCAGGGAGATCTTTCCCATCTCCTCACTGGCAATGCTATGTGCCCTAGGTGATTAGGGTGTGCCCAGGCACACCCAGCACACCCTGTGCGCACGCCTATGTCACCGCCACATCCACCACCACCTCAACCTCCCTCCTACTCCATATGGGCCTCGTCCTTCAGAGATGAAGAAGAACATTGTTTTATTTTTCTGTTTTTTTTTGTTGTTTTAAGTTATTTCCCTATCCACATTTGTTTGCAGAGCACTTGCCATGCTCTTAATTACGTTTTGCTGCCATTTGCAGCACTCTAGCCCTTTCCTTTGGTGTTTTAGAGCCATTTTAGTGCCTTAAAGTTCGGGTCCCCATTGACTTCAATGGGGTTCGGTGTCCGGGAAAAGTTCGGTAAAAGTCCGGGACACGGACCCGGACTTTTTTTTAAAGTTCGGCCGAACCCGTCGAACACGGACATCTAGGTGTCCGCTCAACCCTAGCTCTGGCACTACATAAACAAAGACTTTTGAAGGACTCTGTTCTTGCTTAGTTGGATGTTTTGGATTATTTATGCAATTTATGCACTTTATTTATTTGCACTTTATGAAAGGAGGGTAACACCATCTCTGTGCTACTGAAATTCTAAGAAAAATAATCTGTTTTTTTTTTGTGATGAATTTTAATTTATGTATAGTTGTCACTGAGGCTTTATCAACTGTGCGATGTGAAAATCACCTGCAAGACGCACACTGCTATGCGACCCAAAGTTGTCGCTAAATAAAGCAGATGTGTGTGACGCAGAGTAGCAAAGCCTTTTGCAGTGGACTTAAAGCTTCAGTGACAACTTAATGGCTGTTCTTGTAAGCATTAAGTCCACTGCAAAAGGCATTAAGTCCACTGCAAAATACAGCAGATGTGTGTATCGCTGAAATGTATTTTGCACAATAGCTGACTAGCAAGCACGTATACCTGCTGTAAATATATCAGCAATGCAACATGCTCACTAGACGGAACCCTGACACTTAAAAGTATCCCTACAAAATCTAGATTATCGAATCTAACTCTAGTGGTATATAGTACCCTAACTACACTGCATATCCCTTTCCTCACACTAAAAGAACAGCTCCATACAGCAGAAGATAATTTCTAACTGACACTGTCCCTTTAATTTTTTTTTTCTAACTCAAACAGCACAATCGCTGTAGTCTGTAAGCTGACTGCTCTTCTGCTGATATGGAGCTTTACAAGCAATCGGCTATGCAGGACACAGCAGGAGAAACACAAATGCTTCCACTCTCTTCCAAAGCCTCTGTATTACAGTGCTAGAGGTTGGGGGGGCTATGTTATATACTGGGGGGCGTATTCACTCCTGATTGGCCTTTGGTCCCCGTAGTCACTCCAATCACGTTCCTAGCAGACTCCTGCCCACTCATTGACTTTTACTGACGTTTCTGGGCTAATCACGGGCTTTTAAAGCCCACTTCCTGTCCCATTGCATTTTGGGCGGTTCTGGTGTCCGAATTCTGAACTTTTACCGCAAAAAGTTTGGAATTCGGCCGAATTTCAAACACCCAATGTTTGGGTCGAACTGATGGTCGACCCGAACCATTCGATCATCCCTACTGCTGATCAGCCTTCCCCACAACAGATGGCAGATCTACACTGCCGCCCCACCACAACGCAGAGATACACCTTTTTTTATTTCTGCCACACAATGGTTTCAGCTGGTGAAAATCTGTGTTCCCAACTGGTTGGACAATAGTTGTAGGATCTCCCTATCACTGCTGATCTTGTCTTCAGGTCACTTGCACCAAGACAGATGCCACATCACAATCATCTTCAGGGGCCCATGCAACTGAAATTTGCTGCAACATCCATGTGGATGTATCTGTAATAATACCTATATATACCTGGGTATATGTGCACAAATCCTCCAGGGCTCAGGTTGGGCCCTTTGCTGATAATACCTGATTGCACATTTGGAGTATTATTTGCACATCGGTGTGCATCTATATATTTATGGGGAATACTGATTTGGATTAGGACCAGAACAGTCCTCAAATATATATATCTGCTCCTTCCCAATTACATTTGCGCGCAAGAATGAATCAACCACGCTGACACACAGTTCAGTCAAAAAGTCAAATCTATCTTTAATTGTTCCTCTTTTCTCCTTATAAAGACTGAGGAAAGTCATGAACAGGAAATAGTCATATATAATACGTATAAGATGGTGATTGGAGTATCTATGTATCTATGTAACTAAGATTTTCTTCCAGGATATCAAGAGGTCTTATTTTGGGTGTTGTCTCCATGTTCAATCGCCATCTTGCTTCTCCGAAAGGAGGGGTGATCTAATTGCATTTTGAGTAAGGTAGTAAATCTCAGCAGTAACATATATACATATATACAGAAGGTATGCGCCATAAAGTGAAATAGGCATTTCACTAATATAACCAGTATTACATCCATTACAGTTTTTCCCCTTGGAATGTCTATTTCAATCTGTCCCTATTACTACTAGAGCGCCTATTCACCTGGCCCATATTCCACCGGAACTTTTTTGGAGGCCGTATATAGAGAAGAGCAGTAAATAGCTCACTACCCCCCTCGATACAGCTTGGAGAGGGCAGTCAGGTGCTATCTATCCCTATAACCCCATTGAACTGTGAAATAATGAATTGGGGTGACTATAGAGGGATGAAGGGTTTGTCCTCTTCCATCATAAGGCAGTCTTCTTCTTCTATTAGTACTGTTACACCTACCTGGGCGAGCACCTTCTGCCACCCACTCATCCAGCTACAATACTGAGATCAAGGGTCTGTAATACCGGAGTTCTTCTTCAACTTAAGAGACTCAAAACCACCTGATCCCTGGCTTTGAATTCATCGGGGACCCCCCTTGGAACCCCTATTCATGTACACATGAGGGTCAAAGCTTCCGGAGGGAGCTGTTTGCTTCCTCCTGTGGTTGGGTGCTAGGTCAGTGTATTTATCAGGAGTATTATACTACAAAAATCAAAAAGTAAATGCAACTGCTTGTGTGCTGGATGAATTGTACAAAAATGTAATGATACCATTTGTCCTAGTGGTGGCAGCCTGTTGCGTACCTGGTTTGGTGATAATCACCTGCTGAGCTTTTTATCAGACTTTTAAAGAAAAGGATATATAGCACAATAATTGTGCTGCCGGCAGAATCTTGTCTTCTGTGGGTTCCCGGGTCTGTTTCTGGGTCTGGAATGGAGGAAAATACTTGAACGGATATTAGTTATTGCTTTAGACAAACGTGTACCATAACTAGTTAACACATCAGATTGTAACTGCAACTGCTGTGGGAAGTAACAGCTGAGTCTTGGGGCTGAACCAAACAAAATTTCATAAGGAGACCGGGCATGTTTCCCCTGGGGGATGTGTCTGACACTGAACAGGGCAATGGGCAAACTGTCTGGTCAACTCATCCCTGTTTCCTGGGACATTTTTAACATCCTAGACTTTAGAGTCTCATTCATCCTTTCTACCTTTTAACCACTTCGAGGGTGGTATGGGGTGTGTAGAGTAAACTGAACTCCCAGTGCTGCCCAAATCTCTTTAGTAAGGGTTGCTGTGAAAGCTGGCCCCTGATCGCTCTCTACCCCCTCTGGGACCCCAAGTCTACATAATCTCTCACTGAATAATTTCTTGGCTGTGGCCTAGGCTGTCATGTTTGTAACGTTGTAGGCTTTTGGCCAACCGGAGGACATGTCTACCACCACTAGGGCTTTTTGGCATCTGTATATGATCAATTTGTATCCTCTGGAATGGATACAGGGGTTTCGCCAAATGTTTCTGCGGTGTCTCTTCTGTCCTCACCGGATTGCATTTTTTCACATACTGCACATGAGGCGCAGTAATTTCTGGTTAAGGTGGTTATTCCTGGTCCTGGGGCCCAGTAATATTTGCTGATCAGTGAATTCGTTAAGTTCTTAGAGAGATGTGCAGATCCATGCTCCCATTGGACGACTGCTGAATACATATATTTTGGTAAACAGGTTTTTTTTTTTTTTTCCCCCTTTCATCTGTGCGAGCTGCCCTTGCATAGAGACTAGGTATAGCCTTTCAGATGGCATCTGCACTGGGAATTCACTCTCTTCTTCGGCCACTTCGGCCATTTTTCGGTGGTTTGTTGCTGCTTGCTTAGCCGCTATATCCGCCAAGTGGTTCCCTCTGGCTTCTTGAGAATTCAGTCTGCCATGTGCTTTAACCTTCAAGACAGCCACTTGTTCAGGCAGGAATAGTGCATCCATTAAATCCTTGATGGCTGGGCCATGTTTCAACGGTGTTCCGGCCACTGTCAGGAACCCTCTAGCCACCAGTGTGGCACTTGCCTTCTTCGTCTGCATATCTGGAGTATTTATAGGGGTCTTCTTCACCTGCTTCTTCTTGTCCTTCTCCTTCTTGTCCTTCTTGTCCTTCTCCTTCTTGTCCTTCTCCTTATTCTCCTTCTTGTCCCCCCTCGAAAAAACGGCAGAAGTGTGGCCGGGTTGAGAGTGACTCGCTGGAGGGACAAGCGGGTGTGCTAAAACTAGGTCTGAAGTTTTTTTTTTTTTTTCCCAGCAGTGTATGGACAGCCAAAACAGCTTAAACAGGAAGGGCCACTCCTAGCCATGAGGTCCAAGCGGCAAGAATAGTACCCAATCGGTCTGAGCCTGTTGCCATGGGCCTGAACCAGTACTCTTGTGACATGTCCCTCTCTCTCTGAGACTAATAGCTTGAAAGGCTTCTCATAGTTCCAAAGTTGGAGGGCGGGGACCATGGACAGAATTTCTTTCAGAAGTTCAAAGTTGGTGAGGGCTTTTGTTGATTGTAGGGAAGGATCGGTCTTCAGGGCATCATACAGGGGTCACATCAGTAGGGATGCATCGGGAATGCAGGAACTGCAGTAGGAGATCAGTCCCAGCAAGGATGGAGGGATGGGATGGAGGGGTCTCTGACCCATTGGCACTGGAATGGCCTTGATTGCGGTGACTTGTTCTTGGGTAAGATGTCGTGTGCCTTCTGAGATGCAGTGACCAAGAGAGATCACTGTGCCTTTGCACCATTGGATCTTGTGTTTTGTGGCTTTGCTTGGCCAAGTAGCAAAGGGGGCTCTCAGAGCGAGTTGATGATGCCTCTTCTTGGTTGTCCGCACAAAGCAAGAGATCATCCACATACTGAAGGAGCACAACCTCTGGGTGGAGTTGGATCCATGTGTCTCAAATGAATGTAATTTCCTTGGCAAATCGGGATGGGGAATTTCAGGCTCCTTGAGGCATTACATTTAGAAGTACAGGGTATCAGAGCTTCATTAGACAAAGGGTCTCGACGTATGCTGAAATAGCTACGAATTGAGCTGGCTTTAAGGGGTATTGGTGGTTAACTGGGTAGGAGTGCTTCAGGTTTCAGTTGCACCTTGATAGGTGGTACTCTTTAGTGACTGATGTCTTTGGGTCCTGTGGTATTGAACCTGGAGTTGTCCCTTCATGAAGTGTCATCATGAGATGCAGAGAACACAAAGCAGATGAGTCTTCTAAGGATAGAGGAGTATGTAGATGCACTCTTCGTTCAAGGCCTTTAATCTGGACTGCAAATCAGCTCCTAGCAGATTCAAGGGGCACGTAGAAGACACCACAACTCTGGCAAGCAAGTTAGGGTATGTTCCCAGTTGGAGTGGCTCAGTAACGGGACACAGGAAACATCTACAGTGGAAAGGAAAGTACTAAACCATTTCTCTGGATTGGGGCTTGACTGGCCGTCTGATCATTGCCCTCTGCTGCAAATTCCTCATGACACAGAAAGAACTTCACCTCTTCTCTGTTTGGGCCCCACTTCTGCAAGGGATCACACATCAGGTGATCAAAGGGCAGGTGTTGTTCATTGCCGCTCCAAATTTCTGCCAGATCTCTGCATGTTGTCTCTGGGGTTATTGGGACTTCGGTTAATATTTGTTCATTGTTGCTTAGAAACACTGTTAACATTAGTACCATTTGAGCACACTGTCATAAGGGGTGACAGGGATTTGCCCATTTCTGGGTGGGAGTTGGGGCAAGAGCAAATGAAGTCCTCAGAACTGTGAGTCTCGGATTAGGGATTAAATCAGTGGGTGCCCTTGTCATCTGCGGTTAGTCGTCCCAGTTGGATGCTTCTCCATTGGTAATATATTGGACCTGTAATCCGGGAAGGATGGGAGTGTGGTAGGAACCATCCATCCTGGTTTAGAACAAGGACAACTGAATATAGGCAGAGGAGGGTATAGGCCACCCAGCTCAAATCCAAGGTCCCTCACTCTTTCCTGTTCTTCTGCCGCTGTCCCAGCTAACGGCAGGAAGGGGCAGTACTGACAACTAATGGGTTGATAACCCTCTCTTTCTGCTCTCTGCTCAATCTGCTCAAGGGGTAACCCAAACCCTCGTTTCACCGGGTAATGTACATTCACTCTCACAACACGCAGTTCAGGAGTGCTGGGGAGCAGCGGCTTGTGGCCCAACTGAGCCTTCACATAGCCACCTTCCTTGACTTTCACTAATCCCCAACCTCTTTGGTGTATATCAAACAAAAGACCACACACACAATCAGAACAAGACATCACAGCTGAGCTATCCGGGCAATCAATTTGTGAACAATTTTGTAAATCCTCCTGATTGATACTGATTCCCCTCTTTTGGCAAAGTGCCAAATTTTCAAAACTCTGACCAGAGGTTCCCCTTCTTCAATGGAGGGTGCCCTTAAAGTATAATTTAAATGCTACAATCAGATGAAAAGTTAATCTACTTTAAAACTTTTGGCTCAGTGCCATTAGGGTTCAATGGTCACATTACTTGCTGTAACCCTTAATGTCCAAAAATTTATTCTATAACTGTCATAGGAACAAAAACATTTACACTTGAACCCCCCCTTGGCAAGTAGCCAATTCTTAGAACTTTTGCACCGAGTCTCCCTTGCGCATAGGGAACTACGGGCAAATGTTTTTTGATGATGAAACAGTGTTCTTATCCACTATTACTACGTTGTAATATCAATAAATGGCAAAACAATTGAACTTTACAGAAATAATTGTATATGTGTGTGAATGCTGGGATTGTTAGTTCCACTATACGTCACACTACACAGGAAAAAGAGGAAGTTGACGTGACACAGAAAGTTGGGCTACTCCGCTGCAGGGGGATTCGAAACTCTTATGCAAGAAAGAGGAAGCAAGTACTGAAGATCTGTCTAGCTTAAATTCAGTACGTCATTTCAGCTGCCATTTCTCAATCCCACTTGCACGCAGCAAAAGAAATGCTAATTTCTCTAAATAACAGAACACATTACACACATTACGGACTCATTATAAGGGGGATTGAACTGTCAGAATAAACTCTGTTTCACAGGATCCCAGCGTCAAGCGTGTTTTTCCCTCCTCCCGGGAGCCTCCTCGTGCAACGTGGCCCATGCGAGAGGGGTTCCTCCCCCCGAGCATTCGTGCAAACACACACTAATAAATGACTCCGAGGGGAGTTATCTCATCTGTGACAGAATTCCCTTCTGACCGTCTCGTCACCCCACCACAAGCCAGTAAACAAACATATAACAAAACACAAAACAGGCAGCAGATATAAATGATGCAGGTTCCTTCTTAATACACTTTGGGCAAGTTATGTTACCTGTCTTGCTGACCACCGGCAGCTGATATGGACACAAAGATAATCAATCACAGAGACAGGGTGTATACGTAAGGTTCAAATTATGTCTTACCGTATATTCAGAGGTGATCAGTCTCTGCCCTTGTCTGTGTTGATTCCTCTCGGTTTCCTCTCGATCAGCTACCTTTGGTTCAGAACCCAAAGTGTCCCATCTGGGGTGCCATTTGATTTGGATTAGGACCAGAACAGTCCTCAAATATATATATCTGCTCCTTCCCAATTACATTTGCGCGCAAGAATGAATCAACCACGCTGACACACAGTTCAGTCAAAAAGTCAAATCTATCTTTAATTGTTCCTCTTTTCTCCTTATAAAGACTGAGGAAAGTCATGAACAGGAAATAGTCATATATAATACGTATAAGGTGGTGATTGGAGTATCTATGTATCTATGTATCTAAGATTTTCTTCCAGGATATCAAGAGGTCTTATTTTGGGTGTTGTCTCCATGTTCAATCGCCATCTTGCTTCTCCGAAAGGAGGGGTGATCTAATTGCATTTTGAGTAAGGTAGTAAATCTCAGCAGTAACATATATACATATATACAGAAGGTATGCACCATAAAGTGAAATAGGCATTTCACTAATATAACCAGTATTACATCCATTACAATACCATATGTTGGGTGCAATAGCTCCTCTGCTTCAAACTACTTCAATTAGATTACTGGTAAAGGCTAAGTGCACCTTTTACAAAAAAAAATAAAAAAAATCATTAATGTACATCTTTTTGAGGTAAAAAATGTAGCTTTTAAGGCATTGCATATCATGGGTGCAATGCCTGTATCCTGCAGACTCTCAGTACACTGTCTGTCCATTCCCCAGATACAAGCAGACAATTAATGAGTGGCTGGAGGAATCAATGGACTAAAAGAGTGTTCCCTAATGCCCTTGTAGTTCATTAAGAACTACAGGCCCTTGACCACAAAGGACAAAGGTACTTGTAGTTCGTTCATTCACAGAATTTCTTGAGTGAATGACACAGCTGTATGGGTATAGAGTTCCGCTTGGCTGCAATATTTTTAAATTCTGACTGCAGGTGCAGGAAAAAGATCCCTCTCCTGATGTCACAGGGAGGAGGATTGGGGGGGGGGAAGAGGGGGCAAGAGCTGGAGCTTGTTACATGTTCCACCCTAAATACTGATGGAACATGCAACATGTTCAAAATGTGAACATATCCTATAATTTCCCAGGAAGGGAATCCCATTTGTTCACAGAGGCCCTGTCCCGGTTGAAGGCACTTCCAGGTTTATTATTAAATTCCCTCTTCCACTTAGCGAAGGCTCTGGTTCTCAAATTTACCTACAGGTTTATCGCAAAATATCCTGTTTGGTGAGGACCATTTATTCAAAAACACAAAATAGGGCTACTCCTGAAACCATTTCTTACTGTGGTTTTCTGCCTCCTTGTAACTTTCTCTGTGAACTCCTGAGCCTCTTCTTTCTCTCCTCACTTCCAGTTGGAAGAACATACTTTCATTGGTTTACAAACCAGTTTAGTGTCACTTTAAGCTGGAGGAACAAGATGAGAGCCACACAGCTACAAAGGGGAGATTGGATTTGAAAGGAAATGGCAACTCAATCTCTATCTATTATTGGGTTACTTTTGAGCCTTTGCTTTATTTTATTTTTATATAAAGAATAAAATGTAATAGGAGTCAGAAATGCACAAATATATAGCTGATCTTTAATACAATGTGTGCACGTTGTTAATAAGGAAAATATGTTGATGGTCCATTGAAAACAGGCATCTAGTTAGTTACACTTTATGTATCAGTGAAAAGGTATTACAATAGCAGATGTATTGCAACTTAGATTAGAAATCAAACAGCTAAGGATTACCCAAGGGCATTACAAAATAGGTCCAGTGTTGTGAAAACTATCACAGAAACTAAGCTGTGAATGCTTCAATTACAATTACATGTTTCTTTAATGCCAAACATGCACTGCTATTTCCATAAAGATCCTTTTTCACAAGTTCTAAGCGACATGTTCACATTCACATAACTCTAAAAAGTATATTTAGTTAAACGGAGATGAAGAAAAAAAATGAGGGGGAGAGAAATGGAGACCAAGACGGGTGTGGGGGAAGGAATAGGGAGAGAGACAGGCAAAAAAAAACATGTGAAAGGGAATGTCCAGGGTAGAATAATTGGAATCTGGAATAGTTGTTTAGATGCCATGGTTGAAAAGAATGTAAGTTTTAGGTGTTAGCCTAAAAATAATGGATATACCAGCAGTTTTTAAACTGCCACTGGGGAAGACTATCAAACTTATAACCAATATTTTAGAGCAGGCTTTTCAACAGACAGTTTTGGCACCTTGCTTTAGTCTGTTGTGTGGGAT
This sequence comes from Pelophylax lessonae, assembly GCF_965119305.1. NCBI lineage: Eukaryota > Metazoa > Chordata > Amphibia > Anura > Ranidae > Pelophylax > Pelophylax lessonae. The sequence goes on from NC_138772.1 coordinate 331,215,638, forward strand.
TTAAAACTAATGATTTTATATTTATGGTCATCCCTAGATCCCTTCATAAGACTTTCTCTATTGCTTTAACATGTTTAACAATCACAGAGCATTATTTCAACATTCTTCACGTATATTGAAATGCTCGTTTAGATTTCACATGATGGAGTGACAGATTGCTGAATTTCATAACAGGCAAATCCAGTGAGCACAAACTCCTATGAATGAACTCACAGGAATTAATGATTTAGAAAGTTAGAGAACGATTGGAACGCTTGTGATGTGTATGAAATTCACTGTGGTCAGAGGAACGGATAAAATTGTTCAGTTAGCAGATGAGCTAAATTTTGCCTATTAACCCTATAGATCTTGCTGTGACTGGTTATTTGAAACATTAGAAAAGAAAACTGATGACAAAAGTGGCGTTATTGCCTAAAGGGACCAATCATAATTTTTTAGCCATATATTTCCATAACCTGAAATATGAAGTTTGATTGTTTACTATAGACAATGGCTCCACTTTTGCTTTTCTTTAGCACTTTTTTCCCATTCTCCAGTTCTATAAATCCATTCTATTCTATTTTATACATCAGTCCAATAAAATAAAAATGTATGTCCATCTAAAACAGATTTCTGTTGATTTGAGATGCTAGTGCATTTGAAATAAAAGCCAGAGAGGAATGGTTATACACTATTTGAAAGCTGTTTTTTTTTTTTTTTACCTAATCATAGAAAATCAACAGTCATTCATCACACTGAAATGCTTATTAACTGAGACCTACTGTTAAAGGATAACCTTCATTAGGCCCATGTTTCTATTGTAGCTACAACCAATAAAAGGAATGCCTTATTTGGTGATGCTTACTTTGAATGTGGCTACAATGGATACATGTTACAACTCAATTTTTATTACTCACTGATTAAAATAATTAAAACCCCTTCATAATCAGACTATAGCACAGGCTAAGTTACATTCTAGTGTCAGACTGTATCCCTGTCCCAAGGGAAAAGTCAGATACTTATATACAATACAGTCTAGGCAGTCACACAGAGAAAATAATTTGTGTTACTTTTATTTTTTTTGTGTTGTGATCCTTAAAAAGAAGTTACATTCAAGTTACCATTTAAAATTGTAAGAGCAAAATATTAAATCAGGAGGTAATAATGCGCAATGTAATGACCTTAAGTCTTGTGAAGTAATCCGTATGTAAAGTCACAAGTCTAAGTACCAAGTAGATAGATGCATATGTAATATTAATCCACCCTCTATCCACCATGAGTATTCTACTTCCTTATGTCCACGTCAATAAATTGTTGTCGGCTGGCATTGACACAGTCACACAACTGAACCAAGGTAATTCTATTAAATCCTTTGCGGCCCTTCAACGAGAGTTCTCACTCAAGCTGTCTTTGCTTACAACAGCATTGTGAGCTTTATATCCAAACATCCACCCCCTAAATTTGACCTTCCCCTACCACTGTGGAAGTATCTTACAGACCCAACATCCAAGATTAAAGGGATATCTGTGTTTTACAATCGACTACAGCAGAAACTCACATTTTATAAAACGTCCCACATGACGAAATGGGAAAGAGACCTGAGTTCGACCTTTTCCAATGAGCAATGGAGATGGGCGATACGCACGTCTTACAAGTCAACACAATGTGTCACACATTGGGAACAATTTAAAAAAATAGTCACTAGATGGTACCTGACCCCTTATCGCTTGTCCTTAATCTACCCTACGCATGAGCCACTTTGCTGGCGCAATTGTGACCAAACTGGCACACTTCTTCATATATTCTGGTCCTGTAAAGGACTTACTAGTTTTTGGAGGAAAATCTTTGAAATACTTTCTGATGTTACAGGTATATTGACCAAACCTGAACCCGTCCTAGCTCTTCTCTTCCTGGGCATTGAAAATATACCCTCCGGCATGAGAACGGTGTTTACACATATACTGATAGCAGCCAAAACGGTCATTGCTAGATGTTGGAAACAACCAATAGCCCCCTCCCATATGGAGGTGATACGTCTAGTTAATCAACACTTTTCCTTGGAAAAGGCATATGCATATTCTGTGTTTTTCGAGGTAGTAAATTTCATACAGCCTGGCTTCTCTGGCAACAGAGCTCTTACTTCCATCCTGTCTAATGAGATAGTGTCGCTAGTTTATGGTTTCATCCAAGTTTTTGTGTTATTTACTCATGTTACGAATGTTCATCCTTTACTACGAGATTTACCTTCCCTGTTCTCGCTTTGTATAATGTTACATTGCATTGTAATGCATTCTTCCATTTTTTATACTTTTGTTTCTTTGTGAAAAATCTAATAAAAAACCAATTCAAGTAATATTAATCCACCCAGGAAATGAGAATGCAGGATCACAGGGATGTCAGCACTTTAGGGTAGACCTCATATGGGGAGCGGAAGCGATCTCCAGAAGGGATGTAAGAGAGAAAATACAGGGGTGCCTCTAAATGCAGACTGTTAAAAAAAATTTCTTCCAATAAAAGGTATAAAATCCAATCACATTTAGTAGTATAAAACAGACACATTAAGGTCCATGTCTGGTGAGGTAGCACTTACGCTGGATGTATTCACTGCCGCTTGGGTGGTCCAGAAGCTGGCTGTTCTCTGAAAGGGAACCAGAAGGAGATTCTCAGTGTATATGCTCAGAAGCGCATTGCGATTCATCCGGTGACATCATCGTGCCCGGCGCTGCACTTTCTGATTCCCCTTCAGAGAACAGATGGCTTCTGGACCCGCCAGTCGAGTGGCCGTGAATACATTCAGCGCAAGTGCTACCTCACCAGACATCAATTTTATTGCGCTGGTTTTATAATACTAAATGTGAGTGGATTTTATACCTGTTTCATAGTTATGTTGGACATCCCAAGCATCTCAAGTCCACACTAAGATTAAAGAAAAACTTTGATGAGAGAACAATCGAGATTGCCATTGCCAAATTTCTTATGAAAATTCTAGACTTTTGGCTAATATTCTGATACATCAGAGACACTACACTATGAGTCTTTGCACTGGCAAAATCTTTGTGTTCCTTATCCCAGATTTCCTTTACCAATGTGGCAGTTGTCAACTATCATTTGCCAATATTTTCTGTCTTAATTTGAGGATGTCCTGGAAGTGAAAAAATGTTTAGGGGCTGGAACTTCTGGTACTGAATCACTTCCACTGCTGGGAATGCACGCTGGCTCCTGGAGGGTTTGGAGTAGCGGTGGTCCTTTAAACTTATTGTCAGATAATTCCAGGTGCCATGGGGGGCAGCAGAAAATTGTGAGTGCAATACTTTTACTTATTTTCGAGTCTAAATCAATACATTTACTATGATGGCTGTTTTGGCTTCCTCTCTTCTATAACTATCTGGGCATATAGCATATAGTTTCCACAGAGCATAATGCTGATTATAAGATCATCGCATGAAACCTCCCTGAGTATAAGCTTAGGTGGTCAACATATTCTGGTAACTGTGAGCCCCGGTGAGGACACTGGTGGTGATTGGGAGCTTTGTGGAACATTCATATGGAATTTGCTTTCCTCTTTCCTAAACATCACAGTCACTTTGGTTCTGAAGATCAATTGCAGATTACTGAAGCACATTTTGAAAGGACCTAAACACTTTGAATTAACTTTGCACTTTTTAATGATTAGCACTGGGCACAAGTTTGGTTGTATACCTTGGTTTACAAGTATGACATTTGGTTTATAATATACGTTCTAAACAAACAGTACCCTAGAGAATTAGTCATAAACATTTATTGGTATTATCATTCACACACATAGGGTAAGCACAGCTCTTCTTATAGCTCTTATATTTCCAACAAAATGATTACACTATTACCCTTACACATTTTTGGTATCTGACAGGAAGCAAAAGGTTTGGCCAGAAATCCTAGAATCTGCTGCCCACTAAGTCCATATATGCTGCATGGTTGTGTTGCTAGCCATGGTTCAACAAATACAGTGGTGATCGAAAGTTTGGGCACCCCAGGTAAAAATTTGTATTAATGTGCATAAAGAAGCAAAGGAAAGATGGAAAAATCTTCAAAAGGCATCAAATTACAGATTAGACATTCTTATAATATGTCAACAAAAGTTAGATTTTATTTCCATCATTGACACTTTCAAAATTACAGAAAACAAAAAAATGGCGTCTGCAACAGTTTGGGCACCTGCAGAATTTATAGCATGCACTGCCCCCTTTGCAAGGCTGAGACCTGCCAGTGTCATGGATTGTTCTCAATCATAGTCTGGGAAGACCAAGTGATGTCAATCTCAAAGGCTTTAAATGCCCAGACTCATTTGACTTTGCCCCAAAAATCAGCACCATGGGATCTTCTAAGCAGTTGTCTAGAAAACTGAAACTGAAAATAGTTGACGCTCACAAAGCTGGAGAAGGCTATAAGAGGATAGCAAAGCGTTTTCAGATGTCAATATCCTCTGTTCGGAATGTAATTAAGAAATGGCAGTCATCAGGAACAGTGGAAGTTAAAGCAAGATCTGGAAGACCAAGAAAAATATCAGACAGAACAGCTGGCAGGATTGTGAGAAAAACCATTCAAAACCAACGTTTGACTGCACAATCCCTCCAGAAAGATCTGGCAGACACTGGAGTTGTGGTACAATATTCCACTATAAAGAGATACTTGTACAAATATGGTTTTCATGGAAGAGTCATCAGAAGAAAACCTCTTCTACGTCCTCACCACAAAAATCAGCGTTTGAACTTTGCAAATGAACATATAGATAAGCCTGATGCATTTTGGAAACAAGTTATGTGGACCGATGAGGTTAAAATCAAACTTTTTGGCCAGAAGTAGCAAAGGTACGTTTGGAGAAGAAGGGGCACAGAATTTAATGAAAAATACCTCTGTCCAACTGTTAACCATGGGGGGTGGATCAATCATGCTTTGGGTTGTATTGCAGCCAGTGGCAAAGGGAACATCTCACAAGTAGAAGGAAAAATGGATTCAATAAAATTTCAGCAAATTTTGGATGGTAACTTGATGCCATCTTTGAAAAAGCTGAAGCTAAAGAGAGGATGGCTTCTATTAATTGATATTGATCCTAAATAGGGTTGAGCGAACACCTAGATGTCCGTGTTCGACGGGTTCGGCCGAACTTTAAAAAAAAGTCCGGGTCCGTGTCCCGGACTTTTACCGAACTTTTCCCGGACACCGAACCCCATTGAAGTCAATGGGGACCCGAACTTTAAGGCACTAAAATGGCTCTAAAACACCAAAGGAAAGGACTAGAGTGCTGCAAATGGCAGCAAAACGTAATTAAGAGCATGGCAAGTGCTCTGCAAACAAATGTGGATAGGGAAATAACTTAAAACAACAAAAAAAAAACAGAAAAATAAAACAATGTTCTTCTTCATCTCTGAAGGACGAGGCCCATATGGAGTAGGAGGGAGGTTGAGGTGGTGGTGGATGTGGCGGTGACATAGGCGTGCGCACAGGGTGTGCTGGGTGTGCCTGGGCACACCCTAATCACCTAGGGCACATAGCATTGCCAGTGAGGAGATGGGAAAGATCTCCCTGGGACCTGCTCTGCTCTATTTCTCCTTGCCTACAGGTACATGGCCCCGATACATTACTCTCCCTGCTGGCAAACACATGCATGTGTATTTCAACTTTGGGGTGCACACCTTAATGCAATAGGCTGCGCACACCTATGGGCGGTGTAGGTGGAAGCGGCGGTGGAGGAGGACCAGGGCCGGATTAACAGCATCATGGGCTTGGTGCTGAGGATTTTGAAGGGCCTTAAGGGCCGTGCCTTGCCATGCACCCAGAGGAGGAAGGGTGCAGCCATGCATGCCTAATTCAACATGGGATGCTGTCTCTGAAGCCCATAAACACATCCATGCATCGCCAACTGTCCCTCCTTGTCCGGCCTTCATGCTGTGTGGGGAGGTTCTGAGGGTGCTGCCTGGGGAAGCGAGCATAGAAGCCAGACTTCTGTGTTTACAAGTGACAGAAGAGCGGTAACAGTGAATATGGCCAACCCGGGGCCTATATAAAAGGTAGGGGCCTGGAGCTGCAGCTCCAATAGCCCCTACATTAATCTGGCCCTGAGGAGGAGGACGAGGTAGCCAACACTGCTTCTTTTCAAAAATTTTAAATGAGGGTACACCCCAAAAGAGTGAGAAAGAGCAAAAATGGAACAATGGGTGGGTAAGGTCGGTATCCATTGCTATTCTGCATAAGGTACGGAAAAGTCCCGTGGGATCCATGCCTGGTTCATTTTAATGAACGTGAGCTTGTCCACATTGTCTCTGGACAGGCGGCTGCGCTTGTCTGTTATAACGCCCCCAGCCGTGCTAAATACCCGTTCAGATAATACACTGGCTGCAGGGCACGCCAGCACCTCCAAGGCGTAAAGGGCAAGCTCAGGCCATGTGCCCAATTTGGAGACCCAGAAGTTGAAGGGGGCAGACCCGTCATTCACTACATGTAGGCGTGTGCACACATACTGCTCCACCATGTTGGTAAAATGCTGCCTCCTGCTAAGACGTTCCATCTGAGCTGCTGGTGCTGCTGTTTGTTGTGGCGTGCTGACAAAGCTTTTCCACATTTCGGCCATGCTAACCCTGCCTTCTGAGGTGCTGGCGGTGCCCTGGTTGCGTTGGCGACCTCCTCCTCCTCCTCCTCTGCCTTGTGCTTCCACTGTGGCCCCGCTGTCAGATGGGAATGCCAGCAGCATGGCGTCTACCAGCGTGCGCTTGTACTCGCGCATCTTGCGATCGCGCTCCAGTGAGTGAATTAAGGACGGTACGTTGTCCTTGTAACGGGGATCCAGCAGCGTGGCCACCCAGTAATCAGCACAAGTTAGAATGTGGGCAACTCGGCGGTCGTTGTGGAGACACTGCAGCATGTAATCGCTCATGTGTGCCAGGCTGCCCAGAGGCGACGAAAGGCTGTCCTCTGTGGGAGGTGTATCGTCCGTGTCCTCTGTATCCCCCCAGCCACGCACCAGTGATGGCCATGAGCTGGCCTGGGTGCCACCCTGCTGTGAACATGGTTCCATCTCCTCCTCCAGCTCCTCCTCCTCCTCATCCTCCTCATCCTCCAGAACTGTGCCCCTGCTGGACAATTGCGTCCCTGGCGTTTGCGTGTGCAGGAACCCACCCTCGGAGCCCCTTGCGAATGACTGCCCTGAAAGCCTTGGAAATGTTACCTCTTCATCCTCCTCCTCCTCCTCATCCTGTGCCACATCCTCTTCCATCATCGCCCGAATTGTTTTTTCAAGGAGGCATAGAAGTGGGATAGTTAAGCTGAGAACGGCGTCATTGCCACTGGCCATGTTGGTGGAGTACTCAAAACAGCGCAACAAGGCACACAGGTCTCGCATGGAGGCCCAGTTATTGGTGGTGAAGTGGTGCTGTTCCGCAGAGCGACTCACGCGTGCGTGCTGCAGCTGAAACTCCACTATGGCCTGCTGCTGCTCGCACAGTCTTTCCAGCATGTGCAAGGTGGAGTTCCACCTTGTGGGCACGTCACATATGAGGCGGTGAGCGGGAAGGCCGAAGTTACGCTGCAGCGCTGCCAGGCGAGCAGCAGCAGGGTGAGAACGCCGAAAGTGCGCACAAACGGCCCGCACTTTCTGCAGCAGCTCTGACATATCGGGGTAGTTTTTAAGGAACCTCTGCACCACCAAATTCAGCACATGCGCCAGGCAAGGGATGTGCGTCAAACCGGCTAGGCCCAGAGCTGCTATGAGATTTCGCCCGTTATCACACACCACCAGGCCGGGCTTGAGGCTCGCTGGCAGCAACCACTCATTTGTCTGCTGTTCCATGCTCCTCCACAACTCCTGCGCGGTGTGTGGTTTGTCCCCCAAACAGGCAAGTTGTAAAACTGCCTGCTGTCGTTTACCCCTGGCCGTGCTGAAGTTGGTGGTGAAGGTGTTACGCTGTCCGGATGAGGAGGCGGTAGAGGATGAGGAAGCGGAGTAGGAGGAGTTACGAACAGGAGGCAAACTGAAGCGCCCTGCAATCCTCGGTGGTGGAAGGACATGCGCCAAATTGCTATCCGCCTCAGGCCCATCCGCCACTGCATTTACCCAGTGTGCCGTTAGGGAGATATAACGCCCCTGACCGTGCTTACTGGTCCACGTATCCGTAGTTAGGTGGACCTTGGCACAGATGGCGTTGCGCAGTGCACACCTGATATTTTCCCCCACTTGGTTGTGCAGGGAAGGGATGGCTTGCCTGGAAAAGTAGTGGCGGCTGGGCACGACGTACTGTGGGACAGCCACCGACATAAGGTTTTTAAAACTGTGCGTCTCCACCAGACGGAATGACAGCATTTCAAAGGCCAATAATTTTGAAATGCTGGCATTCAGGGCCAGGGATCGCGGGTGGGTAGGGGGGTACTTCCTCTTCCTCTCAAGTGTTTGGGAGATGGAAAGCTGAACGCTTCCACGGGACATTGTGGAGATGGTTGTTGGTGACCCAGGTGGTGGTGTTGCTGACAGATCGTCTGTTTGCGGGGTGGCAGGTGCCGGTATCACTACAGATGTGGCTGGAGCGGCCGAGACTGCAGCAGAAGAGGAAGCAGGATGAGCCAGAGACGTTTCTTGGTTTTGAAGGTGTGTACTCCACTGCAGCTCGTGCTTTGCACTTAGATGCCTGATCATGCAGGTTGTGCTCAGGTTGAGAAGGTTCATGCCTCGCTTCAAGCTCTGATTGCACAGGGTGCAAACCACTCGTGTCCTGTCATCAGCACATTTTCTAAAGAACTTCCACGCTAGAGAACTCCTTTGAGCTGACTTTGGTGCGCTCGTTCCCTTGCTGCGTTGGGCAGTAGCGGGCGTAGTGTCTAGGGCACGGCCGCTCCGCTTCTGCACCCTGCTCCCTCTTCTGCTGTGCTGGTGGCTCTGTGCGACCACCGCCTCTTCCTCCAAACTACTCAGGTCACCTGCATGACGTTCATTCCATGTGGGGTCGAGGACCTCATCGTCCTCCACATCATCTTCCACCCAGTCTTCACCCCTGCCCTCCTTGTCGGTCTCCACAATGCTGAACGCCGCAGCAGTTGGCACCTGCGTTTCGTCATCATCGGAGACGTGCTGCGATGATCCTTGCATGTACTCATCTTGAGAAATAAGTGGTTGGGCATCGCTGCACTCAATCTCTTCCACTTCTGGGGCAGGGCTAGGTGGATGGCCCTGGGAAACCCTGCTGACAGAGTCCTCAAAAAGAATAAGAGACTGCTGTATGGCTTGGGGCTCAGACTGCTGGCCTGATTTGCAAGGGGGTGAGGTGAAAGACGGTTGGACATTGGCTGCAGGTGCCAACTCTGACCTTTCTGCAGTAGACTGGGTGGGAGACAATGTGAAGGAACTGGAGGCACTGTCAGCAGCAAACCAATCTACTATCGCCTCAACTTGTTCTGGCCTCATCACTTCTAGGGGCGTTTGATGCCCTACCAAATACTGATGCAGGTTCTGTCGCCTACTCACACTTGAGGAAGGTGTTTCACTTGTGCGTATAGCTGGCACAGATCGACCATGTCCTCTCCTTGCAACAGGAGCTCTACCAGCAGCACCACGACCCAGGCCACGGCCCTTATTTGACGGTCTCCTCATATTTCTGTAATTTAAGATCTTGCCCTAGAAAGGTTTTTATTGAATAGCGGAATAGAAAATATGATCCAAAAAAAGTGTATGTATATCACACGTACACAACCACACTAGGCCCCAATTACTATTGTTTGTACCCCTAAAAGGCTAGATGAGGAGTAGGGGGAGTATGGAACAGGCAGCACCCTCAAACCTTCAGAAGTATGAGATGAACCCCAACAACTTGGAAAGGTGGATCTCTCTCACACGTACCGACACAGACTATCCCGCAATTCAATTGATCCTCAAAGGTTTTTATTGAATAGCGGAATAGGAAATATGATCAAAAAAAGTGTATGTATCTCGCACGTACACAACCACACTAGGCCCCAATTACTATTGTTTGTACCCCTAAAAGGCTAGATGAGGAGTAGGGGGGGTATGGAACAGGCAGCACCCTCAAACCTTCAGAAGTATGAGATGAACCCCAACAACTTGGAAAGGTGGATCTCTCTCACACGTACCGACACAGACTATCCCGCAATTCAATTGATCCTCAAAGGTTTTTATTGAATAGCGGAATAGGAAATATGATCAAAAAAAGTGTATGTATCTCGCACGTACACAACCACACTAGGCCCCAATTACTATTGTTTGTACCCCTAAAAGGCTAGATGAGGAGTAGGGGGGGTATGGAACAGGCAGCACCCTCAAACCTTCAGAAGTATGAGATGAACCCCAACAACTTGGAAAGGTGGATCTCTCTCACACGTACCGACACAGACTATCCCGCAATTCAATTGATCCTCAAAGGTTTTTATTGAATAGCGGAATAGGAAATATGATCAAAAAAAGTGTATGTATATCACACGTACACAACCACACTAGGCCCCAATTACTATTGTTTGTACCCCTAAAAGGCTAGATGAGGAGTAGGGGGAGTATGGAACAGGCAGCACCCTCAAACCTTCAGAAGTATGAGATGAACCCCAACAACTTGGAAAGGTGGATCTCTCTCACACGTACCGACACAGACTATCCCGCAATTCAATTGATCCTCAAAGGTTTTTATTGAATAGCGGAATAGGAAATATGATCAAAAAAAGTGTATGTATCTCGCACGTACACAACCACACTAGGCCCCAATTACTATTGTTTGTACCCCTAAAAGGCTAGATGAGGAGTAGGGGGGGTATGGAACAGGCAGCACCCTCAAACCTTCAGAAGTATGAGATGAACCCCAACAACTTGGAAAGGTGGATCTCTCTCACACGTACCGACACAGACTATCCCGCAATTCAATTGATCCTCAAAGGTTTTTATTGAATAGCGGAATAGGAAATATGATCAAAAAAAGTGTATGTATCTCGCACGTACACAACCACACTAGGCCCCAATTACTATTGTTTGTACCCCTAAAAGGCTAGATGAGGAGTAGGGGGGGTATGGAACAGGCAGCACCCTCAAACCTTCAGAAGTATGAGATGAACCCCAACAACTTGGAAAGGTGGATCTCTCTCACACGTACCGACACAGACTATCCCGCAATTCAATTGATCCTCAAAGGTTTTTATTGAATAGCGGAATAGGAAATATGATCAAAAAAAGTGTATGTATCTCGCACGTACACAACCACACTAGGCCCCAATTACTATTGTTTGTACCCCTAAAAGGCTAGATGAGGAGTAGGGGGAGTATGGAACAGGCAGCACCCTCAAACCTTCAGAAGTATGAGATGAACCCCAACAACTTGGAAAGGTGGATCTCTCTCACACGTACCAACACAGACTATCCCCCAATTTAACTGATCCCCAAAGGTTTTTGATTAAATAGCGGAATAGAAAATATGATCCAAAAAAAGTGTATGTATATCACACGTACACAACCACACTAGGCCCCAATTACTATTGTTTGTACCCCTAAAAGGCTAGATGAGGAGTAGGGGGAGTATGGAACAGGCAGCACCCTCAAACCTTCAGAAGTATGAGATGAACCCCAACAACTTGGAAAGGTGGATCTCTCTCACACGTACCGACACAGACTATCCCGCAATTCAATTGATCCTCAAAGGTTTTTATTGAATAGCGGAATAGGAAATATGATCAAAAAAAGTGTATGTATCTCGCACGTACACAACCACACTAGGCCCCAATTACTATTGTTTGTACCCCTAAAAGGCTAGATGAGGAGTAGGGGGAGTATGGAACAGGCAGCACCCTCAAACCTTCAGAAGTATGAGATGAACCCCAACAACTTGGAAAGGTGGATCTCTCTCACACGTACCAACACAGACTATCCCCCAATTTAACTGATCCCCAAAGGTTTTTGATTAAATAGCGGAATAGAAAATATGATCCCAAAAAAGTGTATGTATATCACACGTACACAACCACACTAGGCCCCAATTACTATTGTTTGTACCCCTAAAAGGCTAGGAGTAGGGGGAGTATGGAACAGGCAGCACCCTCAAACCTTCAGAAGTATGAGATGAACCCCAACAACTTGGAAAGGTGGATCTCTCTCACACGTACCAACACAGACTATCCCCCAATTTAACTGATCCCCAGAGGTTTTTGATTAAATAGCGGAATAGAAAATATGATCCAAAAAAAGTGTATGTATATCACACGTACACAACCACACTAGGCCCCAATTACTATTGTTTGTACCCCTAAAAGGCTAGATGAGGAGTAGGGGGAGTATGGAACAGGCAGCACCCTCAAACCTTCAGAAGTATGAGATGAACCCCAACAACTTGGAAAGGTGGATCTCTCTCACACGTACCAACACAGACTATCCCCCAATTTAACTGATCCCCAAAGGTTTTTGATTAAATAGCGGAATAGAAAATATGATCCCAAAAAAGTGTATGTATATCACACGTACACAACCACACTAGGCCCCAATTACTATTGTTTGTACCCCTAAAAGGCTAGGAGTAGGGGGAGTATGGAACAGGCAGCACCCTCAAACCTTCAGAAGTATGAGATGAACCCCAACAACTTGGAAAGGTGGATCTCTCTCACACGTACCAACACAGACTATCCCCCAATTTAACTGATCCCCAGAGGTTTTTGATTAAATAGCGGAATAGAAAATATGATCCCAAAAAAGTGTATGTATATCACACGTACACAACCACACTAGGCCCCAATTACTATTGTTTGTACCCCTAAAAGGCTAGGAGTAGGGGGAGTATGGAACAGGCAGCACCCTCAAACCTTCAGAAGTATGAGATGAACCCCAACAACTTGGAAAGGTGGATCTCTCTCACACGTACCAACACAGACTATCCCCCAATTTAACTGATCCCCAAAGGTTTTTGATTAAATAGCGGAATAGAAAATATGATCCCAAAAAAGTGTATGTATATCACACGTACACAACCACACTAGGCCCCAATTACTATTGTTTGTACCCCTAAAAGGCTAGGAGTAGGGGGAGTATGGAACAGGCAGCACCCTCAAACCTTCAGAAGTATGAGATGAACCCCAACAACTTGGAAAGGTGGATCTCTCTCACACGTACCAACACAGACTATCCCCCAATTTAACTGATCCCCAAAGGTTTTTGATTAAATAGCGGAATAGAAAATATGATCCAAAAAAAGTGTATGTATATCACACGTACACAACCACACTAGGCCCCAATTACTATTGTTTGTACCCCTAAAAGGCTAGGAGTAGGGGGAGTATGGAACAGGCAGCACCCTCAAACCTTCAGAAGTATGAGATGAACCCCAACAACTTGGAAAGGTGGATCTCTCTCACACGTACCAACACAGACTATCCCCCAATTTAACTGATCCCCAAAGGTTTTTGATTAAATAGCGGAATAGAAAATATGATCCCAAAAAAGTGTATGTATATCACACGTACACAACCACACTAGGCCCCAATTACTATTGTTTGTACCCCTAAAAGGCTAGGAGTAGGGGGAGTATGGAACAGGCAGCACCCTCAAACCTTCAGAAGTATGAGATGAACCCCAACAACTTGGAAAGGTGGATCTCTCTCACACGTACCAACACAGACTATCCCCCAATTTAACTGATCCCCAAAGGTTTTTGATTAAATAGCGGAATAGAAAATATGATCCCAAAAAAGTGTATGTATATCACACGTACACAACCACACTAGGCCCCAATTACTATTGTTTGTACCCCTAAAAGGCTAGGAGTAGGGGGAGTATGGAACAGGCAGCACCCTCAAACCTTCAGAAGTATGAGATGAACCCCAACAACTTGGAAAGGTGGATCTCTCTCACACGTACCAACACAGACTATCCCCCAATTTAACTGATCCCCAAAGGTTTTTGATTAAATAGCGGAATAGAAAATATGATCCCAAAAAAGTGTATGTATATCACACGTACACAACCACACTAGGCCCCAATTACTATTGTTTGTACCCCTAAAAGGCTAGGAGTAGGGGGAGTATGGAACAGGCAGCACCCTCAAACCTTCAGAAGTATGAGATGAACCCCAACAACTTGGAAAGGTGGATCTCTCTCACACGTACCAACACAGACTATCCCCCAATTTAACTGATCCCCAGAGGTTTTTGATTAAATAGCGGAATAGAAAATATGATCCCAAAAAAGTGTATGTATATCACACGTACACAACCACACTAGGCCCCAATTACTATTGTTTGTACCCCTAAAAGGCTAGGAGTAGGGGGAGTATGGAACAGGCAGCACCCTCAAACCTTCAGAAGTATGAGATGAACCCCAACAACTTGGAAAGGTGGATCTCTCTCACACGTACCAACACAGACTATCCCCCAATTTAACTGATCCCCAAAGGTTTTTGATTAAATAGCGGAATAGAAAATATGATCCCAAAAAAGTGTATGTATATCACACGTACACAACCACACTAGGCCCCAATTACTATTGTTTGTACCCCTAAAAGGCTAGGAGTAGGGGGAGTATGGAACAGGCAGCACCCTCAAACCTTCAGAAGTATGAGATGAACCCCAACAACTTGGAAAGGTGGATCTCTCTCACACGTACCAACACAGACTATCCCCCAATTTAACTGATCCCCAAAGGTTTTTGATTAAATAGCGGAATAGAAAATATGATCCCAAAAAAGTGTATGTATATCACACGTACACAACCACACTAGGCCCCAATTACTATTGTTTGTACCCCTAAAAGGCTAGGAGTAGGGGGAGTATGGAACAGGCAGCACCCTCAAACCTTCAGAAGTATGAGATGAACCCCAACAACTTGGAAAGGTGGATCTCTCTCACACGTACCAACACAGACTATCCCCCAATTTAACTGATCCCCAAAGGTTTTTGATTAAATAGCGGAATAGAAAATATGATCCCAAAAAAGTGTATGTATATCACACATACACAACCACACTAGGCCCCAATTACTATTGTTTGTACCCCTAAAAGGCTAGGAGTAGGGGGAGTATGGAACAGGCAGCACCCTCAAACCTTCAGAAGTATGAGATGAACCCCAACAACTTGGAAAGGTGGATCTCTCTCACACGTACCAACACAGACTATCCCCCAATTTAACTGATCCCCAAAGGTTTTTGATTAAATAGCGGAATAGAAAATATGATCCCAAAAAAGTGTATGTATATCACACGTACACAACCACACTAGGCCCCAATTACTATTGTTTGTACCCCTAAAAGGCTAGGAGTAGGGGGAGTATGGAACAGGCAGCACCCTCAAACCTTCAGAAGTATGAGATGAACCCCAACAACTTGGAAAGGTGGATCTCTCTCACACGTACCAACACAGACTATCCCCCAATTTAACTGATCCCCAAAGGTTTTTGATTAAATAGCGGAATAGAAAATATGATCCCAAAAAAGTGTATGTATATCACACGTACACAACCACACTAGGCCCCAATTACTATTGTTTGTACCCCTAAAAGGCTAGATGAGGAGTAGGGGGAGTATGGAACAGGCAGCACCCTCAAACCTTCAGAAGTATGAGATTGTGTTCACTGTACCCCACAAAGATTGAGTTCACTGCACCCCACAATGATTGTGTTCACTGCACCCCACAAAGATTGTGTTCACTGCACCTCACAAAGATTGTGTTCACTGTACCCCCCAAAGATTGTGTTCACTGCACCCCACAAAGATTCTGTTCACTGTACCCCACAAAGATTGTGTTCACTGCACCCCAAAAAGATTGTGTTCACTGCACCCCAAAAAGGATGTTGTTCACTGCACCCCAAAAAGGATGTTGTTCACTCCACCCCAAAAAGATTGTGTTCACTGCACCCCACAAAGATTGTGTTCACTGCACCCCAAAAAGATTGTGTTCACTGCACCCCAAAAATGATTTTGTTCACTGCACCCCAAAAAGGATTTTGTTCACTGCACCCCAAAAAGGATGTTGTTCACTCCACCCCAAAAAGATTGTGTTCACTGCACCCCAAAAAGATTGTGTTCACTGCACCCCACAAAGGATTTTGTTCACTGCACCCCAAAAAGATTGTGTTCACTGCACCCCAAAAAGGATGTTGTTCACTGCACCCCAAAAAGGATTTTGTTCACTGCACCCCAAAAAGATTGTGTTCACTGCACCCCACAAAGGATTTTGTTCACTGCACCCCACAAAGATTGTGTTCACTGCACACCAAAAAGGATTGTGTTCACTGCACCCCAAAAAGATTTTGTTCACTGCACCCCAAAAAGATTGTGTTCACTGCAGCCCAAAAAGATTGTGTTCACTGCAGCCCAAAAAGATTGTGTTCACTGCAGCCCAAAAAGATTGTGTTCACTGCAGCCCAAAAAGATTGTGTTCACTGCAGCTCACACACAGAAAAATGGATGTGGATCACTGACACCTGCCTATCTCCAATCCCACACCACACAGCAATATCGATTGTAGTTTGTAGAACACAGTTTCCCTAAAATTCAGCAGACTCTGTCCCTAACAGGATTGAGAAGAGATCGTAGATCAGGATTGAGTGCAGACCCCACCCCCCACACAGCAATATCGATTGTAGTTTGTAGAAGACACTGACCCTATAATTCAGCAGACTCTATCCCTAAAATGCCTACAACTCGCCCTGCCTAAACACTCCGACCTGTCCCTCAATTCTATCCGGACACAAATGGTTTTTTCCTGCCTATCTTTCCCTAATCAGCAGCCAGCACGTTGATGTGTGCTCTGTCCCTGAATCTAAGCAGCATAATGACGCCGCTGCGGCTGCCTCGAACTTATAAAGACTTGGTCACATGCTTCAGACGGCCAATCACAGCTACTGAGACATTTGCAGGCATGGCTGGGATGGCTTAAGGCACACCAGTTAAACGATTGTTGATTGGCTGTTGAAAGCCCGCCATGAAAAGAGCGCCAAAGCATGCAAAACCCGGAAATAAAACGACCGAACACGGATTTTTACCCGAACATACAGTAAAGTGTCCGTGTCCGTGTTCGGGTACAAAAAATCCAATTATTCGGTACGAACACGAATAATACAGTCCGTGTTCGCTCAACACTAATCCTAAACACACCTCGAAATCCAATGGGGATTACATCAAGATGCGTAAACTGAAGGCTTTGCCATGGCCTTCACAATCTCCTGACCTCAACCTAATTGAAAATCTATGGATAGACCTTAAAAGAGTAGTGCGTGACAGACAGCCCAGAAATCTTAAAGAACTGGAAGACTTTTGTAAGGAAGAATGGGCAAAGATACCTCAAACAAGAATTGAAAGACCCTTGGCTGGCTACAAAAAGCGTTTACAAGCTGTGATACTTACCAAAGGGTGAAGTACAAGATATTAACTCTGCAGGGTGCGCAGACTTTTGCAGATGCCATTTTTTTGTTTTCTGTAATTTTGGAAGTGTAAATGATGGAAATAAAATCTAACTTTTGTTGACATATTATAAGAATGTCTAATCTGTAATGTGATGCCTTTTGGAGATTTTCCCATCTTTCCTTTCTTTACTCACATTAATACAAATTTTTACCTGGGGTGCCCAAACTTTCACCACTGTAGCAAGCCTGATCGACAAAGACAAGTATTCTTGTTATCATACTAGCCTTTATTTTTAGTTCCAAATGTAGCCATTTGCTGACCAATAAAAAGCCAATTGTTCTCTTGTAACTGTATTATTCAGACCAAACACCTAATCGACTAGAAAAAAAAAAAAACTCCTAAACTATATTTAAAAGCTGTAATTCTGCCAAGATAGAGTTTACAGCAAAATACTTAATCCTGTTAAATTAACCCCTAGAATCCATATTACAAGGCTGGGTGAGAAAGAAGATCTTGGTCAGCTTCACTACACTACCATATGTCCACTACCATGGAAAGAACTAAGGAATTTAAGTAAATGAAGAACGTTTTGAGTTTACGTGGCATCCTCTATTGGCTAACTTGTGTTATTAAAGATGTAGATTTTTGGGATAATGTAGATCCCTTTGTCAGGCTTTATACTTACAATATGTTATTCTAAAAACTTACATTTTAAAAACTCAAATTAGCCAATAAAGTGTATAAATTAAACTCCAAACATCCCAGTTTAATTGAAGGATAACATAGTACAACACTCTACTACTGTGTCAGTGAATTGAAAGGCCTCATTATTATAATAAAAAAAGAGGAAAATACATAATGAATACCTCAATCTAAATGTAGCAATTAGAAACAGAAATTAAATCTTGAAGCTTGTGTTAAAAATGGGCGTATTTCGGCACTGTTATCACGTGTATATGTGCATGTACACATTGGATAGATAGAGGGATGTCTGACCATTGGATGCACAGTCCCAGCATCTCACAGTTGAGAACTCAGCTATAGAAATTTGGCTTGCCTAACCATACATATACAGTCTGCTGTAGCTTTATATTTCCTGTATCCCTAGGCCAACTTGTTTTACCTCCTCTTACCTTATGCAGGTCATACACAGAGCAAATAAGACATTTTCTAGATTTCCCCATCAACACAAACAGTGCTGACAGGGGAATCCCTCCTGCTGAGCCATTGTCTTCTCCTGGCGGGGGTGGGCGGGGAAAGCCATCCATGCTGGGAGAAGACAGTGATTATCTTTAGTGGCTATAGCAGCCACTACTGAAAATCGCAGGAGAATCTGGCAAGCTGGTTGTACCCAAGTTGATTGATTGATCAACTTGGTACATTCAGCACGCCCATTAACGGTTCGAATCTCGGCCGGTTCCTCCTGAACTGGCCGAGATTCAATCTGTGTGTGGCTGTCTATAGCCAGTTGGCTAGCCTTATTATCACATAACATAATCAGGTGTCATGGCCACAAAGGTGACAGCAATACTAAAAGAGACCTTTTTTTTCCCCACATTGTGCCAGAATACCTATAGTAGAACCACTTATCAAATTATTGGTAAACTGCTGGACTGCTCAGCTATTGAACTGGACTGTTCAGCTATTGAACCGATTCTAGGTGTACAGATTTGGAATAGGTACGCAGTAAAATATTTCAGCTAAAAAATTTGCAGAAACTGTTTGGGGCAGCAACAATGAGGACAAAGCTAGATAGCACTGACAGGCAGGGGACTAGTCAAGAATGTTGTATAATACAGGAGAATGCATTACTGACATTCTGCAACATGGTATGTGAGTGACTGTGCGCCTCCCTTGGCCATTGGGTAAGTTGCCTATGCATTTATAAGCCATGCTTTCCCTGTGTGTCCTTTTATGGTAGCTGTTAAATGAAACACAGTAGCTTAGTGATTAGCACTTCTGCCGTGCAGTACTGGGATCCTCAATTTGAATCCTGACCAGGACACTATCTGCATGACATTTGCATATTCTCCCTGTACTTGCATGGATTTCCTCCCACACTCCAAAGATATGCTAGTTGGTTAGTTGGCTCCTTTCTAAATTGTTCCTAGTATGTTTATCTATACATGTGAAATAGAGATCTTAGAATTTAAGCCCCTTGATTGCAAGGACTGATTTAAATGTACAGTATGTAAAAATGCAGTGTAAAGTGTTTGCAATATATAAATGCTTGTAATAAAATAACTCTTTATTTTCTTTGATGCAGAAGCATTAGGCAGCACATATTATCAGCAGGCACTTTTCAATTTATTTCAGCTATTAGGTTTTCAATCTACCCGTATACTTTGGCTTGCCTTTGATCATTTATTGCTGTCGGAGTGGTTTCCTATAAACAACTTTGTCCCATCTTTTTTTTTTTTGTGTTCCCAATTATTCATGTAGGGTTATTAAGAACTTAGAACAGCACTGCAAAAGCATCTTGTAGTTTTAATAAGTTATTAACTTGTATTATAAATTTGTTCAGAGGTTTGTCAGGTTTGTTGTTTTTTCCTCTCTCCTCCAAATCTTAAAAATATGCACACATTTGAGTTATGACTTTCCTACAGGAACTAACAGCTGTATGTGCAAATCATGCATATAAATCAATTACAGGGGCCTATGTTCTATAAATGCGCCCATTAATTAAGCAATGTCAGATGCTATGAACCATGAAGTTCATTACATCTTTAGCATTCAAGCCATAGCTTATTTGAAGAAGGAAAAGAGAGTTTACCTTATAGTTAATGAAATTAGCCTGCGTTATTGTCGACATTCATAGTGTCAGATCTAATTTGCTGTATAAATATTTATGCATAAAACAGTATGCACAGAAAGTTGAATATACTGAAATGTAGTTACTAGTTAGCTATAATGCACTTGAGAACTCATTATATCATTCTTAGGAGTTTAAGGCTTTTCTGTAAAACATGCTCCAAAAACATCGCATTTTATGGACCAGGAACTGGAAAGACATAAATGATGTTAAATTTGTCCTGGATGACTGCAATATTTGATGATCGCGGTTCTGTGATTTATGATGGTAACGTTTTCCAGTCATTACATGATTGAATTTTAGTATTGTGACAGGATTTGCATATGCAACTATGCCAGCAAATTAACTACTAAGGAGTTTTGTTATGTTTGACTGGTTAAAGAGACTCACTTTTTTTGAAATACAAATAAATTGAGTTGCAAAGCTATTTCTAAGAAAAAAGGCAAATTTCAGTGTGTTAGTATATTTTGCTTGATAAAATGTTAATATCAAAGTCAATGTGCCATGGTCTTACACTCTCATTTGGTTAGCAAGCTAGCATGCTAGCTGTCATGACTACATTTTTACACTGCAGATGTGAATATAAGCAATATGGTGGCCAAAGAGTGTGTATGAATAAAAAAAGGAGATGTTGGTTATACAGACCAACTAGATTCCACATGTTTAATGCAATTTACAAAGCAAAGCAATCAGATTCCACTGATTGATCCATAAAAACACATTTTTCTTGTTTTATGTTATTTTATTTTTTTTTTTTTTTAATGTGATCATTTAATTAAATTGTTGTCTCTGTAAAACTTGACTTACCAGTTTAGAGAGATGTGTTTTTCAGTTTTTCTTTCTACTGCTCAAATATGTGTGACCCATGTTGTGCTGATCCAGATTATAATTACTTAATTACTTAACTTACACTAACATTGAGAAATTGCAGATTAAAGCACAGAAAAGTATTTTAAATGCTTACGTGCAGTGCTTTTCCTTTCATTAATTTAAGTTTTTTTTTTTTTTTTTGGCATTTTTTTTTCCGGCTTTTTGCTTGGAATTGCTAGAAAATTTGACTACTCCCCGTTTCTTAGTACCCCCCCTCCCCCTTGCATGTCATTACCATCCTTTCTTCTGGGAGCATTTAAGCACTCTATCTGTACTTGCCTAGCCCTTCTACTCCCCCCTGAAGTGAGGAAAACTCACAGTACTGCTCTGCAGTCCATGTAACAGAGGAGAGGAGAAGAGAGGAGAGCAGAGCTGTTCCATGTGTCCTGATGTCCCGATCACTGATAAGGGAGGCAGCAGTACCAATTGGATGGTGGACTGGAGGGGGTGATTGATGCAGTGGGGGGATTACTTACAAGAACTGATCTCCTATATGTCTCTCTCTGCAGCAACTGACAGCTGCATCTTTCCCTTCCCCTCCCATGAATTTTCAGTGGCTACAGGGAGAGACACACTGGAGATTGCATTCTGCCACACCGATTGCCCCCCTCCTGTCTGCCATCTGATTCCTTCTGCTGCCAGGCCCCCATGTGTGCCCCCCTCCTGCACTGCAAGCTTTCCTTCTGTCCCTCCTGCTGGCAGCTGCTGTGTGCACTGAGAAATTTTTCAGTCTGGAAAGTGGGGGAAGGGACCAGTAAATATGTCATATCAGCCCCTTCCTTTTCTGAACAAACACAGTGAGTGGTTGGTACTGATCACTTACTGTATTCATTCATAACTGAAGCATAGTAAACAGCTGCAGAGAAAGGGATTGAGGATTGTTCTCAATCCTTTTCTCTGTCTCAAACGTGAGACACCAGGGGACCCCGGACATTTCACAAAAGCCCCAAAATTGTTGTAAAAAAAAAAAACATTTTAACAAATTAAATTTCAAAAAGTAAATAAATAAAAAAGTATAATCAAAGTTAAGACAGTGCTAGCATAAAAACATACATAAAATGAAGTAATGTGAAACATTCATAAATAGCAAATAAGTATATAGATATCAAGTCCTTCTTAAAAGTGATCAAATTCCAAACAAAGTGCTCCAGTGCGGATAAAACTATAAAAAGTGCTCCGGGTGATGGTGACCCCTCTCGGTTCCCCACTCACCGCAATGGCAGAATATTATAGCTTGAAATTTCAATGGATATATTGCACCAAGCCTCCTTCCATGGAATGCCACTAGATAACTTTGTATGTCCTCAGATGAAGTAGGTCCGATCCTCCTCCACAGACACCAAGTTAAAAACAAAGGACCGCATATAGTGAAGTATGTAATTAAAATGGTTTATTGCCAAAAAAACATAATGAAACATACTCACAAACAAATAAGAAAAATTTGCAGTGAATAACAATGGTGATGGATGCAGCATGTAGCGTGCGTTCCACTATCCAACCAGGAAGTGTAGCCAGTAGGGATGATCAAATGGTTCGGGTCCACCATCGGTTCGGCCCGAACATTGGGTGTTCGAGGTTCGGCCGAATTTAGAACTTTTTGCCCAAAAAGTTCAGAATTTGGCAACCAGAACCGACCAAAATGCAATGCTTCAGGAAATGGGCTTTAAAAGCCTGTGATTGGACCAGAACCATTAGCAAAAGCCAATTGAGGGGGCAGGAGAATGCTAGGAATGTGATTGGAGTGACTAGGGGGTCCCTAGACCAATCATTAGTGAATAAGCCCCCCAGTATATAAGATAGCCCCCGCCATATTCCTAGCATTGTTATACTGGACATGGAAGAGAGTGGAAGCAGTTCTGTTAATTTTATTTTAAAAGTGTCATTTAGCATTTATTAGTGTGAGGAAAGGGATATCTAGTGTAGTTAGAGTGCTCCTTTACACTTAAGTTAGCTTCAAAAATTTAGTTTCTGTAGGGAAAGTGTTAAGTGTAAGGGGACCGTAGTCTAGTGTAGGGTTAACTGACAGTGACTGCTATGGAAGGGTGACAAAACCCTTCCATAGCAGGGTGACCGCTATAGAGAAATGATCATTTCTCTGAGTTGCTTCGGGATAGGAATATGGCTTCTCACCAGCAAGCATTTTTCATGCTGCAGGGGTTGCCACTACCAGTGCTTTTTTGATGGCATGTTTGATGTCAGACATGACATCTGAACATGTGTATAGGGGGTATATATACATATATATGTCTGTATATATACCCCTAGACATATATAGGTGTGATAGTAGCAGAAATATATGTTTGCACTAATAAAAACATTTACAGTATATACCACTATACACAAGTTCAGATGTTTTGCCTGCCTCAAAAGAACCCAAAAAAATGCCAAAAAAACGCTAGCGTCAAAAAAAAAAATGCCCAGGTGTGTTTTTGCTGGCATTTTTTGGGGGTTTTTGGAGGCAGGCAAAACATCTAACCTTGTGTATAGTGGTGTATATACACACATACATATATTTATATACACACCTAGACATATATAGGTGTGATAGTAGCAGAAATATATGCTTGTGCTAATGAAATCATTTACAGTAATATATTTCTGCTACTATCACACCTATATATGGCTAGGTGTCTATATACATATAATTATGTGTGTATATATACCACTATACACAAGTTCAGATGTTTTGCCTGCCTCAAAAGAACCCAAAAAAATGCCAAAAAAACGCTAGCGTCAAAAAAAAAAATGCCCAGGTGTGTTTTTGCTGGCATTTTTTGAGGGTTTTTGGAGGCAGGCAAAACATCAGAACTTGCGCACAGTACCACTATACACAAGTTCAGATGTTTTTCCTGACTGCAAAGAACCCAAAAAAATGCCTGCTATTAAACCGGCAAGGTGTGAAAACTCCTGTGCTGAAAGTGTTCTAATACAAACTATCTTTTTTTCTGGTTCTGGACATGCTACAGAGCTGAAACTTCACATGTACACTTTTTAGACCCCCCAGATACGAAATCCAAAGTAAAAATCAAAAAATCTCTCTTTTTTTTTTAATTTTTCAATAATTGGCTTTTTTTTATCAAAAATGACAATTTTTAAGAACTTTTTTTGTGTGATTTTGTGTCTGGGGGGTCTAAAAGGTGTACCTGTGAAGTTTCAGCTCTGTAGCATGTCCAGAACCAGAAAAAAAAGATCATATAGGTGTAAAAGGAGGGTCCCACATCCCTGTTCTACTGAAAAATTATCTTTTTTTTTCATGGTTCTGGACATGCTACAGAGCTTCTGAAACTTCACATGTACACTAGTTAGACCCCCCAGATACTAAATCCAAAGTCAAAATCAAAAAATCTCTCTTTTTTTTTCAATAATTGGCTTTTTTATCAAAAATGACAATTTTTAAGAACTTTTTTGTGTGATTAATAGTTAAAGGGGCATGACCCAGAACCCTAGGGACTTTTTAGGGGCATTTATTGGGTTTTAGGGCTTAAAATTTGTGTTTTTTGATTACCGAAGTTCGGGTCCCATTGATTTCAATGGGGTTCTGAAATCCGGGCCAAACTTTCGGGAAGTTCGGATGTTCTGGCCAAACCGAACTTTTCAAAAGTTCGATCATCCCTAGTAGCCAGAAGTGAAGAGGCATCCAAGCTACACTTCCTGGTTGGATAGTGGAACGCACGCTACATGCGGCGTTCACCACCATTGTTATTCACTGCACATTTTTCTTATTTGTTTGTGAGTATGTTTCCATTATGTTTTTTCAGCAATAAACCGTTTTAATTACATACTTCACTATATGCGGTCCTTTGTTTTTAAGTTGGTTTCTGTGGAGGAGGATCGGACCTACTTCATCTGAGGACATACAAAGTTATCTAGTGGCATTCCATGGAAGGAGGCTTGGTGCAATATATACATTGAAATTTCAAGCTATAATATTCTACCATTGCGGTGAGTGGGGAACCGAGAGGGGTCACCTTCACCTGGAGCACTTTTTATAGTTTTATCTGCACTGGAGCACTTTGTTTGGAATTTGATCACTTTTAAGAAGGACTTGATATCTATATACATATTTGCTATTTATGAATGTTTCACATTACTTCATTTTATGTATGTTTTTATGCTAGCGCTGTCCTAACTTTGATTATACATTTTTACCTAGGTTTTTACTTAGAGTCACGGCAGCTGCATTACACTTTTTATATATATATATATATTTATATTTTATATATATATATTTATATTTTGTCACTGGCACATATATATCTACACTTTTATTACACTATTAGCGTGGGATTTAATTTATAGATTACAAATAAAAAAGTGTAAGGCCTTTTGTAGACTTGGGTTGGGGGTCTGCAAAAATGCGTGGTTGAGACACTTTTTTGTGTATTGTGTCTGGCTCTCCAAAAATTAACAAAAACATTTTACAAAAATGAAGACACCATATATGAATGATAATAAGCCCAAGTGGGCACTAGGAGAACCAAGCTGAAGAAACAAGAAAGCCAACCCAAGTTGGTACAGAAGGGGAATCAAAATCATATCCTGCACAGTGAAGTGAACTACAATTTTCTGACATGTTTTAGGACTGCTCCCTTCTTTAGGTCTGCCGTACTCAGCTCTCAAACTGACAAAGAAGCCCAACAAATTGTATTAGGAAAGTATTTTTGTGATCCTAGCTCTTTCCCCCTCCCGCTGCAGTGCCCTAAGGCAGTGGTCCTCAACCCTGGCCTACAGGGCCCACTACCAGGCCAGATTTTCAAGATAACTGAAATACATCCCAGGTGATATCATTTGCTGCTCAATGATTGCAGTACTCTAGTCTGCATCTCCCCAAGGTAATACCTAAAATCTGGCCTGTTAGTGGGCCCTGTAGGCCAGGGTTGAGGACCACTGCCCTAAGGTAACTGATTCTAATGCTTGGAAACAACCAGTCCTGGTTGTTTCCAATGTTTTTAACTGGAAAAAGATCAATAGGCTAGTATTTTTCCCATAATAAAATATTTTTTTACACATGTCCCTTATTCCGATGAAAAATACAATTATTTTGATGGTAGTTTTTTGGATTATTGTGAAGGTAAATGTAAGATGTCATAAATCTATCCAGATTGCAACCAGTTAAGGATGAGATTCAAGTTCGGGAAAAATTATTAAACAGACCTGCTCAACTTGTCCAGTTTATATATGCCAATCCCCGGCTGCTGAAATAAAAATAAACAGGCAGCAATCCTGGGTCACGCCATGGACCAAATATGACTATGGCTGTAATTGGTCACCTGGGATCTCTGCCACTGTTTTTACATTCCCATGGTGCCAGGGATATGCCATTTATGATGGGAGACTGGGGGAAAACATCAATAAGTGGTGGGTTTACATAACTGGGCATAGGGTCCTTGTAATTGAAAAGGATTTTCATCACTAGACAATGTGATTGATGATTGATTTGTATTAGGGAACAGTGGACATTTTGTTTTTATTGTATGTCGTTATTTGACTTTTTCACAGTGATTTTTTTTATTTTATCTCTTTGTGGAAATGGGTACTAACAGGAACTAAGGTACCACTGTACTCTGTGAGGGAGGATATATGGGTGCCTCATTATAATAAAGGGGGATTCCACTGACATTGCCAGCAGCATTATTACAGTGATCAGTGCTAAAAATATACACTGTTGCTATACTAATGACACAGGTGTGGAAGGGGTTAACATCTAGGGAGATCAATGGTTACATTTGTGCCTAAGTTTGAGTAATGTGTGTACAGTGTGCTGCTTTTTACTAATGATTTCTCATTTTCTGACAGGTCCCTCTCTGTGTACAAAGCCCTGTGTTGAAATTCAGGACAAAGCTCTCAGCTGTGAATGTACACACACCCGTGAATCATTGGGCGGGACTTGCTGATAGGCTCCCACTGTGTATAATCACAGCAACAGCTAGCCAGGGGGCAGGCATGCATGTGCCCTAAACCCAGAAGGAGGCAGTTATGTGCCAGTACATCGCTTTCCCTATAGCAGCCGCCCATCTGCAGTACAATGCTGGCAGACCGCAGTTAGGTGGTTAAAAAAATGCTTTTTTTACATTACAACAGACAAAAAATAAAATAAAATAATGCAGCACAATGTAAATGATTCGTAAATTATGTTATCCAATGATGTCAATCCAATGTCACTCACAGCAACCCCCCCTCCACAAAAAACCATCACACAATGATGTTTCCCTGATCCTCGTGTTATTCGTAATGGCCAGGATTTCACTACCCTGGTTCTGTCCATCTGTTTCATGGATAGGGCCCCCCTCTACTTGGGTTTGACATTGAATTGATGGTAATATTGGGTTGGTAACTTTGACTAGACTACCTTTCCTGTTTTCAGCGATTGAAGGTTATATGATACCTTACAGAGAAAAACTGTGGTCTCCTCTTCACCCTCCACCTTGTCTTTGGGCATCCTGGAGGTGTTCCATACCTCTATGTTGGGGCTTGCCTCGCCCCGACTCACCTTGGCTCCTAGTGTCTTCCATCTGCTCATTGTGAGCCCCATTGATCTTCCTATAGCAGATTGCAATATTACCTGCTTGTAAGTTTTTGTGCATTGTATCAGATACTTATTAGTATGAAATATATATGCTTGAAATCAGTTGACGTGTTTCTTTTTATGTTTGTAGTAACCCATTTGAAGCCCTTATATAAACACCTCTGAAGAAGCCACAAGGTTAAACGCATCGGAGGGAATCCTGTCCCCTGAGTCATTGGCTATTTGGCTGTCTTGGCTGATGGTTATTGGGGCTGCATGGGCGTCTGCAGAACTTTTTTCAGGGAGGGGCAATATTTTAAGGTCACCCATGCTCTGCCCTTTTTCAACAATGTCTTTATACTTATTTTGAGTATTTATTTGTAAAGAGCAAACAGCAACATTTATTTTTAAAGCATTTGTTAACCTAAAAAAAAAAAAAAAAAAAAAAAGCACAGATCCTGTTACCTTAAAGCTTGTTATACAGCACAGTGCTTTGCTGTGTAATTTGGCCCTTTCTTTCACCTAAAATACTTGGCTGATCCTGCCTGGCTATGTCCTCCCCACTGTAAACTGACCACCGTATACCATGGCGGCTGAGCCCGGACACTGTGGTCAGTTGACGTGCCTCCATCATCCTGTGTGTCCCTGTGTCTGTGTTTTTTTTTAAAAAAAGCCATTCTTTACAAGTTTTCAGAGCACCACTTGCCACTCATGTGACCAACTGCCTCTCTCCTCCTCCCCTCCTGACTGACATTGCTGAAGAATCCTCAGCCCCGCCCGCTGCAGGCAGCTGTCAGATGGGGAGAGGAGAGAGCCGATGGGTCACGTGAGCGGTGCTCGGCCCTCTGAAAACTGGTAAAGAACGACTTATTTTTTAAAAACACATTTGCCCCCCCCCCTTGCCCCTACCTGCAGACGCCCATGTGGGGCGGTACCCCCAAGTTCCCCTTTTTGTTGGGGGGTCTGTGTGATGGGTTATATATTCTATCCAATGTGATTTAATGTAATATATTGTTCTTATATTCTATGTTATGTCTCTATTGATTGGAGCTTTTTTTAATCTATATCCAATAAAATAACATTTTTATATATTCAGTGGTGATTTAGTAGCACCTGGCGGGGGAGTTCAACACCTATAAAGTCCCGTTTGCCTTTTCCATTTGTTTTCTGTTATATTTCTTAGGATCTGGTGCTGACAGGATTGGCCCTGGCATTTCCTTCCCTTAGAAAAAATAAAGCTAAAGTCCACACCTTACCATACAGTGGCAAAAGCTGTTTCATAGAGCAGCTTGTGATCTTTTTTTGCAGTACCACACTCTAATGTCAACAACGTTTATTAAAATGTCAGCACAGACTGCACAAAAACACTCCAAAACGACATCCTCACATTCTGAAGACAAGGCAGTTGTTATGGTAAAATAAAAACGACAGTGCCATATTTTAGAGACAAGAGCTAGACATGTAGCACTTTGACTGGAGAACATTTCACCAGCTTTGATTGGGCTGCAATGTAAGAGGGAACAAGTAGGCAGTTTTTTTTTTATCAAAAGAGTAAAATTAGAGTGTATTTTTTTCAGAGGCAGCAACCAGAAATGTTGTACAGACTTGCTGCTTATCTTGCAAACGGTTTTACTTGGCTGCTATGTAAGAGGGAGAGATGAGACAGGTTTTATTGTAAAATGCAATAAAGTGTATTATTTCTGAGACAAAGGCCAGAAATATAATACAGACTTTATAGGCAGCATGGAAGCAGTTGGAGTGGGCCATATTTTGAAAAGGACACACGGCATGCAGTGTTTCATCCAAAAATCGACATACAAATGTAACAGAAAATTGGAAGAAATATAGTACAGACTACATAGACAGCATTTTAGCAGTTGAAGTAGGTTGCATTCTATTACTGACACAACATGTGCATTTGTTAAGGCTAAATATACACAATAAAGCATATTTTATACACTAACAAAAGGAAGAATATTGTGCACACTACAAAGGCAATTTTTACACAATTTCTGGAAGGCATTATTGGCTAAAACACACCCACAAAAAATGGAAATAAAGTTTAACATTTTCTGTTTAAAACAGAAATAATATGTTACATACAAAAACAGTATTTCTACAATATCTTGTAGGACACATTGGCCAAACTACATCCCAATTTAGCTGTGAAAGTCAAAGAAATATTAAGGTTTAAATGATTCTGATTATGAGACAAGTAATAGGCTGCAGACAGCATACATTGTATTTTTATAATTCTTTTATAGGCTTTATTGCCTAAAACATATCCCCATTTAGCTTAGGACATCAAAATAACAAATAAAAGTTTATATGTGTCTTAATAAAACAAAAATAATATTCTACAGACGGCATACTGTACGTAGCATTTATACAATTTCTTGTTTGCCCCATTGCCTAAACCACATTAGAAATAAAACTGATATGCTATGCACAACATATGTAGTGCTTTTACAATATCCTGTACATGTCTTTGCCTAAACAACATCCTCAAATAGCTTTGGAAGACCAGAAAAGTAAAGTAAGTTAAGTTTTATTTTATTATGCAACAAACAGCATACACAATATTGTTGTAGGTCAAAAAAAAAATTAATGTTTACTTTCTTCTGAATAAAACAGAATACATATACTATGGACAACATACATAGTAGTTTTACAATTTTTGTAGGCCTCTTTGTCTAAACTACATACTCAAATAGCTTTGGAGGACCAAAAAATGTAAGGATTACTTTTTTTTAGATTCCAGTAGAAGTAGTAAGCTAAACATTAGTAATGAGCCGAACATCCCCCTGTTTGGTTTGCACCAGAACATCTTGAACAGGGGAAATGTTCTAGCGAACATACGAACAATCACCAGTACTCATTTTAAAGGCTTAAATTGAATTGACTATTAATCACCCGCTGGCCAGGGGAGATACAAACACACAGCCTCTAACTTGCAAGCCCATTATTCTACCAGCTATGCCACCAAGCCAGCTGAGTTACCTAAGACTCTCTCTGCCTAACTAACTTCTATCTGAGTTTGACAGATCTTTTATAGGGCTCTGATGTCACCAGCGCCCCATAATCCACTGCTCAGGTACAGTGAATAAATTACTGATGTCAGTAATTTATTCACTTCACCTGAGCAATGGATTATGGGGCGCTGGTGACGTCAGAATCCTATAAAAGAGCTGTCAAACTCAGATAGAAGTTAGTTAGGCAGAGAGAGTGTTAAGTAACTCAGCTGGCTTGGTGGCGTAGCTGGTAGAATAACGGGCTAGCAAATGAGGGGATGGGGGTTCGAATACACTGGCCAGGGGGTGATCAATATTAATTATGGATTTTAATTCAAACCTATTAATTGCCCCTTCTGACGTGACATCAGTAATTTATTCACTGCACCTGAGCAGTGGATTATGGAGCGCTGGTGATGTTAGATCCCTATAAAAGAGCTGTCAAACTCAGATAGAAGTTAGTTAGGCAGAAAGAGTCTTAGGTTAAATAGGTGGGGTAGATGCTAGAATAACGGGCTTGCAAATGAGAGGCCGTGGGTTCGTATCCCTGGCCAGCGGATGATTAATATTAATTATGGATATTAAATAAAATCTATTAAATTAATTATGGATGCAGGGACTCGAATTTCCCGTGAAGAAACCCATTTGTTTGCCATTCGGCGAACAGGCAGTGTTCGAGTCGAACTTAGGTTTGACTCGAACACCAAGCTCATCACTACTAAACATAGAAAATATATTTTTCTACAAATCATTTTAGATGCCATTGACTAAACTACATCCCCATTTATCTTGGGAGGGCCAAAACAGGTAAACCTTATATTTTGCACAGTACTATAAAAGTAATATTTGACATGCAGCATACATAAAGGTTGGTTTAATAAAACTGGAGAATGCAAACTCTGGTGCAGCTGTGCATGGTAGCCAACCAGCTTCTAACTCCAGCTTATTTAATTGAGCTTTGACAAAAAAATTGGAAGCTGATTGGTTTCTTTGCAGATTTGCACCCGATTTTGATATCTCCAGTTTAAGTAAATCATCCCCATAGTATTTCTGCAATTACTTGCAGACCTCATTTTAAAAAATTACAGACCACATATAATTTTCCATTCCAAAAATCACTTTTAAGTGTACATATTTTACATAAAACACCACAGACAGTGATTAAAGAAGAACTCCAGGCATGGGATTTTGTACATAGTTACATTGGTCTAACATGGACTACTGTAACTATGCATATACAATACCTGTGCCTTCCCTCTTGAAGCTGGAAATCACTGTAGTGGACACTGCTATTCCAGTGATTTCCATTTGCTTTCAGGTCCCATGCCAAGAAGCTGCCCTGCTGTATTCTAAACACAGGAGGTTGACTGTTCACCACAGGCACCATTTAGGGAATGCCTTGCATTTTCCTAATGTATGCAAAGTATTCTCTGATTGGGTGAGGTGGATCAGTGGTTTCTACTACAGTGATTTCTAGCATCTAGAGGGATCTCACTGCTATGGCATATGCATAATTACATCTGAAATACATCTAAGCGGGGCCAATGTAATTACAGTATGTATAAAATGCCATAGCTTGGATTCTATTTTATGTACTTTTGGTAGGATGCATTTTATAAAGGTGGGACAACAGTAAGCTTTTAATTAAAAAAAGAAAATAAATTAAACATCTGTTGCACAAACTCCAAACACAGTAATTGCAAAATCTTACTTGGTCTTGTTTTGAACAGGAGAGACATCAGGCAGCTTTTATCAAAGAAAGTCAGTGAAATATTTTTACTTATACAGTGCACAGTGTGTAGGCATTTATACTAAGCCACAATTTAAAGTAGAGAGACAGGGCATGTTTTAATAAAGAAATCACTGCCAGAGTACACTATTTCAGAGAGACAAGAGAGGTAGGCTGATGATTCTTGTCTCTCAAAGGTGCAGCCCCACCACCTGGGTCTATGGATGCATAACCTGCTTCCCCACTACTAGCTGAGCATGATGAACCTCTGCCTCTTCTTTTTGCATCTCCCAGACATGATGAATTGAGATTAGGGTTGAGCGGACACCTAGATGTCCGTGTTCGACGGGTTCGGCCGAACTTTAAAAAAAAGTCCGGGTCCGTGTCCCGGACTTTTACCGAACTTTTCCCGGACACCGAACCCCATTGAAGTCAATGGGGACCCGAACTTTAAGGCACTAAAATGGCTCTAAAACACCAAAGGAAAGGGCTAGAGTGCTGCAAATGGCAGCAAAACGTAATTAAGAGCATGGCAAGTGCTCTGCAAACAAATGTGGATAGGGAAATAACTTAAAACAACAAAAAAAAAACAGAAAAATAAAACAATGTTCTTCTTCATCTCTGAAGGACGAGGCCCATATGGAGTAGGAGGGAGGTTGAGGTGGTGGTGGATGTGGCGGTGACATAGGCGTGCGCACAGGGTGTGCTGGGTGTGCCTGGGCACACCCTAATCACCTAGGGCACATAGCATTGCCAGTGAGGAGATGGGAAAGATCTCCCTGGGACCTGCTCTGCTCTATTTCTCCTTGCCTACAGGTACATGGCCCCGATACATTACTCTCCCTGCTGGCAAACACATGCATGTGTATTTCAACTTTGGGGTGCACACCTTAATGCAATAGGCTGCGCACACCTATGGGCGGTGTAGGTGGAAGCGGCGGTGGAGGAGGACCAGGGCCGGATTAACAGCATCATGGGCTTGGTGCTGAGGATTTTGAAGGGCCTTAAGGGCCGTGCCTTGCCATGCACCCAGAGGAGGAAGGGTGCAGCCATGCATGCCTAATTCAACATGGGATGCTGTCTCTGAAGCCCATAAACACATCCATGCATCGCCAACTGTCCCTCCTTGTCCGGCCTTCACGCTGTGTGGGGAGGTTCTGAGGGTGCTGCCTGGGGAAGCGAGCATAGAAGCCAGACTTCTGTGTTTACAAGTGACAGAAGAGTGGTAACAGTGAATATGGCCAACCCGGGGCCTATATAAAAGGTAGGGGCCTGGAGCTGCAGCTCCAATAGCCCCTACATTAATCTGGCCCTGAGGAGGAGGACGAGGTAGCCAACACTGCTTCTTTTCAAAAATTTTAAATGAGGGTACACCCCAAAAGAGTGAGAAAGAGCAAAAATGGAACAATGGGTGGGTAAGGTCGGTATCCATTGCTATTCTGCATAAGGTACGGAAAAGTCCCGTGGGATCCATGCCTGGTTCATTTTAATGAACGTGAGCTTGTCCACATTGTCTCTGGACAGGCGGCTGCGCTTGTCTGTTATAACGCCCCCAGCCGTGCTAAATACCCGTTCAGATAATACACTGGCTGCAGGGCACGCCAGCACCTCCAAGGCGTAAAGGGCAAGCTCAGGCCATGTGCCCAATTTGGAGACCCAGAAGTTGAAGGGGGCAGACCCGTCATTCACTACATGTAGGCGTGTGCACACATACTGCTCCACCATGTTGGTAAAATGCTGCCTCCTGCTAAGACGTTCCATCTGAGCTGCTGGTGCTGCTGTTTGTTGTGGCGTGCTGACAAAGCTTTTCCACATTTCGGCCATGCTAACCCTGCCTTCTGAGGTGCTGGCGGTGCCCTGGTTGCGTTGGCGACCTCCTCCTCCTCCTCCTCTGCCTTGTGCTTCCACTGTGGCCCCGCTGTCAGATGGGAATGCCAGCAGCATGGCGTCTACCAGCGTGCGCTTGTACTCGCGCATCTTGCGATCGCGCTCCAGTGAGTGAATTAAGGACGGTACGTTGTCC
The DNA here is from genome assembly GCF_965119305.1 of Pelophylax lessonae. Classification (NCBI taxonomy): domain Eukaryota; kingdom Metazoa; phylum Chordata; class Amphibia; order Anura; family Ranidae; genus Pelophylax; species Pelophylax lessonae. Next base: position 331,249,906 of record NC_138772.1, read on the forward strand.
TTGTAACGGGGATCCAGCAGCGTGGCCACCCAGTAATCAGCACAAGTTAGAATGTGGGCAACTCGGCGGTCGTTGTGGAGACACTGCAGCATGTAATCGCTCATGTGTGCCAGGCTGCCCAGAGGCAACGAAAGGCTGTCCTCTGTGGGAGGTGTATCGTCCGTGTCCTCTGTATCCCCCCAGCCACGCACCAGTGATGGCCATGAGCTGGCCTGGGTGCCACCCTGCTGTGAACATGGTTCCATCTCCTCCTCCAGCTCCTCCTCCTCCTCATCCTCCTCATCCTCCAGAACTGTGCCCCTGCTGGACAATTGCGTCCCTGGCGTTTGCGTGTGCAGGAACCCACCCTCGGAGCCCCTTGCGAATGACTGCCCTGAAAGCCTTGGAAATGTTACCTCTTCATCCTCCTCCTCCTCCTCATCCTGTGCCACATCCTCTTCCATCATCGCCCGAATTGTTTTTTCAAGGAGGCATAGAAGTGGGATAGTTAAGCTGAGAACGGCGTCATTGCCACTGGCCATGTTGGTGGAGTACTCAAAACAGCGCAACAAGGCACACAGGTCTCGCATGGAGGCCCAGTTATTGGTGGTGAAGTGGTGCTGTTCCGCAGAGCGACTCACGCGTGCGTGCTGCAGCTGAAACTCCACTATGGCCTGCTGCTGCTCGCACAGTCTTTCCAGCATGTGCAAGGTGGAGTTCCACCTTGTGGGCACGTCACATATGAGGCGGTGAGCGGGAAGGCCGAAGTTACGCTGCAGCGCTGCCAGGCGAGCAGCAGCAGGGTGAGAACGCCGAAAGTGCGCACAAACGGCCCGCACTTTCTGCAGCAGCTCTGACATATCGGGGTAGTTTTTAAGGAACCTCTGCACCACCAAATTCAGCACATGCGCCAGGCAAGGGATGTGCGTCAAACCGGCTAGGCCCAGAGCTGCTATGAGATTTCGCCCGTTATCGCACACCACCAGGCCGGGCTTGAGGCTCGCTGGCAGCAACCACTCATTTGTCTGCTGTTCCATGCTCCTCCACAACTCCTGCGCGGTGTGTGGTTTGTCCCCCAAACAGGCAAGTTGTAAAACTGCCTGCTGTCGTTTACCCCTGGCCGTGCTGAAGTTGGTGGTGAAGGTGTTACGCTGTCCGGATGAGGAGGCGGTAGAGGATGAGGAAGCGGAGTAGGAGGAGTTAGGAACAGGAGGCAAACTGAAGCGCCCTGCAATCCTCGGTGGTGGAAGGACATGCGCCAAATTGCTATCCGCCTCAGGCCCATCCGCCACTGCATTTACCCAGTGTGCCGTTAGGGAGATATAACGCCCCTGACCGTGCTTACTGGTCCACGTATCCGTAGTTAGGTGGACCTTGGCACAGATGGCGTTGCGCAGTGCACACCTGATATTTTCCCCCACTTGGTTGTGCAGGGAAGGGATGGCTTGCCTGGAAAAGTAGTGGCGGCTGGGCACGACGTACTGTGGGACAGCCACCGACATAAGGTTTTTAAAACTGTGCGTCTCCACCAGACGGAATGACAGCATTTCAAAGGCCAATAATTTTGAAATGCTGGCATTCAGGGCCAGGGATCGCGGGTGGGTAGGGGGGTACTTCCTCTTCCTCTCAAGTGTTTGGGAGATGGAAAGCTGAACACTTCCACGGGACATTGTGGAGATGGTTGTTGGTGACCCAGGTGGTGGTGTTGCTGACAGATCGTCTGTTTGCGGGGTGGCAGGTGCCGGTATCACTACAGATGTGGCTGGAGCGGCCGAGACTGCAGCAGAAGAGGAAGCAGGATGAGCCAGAGACGTTTCTTGGTTTTGAAGGTGTGTACTCCACTGCAGCTCGTGCTTTGCACTTAGATGCCTGATCATGCAGGTTGTGCTCAGGTTGAGAAGGTTTATGCCTCGCTTCAAGCTCTGATTGCACAGGGTGCAAACCACTCGTGTCCTGTCATCAGCACATTTTCTAAAGAACTTCCACGCTAGAGAACTCCTTTGAGCTGACTTTGGTGCGCTCGTTCCCTTGCTGCGTTGGGCAGTAGCGGGCGTAGTGTCTAGGGCACGGCCGCTCCGCTTCTGCACCCTGCTCCCTCTTCTGCTGTGCTGGTGGCTCTGTGCGACCACCGCCTCTTCCTCCAAACTACTCAGGTCACCTGCATGACGTTCATTCCATGTGGGGTCGAGGACCTCATCGTCCTCCACATCATCTTCCACCCAGTCTTCACCCCTGCCCTCCTTGTCGGTCTCCACAATGCTGAACGCCGCAGCAGTTGGCACCTGCGTTTCGTCATCATCGGAGACGTGCTGCGATGATCCTTGCATGTACTCATCTTGAGAAATAAGTGGTTGGGCATCGCTGCACTCAATCTCTTCCACTTCTGGGGCAGGGCTAGGTGGATGGCCCTGGGAAACCCTGCTGACAGAGTCCTCAAAAAGAATAAGAGACTGCTGTATGGCTTGGGGCTCAGACTGCTGGCCTGATTTGCAAGGGGGTGAGGTGAAAGACGGTTGGACATTGGCTGCAGGTGCCAACTCTGACCTTTCTGCAGTAGACTGGGTGGGAGACAATGTGAAGGAACTGGAGGCACTGTCAGCAGAAAACCAATCTACTATCGCCTCAACTTGTTCTGGCCTCATCACTTCTAGGGGCGTTTGATGCCCTACCAAATACTGATGCAGGTTCTGTCGCCTACTCACACTTGAGGAAGGTGTTTCACTTGTGCGTGTAGCTGGCACAGATCGACCACGTCCTCTCCTTGCAACAGGAGCTCTACCAGCAGCACCACGACCCAGGCCACGGCCCTTATTTGACGGTCTCCTCATATTTCTGTAATTTAAGATCTTGCCCTAGAAAGGTTTTTATTGAATAGCGGAATAGGAAATATGATCCAAAAAAGTGTATGTATCTCGCACGTACAAAACCACACTAGGCCCCAATTACTATTGTTTCTACCCCTAAAAGGATGGATGAGGAGTAGGAGGAGTATGGAACAGACAGCACCCCCAAATCTTCAGAAGTATGAGATGAACCCCAAAAACTTGGAAAGGTGGATCTCACACGTACCGACACAGACTATCCCGCAATTCAATTGATCCTCAAAGGTTTTTATTGAATAGCGGAATAGGAAATATGATCAAAAAAAGTGTATGTATCTCGCACGTACACAACCACACTAGGCCCCAATTACTATTGTTTGTACCCCTAAAAGGATGGATGAGGAGTAGGAGGAGGAGTATGGAACAGGCAGCACCCTCAAATCTTCAGAAGTATGAGATGAACCCCAAAAACTTGGAAAGGTGGATCTCACACGTACCGACACAGACTATCCCGCAATTCAATTGATCCTCAAAGGTTTTTATTGAATAGCGGAATAGGAAATATGATCAAAAAAAGTGTATGTATCTCGCACGTACACAACCACACTAGGCCCCAATTACTATTGTTTGTACCCCTAAAAGGATGGTTGAGCAGTAGGAGCAGGAGTATGGAACAGGCAGCACCCTCAAATCTTCAGAAGTATGAGATGAACCCCAACAACTTGGAAAGGTGGATCTCACACGTACCGACACAGACTATCTCGCAATTGAATTGATCCCCAAAGGTTTTAATTGAATAGCGGAATAGAAAATATGATCAAAAAGAAAGTGTATGTATCTCGCACGTACACCACCACACTAGGCCCCAACTACTATTGTTTGTACCCCTAAAAGGATGGTTGAGCAGTAGGAGGAGGAGTATGGAACAGGCAGCACCCTCAAATCTTCAGAAGTATGAGATGAACCCCAAAAACTTGGAAAGGTGGATCTCTCTCACACGTACCAACACAGACTATCCCCCAATTTAACTGATCCCCAAAGGTTTTTGATTAAATAGCGGAATAGAAAATATGATCCAAAAAAAGTGTATGTATATCACACGTACACAACCACACTAGGCCCCAATTACTATTGTTTGTACCCCTAAAAGGCTAGATGAGGAGTAGGGGGGGTATGGAACAGGCAGCACCCTCAAACCTTCAGAAGTATGAGATGAACCCCAACAACTTGGAAAGGTGGATCTCTCTCACACGTACCAACACAGACTATCCCCCAATTTAACTGATCCCCAAAGGTTTTTGATTAAATAGCGGAATAGAAAATATGATCCAAAAAAAGTGTATGTATATCACACGTACACAACCACACTAGGCCCCAATTACTATTGTTTGTACCCCTAAAAGGCTAGATGAGGAGTAGGGGGAGTATGGAACAGGCAGCACCCTCAAACCTTCAGAAGTATGAGATGAACCCCAACAACTTGGAAAGGTGGATCTCTCTCACACGTACCAACACAGACTATCCCCCAATTTAACTGATCCCCAAAGGTTTTTGATTAAATAGCGGAATAGAAAATATGATCCAAAAAAAGTGTATGTATATCACACGTACACAACCACACTAGGCCCCAATTACTATTGTTTGTACCCCTAAAAGGCTAGATGAGGAGTAGGGGGAGTATGGAACAGGCAGCACCCTCAAACCTTCAGAAGTATGAGATGAACCCCAACAACTTGGAAAGGTGGATCTCTCTCACACGTACCAACACAGACTATCCCCCAATTTAACTGATCCCCAAAGGTTTTTGATTAAATAGCGGAATAGAAAATATGATCCAAAAAAAGTGTATGTATATCACACGTACACAACCACACTAGGCCCCAATTACTATTGTTTGTACCCCTAAAAGGCTAGATGAGGAGTAGGGGGGGTATGGAACAGGCAGCACCCTCAAACCTTCAGAAGTATGAGATGAACCCCAACAACTTGGAAAGGTGGATCTCTCTCACACGTACCAACACAGACTATCCCCCAATTTAACTGATCCCCAAAGGTTTTTGATTAAATAGCGGAATAGAAAATATGATCCAAAAAAAGTGTATGTATATCACACGTACACAACCACACTAGGCCCCAATTACTATTGTTTGTACCCCTAAAAGGCTAGATGAGGAGTAGGGGGGGTATGGAACAGGCAGCACCCTCAAACCTTCAGAAGTATGAGATGAACCCCAACAACTTGGAAAGGTGGATCTCTCTCACACGTACCAACACAGACTATCCCCCAATTTAACTGATCCCCAAAGGTTTTTGATTAAATAGCGGAATAGAAAATATGATCCAAAAAAAGTGTATGTATATCACACGTACACAACCACACTAGGCCCCAATTACTATTGTTTGTACCCCTAAAAGGCTAGATGAGGAGTAGGGGGGGTATGGAACAGGCAGCACCCTCAAACCTTCAGAAGTATGAGATGAACCCCAACAACTTGGAAAGGTGGATCTCTCTCACACGTACCAACACAGACTATCCCCCAATTTAACTGATCCCCAAAGGTTTTTGATTAAATAGCGGAATAGAAAATATGATCCAAAAAAAGTGTATGTATATCACACGTACACAACCACACTAGGCCCCAATTACTATTGTTTGTACCCCTAAAAGGCTAGGAGTAGGGGGAGTATGGAACAGGCAGCACCCTCAAACCTTCAGAAGTATGAGATGAACCCCAACAACTTGGAAAGGTGGATCTCTCTCACACGTACCAACACAGACTATCCCCCAATTTAACTGATCCCCAAAGGTTTTTGATTAAATAGCGGAATAGAAAATATGATCCAAAAAAAGTGTATGTATATCACACGTACACAACCACACTAGGCCCCAATTACTATTGTTTGTACCCCTAAAAGGCTAGATGAGGAGTAGGGGGGGTATGGAACAGGCAGCACCCTCAAACCTTCAGAAGTATGAGATGAACCCCAACAACTTGGAAAGGTGGATCTCTCTCACACGTACCAACACAGACTATCCCCCAATTTAACTGATCCCCAAAGGTTTTTGATTAAATAGCGGAATAGAAAATATGATCCAAAAAAAGTGTATGTATATCACACGTACACAACCACACTAGGCCCCAATTACTATTGTTTGTACCCCTAAAAGGCTAGATGAGGAGTAGGGGGGGTATGGAACAGGCAGCACCCTCAAACCTTCAGAAGTATGAGATGAACCCCAACAACTTGGAAAGGTGGATCTCTCTCACACGTACCAACACAGACTATCCCCCAATTTAACTGATCCCCAAAGGTTTTTGATTAAATAGCGGAATAGAAAATATGATCCAAAAAAAGTGTATGTATATCACACGTACACAACCACACTAGGCCCCAATTACTATTGTTTGTACCCCTAAAAGGCTAGATGAGGAGTAGGGGGGGTATGGAACAGGCAGCACCCTCAAACCTTCAGAAGTATGAGATGAACCCCAAAAACTTGGAAAGGTGGATCTCTCTCACACGTACCAACACAGACTATCCCCCAATTTAACTGATCCCCAAAGGTTTTTGATTAAATAGCGGAATAGAAAATATGATCCAAAAAAAGTGTATGTATATCACACGTACACAACCACACTAGGCCCCAATTACTATTGTTTGTACCCCTAAAAGGCTAGGAGTAGGGGGAGTATGGAACAGGCAGCACCCTCAAACCTTCAGAAGTATGAGATGAACCCCAACAACTTGGAAAGGTGGATCTCTCTCACACGTACCAACACAGACTATCCCCCAATTTAACTGATCCCCAAAGGTTTTTGATTAAATAGCGGAATAGAAAATATGATCCAAAAAAAGTGTATGTATATCACACGTACACAACCACACTGGGCCCCAATTACTATTGTTTGTACCCCTAAAAGGCTAGATGAGGAGTAGGGGGAGTATGGAACAGGCAGCACCCTCAAACCTTCAGAAGTATGAGATGAACCCCAACAACTTGGAAAGGTGGATCTCTCTCACACGTACCAACACAGACTATCCCCCAATTTAACTGATCCCCAAAGGTTTTTGATTAAATAGCGGAATAGAAAATATGATCCAAAAAAAGTGTATGTATATCACACGTACACAACCACACTAGGCCCCAATTACTATTGTTTGTACCCCTAAAAGGCTAGATGAGGAGTAGGGGGGGTATGGAACAGGCAGCACCCTCAAACCTTCAGAAGTATGAGATGAACCCCAACAACTTGGAAAGGTGGATCTCTCTCACACGTACCAACACAGACTATCCCCCAATTTAACTGATCCCCAAAGGTTTTTGATTAAATAGCGGAATAGAAAATATGATCCAAAAAAAGTGTATGTATATCACACGTACACAACCACACTAGGCCCCAATTACTATTGTTTGTACCCCTAAAAGGCTAGGAGTAGGGGGAGTATGGAACAGGCAGCACCCTCAAACCTTCAGAAGTATGAGATGAACCCCAACAACTTGGAAAGGTGGATCTCTCTCACACGTACCAACACAGACTATCCCCCAATTTAACTGATCCCCAAAGGTTTTTGATTAAATAGCGGAATAGAAAATATGATCCAAAAAAAGTGTATGTATATCACACGTACACAACCACACTAGGCCCCAATTACTATTGTTTGTACCCCTAAAAGGCTAGATGAGGAGTAGGGGGAGTATGGAACAGGCAGCACCCTCAAACCTTCAGAAGTATGAGATGAACCCCAACAACTTGGAAAGGTGGATCTCTCTCACACGTACCAACACAGACTATCCCCCAATTTAACTGATCCCCAAAGGTTTTTGATTAAATAGCGGAATAGAAAATATGATCCAAAAAAAGTGTATGTATATCACACGTACACAACCACACTAGGCCCCAATTACTATTGTTTGTACCCCTAAAAGGCTAGATGAGGAGTAGGGGGGGTATGGAACAGGCAGCACCCTCAAACCTTCAGAAGTATGAGATGAACCCCAACAACTTGGAAAGGTGGATCTCTCTCACACGTACCAACACAGACTATCCCCCAATTTAACTGATCCCCAAAGGTTTTTGATTAAATAGCGGAATAGAAAATATGATCCAAAAAAAGTGTATGTATATCACACGTACACAACCACACTAGGCCCCAATTACTATTGTTTGTACCCCTAAAAGGCTAGATGAGGAGTAGGGGGGGTATGGAACAGGCAGCACCCTCAAATCTTCAGAAGTATGAGATGAACCCCAAAAACTTGGAAAGGTGGATCTCTCTCACACGTACCAACACAGACTATCCCCCAATTTAACTGATCCCCAAAGGTTTTTGATTAAATAGCGGAATAGAAAATATGATCCAAAAAAAGTGTATGTATATCACACGTACACAACCACACTAGGCCCCAATTACTATTGTTTGTACCCCTAAAAGGCTAGATGAGGAGTAGGGGGGGTATGGAACAGGCAGCACCCTCAAACCTTCAGAAGTATGAGATGAACCCCAACAACTTGGAAAGGTGGATCTCTCTCACACGTACCAACACAGACTATCCCCCAATTTAACTGATCCCCAAAGGTTTTTGATTAAATAGCGGAATAGAAAATATGATCCAAAAAAAGTGTATGTATATCACACGTACACAACCACACTAGGCCCCAATTACTATTGTTTGTACCCCTAAAAGGCTAGATGAGGAGTAGGGGGGGTATGGAACAGGCAGCACCCTCAAACCTTCAGAAGTATGAGATGAACCCCAACAACTTGGAAAGGTGGATCTCTCTCACACGTACCAACACAGACTATCCCCCAATTTAACTGATCCCCAAAGGTTTTTGATTAAATAGCGGAATAGAAAATATGATCCAAAAAAAGTGTATGTATATCACACGTACACAACCACACTAGGCCCCAATTACTATTGTTTGTACCCCTAAAAGGCTAGATGAGGAGTAGGGGGGGTATGGAACAGGCAGCACCCTCAAACCTTCAGAAGTATGAGATGAACCCCAACAACTTGGAAAGGTGGATCTCTCTCACACGTACCAACACAGACTATCCCCCAATTTAACTGATCCCCAAAGGTTTTTGATTAAATAGCGGAATAGAAAATATGATCCAAAAAAAGTGTATGTATATCACACGTACACAACCACACTAGGCCCCAATTACTATTGTTTGTACCCCTAAAAGTCTAGATGAGGAGTAGGGGGGGTATGGAACAGGCAGCACCCTCAAACCTTCAGAAGTATGAGATGAACCCCAACAACTTGGAAAGGTGGATCTCTCTCACACGTACCAACACAGACTATCCCCCAATTTAACTGATCCCCAAAGGTTTTTGATTAAATAGCGGAATAGAAAATATGATCCAAAAAAAGTGTATGTATATCACACGTACACAACCACACTGGGCCCCAATTACTATTGTTTGTACCCCTAAAAGGCTAGATGAGGAGTAGGGGGAGTATGGAACAGGCAGCACCCTCAAACCTTCAGAAGTATGAGATGAACCCCAACAACTTGGAAAGGTGGATCTCTCTCACACGTACCAACACAGACTATCCCCCAATTTAACTGATCCCCAAAGGTTTTTGATTAAATAGCGGAATAGAAAATATGATCCAAAAAAAGTGTATGTATATCACACGTACACAACCACACTGGGCCCCAATTACTATTGTTTGTACCCCTAAAAGGCTAGATGAGGAGTAGGGGGAGTATGGAACAGGCAGCACCCTCAAACCTTCAGAAGTATGAGATGAACCCCAACAACTTGGAAAGGTGGATCTCTCTCACACGTACCAACACAGACTATCCCCCAATTTAACTGATCCCCAAAGGTTTTTGATTAAATAGCGGAATAGAAAATATGATCCAAAAAAAGTGTATGTATATCACACGTACACAACCACACTAGGCCCCAATTACTATTGTTTGTACCCCTAAAAGGCTAGATGAGGAGTAGGGGGGGTATGGAACAGGCAGCACCCTCAAACCTTCAGAAGTATGAGATGAACCCCAACAACTTGGAAAGGTGGATCTCTCTCACACGTACCAACACAGACTATCCCCCAATTTAACTGATCCCCAAAGGTTTTTGATTAAATAGCGGAATAGAAAATATGATCCAAAAAAAGTGTATGTATATCACACGTACACAACCACACTAGGCCCCAATTACTATTGTTTGTACCCCTAAAAGGCTAGGAGTAGGGGGAGTATGGAACAGGCAGCACCCTCAAACCTTCAGAAGTATGAGATGAACCCCAACAACTTGGAAAGGTGGATCTCTCTCACACGTACCAACACAGACTATCCCCCAATTTAACTGATCCCCAAAGGTTTTTGATTAAATAGCGGAATAGAAAATATGATCCAAAAAAAGTGTATGTATATCACACGTACACAACCACACTAGGCCCCAATTACTATTGTTTGTACCCCTAAAAGGCTAGATGAGGAGTAGGGGGGGTATGGAACAGGCAGCACCCTCAAACCTTCAGAAGTATGAGATGAACCCCAACAACTTGGAAAGGTGGATCTCTCTCACACGTACCAACACAGACTATCCCCCAATTTAACTGATCCCCAAAGGTTTTTGATTAAATAGCGGAATAGAAAATATGATCCAAAAAAAGTGTATGTATATCACACGTACACAACCACACTAGGCCCCAATTACTATTGTTTGTACCCCTAAAAGGCTAGATGAGGAGTAGGGGGGGTATGGAACAGGCAGCACCCTCAAACCTTCAGAAGTATGAGATGAACCCCAACAACTTGGAAAGGTGGATCTCTCTCACACGTACCAACACAGACTATCCCCCAATTTAACTGATCCCCAAAGGTTTTTGATTAAATAGCGGAATAGAAAATATGATCCAAAAAAAGTGTATGTATATCACACGTACACAACCACACTAGGCCCCAATTACTATTGTTTGTACCCCTAAAAGGCTAGATGAGGAGTAGGGGGGGTATGGAACAGGCAGCACCCTCAAACCTTCAGAAGTATGAGATGAACCCCAACAACTTGGAAAGGTGGATCTCTCTCACACGTACCAACACAGACTATCCCCCAATTTAACTGATCCCCAAAGGTTTTTGATTAAATAGCGGAATAGAAAATATGATCCAAAAAAAGTGTATGTATATCACACGTACACAACCACACTAGGCCCCAATTACTATTGTTTGTACCCCTAAAAGTCTAGATGAGGAGTAGGGGGGGTATGGAACAGGCAGCACCCTCAAACCTTCAGAAGTATGAGATGAACCCCAACAACTTGGAAAGGTGGATCTCTCTCACACGTACCAACACAGACTATCCCCCAATTTAACTGATCCCCAAAGGTTTTTGATTAAATAGCGGAATAGAAAATATGATCCAAAAAAAGTGTATGTATATCACACGTACACAACCACACTGGGCCCCAATTACTATTGTTTGTACCCCTAAAAGGCTAGATGAGGAGTAGGGGGAGTATGGAACAGGCAGCACCCTCAAACCTTCAGAAGTATGAGATGAACCCCAACAACTTGGAAAGGTGGATCTCTCTCACACGTACCAACACAGACTATCCCCCAATTTAACTGATCCCCAAAGGTTTTTGATTAAATAGCGGAATAGAAAATATGATCCAAAAAAAGTGTATGTATATCACACGTACACAACCACACTGGGCCCCAATTACTATTGTTTGTACCCCTAAAAGGCTAGATGAGGAGTAGGGGGAGTATGGAACAGGCAGCACCCTCAAACCTTCAGAAGTATGAGATGAACCCCAACAACTTGGAAAGGTGGATCTCTCTCACACGTACCAACACAGACTATCCCCCAATTTAACTGATCCCCAAAGGTTTTTGATTAAATAGCGGAATAGAAAATATGATCCAAAAAAAGTGTATGTATATCACACGTACACAACCACACTAGGCCCCAATTACTATTGTTTGTACCCCTAAAAGGCTAGATGAGGAGTAGGGGGGGTATGGAACAGGCAGCACCCTCAAACCTTCAGAAGTATGAGATGAACCCCAACAACTTGGAAAGGTGGATCTCTCTCACACGTACCAACACAGACTATCCCCCAATTTAACTGATCCCCAAAGGTTTTTGATTAAATAGCGGAATAGAAAATATGATCCAAAAAAAGTGTATGTATATCACACGTACACAACCACACTAGGCCCCAATTACTATTGTTTGTACCCCTAAAAGGCTAGGAGTAGGGGGAGTATGGAACAGGCAGCACCCTCAAACCTTCAGAAGTATGAGATGAACCCCAACAACTTGGAAAGGTGGATCTCTCTCACACGTACCAACACAGACTATCCCCCAATTTAACTGATCCCCAAAGGTTTTTGATTAAATAGCGGAATAGAAAATATGATCCAAAAAAAGTGTATGTATATCACACGTACACAACCACACTAGGCCCCAATTACTATTGTTTGTACCCCTAAAAGGCTAGATGAGGAGTAGGGGGAGTATGGAACAGGCAGCACCCTCAAATCTTCAGAAGTATGAGATTGTGTTCACTGCACCCCACAATGATTGTGTTCACTGCACCCCACAAAGATTGTGTTCACTGCACCTCACAAATATTGTGTTCACTGTACCCCCCAAAGATTGTGTTCACTGCACCCCACAAAGATTCTGTTCACTGTACCCCACAAAGATTGTGTTCACTGCACCCTAAAAGGATGTTGTTCACTGCACCCCACAAAGATTGTGTTCACTGCACCCTAAAAGGATGTTGTTCACTGCACCCCAAAAAGATTGTGTTCACTGTACCCCCCCAAAGATTGTGTTCACTGCACCCCACAAAGATTGTGTTCACTGCACCCCAAAAAGATTGTGTTCACTGTACCCCCCAAAGATTGTGTTCACTGCACCCCAAAAAGATTGTGTTCACTGTACCCCCCAAAGATTGTGTTCACTGCACCCCACAAAGATTCTGTTCACTGTACCCCACAAAGATTGTGTTCACTGCACCCCAAAAAGATTGTGTTCACTGTACCCCCCCCAAAGATTGTGTTCACTGCACCCCACAAAGATTCTGTTCACTGCACCCCACAAAGGATTTTGTTCACTGCACCCCAAAAAGATTGTGTTCACTGCACCCCAAAAAGGATTTTGATCACTGCACCCCAAAAAGGATGTTGTTCACTGCACCCCAAAAATGATTTTGTTCACTCCACCCCAAAAAGATTGTGTTCACTGCACCCCACAAAGATTGTGTTCACTGCACCCCAAAAAGATTGTGTTCACTGTACCCCCCAAAGATTGTGTTCACTGCACCCCACAAAGATTCTGTTCACTGTACCCCACAAAGATTGTGTTCACTGCACCCCAAAAAGATTGTGTTCACTGCACCCCAAAAAGGATGTTGTTCACTGCACCCCAAAAAGTATGTTGTTCACTCCACCCCAAAAAGATTGTGTTCACTGCACCCCACAAAGATTGTGTTCACTGCACCCCAAAAAGATTGTGTTCACTGCACCCCAAAAATGATTTTGTTCACTGCACCCCAAAAAGGATTTTGTTCACTGCACCCCAAAAAGGATGTTGTTCACTCCACCCCAAAAAGATTGTGTTCACTGCACCCCAAAAAGATTGTGTTCACTGCACCCCACAAAGGATTTTGTTCACTGCACCCCAAAAAGATTGTGTTCACTGCACCCCAAAAAGGATGTTGTTCACTGCACCCCAAAAAGGATTTTGTTAACTGCACCCCAAAAAGATTGTGTTCACTGCACCCCACAAAGGATTTTGTTCACTGCACCCCACAAAGATTGTGTTCACTGCACACCAAAAAGGATTGTGTTCACTGCACCCCAAAAAGATTTTGTTCACTGCACCCCAAAAAGATTGTGTTCACTGCAGCCCAAAAAGATTGTGTTCACTGCAGCCCAAAAAGATTGTGTTCACTGCAGCCCAAAAAGATTGTGTTCACTGCAGCCCAAAAAGATTGTGTTCACTGCAGCTCACACACAGAAAAATGGATGTGGATCACTGACACCTGCCTATCTCCAATCCCACACCACACAGCAATATCGATTGTAGTTTGTAGAACACAGTTTCCCTAAAATTCAGCAGACTCTGTCCCTAACAGGATTGAGAAGAGATCGTAGATCAGGATTGAGTGCAGATTCACCCCACCCCCCACACAGCAATATCGATTGTAGTTTGTAGAAGACACTGACCCTATAATTCAGCAGACTCTATCCCTAAAATGCCTACAACTCGCCCTGCCTAAACACTCCGACCTGTCCCTCAATTCTATCCGGACACAAATGGTTTTTTCCTGCCTATCTTTCCCTAATCAGCAGCCAGCACATTGATGTGTGCTCTGTCCCTTAGCTAAGCAGCAGAATGACGCTGCTGCGGCGGCTGCCTCGAACTTATAAAGACTTGGTCACATGCTTCAGACGGCCAATCACAGCTACTAAGACATTTGCAGGCATGGCTGGGATGGCTTAAGGCACACCAGTTAAACAATTGTTGATTGGCTGTTGAAAGCTCGCCATGAAAAGAGCGCCAAAGCATGCAAAACCCGGAAATAAAACGACCGAACACGGATTTTTACCCGAACATACAGTAAAGTGTCCGTGTCCGTGTTCGGGTAAAAAAAATCCAATTATTCGGTACGAACACGAATAATACAGTCCGTGTTCGCTCAACACTAATTGAGATGATTGCCTAACTTTATTACAAGCTATGGCAACATGCAGCTTGAAGATGTGGTTTTCCAATAAAACCCCAATCCTAAAGTACTATAACCCAAATGTCTTTTTAGTTTATTTTATTTTTAACTCGCAAAATAAAAAAAATAAAAAAAACAGAAAAGGAAAAAAAAGAAAACAACTCCCTTAAAAAAGCAGCTACATTGCAACAAAAGCTGTGTCTGACACACACACACAAAAGGTGTGTCCTAAAATGAACTGTTGGGTCTATTCACTGTGAATAAAAAATGTGGTATACAATAAAATGCAACTCACCATAATGCAGTTCACAGTAATAAGTACAACACAACACAGTGAATAAAGGAGCAGTACATCCTACAATCAATGCTTTGTAACCAACCACACAAATTCACTGTTGGGACATTACAGCATTGTATAAACTACTGCATTGCTCTGTATGTGGCGTTTTTGTGCACTGTACAGCAGTAAATATCTTTCCCTCAAAACACTCTATCAATTGTCCTTATCTACTCTAACTCTAGCACACACTGATAAAATAAATCTGAGAAATCTGACTTTTATAAGGTAGGGGCAGGTCGGTTTAAAAACAAACATTTTTGCCTTTCTAAGTATCTGACTGCAACTCAGATGCTAGGAAATTAATGACTGATAATAGGTTGCTATGGTGGCAAATAAACCTATTTGTCTTTCTGTTTTGTGAAACTGTGAACAGCTAGGGTTCAGGAAGATTTACCTCTCTCTCTTGCAAAGCACCCTTGCAATGCTGACAAATATGTGGCCTGGTATTGTACAGGACACTTAATGCCCTCCCTTTTCTGGCCACCCAAAGTGTTTGCCTAGATAATGTTATGGGTAGAATATTAAGGGGAACTTAATGTAATTTTTTTTCAAGTTATTTGTGTCACTTTTAAAGGACCACATTGTACTGTTCAATCACACCACATACAGCTTTAAGACATTTCACAGTCATGGTTTTTAAATGTTTTTCATTGGCCTTTATGCTGCATGAAATGACCTATTCTTTGCATTGGAACATGTCCCCCATGGCAGTGCTGAGTTCCCCATGCCCCTTTTCTACAATACCATGTACATTTTTCTTAAAATGGTCAGAAATTTTTTCTTATTGGCGTTTGACGTTGATTTGGGGGTTAGTGGACATCCCACTGGATCCCAGTATATGTTTTTAGAGCTGTGGCCACCACTCCTTTGGAACCAGTGGCTGATCTTCTCTCCTGGCCTGACATGCCTCCTGCTCTGACTGACTGGGGATAGGGAGCCAGTTACTAGACAGCTATTTAGCCAACCTGCCTCCCCTGCCCTCTGGTTGCGCCGCTGTGGCAATTTTTTTTGACTGTCATAAACCCTGGTATTGTGATATAATTTACTTCCTGGTTCCCAACCAGTTATGCCTTGTTTTTCCCTTTCTGTCAACCTGTTTTGGATACACTTGTTGCTGACTTTTAACTCGGATTCATCTTTTGGATTGCTGCTAGCCTTGATCTTGGATTGCCCGCTACCTGCCCTGACCTTGGACTGTTAACTGAATTATGCTTTCTTGATACCTGACCTGATCTTGAAGCTGTTCTCTGGATTTTGCTACAAGCTACTGCCTTGCTGACCACTCACCGTCACCAGCAATAGTTCCAGACCTAGGCATTGAGCTGAGCATCACATCACAAAAAGTAGGTATGAACACACCCTATTGCTAGTTTTCTTGAAAGGCAAAAGTGTTAATTATGCTGTGAAAATCTGATATTTGCCATGGGGAGGGGGCATATGCTGTATTTCTTATCATGACTTTTCGATACACTCTCTATTTATCACCACTGCATTTTAATTCCTCTATAGGTCGAATTTCAAGGAGTCTAATCCAAATGCATACATCCAAATCTTCTGTTTTCTATTCATATTTCACATTCATATTGTTTTCATGCTGTGCATATTTATACAAAGTGGCAGCTGTAGCTTGATTGAAATCACAGTGTGGAAGCATTCATGCTGCTCCATTCAGGGATGATCTTTTTGGTGGGTTATATAAGGTTGACAGTATAGCATTTTTAACATAATATGCTTCTCTAACAATTTCTGAATATTCTCTACAATGTAAGTCATGAAATCATCTCAAAAATAACATTTATCAATTTGTTTATATAAATATTTTTTTTTTTTTGCTCATATTGGCCAAATATCCATAGCATTTGATTTTCCCTCTATTTGCCCTAGATAAAAATTACTTTGGATTCTCATTTCTCTGTAAATTACATTGACACGAGAATTTGCTGTAAATGTTATATTTAGCCTCCCAGCTAATTGTTACTGTGTATCTCTAGTGTATTGTGTTTGGGTTAATTATTTTATTACTTGCTAGTACTGTAATTAAAGGTGTGAACCTGCTTATATTGCTTAGGTTTCGATTTTGAGATCTACATAATAGAATAGTATACATCGAATAGTATACAACAATCGTAACCTTAAAAATGACCCTTAACCCTTCCTGTTCTTTCTGGCCTCTGCATTAGCAAAGTGCATGTAACCATGTACACCAAACAAATAGAAATGTCACATAGCACTGGCTGCGGCCAGCAGTGTTTACTCATCTGCCAATGCCTCCCCTCTCAACATCTTGATACATATGCTGGGTTCAAGACAAAGACAGGCAGTAAACAATAAAATGCAATAATTATTCTCCAAAACCACCTGAGCATATGGAGTACAGCAGTAGGAGGAAAACACATCAAATGAGTAAACAAAAAGCCAGCTTCCAAGGCCTTAAAAGGGCAAGAAAAATGTTTTTTTTATGTTCATCTTTGGTGTGTGTGTGTGTGTGTGTGTGTGTGTGTGTGTGTGTGTGTGTGTGTGTGTGTGTGTGTGTGTGTGTGTGTGTAGGGGTGGGGGGAGAGTGGTGAGCAAAAACTTTTCTTGCTTTTTATATATTTTATGTATGTATGGTAATTGTTGGTGTGACAACATTCAGCTATGAAATATGGAATTCTATTCCATGGGAGGATTATATGCTTAGCAACTGGCTGAGGCACGTGAGATTGAATATGCAAGGCTTGAACACACCAAAACTCCAAAGATTTAGGCATTATTTCATTTCATACATGCACAATGACTTTGAGTAAGAAAGTGTAATATGATTGATACCTGTGCAGTGATCTGATGTTGTATCCACCTTCATTCCTTCATTATGTTCCAGATCTCTTACCCAAAGAAGAAAAGCAGTAATAAGGCCCTATGTTGTTGGCATTTTGTTTGCATCAGGTGGGGTTTGCATTCCCAGGCACGTCTTATGCAAGTCATATCAATTCATTCTAAAAAGTCTCAGAAGTGTCTCAGACTAAAGTCAACCTGTGATATTGACACAAGTCCAAAGCCCTTCAGAACAGACCCTCAAACTGTCGCCTAAAAAAAGTTTGGCAGAACATTTATGCAGAGCAATAATATTATTAGTATAATAAAGACAATTCACAAAGAAAAAAAAAATTAAGCATAGCAAAACTGCATAAATACTAAATCCTCAACAATAGGAATCTGTGGAGTGCATTGGTGAAACTGTTCACTCAAATCAACCTTTTTTCTAGCTGTACTAGGCATTTTTGGTATGGTAACTTTATATCTTGATCCACTACAGTTTACAATGTCTGTCCAGCCATATCCATATGTCTTATTTCCTCTGGTCTCTATTTTGTGGTATCATAAATGTGCAGTACCATACAGCTGAGCCCAGATTTCAGAATTCAACACAATGTAGCTGGGTGCCCACCAGCTTGTGGAGCCCCCGCTGGCTCCCCCCTACCCCCCAGCATGGGGCTACATGTGAGGAGTGCCAGGCTGAGTATACTAGAGCTGGCTCCTCTCCTCACTGCCCAGGACATAGTGGGCTGGACTGATGTGTGCAACCCCCCCCCCCCACTTGAGCAGAGCAGATATACTGTAAGAGCTGCAGCTGCAAGCTGTGAGTGTCTGCCCGCTATTTCCACCCCACTCCTGCTTTCCCCTCTTCCTTCTGGCAGCAGGAATGTATCCAATCAGGGGCAGGTATGGAGCAGCCGCTAAGGGTCATGGGATATGTAGTCCCTAAAGGTCGTTATACAATACAAATCTTTGGGGACTATGGGCTGCAGAACTAAAATACCTAGGAATGTCTTGCACCACAGATGAGGAGAGAGTAAGAAGTTTTACCTGGGCAAATTTAATGAGAGAACAGAGCAGTGGAGACAGCCAGAGTGAGAGGACCATGCTACAGGTGCCATACCGGAGTAAGGAAGACTATGACTGTGCCATCAGAAACTCACGGCTTTGTGTGGGGAAGCCGCACAATACAGAGCAGTGACCTGAGAGCGGAGAACCACTGCCAGGACAAAGACCTTGCTGCACTGAATACCAAAATCGCCACGGGCAACCCAGGGCTGGGAGACACTTAATAAGAGGGACCACTACTGCTGTGTTGCTAGGTCTGATGAGAGAGCTTATACTGCATTTCATTTTTATTTGCATTCATTGTTGCTGATTTGCTAATTCAAGTATTGATTTCAGTATAGAACCTGATCTTAGTCACGTTAGCGTCGTTATTACCATGTCTAGCAGACTGTGTTCAAATCTACCTACAGTGTGATCATTATGTACTAACTTTGCTTACCATCAGCCCAAATCACAAGATAGGAACTGTTTGATTCATACCAAAAAACATAAACCCAAGGACCAGAGTGTTAGGCTAATTACACGATATTCAGGACAGCTTAAAAAAGGTTTGCCACATCATTCAGAAATATTGGCACCTCTTGGTGGCTGATGTGGTGGTTTCCAAATATGTAAATCCATATTCTCAAATTACATATAAAAGATGTTGATCCCTGAAAGACCAATTGGTCCATAATCATTTGCAGTCCAGGCCTAAGTCCATGACACAGGGAATTACTGGTACAGCACCTTGTAAAAAATGTAATTTGTGCAGTTTCATGATAAATACCAAAGAGATTATATTACCCAACGGACAGAAATATAAACCCGATTTCTAAGTTAACTGTCAATCTGTGGGTGTAATCTACTACATTGAATGTGAATGTAAAGCCTATAATGTGGGAAAAACTAAAAGATAGTTCGTCCATAGAATCAGAGACCATGTCTCTTTGGTTACAAAAAATAAATTAGAGACTCCTATTAGCCGACACATAGGCCTGTACCATGGCTTTCAAGCACCCAAAATGAATTTTTTTGTCTTAGAATATATACCTAAACATAAGAGAGGAGGGGATGTGGAAAGGCAGCTTCTGCAGCATGAAACTAAGTGGATACATACGTTGACAGCGAACAAATATCCTGGCCTAAACAAATCGATTAGTTTCAAGCTCTTCCTGTGATCTAGTCATGCTCTAAGGATTAAAAAGGTTTATCTATCTATAAATCCATAAATTATATTGTCATTATAGAGTTTTTGATTTCTATTATATGTATCCTATTTACTTTTCTTCTTGCTTTTTTCAGTTTTCTGCTTCGTTGTATAGCACATAATCACAAATTGTTGTCTATTAATGTGTTCTCTTTCTTGATTTGTTGTAACTCAAAAATGCATTTGACCCTTAGATGGTTATCAGGAAGCCCTCAAACATTTATATCTTTGGGTAATTTATTTAATACCTTTTTTTTTTTGCCTAATACTATGTGAATAAATACTTTATTTTGTCCACTAAATGGAGCGTGTATTAGAGTGGCCATGGAGGCAATGGGTAACCATACGAGTGCCCAGGGCGCTTTCATCCAGAGCAATCGATTCAGAGCCTTTGTCCCAACTCTGTGCCCTTGTTTGGTGCCGCCTGGTTTTGGCTACCTCTATTGCTGCTTCCCAGAATGTTTTTCCTCTTTAACATAGTGGCCCATTTGCTTTGGGGCAGTGTTGCTGAGGAGCTGTACAGGAGGCATCTTAGCATGCCCCTGCCTGGCCTACCTGTTGGTAGATTTTCCAACATGGCCCTGGATGTCTGTTGCACATGCGCATGACGTTACAACCGTTTGCCATTGCGCATGCGCCGCAGCCTTTTTGACACCTGCACCTCCCTCGGTGCCATTAAACACAAATGTAGGTGGGGAGGGGTATACAAAACCCCCCAGAAGGTCACTTTTTGCAGTGACCTGTCAAGGAGAGACCTATCAATGCCAGAGTACTAACCAGAGGTAACTAGTTCTGCAAGTTTTGTTAGACCAACATTAGTATAACTTATGCTTTGACCACCTCGGTGGGGGAATTTTTTATCTACTAGTTGCTTACTCTCTGACCAACTTGTAGGGAGGATTTCTTTATATCAGTACTGTTTATGCTTTATCTTTAAACTTAGGTGGAGAGATATTTGCCCTAAAGTCACTTACTGAAGATTTTAATCTAGAATACATCCTTAGAATTGACCTGATCTGCATACTCTCTGGCAATCTTCCCTTTTTGGTCTTCTGGTCCGTTTTGGTTGCACTGTCCCTGGTCTAGACCTGGCATTCCTGGTGGGTTGATTTTTTCAATGTCCTGGCCTTATATACATCAGAGCGAATATATATATTTTTTCTATCATTTTTTTTTTACTTTTTTTTATTTTTACTTGCAGTACAGTGTTCCCCCTTTGCGTAAAGATTTTACTGTGGATTCCATATTTTTCCCTGCGGTTTCACTGATATCTTCTCCTAACCACTCTTTTGATATGCAGTATATTATTATTATATGCACAGTTAGGTAAGAGGGCTTCATAATTGGTGGTCATCGATTCACATACATTGTTAAAAAAACAATAATTCGTACTGTTGTAGAAATCTACCTGTATCTATGGTAATGTGTTTACTGTGATTAATATGTTGTTCTTCAGTTTCATAGTTGTGAGGAAAATGTGTATCTTGAAATGCCATTTTGTAGTGTTCAGCTTAGCATAAGTCATCTCAGTATATATTAGAAGGTTAGAGTATCCCTTTATATCTCTTGGATTTATCTTTGCTTAGTGTTTCAGATTATAAATCACACATGCACTTTTTACGCCGGATATCTAGTCTGCGGTTAGAGATTAGAATCAAAGACAGGATGTTCTGCAAGTTAAAGACATGCAAGCTATAAGAGATGTTTTATACATATATTGATAGAACATTGCCAATATATCAGCATCAGCTATAATGCATAACACATATTTGCATTAATACCGCTTGAATACGTTTCTTTTTGGGATAGTTAACAATTGATAAGTGAATAGGAATTTTTTAAACATATTATTAAGTATGAGAGATGGTTTTGCAAAAGCTGAGATGGTTTTTGCTGAAGTTAAGTAACCGCAGAATGTACAGACAATGCTGAAGTAGGAACAGGGAAGTTTTTGTGGTAACAGATGGTATAAACTGGTGACACAATATAACATGTTATTTTTTTATGATCTTTGAACTATATTTGACTTTTTATATCTCTGGGGAGACTTTATAACCTGGTTAATTGATTGGCTAATTGAGCTAATTGGGAGTGGGGCGGGTTTCTGAGAAAAGGGGAGGTCCTGGGAGGGATAATTTTGTGGTTGCATAAGATAATTTTGTGGTTGTATAAGATAATTTTGTGGTTTAAGGCTATATATTCTTGACGATGTTTGAAAATAAACGCAGTCATTAGAACCAAGCTATTGTGTATGGTTTTCATTGATTGTCCGCTAGCTGAAGATTCTTCCACAGGACAAACCTAGGGTGCACCCAAACTCGGGATCCTTACAGAATGGTACCAGA
Organism: Pelophylax lessonae; assembly: GCF_965119305.1. Lineage (NCBI taxonomy): Eukaryota > Metazoa > Chordata > Amphibia > Anura > Ranidae > Pelophylax > Pelophylax lessonae. Next base: position 331,272,159 of record NC_138772.1, read on the forward strand.
AGTGGGGTACTGACTATCCTGGTGAGTGATATTTCTTCCATTTTTTCATGCTGGTTGAGATGTTGCTTTCCTGGATACAGTAGAACCCGGTACTATTATTAGTGTTGGCAGGTTATTGGTAGGTTAGTTTAGTTTTTGCATGGCTGTGACAGGCACAGATTAGTACACTGTGTTCTGTAGGTTTTCAGGAGGGGTGTAATCCTGGACGACATGCAGCGTGGCTGGCAGGGGACGGTGTTTTTATAGTAACACGCGTCATACGTTGGCAGGGATTTTCCAAATAGAGAATTAGTCTCATTTGGGGTTGGCAGGATATTTTCCAAACGAAGAGTTAGTCTAGTATGGTGTTGGCAGGACTTATTGAGTTTAAGGATCACTCAAGGAATTTATATAAAGTACAAGGAAGTACAAGGAAGTACAAGGAAAGTACAAGGAAGTACAAGGAAATATATATATATAAAGGTGAAATAAGATATATAAAGGAAAAGGAATATATGCACAGTAAGTGAAACTAATATATTGAAAAGTATATGTTTGTTTTTAACTTACTTGGTTTGTCTGTAGATTGAATCAATTGCGAAACATAACTGTACAGTCAGATTTGGGACAATATTGGTTGAATGGTACAAATAGTGGTATTTGTGAATACTTCTTATCAAACTCATAGATTGTGGTGCCCACATTGTCAAAGAAATTCTAAACGTATTTTAAGGGTATTTTAAAGTATTTATGTATTAAGTATTTATTGTGCTTGCTCAAGCTTATCACTAACATAATGCTAATTATACAACTGCTGCTATTTATAATCCGCATTGTGCTATTGTTTGAAGGAATATATAGAGCTAATTTTAGATTTTATTGAAAAGTCATGGGTAACGATTTGGGAAAGGATCCGGGTGGTGAGCCGGAGACCAGACCCACACCGTTACTCTTTGTATCAGGCACCTGTGGGATAACAGTTACTGATCCATTTTGGGCGAACATATATGAGCGCGGTCCGCAATTGGGAATTACGCGGCTCAGCGCTATAGGTCCTCGCAATGAAGGGGACTGGGCGGAGGTTAAAAAAATGGTGGGGCTTCACCCAAAATACAATTATCCCCCCGAGTGCCTGGGATGAAATGTATGTGATGCAATGTTGTAAGAAATGGGGAAAGGCATTAAAGGAATAATAAATAGTTAACTAGGGCTTTTAAGAGTAGGTCCTCATTACCCACAGTAATTGCTTGTAAGTAGAAGTCAGGTGAAACTGTCCTGGAGTTTTGGACAAGGTTTAGAAATGTATGGACTTATGAGGCCGGTTTAAGTGTCACCCAGGAGTGGCACAGCCTCATGATTCAGACATTTATCAGTAATTTTAAAGTCCCAGTACATGCTAAGGTTTCATACTGGGCTGAAAAAGACATGGATGGTTTTCAAAAAGCCATAATAGGAAAAATGCAGCTGGCTGTTTTTGATCTGCTGAAAGGAAAACAGCCTGTCAGCACGCATTTTCAAGGGTGTTATCAGAGAAGCAGAAGAAAGGGGGAATTCAGAGGCAAAGTAGGAAAATTTCAAACTAGGTCCCCCCCACAATTGAACAACCTCACAACAGCCTTACAACAACATCACAACAGTGAGTGTATTTACAGTGACATCGGGATCCAGGGGTATGGGCCATAAGTCCCCTGGATGTAGGATTGATTCCATGTCCCCCTTTGGAGGGAGGCTTGAATCAGGCATACATTAGATAGATTCTTGGCCGAAGGTACATTTAAAATAGTATTACCTCACAAGATAACACTACGCCCCTGTTGTGTATAAAGCATAGCAACCTCTGTGAACAGTAATAATAGTGAATAAAAACACTATTTTATTAGGCAAAACATATATTGCCGTTGTCGGCAGGATATTTTGAAGTTATTTTTTTTTATAGAACTATAGATAATGAAAAATTACATTTTGCGAATGGTCCCCTATGTGAAGGGGAGCCTTCCTGCAAAATTTTGAAAATTGGCTACTTGCCAAGAAAGCGTTCAAATGTCATATCTTTATTCCTATTAAAGTTATGGAATTTAATTTTTGGAATAAGAGTTACTGCAATTAGTGTGACCATTGGACCCTGTTGGCACAGAGCCAAAAATTTCAAATCAGATTAACTTTTTATCTGATTATAGCTTTTAAATTATATTTTATGGGTATCCTCTATTGAAAGAGGGGAACCTCTGGCCATATTTTTGTTAGAATGGCACAAAAAAAAAAAAACATTGGAAAATTGGCACTAAGCCAAAAAGTTTTTTTAGTTCTTTATCTGATCATAGCATGCAAGTGGTATCTGATGTGCCATCTCTACTGACAGCCATACCATCTGATGCTACCCACTTTACAGTGATTGGTTTAAGAAATGTTTTTTTTTTTAGCGTCCTATTGGACGAGGAGACACAGCCATCTTTGTTTCTTGTTTTTCAATCCAGGTAACTGACCTGGTGTAGAAATGCCATAGGGCTATGTGAGAAGTTTGCTTGTCTGCTCTATAGTTCTCCAGACCATACAAGAGGGGATGGACACCTGCTCATGGGTCAGTCCCGCTACAATATGTATATGACATATGTAGTCACTCTGTGGAGGCCAGTCAGATCGAGTGAGTTTATTGAGGAATGTACATGTATGTGGACACAAAGTGTCACAGGAATTATGACAGTAGTGTCAGGAGAGTGTTGTTTACCTTGGTTTTGTTCTCACAGAGGGTGATAGTAGAGTCAGTCACATAAGAGCTGCTGCTCTAGTGGGTCTTGCCAGCCCACAGTGGGTCTTGCCCGCCCACAGGATCATTGATTGTTATGGATCCAGACTGCTCCTATCTATAATAACATTTTGAGACAAACCACAGGTTCAAAAATGTCACAAGAAATGTTGAATGTGTTTATATATCTGAAAAATGCTATGGTTGTAGCGCCTGCACTGGGCCTCCCAAATCATGGAAATATGTTTTGTGTTTATGCAAGGGACAATTGTAAGACCATGACAGGTGTACTTGCCCAGGAGTATGGTGGTAGACTTTGCCCTAAAGTTTTTGTCCAAAGATGGTCGCAGTCCAGGTCTAAAGGCATGCCTGAAGTGACTCTGAACATAGCACATAGCATCTTGTGAGATGGTAATAGGGATGGCTACATCATTTACCCTAGGTAGGCCCCAGTTTTAAATGGGCTACTGGTATTAAAGAGTGTGTTACACCACAACATGATATGTAGACAGCCATTGAGGGAGCAGAGGATGTTTTTTGAAGATGGTTCCTGCTCCAAGCCAAAAGATCACACATTGTTAGAGCTACAAACGCATGTTACAGAACAGGTTTTAAGGAACTGGGTGGTGATTTAGGAAAGAGTAGAGAATAGCCTTTTTCTAAAAGAGGGGAGATCATGTATCCCCACAGCTAGCGCCGCCTCACTGTCTATTGCCTGGTATCGTGGAATAGGAGTAGGGGGTGGAAAAAAACATATGAAGTATTACTGAAGTTTTTTTTTTGCATTTGCAGGCCCACCTAAATTAGTGAAAGCATATGTTGCCAGATGCATCACCTACTAGGAACTATACAGACATTCCACATAAGGTCAAACATGAGCATTTCCAATACCCATCAACCCCATTTACAAATCTACAAATAGATTTTACATAAAGGCCAAAAGCAGGGAAGAAACAAGAGTTATTTTTAGTCAATAGTAGATGTGTTCAGCAGATGAGTAGAAGCTTTTAGGGCCACAAAAGGGAGATGCCCACACGGTGGCACACATTCTCAATCGGGAGATTATTCCTGGATGGGGATGCCTGCTTTGAATTAGTTCTAATAATTGTCCAGCTTTTATATCAAAAAGGATGCCAGGAACTAGTTAAAATCCTGAAAATAGATTGTCATCCCCAGAGTTCAGGTATAGTGGAAAGGATGAATTGGACAAGTAAAGAGAAGTTGAGAAAATAAAAAAAAAGGTAATTGAAACTTTGAATCAAGTGGAACGAAAAGGTTGCTCGCACCTTTCTCTTTCTCTTCACAGATGAAGCTGCCGCCACATCACAGGACCAAGGCTGGATTTCGTTTTTGGACCAAAAGACAAAGGTAGTCGCAGTGACCAGAATCGCTGTCCTTGTGGAAAACCAACAAGCCCGGATCCATGCCAGTCGAGTAAAAGGTCAAGGTGGAAGCAAGACACAGATAAAGGAGGTGAAACAGGTGTTGAAAATCCTCGAAGAGTGAGTGAAGCAGGTGTTATAGTCTCTGAAAAGTTGCAAAATGACTGTACTCATAACAAAGAACTTTGGCAAGCTGTGGATTTTGTTGGGGGCACTGGTATTTTTAGTGTTCATCCCAACCTGGATCATAACTAACTGTAAATATCAATTAGTGTATCTGTGGCCCCTTGGAGGAATTTGTGGGACCTCTAACACCATCAGCCCAGACATAGTATCAGAGACACCTCAGAAAAGGAATAAAAGAGCCCTGTCCCATAGTACACCCTCCCAGATAGCCATCACATGACACAATTTTAGTAGAATTCCTCTAACACACAAGTAGCTACTTTTATAGTGCCTTATGATAGGAGATTAGGCCTAGGAACTGTATTTATATGTGTCACGGACAAATATTGAGGAGACAATTGTGACTATTGGGGATCAGTGGGTTGGAACACGGGAGACGATTGGGAGTGCAAATCTACTTAAGGGGAACACTGTAACTACAGGGAAACAAAAGAGAAAGGCTCCCATAGGAAGTTATGACCCATATATATATATATATATATATATATATATATATATATATATATATATATATATATGTGCCATCGGGGTCCCAAGAGGGGTCCCTAATGAGTTCAAGGTGAGAGATCAGGTTAAAGACGGTTTTGAGTCCTTTATCTCTCCCCTTGTCACCATAAATAAAAATGTAGATTGGATAAATGATATCTATTATAATCAGCGGAGATATGTTAACTATATAAAGAATGCCCTAAAGGGCATAGCAGAACAACTAGAAGCCACTTCCCAGATGACATTCCAGAACAGAATGGCTCTGGATATGACCCACGCAGGAAAAGGTGGTACCTGTGTATATATTGATAAAGTAGATAGATGCTGTACTTACATTCCTGATAATACTGGCCCCAAAGGCAAGGTCACTCTGGCCATTCTGTGGAACTAAAGAAGAATTCTGGCATTGACAACCCTTGGGAATCAGTGTTTTGGATGGTTTAAAAGTTGGAAACAAGCCCTAGAGCAGCTAGGAATTATCATTGTTATTATATTTGTTATAATAGGTGTCGTAATATTTTGTGCAAAGCGATTAATTCCTCAGTCTGATAAGAAAGATATTCTACCCAAACCAAACTTTAGGGAGACAGAACAAGTAGCAAGACATTTGAACTTAGCAATACAAGAGTTCATAGACCCCTTACCATCTATTTTAGGGAATGTGCATCCTCGAGGTTTTAAGGACATGGATAGGATTCCCCACCATTTTCTGCTGATGCATGAATATGGTATACAACAATCACAGGGAAAGGGAGATTGTTGGGTTTGTTCTCATATGCATTCAGGAGAAAATATATTCCCAATGATAGCAAAACCATTATCTATAACACAGTTAATGAATAAGACATATGTGTTCACTGGACAGGCAAGACCAGACAATAGGCCATTTTTAATACAGGGATACACACAACCACCAAAATTTTGTTTTCTGAATGGGCACCCACTGAATAATGAAACAAACATTTATGCCAATGGTGAATTTTGTTATGACACAGATGTCAATTTACACTTCTGAACATGGAGAAATACAAAGCATTTAACTTGGTAGACATTACAGGCCTAAACACTGATACCACTGCTGACATAAATGCAAGGATGAGAAACTTGTCAATGTACAATATTTCTTTGTGCCCTAGATCAAAACCAACCTATAACAAGTCAGAGGTATATAAATGGTTAAATTTGGTGAATAAAACATTGGTACTTGACAGTAAGGTCAAATTGATACATATAGCGGAGTGGTTATGTTTAATTGGAATGTGAACAGATCTGACTACTCAAAAGATGATATCCGCCCCAAAACTACCAGAGGGTTGGGTAGTTTGCTGCGGGCTATGGTGTCACACCACTATTCCTTTTCCTAAGGGAGAAGAATCAGCCGGGTGGTGCTCCATAGTTAGATTGTTCCCTTACATGAGTACTGAGTCAGGAAGACGTGTGAGTATGGTGCCAGCCTCAGGGGTACTAACATTTCACGATCAGGGACGATATAAGAGGGCACTGACTAGTTCATGGGAGAAATTCTACTATCAGGGGGTACAGCACTGGCACTTATTAAGCTTGATGCATTTGCCGATATTATGGAAAAATGGATCAACACAACAACAAAGGATATAGGATTAATCAATGAAGAAATGAGGAAAATTAGGATGGAGCAGGAGGTAATTAGACAACGACAGGAAAGACTTATGATGGCAGTAACAGGTCTGTGTGATCAAACACAAAACAAACAGATATGTTGCATATATTTTCACAACTTCAACAAAGAGACTAAGGATGTTCAAGTACCAGATTATTATGACATTATTAATGGCCACCAACTAGAGAGAGACTTCAGGGAGAACTGCATAATCTTCCCAATGCCTGGAATCCATTTGATTCCAGGCATTGGGAAAAGAGGGGATTGTGAGGAAAATGTGTATCTTGAAATGCCATTTTGTAGCGTTCAGCTTAGCATAAGTCATCTCAGTATATATTAGAAGGTTAGAGTATCCCTTTATATCTCTTGGATGTATCTTTGCTTAGTGTTTCAGATTATAAATCACACATGCACTTTTTACGCCGGATATCTAGTCTGCGGTTAGAGATTAGAATCAAAGACAGGATGTTCTGCAAGTTAAAGACATGCAAGCTATAAGAGATGTTTTATACATATATTGATAGAACATTGCCAATATATCAGCATCAGCTATAATGCATAACACATATTTGCATTAATACAGCTTGAATACGTTTCTTTTTGGGATAGTTAACAATTGATAAGTGAATAGGAATTTACTAAACATATTATTAAGTATGAGAGATGGTTTTGCAAAAGCTGAGATGGTTTTTGCAGAATGTACAGACAATGCTGAAGTAGGAACAGGGAAGTTTTTGTGGTAACAGATGGTATAAACTGGTGACACAATATAACATGTTATTTTTTTATGATCTTTGAACTATATTTGACTTTTTATATCTCTGGGGAGACTTTATAACCTGGTTAATTGATTGGCTAATTGAGCTAATTGGGAGTGGGGCGGGTTTCTGAGAAAAGGGGAGGTCCTGGGAGGGATAAGATAATTTTGTGGTTGTATAAGATAATTTTGTGGTTGTATAAGATAATTTTGTGGTTTAAGGCTATATATTCTTGACGATGTTTGAAAATAAACGCAGTCATTAGAACCAAGCTATTGTGTATGGTTTTCATTGATTGTCCGGCTAGCTGAAGATTCTTCCACAGGACAAACCTAGGGTGCACCCAAACGGGATCCTTACAATAGTGGTTTTATATGTGGGACTCATTAAAGTCTCATGAAGAAGCCATTGGTTGGCAAAACATGTTGAGCGGGAGTCACCGCATGTATACACCAATCATAGAATTATTGTGCTATGTTTCTATTATATGCAAAATTGGTTTTAATTTTACTATCTCAATAAAATTTTGTTATACTTTTTATAAAATTGTGGTTTTCTTTGCACCGAAAAAATCCCATTCTCATCGAAAATTACAAAGGGGCTTCTTCGGGGGTTGGCACTACAAAAATATTTTAGATCATTGGTTGGCAAAACGACAGTACTTGATTGGGGCAAGTGTGACTGATATAAATATATGATTGGTTTATATGCTTCATGGTAGGGAGGCACTGTGGTTAACAGTTCTAAAGATCTGAGTGACATTAGTGACATTAAACCAAAATGTATTCATTTGTCCTGCATGGTTCCACTTTTTTATGGGTTCACCTTTTTTTAATAATTATCTTCCTCTGAGTCCCATCTTATGTCAAAAAAGCAAGGCATCTGCAAATGGGCATATGCAATGATACACAAAGACATGCAGTGGAGACTCTAGGAACAATGTGTAGGGGGGGGGGGGGGGGGCACAAAATATACCACAGTCAAAACTAGGGAAGCACTCATAATTTTCACCACTCTATCATGCCACTGAAAAAACAAAATAAGTATATATACTGTATTTATATAAAGAAAGTTACAAAATACAAGAGTAATGCAGTATGCAATGATATCTTTTGATTGTACTAACGTAACACCAAAAAAGACAAGCTTTCAAGAGTTTTCCTTTCTTCCTCAGGTATTGCTTCAGACCTGAGAAAGAGGAAAACTCTTAAAAGCTTTTCTTTACAGTTTAAAGCAATTTCAGAAAACCGTTTACCAAGTAATAACCCCGTAGTATTGGTGACAGTTTACGCAATAATAGCCCCTAGTATTGTTTCCAGTTTACGCAGTAATAACACCTAGTATTGGTGCCAGTTTACTCAGTAATAACCCCTAGTATTGGTGACAGTTTATGCAGTAATAGCCCCTAGTTTTGATGCCAGTTCACGCAGTAATAGCTTGTAGTATTGATGCCAGTTTACGCAGTAATAGCTCCTAGTATTGGTGCCAGATGGCACAGTAATAGCTGCTAGTATTGGTTTCAGTTCACGCAGTAATAGCCCCTAGTATTGGTGTCAGTTTGTGCAGTAATAACCCCTAGTATTGGTGCCAGTTTACACAGTAATAATACCTAGTATTGGTGCCAGTTCACACAGTAATATATCCTAGTATTGGTGCCAGTTTGTGCAGTAATAGCCCCTAGTATTGGTGTCAGTTTACGCAGTAATAACCCCTAGTATTGGTGCCAGTCCACACAGTAACAACCCCTAGTATTGGTGCCAGTTCACACAGAAATGACTCCTAGTATTGTTGCCAGTATGTACAGAAATAACTCCTAGTAATGGTGCCAGTTTATGCAATAATAACCCCTAGTATTGGTGCCAGTTTACACAGTAATAGCCCTAGTATTGGTGCCAGTTTACACAGTAATAACCCCTTGTATTAGTGCCAGTTTACACAGTAATAGCTCCTAGTATTGGTTCCAGTTTATACAGTAATAGCCCCTAGAATTGGTGCCAGTTTATGCAGTAATCACCCCTAGTATAGATGCCGGTTTACACAGTAATAACCCCTAGTATTGGTGCCAGTTCACGCAGTAATAGCTCCTAGTATTGGTGCCAGATTATACAGGAATAACCTGCTAGTATTGGTGCCAGTTTATGCAGTAATAAAGCTTAGTATTGATGCCATGCTCCCAGCATGGAGGAGGTAGGGAAGAATAGTGAGACCTGCCAACCACAGTGATGAAAGTGTTCAGGCCAGCCGCAACAGTGGCAGCAGTCCTAACACTTATCAACTTCATGGGAGAGCTTTATGATTTTCCCATGGGTCTCCTGATGCGCTACAGCAGTAATAGCCCCTAGTATTGGTGCCAGTTTATGCAGTAATAGGCTCTAGTATTGGTGCCAGTTTACACAGTAATAATCTCTACTATTGGTGCCAGTTTACGCAGTAATAGCCCCTAGTATTGGTGTCAGTTTAGGCAGTAATAACCACTAGAATTGATGCCAGTTTACACAGTAATAACCCCTAGTATTGGTGCCAGTTCACGCAGTAATAGCTCCTAGTATTGGTGCCAGTTTGTGCAGTAAAAGCCCCTAGTATTGGTGCCAGTTTACACAGTAATAGCCCCTAGTATTGTTGCCAGTTTACGCAGTAATAGCCCCTAGTATTGGTGCCAGTTTACACATTAATAGCCTCTAGTATTGGTGCCAGTTTATGCAATAATAGCCGCTAATATTGGTGTCAGTTTACGCAGTAAAAACCCCTAGTATTGGTGCCAGTTTACACAGTAATAACCTCTAGTATTGGTGCCAGTTTATACAGTAATAACCGCTAGTATTGGTGCCAGTTTATGCAGTAATAAAGATTAGTATTGGTGCCAGTTTAAACACTAATAAAGCCTCATATTGATGCCATGCTCCCAGCGTGCAGGAGGTAGAGAAGAATAGTGAGACCTGCCAACCACAGTGATAAAAGTGTTCAGGCCAGCCGCAACAGTGGCAGCAGTCCTAACACTTTTATCAACTTCATGGGAGAGCTTTATGATTTTCCCATGGGTCTCCTGATGCGCTACAGCAGTAATAGCCCCTAGTATTGTTGCCAGTTTACGCAGTAATAGGCTCTAGTATTGGTGCCAGTTTACACAGTAATAAACTCCAGTATTGGTGTCAGTTTAGGCAGTAATAACCACTAGAATTGGTGCCAGTTTACACAGTAATAACCCCTAGTATTGGTGCCAGTTCACGCAGTAATAGCTCCTAGTATTGGTGCCAGTTTGTGCAGTAAAAGCCCCTAGTATTGGTGCCAGTTTACACAGTAATAGCCCCTAGTATTGTTGCCAGTTTACACAGTAATAGCCCCTAGTATTGGTGCCAGTTTACACATTAATAGCCTCTAGTATTGGTGCCAGTTTATGCAGTAATAGCCGCTAGTATTGGTGTCAGTTTACACAGTAAAAACCCCTAGTATTAGTGCCAGTTTATACAGGAATAACCTGCTAGTATTGGTGCCAGTTTATGCAGTAATAAAGCTTAGTATTGGTGCCAGTTTAAACACTAATAAAGCCTAATATTGATGCCATGCTCCCAGCGTGGAGGAGGTAGGGAAGAATAGTGAGACCTGCCAACCAGAGTGATAAAAGTGTTCAGGCCAGCCGCAACAGTGGCAGCAGTCCTAACACTTTTATCAAGTTCATGGGAGAGCTTTATGATTTCCCCATGGGTCTCCTGATGCGCTACAGCAGTAATAGCCCCTAGTATTGTTGCCAGTTTACGCAGTAATAGGCTCTAGTATTGGTGCCAGTTTACACAGTAATAAACTCCAGTATTGGTGTCAGTTTAGGCAGTAATAACCACTAGAATTGGTGCCAGTTTACACAGTAATAACCCCTAGTATTGGTGCCAGTTCACGCAGTAATAGCTCCTAGTATTGGTGCCAGTTTGTGCAGTAAAAGCCCCTAGTATTGGTGCCAGTTTACACAGTAATAGCCCCTAGTATTGTTGCCAGTTTATGCAGTAATAGCCCCTAGTATTGGTGCCAGTTTACACATTAATAGCCTCTAGTATTGGTGCCAGTTTATGCAATAATAGCCGCTAATATTGGTGTCAGTTTACGCAGTAAAAACCTCTAGTATTGGTGCCAGTTTACACAGTAATAACCTCTAGTATTGGTGCCAGTTTATACAGTAATAACCGCTAGTATTGGTGCCAGTTTATGCAGTAATAAAGATTAGTATTGGTGCCAGTTTAAACACTAATAAAGCCTCGTATTGATGCCATGCTCCCAGCGTGCAGGAGGTAGAGAAGAATAGTGAGACCTGCCAACCACAGTGATAAAAGTGTTCAGGCCAGCCGCAACAGTGGCAGCAGTCCTAACACTTTTATCAACTTCATGGGAGAGCTTTATGATTTTCCCATGGGTCTCCTGATGCGCTACAGCAGCGATAGCCCCTAGTATTGTTGCCAGTTTACGCAGTAATAGGCTCTAGTATTGGTGCCAGTTTACACAGTAATAAACTCCAGTATTGGTGTCAGTTTAGGCAGTAATAACCACTAGAATTGGTGCCAGTTTACACAGTAATAACCCCTAGTATTGGTGCCAGTTCACGCAGTAATAGCTCCTAGTATTGGTGCCAGTTTGTGCAGTAAAAGCCCCTAGTATTGGTGCCAGTTTACACAGTAATAGCCCCTAGTATTGTTGCCAGTTTACACAGTAATAGCCCCTAGTATTGGTGCCAGTTTACACATTAATAGCCTCTAGTATTGGTGCCAGTTTATGCAGTAATAGCCGCTAGTATTGGTGTCAGTTTACACAGTAAAAACCCCTAGTATTAGTGCCAGTTTATACAGGAATAACCTGCTAGTATTGGTGCCAGTTTATGCAGTAATAAAGCTTAGTATTGGTGCCAGTTTAAACACTAATAAAGCCTAATATTGATGCCATGCTCCCAACGTGGAGGAGGTAGGGAAGAATAGTGAGACCTGCCAACCAGAGTGATAAAAGTGTTCAGGCCAGCCGCACCAGTGGCAGCAGTCCTAACACTTTTATCAAGTTCATGGGAGAGCTTTATGATTTCCCCATGGGTCTCCTGATGCGCTACAGCAGTAATAGCCCCTAGTATTGTTGCCAGTTTACGCAGTAATAGGCTCTAGTATTGGTGCCAGTTTACACAGTAATAACCCCTAGTATTGGTGCCAGTTCACGCAGTAATAGCTCCTAGTATTGGTGCCAGTTTGTGCAGTAAAAGCCCCTAGTATTGGTGCCAGTTTACACAGTAATAGCCCCTAGTATTGTTGCCAGTTTACACAGTAATAGCCCCTAGTATTGGTGCCAGTTTACACATTAATAGCCTCTAGTATTGGTGCCAGTTTATGCAGTAATAGCCGCTAGTATTGGTGTCAGTTTACACAGTAAAAACCCCTAGTATTAGTGCCAGTTTATACAGGAATAACCTGCTAGTATTGGTGCCAGTTTATGCAGTAATAAAGCTTAGTATTGGTGCCAGTTTAAACACTAATAAAGCCTAATATTGATGCCATGCTCCCAACGTGGAGGAGGTAGGGAAGAATAGTGAGACCTGCCAACCAGAGTGATAAAAGTGTTCAGGCCAGCCGCACCAGTGGCAGCAGTCCTAACACTTTTATCAAGTTCATGGGAGAGCTTTATGATTTCCCCATGGGTCTCCTGATGCGCTACAGCAGTAATAGCCCCTAGTATTGTTGCCAGTTTACGCAGTAATAGGCTCTAGTATTGGTGCCAGTTTACACAGTAATAAACTCCAGTATTGGTGTCAGTTTAGGCAGTAATAACCACTAGAATTGGTGCCAGTTTACACAGTAATAACCCCTAGTATTGGTGCCAGTTCACGCAGTAATATCTCCTAGTATTGGTGCCAGTTTGTGCAGTAAAAGCCCCTAGTATTGGTGCCAGTTTACACAGTAATAGCCCCTAGTATTGTTGCCAGTTTACACAGTAATAGCCCCTAGTATTGGTGCCAGTTTACACATTAATAGCCTCTAGTATTGGTGCCAGTTTATGCAGTAATAGCCGATAGTATTGGTGTCAGTTTACACAGTAAAAACCCCTAGTATTGGTGCCAGTTTATACAGTAATAACCTGCTAGTATTGGTGCCAGTTTATGCAGTAATAAAGCTTAGTATTGGTGCCAGTTTAAACACTAATAAAGCCTAATATTGATGCCATGCTCCCAGCGTGGAGGAGGTAGGGAAGAATAGTGAGACCTGCCAACCAGAGTGATGAAAGTTTTAAGGCCAGCCTCGACAGTGGCAGCAGTCCTAATACTTTTATCAACTTCATGGGAGATCTTTATGATTTTCCCATGGGTCTCTTGATGTGCTACAGTACAGTGCACCTCTCCATCCAGGACTCCTTCCTTCCTTCCTTTCCTTCCCTCTGCCACACCCCGCGGCAAAACTAAGGGGGAAGGCTGCTGCAGCACACCTCTCCATCCGGGACTCATGCCCCTACAGCAGGGGTGCCCAACCTTTTGAGGAGTAAGGGCCAGTTTAGTGACTTGGTAACTGGTCGTGGTCCACAATGAGTGGAGCAGGCAGATGACAGGTTTGTGTCCAGTCCACTCAGCATATGCAGAATTGACACGGACACAGCCTGCTCTACTCTATGGGCCCTCTGATCCTATCTGATTCGCCCAGACAGAAAGGGATGGATCCCCTTCTGTTTTTTTAGGTGGATTGGATTGAAGATAGGTGGGTGTAAACAGGCACAAGTCTGTTTACATCTACCGCTCTATAGAGGCGAATGGAGGGTCAGACTGGGTCCACCTGAAAAACAGACAGGCGGACCCGATAGGATCGATTGTGTGAAAGGGGCCTAAGGCTGCTTTCACATGGATGCACTGCGGTTTACCTGCACCTCAACTGACCTCTACCTTCACTTCTTCCTTAGGATTCCTGCAGGTATCGCTGGCTGCTGCTGTCTCATGGTGGGTATAGCTGGTGGCTGCTGCTGTCTGTCCTCCAGGGCTTGTACTGCTGGATGGTACTGCTGGAGGGTACTGCTGGCTGGTACTGTTGGCTACTGCTGGTGGGTACTGCTAACTGGGACAGCTGAATCCTCTGAGACACCAATGGAGGTGTGACAGGAGCAGCCCTGGAGGAAACATGCGGCTGCAGTAGAGAGCAGAGCCGATGCTTCCTGTATCACTACAAATTCAAAGAAATATACCCCAGCTATGTGAAAACTTAGAAGTGGTTTGCCAACATCCCTGGACTGAACAAGCAAAAAATGGGGGGTCCCCCTAGGGTGTGGGACTTTAACGGCAAACACACTTCCACAGATGTGTAAAAGTAAAAATATTTTTATTAACAAGTTTAAAATAGATCTCAATGGATCTGAGGTATTACATAAATGATATAGAGAACAAAAAAGGTATGGTAACACAAATAATTTGAAAGAAATAATGATGCATATACTCAAAGGTATATGTTGGTTTCTTGAAGGAAATCCTCCCACCCGACGCGTTTCAGGCACGCAGGCCTTTCTTCAGGGGTCTGGGAAGTGGGGAGGTTTTGTGATTTCCTGCATAACATAGTAGATATTGTATAAATTGATTGCATAACAAATTATGTCAGTTTCAGTATATTTCAAATATTAAATGTTATACCTGTAGAAGAAATCTGGATATAAAAGTTTCGTACCTGTAGGTTGCTTGAAATGTGACAAGAGAGTCACTGCTGGTAAGAGTAAGAGAAAAGAGGGGTTCCGCTGTGCTGAGTGCCGAAGTATGCAAAAGTATGCACCCCTAGGTCCCTGAGGGTCCCTCAGGGACCTAGGGGTGCATACTTCGGCACTCAGCACAGCGGAACCCCTCTTTTCTCTTACTCTTACCAGCAGTGACTCTCTTGTCACATTTCAAGCAACCTACAGGTACGAAACTTTTATATCCAGATTTCTTCTACAGGTATAACATTTAATATTTGAAATATACTGAAACTGACATAATTTGTTATGCAATCAATTTATACAATATCTACTATGTTATGCAGGAAATCACAAAACCTCCCCACTTCCCAGACCCCTGAAGAAAGGCCTGCGTGCCTGAAACGCGTCGGGTGGGAGGATTTCCTTCAAGAAACCAACATATACCTTTGAGTATATGCATCATTATTTCTTTCAAATTATTTGTGTTACCATACCTTTTTTGTTCTCTATATCATTTATGTAATACCTCAGATCCATTGAGATCTATTTTAAACTTGTTAATAAAAATATTTTTACTTTTACACATCTGTGGAAGTGTGTTTGCCGTTAAAGTCCCACACCCTAGGGGGACCCCCCATTTTTTGCCTGTATCACTACTGTCACAGGCAGAGTACATTTGGTGTCACTCTGCCAGTGACAGGAGCGGGAACTACAGTGGGGATCGAAAGTTTGGGCACCCCAGGTAAAAATTTGTATTAATCTGCATAAAAAAAACCAAGGAAAGATGGAAAAATCTCCAAAAGGCATCAAATTACAGATTAGACATTCTTATAATATGTCAACAAAAGTTAGATTTTATTTTCATCATTGACACTTTCAAAATTACAGAAAACAAAAAAAATGGCATCTGCAAAAGTTTGGGCACCCTGCAAAATTTATAGCATGCACTGCCCCCTTTGCAAGGCTGAGACCTGCCAGTGTCATGGATTGTTCTCAATCATCGTCTGGGAAGACCAGATGATGTCAATCTCAAAGGTTTTAAATGCCCATCTGACCTTGCCCCAACAATTAGCACCATAGGATCTTCTAAGCAGTGGTCTAGAAAACTGAAACTGAAAATGGTTGACGCTCACAAAGCTGGAGAAGGCAATAAGAAGATAGCAAAGTGTTTTCAGATGTCAATGTCCTCTGTTCAGAATGTAATAAGGAAATGGCAGTCATCGGGAACAGTGGAAGTTAAAGCAAGATCTGGAAGACCAAGAAAAATATCAGACAGAACAGCTCGCAGGATTGTGAGAAAAACAATTCAAAACCCACGTTTTACTGCACTATCCCTCCAGAAAGATCTGGCAGACACTGGAGTTGTGATACACTATTCCACTATAAAGAGATACTTGTACAAATATGGTCTTCATGGAAGAGTCATCAGAAGAAAACCTCTTCTACGTCCTCAACACAAAAATCAGCGTTTGAACTTTGCAAAAGAATATATAGTCAAGCCTGATGCATTTTAGAAACAAGTTCTCTGGACCGATGAGGTTAAAATTGAGCTTTTTGGCCGGAATGAGCAAAGGTACGTTTGGAGAAGAAGGGGCACAGAATTTAATGAAAAGAACCTCTGTCCAACTGTTAAGCATGGGGGTGGATCAATCATCCTTTGGGGTTGTATTGCAGCCAGTGGCACAGGGAACATCTCACGAGTAGAAGGAAAAATGGATTCAATAAAATTTCAGCAAATTTTGAATGGTAACTTGATGCCATCTGTGAAAAAGCTGAAGTTAAAGAGAGGATGGCTTCTACAAATGGATAATGATCCTAAACACACCTCAAAATCCACAGGGGATTACATCAAGATGCGTAAACTGAAGGTTTTGCCTTCACAATCTCCTGACCTCAACATAATTGAAAATCTATGGATAGACCTTAAAAGAGCAGTGAGTGACAGACAGCCCAGAAATCTGAAAGAACTGGAAGACTTTTGTAAGGAAAAATGGGCAAAGATACCTCAAACAAGAATTGAAAGACTCTTGGCTGGCTACAAAAAACGTTTACAAGCTGTGATACTTGCCAAAGGGGGCAGTACAAGATATTAACTCTGCAGGGTGCCCAAACTTGTGCAGACGCCATTTTTTTGTTTTCTGTTATTTTGAAAGTGTAAATGATGGAAATAAAATCTAAATTTTGTTGACATATTATAAGAATGTCTAATCTGTAATTTGATGCCTTTTGGAGATTTTTCCATCTTTCCTTGGCTTCTTTATGCACATTAATACAAATTTGTACCTGGGGTGCCCAAACTTTCGATCACCACTGTATACAGGAAGCCGTTCTTCAAAATAATTATCTGCGATGGCGGGTCAGGAACCCACAATCTTGGCTTACCAACCCACCATCCCAGAGCAAGAGGTGGGATCCTGTTGGGGGGCACATCTTATTGTTGGGGGGGGCATGTCTTCCTCTGCCCCCCCCCCCAGTGACTGAGAGAAAAAACAGGTTATTTCTCTTTTTTTTTACATTTTGGGACATTTTATATACTCATGTTATATTTTTCTCTGTAGTATCCAGTTATATCCAGATTAAATATGTGCATTTGCATTCGAGATAGGGGGTCACTATTAGAAGTTTTCAGCATAGAGCTAACGCTTACCCTCCCTGTAAACCTAACACCAACCCTCCCTTATGTAAAGATAACTACTAGTTACATATTCATCTATCCTGCACCAATAGCTTTTGCACCAAAGATCTATCCTTCTTGAACCAATAGATAGATAGATTGATCTAAACCTTATATTGCATTTAATATATGAGGAATAGCAACAAGTCACACATCTAAATTGTGTTCTCTTTCCTATATTTCCAGTAATTTAAATATGCAAAATGTAAATTTCATACTATGTGTCGTTGTTAGCAAAATAATTGGTTATCAGAGTAGGAAACTTCGTATTACTGTTGATCTATAAAACTTTTACAACCCAGTCTGATTTGCACAGAGATTACATCTCCAAAGCTCACTGCCAAAGACACATGTTAATAAGCTCACAACTTTTAATTAAGCAATATGTATAAGTAGATTCCCATTAACCAGTGATTTGTGGGCTAGTTCATTACAGTGGGTTTCAGGCACAAGACACATATCCAATACAAATCAAGCACCTGAATATTATCTGGCTTAATGTGAACAAGCCTGTTACATTTTAAAACTGGTTTACAAAGTAATTTCTTGTGGACTGATTTCAGCTGAGCCCAGAGCATCATGATGTGATGATCATGATAGGCTTAATATTATAGTTTCCTCTTTCAGTTATTGATCATACTGTAGCTTTAGTTAAATGATATTTTTGTTGTATTCTTATTTTATTTATTGAAAAATGTGTTCCTAACAAATACACATACTGTATAACATAAAAAATATCAATACAAAACAAGCCACGTCCAACAAGTACAACACGGAACCCACCCCAGCATTACATGTTTAAAGTATAACTCCACTTTTGTTGAGAAAAAACATTTCCCTCTGGGTAATCTATGTACATTACAAGGATTATAACACCCTTTGTTGCAGATTCCTACCTTTTGTTATTCTGAAGAAATCCCTGTGTGTTTCTCTGTGCCCCTGTGGGAAAATAAATCTAATGGCAGTGGTTTCATAAATATCAATCAGCTGTGCACCTGCAGGGCACTAATGAGGAAATATGAGGGCCTGCACAATAACAAATCACCCGCACTTTCAGGACTCATAAACCGTGTCACCCTTCCCAATGTGTTTCGTCATAGATGACGATGTCCTGGGGTACGGTTGACGCACCACACCATCACCATATATAATAGAGCTAAGCCTCGATTTGAGTCCCGAGTAGAGTTGAACGAACACCTGGATGTCCGGGTTCGGCGGGTCCGGCCAAACATGAAAAAAAGTCCGGGTTCGTGACCCGGACTTAACCCGAACTTTACCCCGATCCAGAACTCCATTGAAGTCAATGGAGACCCAAACTTTTGAGCACTAAAATGGCTCTAAAACAAACATGGAAAGGGCTAGAGGGCTGCAAATGGCAGAAAAATCATCTTAAGAGCATGGCAAGTGCTCTGCAAACAAATGTGGATAGGGAAATAACTTAAAATAACATAAAAAAACATAAAAATAAAAAATAATCATCTTGAATGATGTAGGAGGAGGACGAGGCCTATATGGAGTAGGAGGTTGAGGTGGCGGAGGATATGGCGGTGTAGGTGGAAGCGGCTGCGGTGGGGGAGGAGGAGGACGAGGCCCATATGGAGTAGAAGGTTAAGGTGGCAGTGGATGTGGCGGTGTAGGTAGAAGCGGCAGTGGAGGAGGATGAGGTAGCCAACACTGGTTTTTGTTTTTAATTTTATTTCTTTTTAAATTAGGGTACACCCCAAAATAGTGAGAAAGATCAAAAATACAACAATGGCTGGGAAAGGACGGTATACATGTCTATTCTGCAAAGATACGGACAAGTCCTGTGGGATCCATGCCTGGTTCATTTTAATGAACGTGAGCTTGTCCACATTGGCTCTGGACAGGCGGCTGCGCTTGTCTGTGATAACACCCCCAGCCGTGCTAAATACACATTCAGGCAGGCCAGCACCTCCAAGGTGTAAAGGGCAAGCTCAGGCCATGTGCCAAATTTGGAGACCCAGAAGTTGAAGGAGGCAGACCAGTCATTCAGTACGTTTATAGTACGTAAGGAACGGTAAGGAACTGTATATGGTATGTGGTATATGGTAAGGAACGGTGATGGCGGTGGGGGGGATTTTTTCCCCCTTCTGGGTTGAGTCTGGCCTTGGAAAAGGTATGTGTCCCTGGTTGTGGGCCGGGCTCTCCCAAAGCTGTCTAAATTCTGAGGCCTTCTGGTAGGGATGGGGCTGCACTGGTCTTGCCAGGGACCGGGATTCAGAAAAGCCTGTGGTGTATGTGCCCCTGGAGTGGCAGTCCAGGGGTGCCATAATTCACGGTGGATGGAAACACTATGAGTATGGCACCAAGGACACTGCACTTCCTACACACGTTTTTCATACCTGCCTCTAGGGCCGGGCCTTTTGGTTAGGAGTCAGGACCAGAGGAATTTTTTATTCCTGGCTGAAGGGCCTGCCATAGTATTGCAACGTGGCACTAACCTTGCACTTCTCCACTGTCCCTTTCCCCACTTTTATGTGTTGTGTGTCTCATATTTTGTGTTTTTTATTGTGGCAGTACACTTTATTTTGCACAGCGTGATTAGTAGGGTGTAGGTCCTTGGGCCTGTTCCTGAAAGTCTTGGGAGGGGGTGGATATGGCCTTCTGGCTTGGTTCGCTCTCTCTCATGGGGTCCCTCTTCGGGAGAGCCCCACCTAGTACTTGGGGTGGTCTGTTTCAGCAGACCTCCTAAAGAACGGGGCTGCCTGGTTTCGGCCAGGTTAGCCAGTGTAAGTACCCCAGTCCCTGTCAGGAACCTTGCGCCCCGGGGGATCAGGGTCAAGGACCATGTGTACACCCTGTGCACTTTTTGTGTTTCACTTTTTTGGTGTGCGCTTTTTTATGCACCCACCCGGTGATAGTCTGAGTGTGTTCACACACCACGGGCTTAAAAAAAAACAGCTGGTGATCCTGGTTGTTGTGGCGTGCCGACAAAGCTTTTCCACATTTCATAAATGATAACCCTGCCCTATGAGGTGCTGGCGGTGCCCTGGCTGCGTTAGCGACCTCCTCCTCCTCTGCCTTCGCCTTGTGCTTCCACTGTGCCCCCACTGTCAGGTGGGAATGCCACCAGCATTGCTTCTCGACCTTTTGGCTAAGATCAAGTGTAGTATCTGTTGTTATCCGTTATCTGGGTGCCACCCTGCTGTGAACATGGTTCCACCTCCTCCATCTCCTCCTCCTCCTTTTCCTTGTCATCCTCCAGAACTGTGCCCTTGCTGGACAATTGTGTACCTGGTGTTTGTGGGTGCAGGTACCCACCCTTGGAGCCACTTGTGAATGACTGCCCTGAAAGCCTTGGAAATTATCACTGCTCCGGATGCGGAGGCGGTAGAGGATGAGGATGAGGAAGCAGAGTAGGAGGAGTTAGCAGCAGGAGGCAAACTGAAGCACCCTGCAATCCTCGGTGGTGGAAACAAATTTAAAGGGTGTATCTCACAATAACATAATCAGCAAACGCTGCAAAATTATTAATTTTCCCCTAAATGGGTGTTTATTGAATAGTACAATAGAACAACAGTATCCAAAGGGTGTATCTCACACGTACAGATACAGACTAAGCCGCAATTTAATATCTTTCTGTCCCCTAAATGGGTGTTTATTAAAAAACAGTATAGAACAATAGTATCCAAAGGGTGTATCTCACACGTACAGATACAGACTAAGCCGCAATTTAATATCTTTCTGTTCTCTAAATGGGTGTTTATTGAATAGCAGAATATAACAACAGTTTTCAAAGTGTGTATTTCACAGAAACATATGCAGACTAGGCCGCAATTTTAATATTTTTTCCATACATGGGTGTTTTATTGAATAGCAGAATAGAACAACAGTATACAACAGGTGTATCTCACACGTACAGATGCAGACTAGGCCGCAATTTAATATTTTTCCCTAAATGGGTGTTTATTGAATAGCGGAATAGAACAACAGTATACAACGGGTGTATCTCACAGTAACATATGCAGACTGAGCCGCAATTAACTTTTTATCCCCTAAATGGGTTTTTATTGCAAAGCGGAATACAACAGTATGCAATGGGTGTATCTCACTGTACCATATGCAGACTAGGCCGCAATTAACTTTTTTCCCCTAAATGGGTTTTCATTGCAAAGCGGAATACAACAGTATGCAAAGGGTGTATCTCACTGTAACATATGCAGACTAGGCTGCAATTAACTTTTTATCCCCTAAATGGGTTTTTATTGCAAAGCGGAATACAACAGTATGCAATGGGTGTATCTCACTGTACCATATGGAGACTAGGCTGCAATTTATTTATTTTCCCCTAAATGGGTTTTTATTGCAAAGCGAAATACAACAACAGTATGCAATGGGTGTATCGCACTCTAACGTATGAATGAAAATCTGAAAAATAATTGTCCCCTTAATTGGTGCTTGTTGAATAGCAGATTTGAAATGCAGTGTCTAAACGCTGTAGTCACAGTAAAATATGAAGGAAAAACGTTTTTTTCTTTTTTAAATGCAGATTAAGCAGACACATATGCACTCAGTTTGCATGAAATGTCCGCTACACACCGCACACCTAACAGGTTGGATACTGTTGTTGTTCTATTCCGCTATTGAATAAAAAAACCCATTTGAATGAAAAACTGAAAAAAAAATTTCCCCTAAATACTGAAAAATAATTATTTTCCCCTTACATTGGTGCTGTTTGAAGAGCAGGTTAGAAAAGCATTGTCTGTCTAAACACTGTATGTCAAAGTAAAATATAAATGAAAAAAGTTTTTTCTTTTTTAAATGCAGATTAAGCAGGCACATATGCACTGAGCTTGCATTAAATGTGCAGCACCACACACCGCCCACCTAACAGACTGATAAAAGGTTTTTTTTTCTCCTTTCTCCTCCTCACTGGGCTCAGGTCAGGGCATAATGATTGTGCACTGCATCCTCACACAATACAATCAATGTAGATCGCTGTCTGATTAAAGAAGATTCTTCCTATTCTTTCCCTCAAGCAATCTACAGCCTGCCCCTCTAATAATCTCCTATCTCTCCCTCCGGGCAAAAAGATTGTGCACTGCACCCCCACACAATACAATCAATGTAGATCACTGTCTGATTAAAGAAGATTCTTCCTATGCTTTCCCTCAAAACAATCTCCAGCCTGACCCTACAACAATCTCCCTATCTCTCCCTTATCAGCATCAGGAACCTCTCCCTAGTATAGTTTGAGCAGAGTGACGCACTGCGCTATGTGACTCCAGCTTATATAGACTCTGGGTCACATGCTGCACTGGCCAATCACAGCCATGCCATTAGTAGGCATGGCTGTGATGGCTTCTAAGGGCACACTAGTTAATTGCTTGCTGATTGGCTGCCTTGCACCTGTTGAAACCGCGCCATTAAAACTGCTCCAAAACATCACATAACATTACCGAACAACGGACAGTACCCGAACATACAGTGAAATGTTCGGGTCTGTGTCCGGGTACCGAATACCCAAAAGTTCCGGTATGATCCCGAACAATACAGTCCGGATTCGCTCAACCCTAGTCCCGAGTACTTGGTGAAGCTTAATCCAAGCCTCATATTACACAATACGAAGATAAAAATACAATGCAAACACAAAAAGCCAAAACAGGTAATCTGGACTCTGGACATCCAGAAACCATAATTTCAAATAAGATGCACTCTATCGAACTCATACAGTCAAACCCTCTGACGTGTTAGGTAAAATTAACCCTACTGCCCTCCCATGGATGGAGGTAAGTATTACAATTTAGGTACTGGATGGCCAATATTGTCCATAGAGTTACATAACATCAAATTATGGGACAATATATAAAAATTACGTAAACTCCTTATTCCAATTAAAAGTAGAAAATATATATGTAACTCTCAATAAGAGTGTAAAGAACCCCTGAAGTCCAGACCATACTATTACATATTATTCTAAAAAGCATCAAACAAAAATATATGTATTCTTTTCTGATCCCAAGTCGGTCAATGCGTTTCGCAAGTCGCTTCTTTAGGACCATATAGGTGTAGGTGTACAACCATCATTCGCTTAAAACAAACAGATTTAATATTAAAATGCAATAATGTCAGCAAATCATATTACATCAATATAATGTGGTTGTTTAACAAAGTAACTCAATGAGGCAGCGTTTATCCGATTCCTGTGTGTAAACATCTGGGGGATGGACACAGGGGTGCAAATAGGACCCAAAAGCAATAAATGTTTCAATAAATGATCTATTCATAAAATATTTAAAGTTAGCATAAAATGTAGAAAAAGCACTCTTTATTAACTAAAGAGGGGAGGAAAAAAGATAGATGGAAAAAAATATGCTTACTATAAACATCTGATATAGATGGATTCATTTGCAGGTAGTTAGGCTGTATATCTATTGCTGTAGGTGAAAAAAACAAAATCCACACGGTCTGTTCGAGCTCGCTAAACATATTTTGCGATATATCCGATACATTTAAACAAAGCTGGGTGGAGCATATGGAGAGACTACATCTATAAAGGCATAAATAGATATGTTTTAATTTATTCCCATTAGCTATATGTAGTATTCAAAAGGTTAATATACTACTGTTATCCATAAGACACCATAGCTAATCTTGGGTATTTAAAATAAGGGAAAATAAAGAAGGTTCTCACAATTTAGCAGGAAATTAGAAATAAAGTATGGCGTGCTTCAGTGAAAAAAACAGAGGCATGGATGGTATTGTCCCCTAAAAGTAATGATGCTGATCAGTGTCCATTCAAAAATCAATATAATACCCTTTATTATACTATGTAAATATAATGGATATTACCTGTAGTGGGTATTTGCATTGTGTAAACCGCCGCCCTGTCGCACAACTCCATGGACTGGTTCTTATATGCTCCCCCACTGCGCCAAAACGGCAACACTACACATGTAGGCAGCAGTGACTGATGACGTCACTCTTCCTCCAGTGTTGTCACTGCATATGCCTTTCTTGGACTCTGTCTTTGTATAGGCATGAACCGTCTACAAACAGGATCAGATCAGGATTTATAAGAGGAGTTTTCTTTACTGGGAAGATTTGCTGCATTTTTTTCTATCATGAGTTCCAAGCAATTGTGATCACCCTCCTCTTCAAGGTCTTCTTCCCTCTTTGGGAGAAATGTGGCAGGGTTGATTGTAGTACATCTTCTCACTTCTATCTCTCCTAATAAAAGCAGGATTGCTTAATATTTTCTCAGCCTTGCTGATGACAAATGTTTGGTCTTTGCCCTTTTTAGGATTTAATTTGCTGCATATGTTGTAAGGATGAATCAGTCTTTGACAGTCTACACAATTGCAACCTTCTCAACTAGTAATGCAGCAGCTGCAACTGCTCTTACACAGTTGGTGTTCCTTGAAGGATTAGGTCCCGCTGTACGCTTCCATAGATAACTATGTGTGTCCCTGATGGTGACCTCTGAATAAGGACTCCCTTGCCTGTAGCTTCCTTGACAGAACAATATAATTGGAAGGGTTTGTTTTGGTCAGGCAATTTGAGAGCAGGTGCAATCTGGATATCAGCTTTCAACTGGTTGAATGCATCCTCCAATTCCTTTGTCCATTCAAAGGGTATAGTTAGGGCAGCTCAAATCCTTGGACATATTGTTAGACCCTATGCTGGTTCAGTGGGTCATGGGTTCCTCATGGTGCACGACAATGCCCTGCCTCATGTGGCGAGAGTATATAGCCAGTTGCTGGAGGATGAAGGAATTGATACCATTGAATGGCCCCCACGCTCGTCTGACCTGAATCCAATAGAACACCTTTGGGACATTATGTTTTGGTCCATCCGACACCACCAGGTTGCACCTCAGTCTGTTCAGGAGCTCAGTGATGCCCTGGTTCAGATCTTGGAGGAAATACCCCAGGACACCATCTGTCATCTCATTAGGAGCATGCCCTGACAATGTCAGGCATACATACAAACTTCTGAGTACCATTTTGAGTTGCTGCAATGAAATTTCAGCAAAATGGACTAGTCTGCCGTATCATTTTTTCACTTTGATTTTCGGGGTGTCTTTGAATTCCACCCTCTGTAGGTTGATCATTTTCATTTACATCAAACAATGTGGCATCCTTTAGTTCCTAACACATTACCCAGTCCATACCAGTATAGATATTCTGCATAGTATTTTTCCCCATTGAGATCTGATGTGTCTCCAAAGTGTTCCTTTCATTTTTTTTTTTGAGCAGTGTATATATACAGTGCCTTGCAAAAGTATTCGGCCCCCTTGAACTTTGTGACCTTTTGCCACATTTCAGGCTTCAAACATAAAGCTATAAAACTGTAATTTTTTGCGAAGAATCAACAACAAGTGGGACACAATCATGAAGTGGAACAAAATTTATTGGATATTTCAAATTTTGTTAACAAATAAAAAACTGAAAAATTGGGCGTGCAAAATTATTCAGCCCCTTTACTTTCAGTGCAGCAAACTCTCTCCAGAAGTTCAGTGAGGATCTCTGAATGATCCAATGTTGACCTAAATGACTAATGATGATAAATAGAATCCACCTGTGTGTAATCAAGTCTCCGTATAAATGCACCCGCACTGTGATAGTCTCAGAGGTTCGTTTAAAGCGCAGAGAGCATCATGAAGAACAAGGAACACACCAGTTAGGTCCGAGATACTG
This sequence comes from Pelophylax lessonae, assembly GCF_965119305.1. Taxonomy (NCBI): domain Eukaryota; kingdom Metazoa; phylum Chordata; class Amphibia; order Anura; family Ranidae; genus Pelophylax; species Pelophylax lessonae. The sequence continues at coordinate 331,298,331 of NC_138772.1, forward strand.
TTGTGGAGAATTTTAAAGCCGGATTTGGATACAAAAAGATTTCCCAATCTTTAAACATCCCAAGGAGCACTGTGCAAGCGATAATATTGAAATGGAAGGAGTATCAGACCACTGCAAATCTACGAAGACCTGGCCGTCCCTCTAAACTTTCAGCTCATACAAGGAGAAGTCTGATCAGAGATGCAGCCAAGAGGCCCATGATAACTCTGGATGAACTGCAGAGATCTACAGCTGAGGTGGGAGACTCTGTCCATAGGACAACAATCAGTCGTATACTGCACAAATCTGGCCTTTATGGAAGAGTGGCAAGAAGAAAGACATTTCTTAAAGATATCCATAAAAAGTGTAGTTTAAAGTTTGCCACAAGCCACCTGAGAGACACACCAAACATGTGGAAGAAGGTGCTCTGGTCAGATTAAACCAAAATGGAACTTTTTGGCAACAATGCAAAACGTTATGTTTGGCGTAAAAGCAACACAGCTCATCACCCTGGACACACCATCCCCACTGTCAAACATGGTGGTGGCAGCAGCATGGTTTGGGCCTGCTTTTCTTCAGCAGGGACATGGAAGATGGTTAAAATTGATGGGAAGATGGATGGAGCCAAATACAGGACCATTCTGGAAGAAAACCTGATGGAGTCTGCAAAAGACCTGAGACTGGGACGGAGATTTATCTTCCAACAAGACAATGATCCAAAACATAAAGCAAAATCTACAATGGAATGGTTCACAAATAAACATATCCAGGTGTTAGAATGGCCAAGTGAAAGTCCAGACCTGAATCCAATCAAGAATCCGTGGAAAGAACTGAAAACTGCTGTTCACAAACGCTCTCCATCCAACCTCACTGAGCTCGAGCTGTTTTGCAAAGAGGAATGGGCAAAAATTTCAGTCTCTCGATGTGCAAAACTGATAGAAACATACCCCAAGCGACTTACAGCTGTAATTGCAGCAAAAGGTGGCGCTACAAAGTATTAACTTAAGGGGGCTGAATAATTTTGCACGCCCAATTTTTCAGTTTTTTATTTGATAAAAAAGTTTAAAATATCCAATAAATTTTGTTCCACTTCATGATTGTGTCCCACTTCTTGTTGATTCTATGCAAAAAATTACAGTTTTATATCTTTATGTTTGAAGCCTGAAATGTGGCAAAAGGTCGCAAAGCTCAAGGGGGCCGAATACTTTCGCAAGGCATTGTGTGTATATATATATATATATATATATATATATATATATATGTTTGTGTTTTTATGTGGCCAGATTTAACCCTATCACTGCAATAGCCATCTTTGTGTTATTTTGCACACGTTTAAAAATAATTTAGGACCCAGGAGAATACATTTGTGGTAGTTACAAATATTTATGTTACACATTGTTAAAATTACAGATTATTAAGTGCAAATTTTCAGTAAAAATACATTTCTGGTAATTTTAGGGCACACATATGCAATATATTACCCAATATTTCAGAATATTGAAGCACAATGGGAGCCTCACAACTGCAGCTCCAGAAGTCTCCCAGAGGCACTTGCAAGGAAAACACTTTATTGATTTCTGTAGAGAGGCTGTTCACTGCTTGGAATAGATTGCCTCTCCATAGCAATGAATGGAGATTCTTCTCCACATGTCCATAAATAAGAGGAGCACAGAGAAGAGATGTTCAGAGTAGTGGCTGTGCAGGTTACCAGGCTATGGAGAGGAGATCTTGCAGATGTAAGTACAGGTGAATATAAGGATTTGAGGGGCTTGCTACAGAGTTGATAACTTAAAGGACAACTTTATTTAAAACAATATTTTAAACAATGACAAGTGTATCATTTATGTATCTGTATACTTTTATACCTGACTGCTGACCTTTTTTAGGATGGTTTATTTTAAAGAATGATCTGCTCCAAAAAGCTTATATTTTTAAGGCAATGAATGTGATTTTCACCATATACTGTCTTTACTGATGGTTAATCAATCACTGTCATTTACCTGTGGTGAATGCTAGGTGAATGTCAGTTTCAGTGCTTTAAAAACATGCCACTCAGTGAAAAAGCTGTGAACCAACCAGATTAAACAAATTAGATCCATGTACCTCTCAAGATACTAAGCCCCTATGTATAGGGATGATCGAACTTTTCAAAAGTTCGGTTCGACCAGAACACCCGAATTTTCCGAAAGTTCGGCCTGGATTTCAGAACCCCATTGGAATCAATGGGACCCGATCTTCGGTAATCAAAAAACACCATTTTGAAGCCCTAAAACCCCATAAATGCCCCTAAAAAGTGCATAGGGTTCTGGGTCATGCCCCAGGGACTATTAATCACACAAAAAAAGTTCTTAAAAATTGTCATTTTTGATAGAGAGACAATTATTGAAAAAATTATTGAAAAAAAAAAATGAGATTTCTTTGGATTTAGTGTCTGGGGGGTCTAAAAAGTGTACCTGTGAAGTTTCAGCTCTGTAGCATGTCCAGCACCATAAAAAAGTTCATTTGTATTAGAATTAATATAGAACAGGTTAGTAGCTTCGCTACTTTTACACCCTGCTTTTTGTTGCAGGCGTTTTATTGGGCTTTTTTGAGGACATGTTTGGAGTCAGGCATGACATCAGAACTTCTGTGTAGGGGTATATATACACACACACATGTATGTATATATACACATACACATATATAGGTGTGAAAGTAGCAGAAACCTATGCTTGCGCTAATGAAATAATTAACAGGCATATGGCTTCTCTGCTATAACACCTATATGTGTGTATGTGTATAAATACATATAAGTGTGTGTGTATATATACCCCTATGCAGAAGTTCAGATGTTATGCCTGCCTCCAAAGACCCCCAAAAAATGCCCAAAAGAAACGCCTGCTGCAAAAACACACCTGGGCGTTTTTGTAGCTGGCGTTTTTTTGGGCATTTTTTGGGCGTCTTTGGAGGCAGGCATAACATCAGAACTTCTGTGTAGGGGTATATATACACACACATGTATGTATATATACACATACACATATATAGGTGTGAAAGTAGCAGAAACCTATATTTCGCTAATGAAATAATTAACAGGCATATGGCTTCTCTGCTATAACACCTATATATGTGTATGTGTATAAATACATATAAGTGTGTGTGTGTGTATATACCCCTATACAGAAGTTCAGATGTTATGCCTGCCTCCAAAGATGCCCAAAAAATGCCCAAAAAACGCCAGCTACAAAAACGCCCAGGTGTGTTTTTGCAGCAGGCGTTTTTTTGGGCATTTTTTGGGGGTCTTTGGAGGCAGGCAAAACATCTGAAATTCTGTATAGGGGTATATATACACACACACACTTATATGTATTTATACACATACACATATATAGGTGTTATAGCAGAGAAGCCATATGCCTGTTAATTATTTCATAGAGCAAGCATAGGTTTCTGCTACTTTCACACCTATATATGTGTATGTGTATATATACATACATGTGTGTGTGTGTGTGTGTGTGTGTGTGTGTGTGTATACCCCTACACAGAAGTTCTGATGTTGTGCCTGCCTCCAAAGACACCCAAAAAATGCCCAAAAAAACGCCAGCTATAAAACCGCCCAGGTGTGTTTTTGCAGCAGGCGTTTTTTTTGGGCATTTTTTGGGGGTCTTTGGAGGCAGGCATAACATCTGAACTTCTGTATAGGGGTATATATACACACACACTTATATGTATTTATACACATACTCACATATAGGTGTTATAGCAGAGAAGCCATATGCCTGTTAATTATTTCATTAGCGCAAGTATAGGTTTCTGCTACTTTCACACCTATATATGTGTATTTGTATATATACATACATGTGTGTGTGTATATATACCCCTACACAGAAGTTCAGATGTCATGCCTGACTCCAAACATGTCCTCAAGAAGCCCTATAAACGCCTGCAACAAAAAGCACGGTGACAGGGGTGAAGCCACCATCCTGTTTTGTAAGTGTTCTAAGAGAAACAAACTTTTCTCTATAGCGGTCACCCTGACATGGAAGGGTTTTGTCACCCTGCCATAGCAGTCAGAGTCAGTTAACCCTACACTACACTACGGTCACCCTGGCACTTAACACTTTCCCTACAGAAACTAGAGTATTAAATCTAACTATAGTGGAAAATAGTATCCTAACTACACTTGATATCCCTTTCCTCACACTAATAATTGCTAAATGACACTTTGAAGCAGAAGTAACAGAACTGCTTGCACTCTCTTCCACGTCCATTGTATTACAATGCTAGAGATTTGGCGGGGCTATCTTATATACTGGGGGGCGTATTCACTAATGATTGGCCTCTGGACCCCCTAGTCACTCCAATCACATTTCTAGCATCCTCCTGCCCCCTCAATTGGCTTTTACTGATGGTTCTGGTCGAATCACGGGCTTTTAAAGCCCAGTTCCTGTCCCATTGCATTTTGGTCGGTTCTGGTTGACGAATTCCGAACTTTTTCAGCAAAAAGTTTGGAATTCGGCCGAATTTCGAACAGTCAATGTTCGGGTCGAACCGATGGTCGACCCGAACCGTTCGATCATCTCTACCTATGTATAGGAAATAGAACAAATATTATCAATCTCCTATTCACTCTTTCCATATAATGGGGTTGGTTTACTAAAACTGGAGAGTTCAAAATCTGCTGCAGCTAAACATGGTGGCCAATCAGCTTCAGACTTCAACTTGGTCAATTGAGCTTTGACCCAAAAAAACCTGTAAGCTGATTAGTTTTTGCAGCAGACTTTGCTTTCTCAACCTAATAAATCAACCCAAATATCTATATACAATGCTCACACACACATCAGAGTTTTAAATCCTCCAGTATTTATTTATTATTTATGTATTTATTTATTAATAACTACCTTTACTCCTTTACCTAATATACATATTTTTGGGGTCCAGCTCGTTATATGCACCAAATACAAATAAAACAATATAATGCCCAGTTGTTAGCCAGTGGCAGTATATTTGTTATTTTGGGATCTACAGTTTTTTAGTTAATTTTAAAGGTGTTTACCTAAAGCAACATAGTGGGAGGCACTGAGTACAGGACCAGTGCTGAGAGGTGTTGTCACTGAAGAGTAAGTGTGTATATAATATATATATATATATATATATATATATATATATATATATATATATATATATATATATATATATATATATATATATATATATATATATATATATATAATATATATATATATATATATATATATATATATATATATTATATATATATACTGCAACTACATTAACCTTGAATATTTTCTTCAGGTTATTAGTGCTCCCTAATTAATTACCAAGCAACATATTTTTCATCAATGTTACTGTCAGTCACAACAGTTATAGATATATAGTTATAGTATGGCCATTGTTACTTATTGTCAGATGCAATGGAAAAAACTACATGGGAAAAGATTATATAAAATAATGTTTTTCCCCTTGGAGATAAACTTAATGGAAAAAAAGAGAATTAAGATGATCATCATTATCCTGTAAATTGATGAAAAATGTGTTTTTCATCATCCTGTTAAATATACACTGTAGTGCTAAATGATATGTGCCTCCACTAGAAGCAAATTACTTAGCACTTCAACGAACACAGCATGGAAGCATTCCAAAAGAAACTACACTGCTCAGGCTTCAAATTTATTAGATAAATCAAGTGATAACACTTTAAGGAGCAGTGAAGAAAACCAGAGATGCTGCCACAACAATCGGTTTGCGTTTAAGCAGTATACTATATGAAATGCTAAGGCATGGGTAAAAATGTAAAGGTAATAGTATGTAACAGATGATATGCTGCAGCATTAACCATCCCATTTACAGGCTGAGTAACCAAACTTGTAAACATCAGTAACATCAGGTTAATCGATGATATGTTTTTCCATAGCATTTTAGCTATCAATTAATTTAACTGATTTTCATGTACAACCACTACTACATGTAGTATCAAAATATTTTATATTTTTTTGAAGATGGAATGTAAAATCTACAAATGTACTATGATCAGTATCATCAGAATAATAATCCTGTATGCATGGAGGAATCTGATCACTAAAAAAAAAAAAAAAAAAAAAAAAAAAAAAAAAAAAGTCAAACCCTTGCACAAGCAGAGAGAACTTTATAGCTCAGCAGATCCCTTGTGATGCCAAAATGATAGGGTACAATAGTGTTATTATTTGCAATCCATGTAAAGGGTGATATAACAGGATTATGTAAAAAAGAACTACAGAATGGAAATATACTAAGACGCCTATTGGCAGGGAGAATATAACAAGTGAGCCTATGTGAAATGTCAGTGCATCATGCAACCAAATAGGACTCTCTACATTTACCTCTAAAACAGCAACAGTGATGTCATTATTTGCATGCATCATAAACCTCTGGGCAACATTATTGGTGAGCCATGGCTAATGTGAAATTTCAACAAATGTACATTAACTATCTTTGGTTTTCACTGTCTTGGCTAGGACACACACCCTGCTACAGTTTTAAAAATATGAGTTTGCATTACCACTTCAGCTATAAAATGAGTACTCTCCATGATACTTTTTTTTATTTGCATTAACATTTATTGTTTCTGGACAATATACAAGATACAAGCAGTACCAATGCACAAAGTTTTAGAAGAATATTAATAAGACAATCTGTGGTTAAAAAAACAAACAAATGTACACAGCAATGATAATTAAGCTTGGATAGCTTTGGTGAGATAAGGCAGGGAGAGGGCTATGGAATGGGAGGGAGAAGTCGCAGATGTGAGAGTAGTCATAAAACTGTTGGATAATGATTTAGGAAACTAAGGTCCACATTAAAAAGTTTTAGTGTCTACAAACTATGGGATATTTATTTGTTTTTTTATTTAAATTTTTAACTAGTAATGGCGGCAATCAGCAGCTTATAGTGGGACTTTGATATTGCACTGGACAGTCGGGACACTTATTGACATTTTTTGGGGACTAGCGACACCAATACAGTGATCAGTGCTAAAAATATGCACTGTCACTGGCTGGGAAGGGGCTAACATCAGGGGAGATCAAAGTGTTAACTGTGTGCCTGTGCCTAGCCTGTGTTTTTTCACTGTGTGGGAGATGCTTTTACTAGGGGAAGTAATTGATCCATGTTTCTGCTTTGCAGGAACACAGGATCAATGCCTTCCCCGCCAAAAGAACAGCAATCTGCTTTGTTTACTTGAGCAGACTGCTGTTCTGTCTGTGTAACGAACAATCAGAGGGTGCTGGTGGACATCGAGTCCATGATACCCACTGATCAGCTCCCGTTGTGAATAATCACAGCGGGAGCAGGGCACCTGCATGCCCCCAACCTGGAAGTGCTGGATCACGTACTAGGTATGTGATCCAGCGCAGTAGAGCCGCCTTGCCGCTGTATATCCAGGTGATACAGTCGGCAAGCCGTTGAGAACCAAATCATCCTCCTTATGTTCTTTAATGGTGTGTCTGTGCAAATGTATTTGTGCTTGCAATTTCTGTCCTATTTCACCAAGATAAGATCCTTTGCTATATTTTATATATTGGATAAGATACATCACATTACTGGAGGTACAGCTATACGTACGATATTGAGGCTGGATTCACAGATGGATGGGGCTGACAACAGGGGTCTGGTGCATCCTTGTTCTCCATTTCAGGGATGAATCAGGCCCCAGTTTTGGTCTGGATTTGAACCTGAAACAGAGCCAAAAACGCACAGGACCTCTGTGCAATTCGCTCCGCAGCCGCTAGGGAGGTGTGTGAACTGGTCAACAATCTCCTGTCATGCGAATTGGATGCGGGGAAACCCGCATTCAATTTGCACTAGTGTGAACCCAGCCTGATGGTCCCTTTTGTGTGTGTAAGACACTTAATGGATTGAGTTGGCTGCACAGTTTGCAGCGTTCTTTGTTGCAGGGTTTGGCCCTTTATTTGTGACTTCTTAATCAAAATGAAGTTTCCAGCTGATTTATTTCTGTCTGAGGTTAGGTGGTTGCCTGAAAGCCAACAATGGGGGTTGTTGGAATATTTATTTCAGAGTTTCATTCTCTGATATAATGGTATAAATCCTTGATTATCTTTCTTATCACTGCCAATACAGTTTTGTATGCTGTTACTAGATGTACACAGTTATTTGTTTTTTCTCTTTGTATTGGGAGATATTTTCTCTTTGGATTTTCAGGGCCCTGTTTATGCTTGCATTTATGTCCTTGTAACCTTTCTTTTAAAAGGAAGCTGCTAGTATTCTGAGATGTTTATTTATGTCTTCTGGGTCTGAGCATATATAGAGGTATCTGATGGCTTGGCTGTGTATAATAGCTTGTGGGGAGAGAAGCTGGAATTATGGAGATAATTGCATTTATCAGTGGTTTTACTGTAAATTGAGGTGTGCAGCTTGTCATCCCTTAGGTATACTGTGGTGTCTAAAAATTGACATGTGTGATTGAATAGTTCATTTTCAGTTTTAATGATGAGTAAAGCATGTTTATCATTAAGTAAATTGTTGTTAAATTTTCTTCACCTTCTGTCTATATGATGAAAAAAATCATCAATGTAGCGTATGCTTTTTAGGAATCTGTCCTCAAAGTCAGCCATAAATACATTTGCATATGGGGGTGTCATTTTACCCCCATAGCAGTACCCATACACTGAAGATAAATGTAATCATTAAAAGCAAAATAGTTGTGTATAAGAATTAATTCAATGAAATGTGTAACATCCTGAGCACAGTATTTGTAGTTTGGTAAGTTAAGAGCCCTCCTGGAGGATCCACCTTGCAATCGCCAGTATAATATATAACTTCAGAATCCTTTGCCAGCCCCACGTTCCTCAGCAGTGTAAAGTAAAGGAATGGCCAATATAGTGAAGTACGTACAGGCAATATTTATTGAAATAAGGTAGATACACTTACATTTAGCAGGAAAAAAACAGGCATTGAATCAAACAAATACTGGGGATATCGGGTGGCGCTTCCACATCTCAATCATCCGGTCCCAGAAATAACATGTACAGACAAGGACTCACTGCTCAAGGTGGTGTAATTGCCTGATGACTCACACAGGTGCATGCCCCGACTCGCCTCCGTGAAAACTTGATAAAAGAAAAGGAATTGGCAGCACTCCAGGTTGAGTCAAAATCCAGATTTATTGACTGGACATCCAAATATGACAATCGTGACAAGGTAGACACGTTTCACACACTGACTGTGTGCTTAATCATTACCAATGATAATGATTAAGCACACAGTCAGTGTGTGAACACTCCAGGTAGGTTGCAGTTCTAGAATATAACAGCGCTGGAGGATAATGGTTCCTGGTAGCTTCATGTTTGATACTTCTCAAACCTTTGGCAGTTAATTTGTGTCTTTTTTTCCTCAACCCATTTCTTGGGACCCTGTTGACTATTTGCAACAAATCGTTTGAGGGTTCTGTGATCACACCCCAATATCTTAGTGTTGCATCCCTCTGAAATAATTTTTACAATTTTTGTCTTTTCAGAGTCAGTTAACACTTTTTTTGGCCCATTTTGCCTATGAAAAAGGAAACTGGCAGTATTAATGACTAATGGTTTTAACACTTTTTCCACAAGGCCTAAAATGTGTTCAGTAAGTGTGTTCATACCTGTTATGATGGGTCTGCATGAATCTCCTGGCTTGTGGATCATGGGCAGCATGTAGAAGTCCCCAATGTCTTGATTATCTAGTTATCCAAGTATCAAGTTCTGAATGTAGGGGGTTGGCAGTATTTTAATGAGCCCTTTTGACTGTTTAGTGTAATCACTGGTCAGATTAAAATCCAGTTGTTTATAGTAAGTCGCATTTTCCAGTTGTCTCTGGCCCTCTTAGATGTACTTGTCACAACACTTGCCCCTCCTTTATCCACTGGCTTGATGGTGATGGCATGATTATTGCGTAAATCATGTATAGCCTTTCGCTCCAGTGGTGAAAGATTGTATAGATTTTTCTTTTGCTGGGTGGATATTAGGGATGGAACTTGCAGTCTGAAGCTGTTAATATAGGTGTTGAGTTTGAAGTTAATTCCTCGTTGAGGTGGGCAGCTGCTGTTGGATTTCTTTATTTTTTTTTACATTTCATTGTCATAGGTTTGCTTTTATTTTGGTGAACGTATTAATTGAGCCCTGGTCTCCTGAAGATTTCCTCCATATCTGACAATAACTGTAAATTATCCAGTTTAGTGGTTGGGCAGCCTTTGAAGAGGACCATTATTTCTTGTTTGGAAAGTTCATGCTCTGACTAATTGATGATTCCAAGTTATTCTGTTATATCCCCATTTTCGGTAAGGTCAGCATGTTCACTTTGGGATACCTTGGGCTTCTGAATTAGATTCCAGTTCACTAACAGAAAGAAGTGTAGTTGTTGTGTTGGTTTTATGTTTTTGGGTTGTATCCAAAGTGTTTGCTGTTGGAATTGTTGTGGAATTTTTCTCAGGTACAAAATACCTGTTACCTGTTAGTCAGTGATACCAAATCAGACAATATATAGCTATATATATAATGAGATCAGACAAGACTCAAGATGGCTGAATCATAGTGACCTGATTTATTACAGCGTTTCTGGAGTTTATATATACTCAAAAATGGGTTTGTCATTACAATCTGAAATACAAGAAATGGGTTGTTATTAACATCTTTTATCCAATCAAAGTTAACAACTAATTATAGTAAGCATTATGTCAATCTAGATCGTGATTCTCTGTCATATGGGAAATTTCTTGGTGACGTTCAATAAAAGTTCCAAAGGGGCTTTTTAGAAGATATTATTGGCTTTGTGGTCAGCTGTCCAGACAGAGTTGATATTCTGAGAGATAGGGAATTTCCACTGTTTCGATCATCTGATATATTCTTAGCCTTTGCAAGCTCAGTGACACATGCAAAGAAATCAAAGTAAAATGAGATTAACTCAAAAGACATTTTGTTTAAGATAACCATTCTAAATGCCAGTCAAGGCATCCTGCATATCCAGCAAGGTATCTTGTAAAGGCCAATAAGGTATCCAGAAAATGCGAGATAGGTATGCCACGACAGTTTACTTTCTGGAGTATTTTTTTTTTTTGCTTCTTATTCATGGCATGTTTTTTCTGTCGCCTTAGTGCAGTTTCAATTTCATTTTTATTTTGGTTAGTGTTAGAAGGATCCAATACTGTTAGGTTTTCAAAAATGGACTGCTTTTGTTTCCTGATTGTTATCCTTTTACCATAAAGTTTATGTAAGGGGTTGTTTTTTAGTTTTTCACTGGTATGCTTGCAAAGTTCTTTTGTGGATGGAGAGTTATGTTTATTTTCACAAGGATTTTGAATCCAGAGACCTTGGGGTATGAAATTCCTCTTTTTACATCTTGAGAGAAAAAAGATGTCACTGTTGATCTGTTTTTTCTTTGTGATCAGGTTGGTTAACTGCTTCTTCATGAGGCTATATGCAGTATCTTCCATTATGCTTGAGGTGATTGTAGCCATCAGTGTTGGGGTAGTTACTCAAAAAATGTAACTAGTTACTAGTTACTACTTCTGTAAATTGTAATGAGATTACTTTACTAGTTACTGCATTTGAAAAGTAACTTCACTACTTATTACTTTACTGTCCTCTTTCTTAATTGACCGTGTAGAAGAAGATACATGACACTCTTTCTGCATAGAGTTTATTGTATAAACACAGGCTTTGGGAAACATGAGAACAAAACCTGAAAAAACAGAATAAAACATAAAGTGCAACAAAAAGTCATAAACTTCATCCCTCTCTATTCTTCGAAATAACGATTGTATCGCACGGCTTGGGTAACGCAGGAAAGCGCGTTCCTATAGTCTAGTAAAGTAGTGTAGTTACCTCCTATAGCCTAGTAAAGTAGTGTAGTTACCAATATTAGTATTGTAACTAGTTACTTTACTTAGTTACCAAAAAAAGTAATGTAGTTACTGTAATTAGTTACTTTGTAACTAGTTACCCCCAACACTGGTAGCCATATTAGCGCACTTGCAACAGAAACACAAGTGCTGTCTATGATACCTTTTTATTTTCACTAGCTTCCAATTTTTCAGGACAAGCTTTTGGATTGTGCCCCCTTCCTCAAGGTCCAAGCAGTATTAATGCACACATTTTTAGTAGAATATTCATAAGACAATCTCTGAGGAAAAAAAAAACACAAACAAATGTACACAGAAATGGTGGTAATTAGGCTTGGATAGTTGGTGATCTTATGTGTCGAAAAAAAAATATATAATTTTTAGTTCCTGAGTAGTTTTGAAATTCCCTTTAAGAACCAAAACATTTAGGTCTTCCATAGTGTGGTCTGCTTGTGAAAAATTATGTCCTACAAGTGTGCAGAAATCATCCATGCAGGATTGTATGTTGTTACTAGTGGTACACAGTTATTTGTTTTTTTTTCTCTTTGTATTGGAGATTTTCTCTTTTGATTTTCAGATCCCTGTTTATAAAAAAAAAGTATCATGGACAGTATTCAAATGTTTCTGTCGTAAGGGCACTCATACGGCTACAATCACCTTAAGCATGAGGTGTTTGAACGAAGCTTGGTTCTCCTAATATCTAACGATCGACAGGTAATTAAATTATAGCTACACTCAGGATTGTATAAAATGGTTCAAATTGGTTTAAAAAGATTCAAATCTTCATAATACAACAGAGCTTTCTATAGTTGCACTGCTTTTACCTTCAATAGCCACCAGTCACATTTTGAAAGTGGATGACTCATCAAAAAGCTGATATTGCTTTATATTTGGCATACTCACATGTCAAGGAATGCCAATGCAAAAGCTGACAAATATATTGATTGGGCAATCATGTCACAAGTTAAGACTACAATATAATACAGTAATATGCATAAATAAATAAAATATACTTTAAATTGCATTACACTGCATCCAGATATGCAGAAGTCTTATAAAACAGTATATTGCTTTTATTATTTTGTTTTATTATAAACACTTTTTTTTTTTGTAAACGTTCTGTCTTCATCAAACAGTGATCAAAAATACAGTACTTATCTATTGTTAACACAATTCCCTTCTTGACAAATCAGTGTGGCTCAAATATTAACAACTGAATACAAAGGCTACTTGCAAAATCTGTTTTCTTCTGGATAAATGGCTCTGTGCCACTGTACCACAGTAACTAACCCCCCTCATCCCCAAACTAGGGGCTGCCATTAACCACCTAAAGACTGCCCCCTGCAGTTTTACTGCAGCAAGTCTGCTCTGTCCGCGAAACTACGTAACTGTACATCGCCTCACAGGATTGCTAGGACGTGCCCCATTCGCCACAGGGTAAGCCGAACAGAAGGTTTGAAGGCCGTACTTGCCACTGGACACCCGCAGTCACTCCTCGTGGAGGCAGAAAGGCTGTATGCCGTTGTTCCTCTAATTTAGGTCTCTGTGTCCATGCAGAAAGCCCATCCCTCCCACATTTAAAAAGCACCCCTAAGGACACATTTAACCCTTCGATTGCCCCTGTTGTTAACCCCTTCCCTGCCAGTGTCATTAGTAACAGTACATATTTTTAGCACTGATTACTGAAGTATTGTCACTGGTCCCCCCCAAAAGTGTAAAAAATGTCAGTTTAGTTATATAGTTACATAGTTAGTGAAGTTGAAAAAAGACACCAGTCCATTCAGTTCAACCTATGATGTGTGTGTGTGTTTGCTGTTAACCAAACATTGTATACCCCTGTATGTTGTGGTCTTTTAGGTGCCCATCTAATAGTTTTTTGAAACTATCGAAGCTCCCTGCTGATACCATATACTTGTGGAAGAGAATTTCACATCCTTACCGCTTTGACAGTAAAGCACCCCTTACACAGTTTAAGTTTAAACTGCTTTTCTTCTAGTTTTAGCGAGTGGCCCGTGTCTTATTGAATTCCCTTTCTCTGAAAAGTTTGTTCCCTATGCTAAGGTCAACAGTACGGTATTTGCACATTGATATCATATCCCCTCTCAAGCGTCTCTTCTCCAGAGAAAATAAGTTCAATGTTTTTAGTCTTTCCTCATAGCTGATGTCCTCCATTCCTCTAATTATCTTTATTGCCCTTCTCTGGACTCTCTCCAGTTCCAGCACATCCTTTCTGAGGACTGATGCCCAGAACTGGATGGCATATTTAAGATATGGCTGGACCAGAGTCTTGTAGAGCGGGAGAATAATCACTTTATCTCTGGAGGTTATCCCCTTTTTTATACATGCCAGTATTCTGGTGGCTTTGCTTGCAGCAGCTTGGCATTGCATTCCATTGCCAAGCCTGTTGTCCACTAGGACCCCCAGGTCCTTTTCCATCATAGATTTACCCAGAGGATCACCGCCTAGCGAGTAACTTGCATTCGTATTTCTGACACCCAAGTGCATTACCTTACATTTTTCAACATTAAACCTCATCTGCAATGTAGTTGCTCACCCCATTATTTTGTTCAGGTCTGCTTGTAAAGGTTACCACTAGGGATGATCGAACTTTTGAAAAGTTCGGTTCGACCAGAACACCCAAACTTCCCAAAAGTTCGGCCCGGATTTCAGAACCCCATTGAAATCAATGGGACCCGAACTTCGGTAATCAAAAAACACAATTTTGAAGCCCTAAAACCCAATAAATGCCCCTAAAAAGTGCCTAGGGTTCTGGGTCATGCCCCAGGAACTATTAATCACAGAAAAAAGTTCTTAAAAATTGTCATTTTTGATAGAGAGCCAATTATTGAAAAAATTATTGAAAAAAAAAAAGAGATTTCTTTGGATTTAGGGGGGGGGGGGTATAAAAAAATGTACCTGTGAAGTTTCAGCTCTGTAGCATGTCCAGAACCAGAAAAAAAAAAAGATTGTTTGTATTAGAACACTTATAGAACAGGGATATGGCTCCGCTATTTTCACACCTTGCCGGTTTTGGAGGCAGGCATAACATCAGAACTTCTGTGTAGGGGTATATATAGATACACACACACTTATATGTATACACATATATAGGTGTGAAAGTAGCAGAACACTATACTTGCGCTAATGAAATAATTAACACCAATATGTCTCCGCTCCTATCACACCTATATATGTGTATGTGTAAAATGCATATAAGTGTGTGTATATATGTGTATAAAGAATATATGTGCGCAGGATCAATGATGTGAATAAGCTGCTACCTTAGAGCCAAATGGTGATAAAGAATAAAGAAAAGAAATCAGGTGCGCTAAATTCACTAGTGTCACAAATCTGAAAATGGGTATGATACTAGAATAAGTATCTACCGTATTCCTGTGGTGTGTGCCTGGGTTAATGTGCAATTGAATTGATACACCCTTGTGCATAAACATAAATATATCGTGGTGGATAGGTGGTGATAAATCAATATTGTGATAAAAACATAAACCACAAGGTGCACAAATAATTATTCAAGGAAAGTGTCCATTAATTCAATAGTTGCCACCTCTGTGTATTGTTCATAAACTTTAAAGGAAAGGTGCATAAAGTCCCAGTTATTCCCACACAGGCTGTGGTGGAATCCACTCAGTAGGTTCCCCTGGGCCCGTGGGGTGCAGATGGGTTCTACCACCTAAATGGGGATTATATACCCCTATACAGAAGTTCAGATGTCATGCCTGCCTCCAAAGACCCCAAAAAAATGCCTGCAATAACACACCTGGGTGTTTTTTTTGGCGCAGGTGTTTTTTTGGGCATTTTTTTGGGGTCTTTGGAGGCAGGCATGACATCTGAACTTCTGTATAGGGGTATATATACACACACATGTATGTATATATACACCTACACATATATAGGTGTGAAAATAGCAGAACACTATGCTTGCGCTAATGAAATAATTAACACCAATATGTCTCCGCTCCTATCACACCTATATATGTGTGTGTGTATATATACCCCTACACAGAAGTTCATATGTTTTGCCTGCCTTCAAAGACCCCAAAAAAATGCGGTCACCCTGACATGGAAGGGTTTTGTCACCCTGCCATAGCAGTCAGAGTCAGTTAACCCTACACTACACTACGGTCCCCTTACACTTAACACTTTCCCTACAGAAACTAGATTATTAAAGCTAACTAAAGTGGAAAATAGCACCCTAACTACACTAGATATCCCTTTCCTCACACTAAAAATTGCTAAATGACACTTTGTAGCAGAAGTCACAGAACTGCTTCCACTCTCTTCCACAGCCCTGTATTACAATGCTAGGAATTTGGCGGGGGCTATCTTATATACTGGGGGGCGTATTCACTAATGATTGACCTCTGGACCCCCTAGTCACTCCAATCACATTCCTAGCATTCTCCTGCCCCCTCAATTGGTTTTTACTGATGGTTCTGGTCCAATCACGGGCTTTTAAAGCTCATTTCCTGTCCCAATGCATTTTGGTCGGTTCTGGTTGCCGAATTCCAAACTTTTTCAGCAAAAAGTTCGGAATTCGGCCGAATTTCGAACAGCCAATGTTCGGGTTGAACCGATGGTCGACCCGAACCATTCGATCATCCCTAGTTACCACGTGCTGCATACAAGATATTGGCCTGCTTATCGTAGTATCATCCGCAAATACCGAGATTGTGCTGGATATCCCATCCTCTAGGTAATTTATGAATACGTTAAATAGGATTTATACAAAGAAAATTCCCCTTTTGGAATGGGACTGTAAATGCCACTAGACACTGTGTATTGTACAAACAAAGTAGCTTTATTGAAATTACAAATGTTAAACAAACAAAAAACAAAAAATTACAACAATCACAAACACATACAGGGCATTAAAATATGCATGCATTTGACAGACCATGTACCAAACCGCATTGAGGACGCTCAGATGCACAAGGTGATCATAGAACCGGAAAGACCCTACGCGTTTCGGGCATAGAATAAGCCCTTCCTCAGGGGTCACCCAAAGTTCCAGATAAAGCACCTAATATGCCTAAAGAAGCAAAACGTTTTAGTATATTATACAATAATTGTCGATGCATACAAAAATAAACGGTCATGTGCTTATCTTATAGTGCGTGCTTTATGCTCATGAACCTACCCTTTGCGTCCAACCAATGGATTGGACCGGTCTGTCGAATTAAAAACGGTATTGCTACCGTGTGGAGGGATGCCCAAGTTCCCACAGGCCCGTTCAGGGCTAAGAATCCGTGAGAGCGTAAGGGAAATTGTATTAGCTGCCCAGAGGGACCGACAGGGCACCACGATGATCGGAGAGTGTATGGCTCAATAGGGACCACTCCCATGGAGGGGAATATGCTCATGTACCGAACCTAGTGCAGAAATATACAGAGTAAAGAAAACGAAGAATGTAATGACCGAAATAAGAATCTGCCTTATAAATTGGCCATATACGTCTTGTACCCTGAAGAGAGATATTTACCTGTAGTATATAGGGTGAATAAGACCACAGAGGGTCATATAGAGTAAAGGTAATAATAGTCCCGTATTAACAGGGTCACAACGTATGGTTATCTGCAAAAGTAAGGGGGTACGAAGAATAATTAGGGAACATAGTAAGACCCATTGGGTTAAGAAGCAGTATCAATCTGATACGGTGACACCAAGAGCCCAGGTATGCAGACAACCGGGTGTGCGTGCAGGAAAAAGCATGGTAAGAGGAAGTGCAGTGTCAGAATAGGAGTAAACCCTATATCCAAAGTCAAACATAGTGAGTAAGGGGTGAGCGACATAACAACATAGCTGCCCATTTTGATCCTGGATATGCCTTGTCACGGTAATGCAACCGTTAAATAGGATTGGTCCCAGGACAGATCCTTGGGGGACCAAACTTTCCACACCTGACCAATCCGAGTACTCCCCATTTATCACCACCCTCTGGAGCCAGTTTTCTGTCCAGGCACTCACCCTATGTTCCATACCTACGTACCTTGGTTTGTATAGTAAGCATTTGTGGGGAACTGTGTCAAATTCCTTTGCAAAGTCCAGGTACACCACATCCACAGGCCTTGCTTTATCTAGATGGTAACTAACTTCTTCATAGAAGGTTAATAGATTGGTCTGGCAAGAATGGTTTTTCATGAATCTGTGCTGATTACTACTTATAATACCCTTTTCATTATTAAAGTCTTGTATATAGTCCCTTATCATCCCCTCCAAAATTTTACAGATTACTGATGTTAGGCTAATCAGCCTATAGTTCCCCCGGGATACATCTTGGCCCTTTTTTCAATATTGGTACCACGTTGGCTTTTTTCCAATTAGCTGGCACCATTCCCGTCAGTAGACTATCCATAAAGATCAAGAACAATGGTCTGGCTATCACCTGTCTGAGTTCTTTTAGGACCCTCGGGTGCAAGCCATCCAGTCCCGGTGATTTATTTATGCTAAGTTTTTCATGTTTAGTTCTGAGTATGTCTTCTGTTAACCATGTGGGTGCTTCCTGAGGTGTATTATTTATTTTAACATTACAAGCTGGGTTAGTGTAGCCCCCAATTCTTTTGTGAAGACTGAAGAGAAGAATTTTATTAGCACTTTCCCCTTCTCTCTGTCCTCTGTGTCCAGATTCCCTTTGTCGTCTTTTATGGGGCCAATGTGTTCTGGTCTTGCTTTCTTACTATTTATATACTTAAAGAATTTCTTGGTTTTTTTTTTTACTCTCTTCCGCTATGTGCCTTTCGTGTTCTATTTTAGCTGCCTTGATTTCCCCTTTACATTTCTTATTGCACTCTTTGTAATGTTGGAATTCTGCCAATGACCCCTCAGCCTTGTATTTTTTGAAGGAATTTTCTTTAATTTTAATATGCCTTTTTATGTTGGAGTTTAGCCACCCATGGTTTATTTTAGCTATTTTAAACTTATTCCCCTTTGGAATGCACTGGCCAATGCCTTTATTTAGCATGTTCTTGAAGCACTCCCATTTTTCCTATGTGTTCTTTGTTCCTAGGGTTCTATCCCATTTTATATTGTCTAGAAAAGAGCGCAGTTTAGTGAAGTTGGCTCTTTTGAAATTCAGTGTCCTTATATTTCCCTTGTGTTTCCTATTTCTATGATTTATACTGAAACAAATTGACCTATGGTCATTGTTTCTTAAATTGCCCCGTATTTTTATATCTGTGACTGTGATCAGGTCTGTATTGTTAGTAATCAGTAGGTCTAGTAAAGCATTGTTTCTTGTCGGTGTGTTCACCATCTGACCCATGAAATTGTCCTGTGAAACATTTAGGAACTGCCGAGCCTTAGATGAATGTGCAGTTCCTTCTGCCAAGTCTATATCTGGATAATTAAAGTCCACCATTATAATAACATATCCCATCCTTTCTGCCATTCCAAGCTGTGATAGGAGGTACACCTCCCCCTGCTCCCTCTGGTTTGGGGGCCTATAGCATACGCCCAATATTACTTTCCCCTTAGTGCCTTCCCTTTGAAGTTCTACTCATAGGGATTCTACCTCCTCCTTAGCTCCATTAGTGATATCAACCCTCATATTTACCTGCACATTGTTCTTGATATACAGACATACTCCTCTCCCTTTTTGTACCTTCCCTATCTCTGCGATATAGGGAATACCCCTGAATGGTCACCAGCCAATCATGAGAGCTGTCAAACCAAGTCTCTGAAATTCCCACAAAATCAAAATCCTTCTCATACATTAGCAGCTCCTGTTCTCCCATCTTGTTGGCCAGGCTTCTAGCATTGGCATAAAAACCTCTTAATTTTAGGTGTCCGATCTGTCCACTGCAATGTCGCAGTCCCACTAAAAATTGCTGATCGCCGCCATTACTAGTAATAAATAAATAAATAAATAAATAAATAAATAAATAAATAAAAAGGACATATATCTTTCCCTTAGTTTTTAGACACGATAACTTTTGCACAAACAAATCAATATACACTTATTGGGACGTTTTTTACCAAAAATATGTGGCAGAATACAAATTGGCCTGAAAATGATGAAAAAAATTGATTTTTATTTTTTTTTATTGGGAATATTATATAGCTATATATGTTATAAAGTAAAAAATATTGTTTCTTTTTTTTGTTTCAGAATTGTTGCTCTTTTTTTTTTCCAGCGCGAAAAAATTTAAATCGCACAGGTGTTCAAATACCACCAGAAGAAAGCTCTATTTTTGTAAAAAAAAAAAAAAGAAATCAATTTTATTAGGGTACAGCGTTGCACAACCGCACAATTGTCAGGTAAAGTAATGCAGTGCCGTATCCCAAAAAAATGGCCTGGTCATTAAGGGGGTAAATCCTTATATTCCAGAAGTGGTTAAAAGGAAGCAGCATGTTATTTGTTGGATTTTTCAATTATATTACATTATGGAGAGTAAAAGAGGAGGGGTTAGACTACTCATGTCTAGCATGAAGTTTAATACTTAAATGTGCAAAAATGAAGACCTATAAACTGTAAAAAGAAGTCTCAATCCTGGAGAAAGAAAACAAAGCTTTACTGGTTCATTCCATTATTTACCCAAAACAGAAATATCAGACGTTCTGACTCTTTAAATCAACTCCTTCCTTCCCTAATTAAATACATTTTTTTGCCTATACATACACTTTAAGTCACCAAGAGTATTATGCATTGGATATCTTATACTGTAGCATGTCTGCCTTAATTAAAAATAATGATTAGTTTAAACCTACAAAATGAAGTATACTAACCATGATGCCATAACATTAAAGATGTTTGAAGAATACTGTACAGTTTGTTTTAAATGTATGGTAAACTGAAGATGAAAGCAAAATGTGGTTAGGAAAGAAAAATGCAATAAAGTAAGACTGCTTTACAAACTCTTAATAAAGAAAAAAGACATATGCAAAAAAATACGGAATCACAATGTTGGTGTATTTCATTTATTGAATTCCTTTCACAAATATAAATTCACTTTTCTTCTTATTAACATATGAGCCTAATAAACGCATTTGAAACAAATTCAAGTAAGATAAGGCTACATCCTAAGTTCTTCTATACAATTGCTAAGCCACTGAAGCGATTTACAGAGTTGTTTTTCATGGTTTGGCTCTTTTACTTTTTCAGCAGGTGTTAAACAGAGACCTGAAGTTGCCTTTCGTGCTGGTGATTTATGTCTATGTGGATATCATCTGAGCATATCCAGTTGTTTTGAACATTATGATCCTAGTTGTTCCATTCTTAATGATGCATATAAAAGCTAAGTTAAAAATAAAACATAACAATAATTAAAATAATACTTTTAAAGTGTGTTTTTTCAATGCTGCATAATTATTTAAAGATACAATTAAAAATTCTAACATCATTACTTATTTTGCTTTCCATTGTAAACTCTTTTTTTTTAAGGTTGGTATACATATGTGTTGTTTTGTAATCTTTGTATTCTTTTGTAATCTTTGTGCATATGCTTATGTACTGTAAATGAGGCCACTGCCCCACAGTTTGCATGGTTTTCCTTCCAAAAGAAAAGAAAACAAATGAGAAAAAACCCAAATAAACTTCACCTTGTGATTAAGAAGGATAGTGCTTTCTAAAGAGAGTTAAAGATAACTACAATGGCTATTTTGAAGGCGGTGGGTGGAAACAGAGAGACTGATCTAAACCTATTTCCTGATGGATGGCTTCCAAGCTGCAATGGCATGATGGCGTTCAGGCATTAGTAGAGCTGATTGTTATTTAGAGCAGTGGTAGAACCATCAACATTTCTCTTGCTATGTGCCTATGCTAGTTAGGAGGCATAAACGGTAGAGTGGTAAGTATCAGTGATAGAAGGGAGAGCTATGTGTGAATGTGTCATAGGTACAAATGGCAGAAGACATTGGAGCTACACATGGACAAGGTAAATGAGTTGCCAAAATATGTCTATTTGGATTTAAAATGCAGCACTACCCCTAGTTTTCTTTTTTGTGTGTGATTGTGCACATAAACCTTATTCCCACCATTGACATTTTATAAAGCCGGCCATAGACAGTTCAAACCTCGGCTGGCTCAGCAGGAACCAGCCGTGGTTTAAACCATGTATAGACAGGGTGAATGTACCCAAGTTGATTCATCAATCAACTTGGGTACAAACAGCCTGTCAGGTTTTACATGAGATTATTGCTAGTGGCTGTTATGGCTACTAGCAATAATCACTGTGTTCTCCTGCCGTACGACCACAATGACTCCCTGGAAGGGATTCCCCCATCAAGAATGACTACGATAATGGAGGAATACCTCAATCTATGGCCGGCCTAAGAGAAAAAGCAAACTTTAATCACCATTGCAGCTCCCGCTAAGATATTCTTTGATGTGAGTGCATTTGCAATTCACCTTGCTTAACTATTAAGGAGCCCCAAAGGATCCAAATTGAGTACAGGATTATTAATCGTATCACTTAGTCTTGGTGCATGATCATGTAATATTGATAGAATAGTGATTCTGCTTTTATTTAAAAGTGAGTGCAGATTGTGGAGCTAAATTCTCCACCTCACGCAATGCTATCTACAAAAAGGAAGACATTTACTCATTTCCATAATTCCCTGTGCTAAATGCAAGTAAAAATGTGGAAACCCATTGGATCCTAAACAGAAACTGACTGTGTTATGGTAATCTGTTCTCTGGGATAGAGCACAGGCCTTCTGTCTGCATAGCAAATTAGTTCAGACAATAAAATTAATCAGTGCCCGACTTTCTCACTGTCTAATACAAAACACATTTATACACATTTGTACATTTTGCACAGTTTGTCCAATCAGTTATTGAAGAGTGAAACTCACCTTCCAATCACACTGCTGTACAGGGAAGATATAGGGTGAGATTCACTAAAACTGTGCATAGTAACCAATTAGCTTCTAACTTCAGCTGGTTCAAATAAAGTGATTGTAAAGTCTTGTTTTTTTGGTTAAAAGTAACAAACATGTTATACTTACCTGTTCTGTGTAATGGTTTTGCACAAAGCAGCCCAGATCCTTCTCTTCTCGGGTCCCTCTTTGGCTCTCCTGGCCCCTCCCTCCTGTTAAGTGCCCCCACAGCAAGCAGCTTGCTATGGGGGCACCGGAGCGTAGCCACAGCTCCCTGTGTCCATTCAGACACAGAGTCGTGGCCCAGCCCTGCCCTCTCTGCCTCCTGATTGGCTCACTGAATTTGATTGACAGCAGTGGGGGCCAATTTCGCCATGCTGTGTTCCCAGCAAATGAGGAGGGAGAGTCTCGGGCAGCTGGGACACTCCTGCAACATTGCTGGACAGAGATGGGCTCAGGTAAGTAATAGGGAGTGCTGGGGAGGCTGCTGCTCACAGAAGGCTTTTTATCTTAACCACTTAAAGATCACCATACATATACTGCGGCAGGGCAGCCCATAATTGTAAATTCATGTATATGTACTTGATTTTGCTTTAAGGCTCTAGGGGGTGCGCGCACGTCACTGGAGCCACGCTCGCGCTGGGATTAGACACAGTGGGAGCCAGTCCGCGGGACCAGCGGCCGTGATTGCTGCTGGCCTCCTGCGAATGTCAAGGAGACTGACTGAACGGCCGTCTACCTATGTAAACAAGGCAGACGGCTGTTCTGTCAGACAGGAAGGGAGAGATTGTGTTTTCCAAGTAATCAGGAACACCGATCTCTTTCTTACTGCAGTCAGTCCGGGGCTGAAGTGGTTAATGCATACAATGAATTAGGATATAAAAAACCTATTGACTTTAGAACCACTTTAAGGTTTGACAAGAGAAAAAAAAAAAAAAACCTAGAAGCTGATTGGATACTATGCACAGCTTCACCCAATTCTGTGTGCACCCGTTTTAGTAAATCCCCCCAGCAATGTCCACTTAAATTTAGGTGTGAAATTCATCAATAATTTAGTTAAAAGTGGAACTTCACTTTATTGTGAACATTTTTCTGCAAGTATCTTATTTTCTATTTTAATAAAAGGGTTATAAATGTACATTAATGCATATTGACATGAATGTATTTCGTTTAAAAACAAAAAAGGTCAAATACAATTAAACAGGAAAAATTATATTTTTATTTAGTTTAATGCAGAAGTAATTCCATACTAGCAGCATTTATTATTTCTATGTGATTACAATAATGTTTGTTAAGAAGTATTTTATTTTTTTTACATATACGTTTTATTACATTTGGATTAATAAAAGAGAGACAATATAGCACCTCCCTGTTAGCTACTGTCATGCCTGTAATATTTACATTCATTCACATTATTATTCTTTGAGCTTCAGTATCTGAAATAAGTTTTCACACAAAAAAAGGCTCCAGAATATGTACTCTTGTATTTATACTGCAGCAGCACATCTAGGTTTCTTTGTGTGCAAGTTATGTTTTTGTGTCGTGCACATAAACTTTATCATGTGTTTTATTGATTTGTGTTTTGCTTCTTATTTTGCAAATAAATAAAGCATGTCACATTCTTGATCCTACTGATATATTTTTTACATTGCAGTGGAAAACAGGTGTTAAATACTGAGAAACCTGGGTTGATTTATTAAAGACAAATCGATTGTTCACTTTACAAGGGGATTTTATATTTTACAAATGACTTTTATCTTAGCTTAGTTAATGTGAAGAAAATGAACATTGCAAAGAATACTTAATCGTGTGCAAGGAAAATAGAAAAAGAATAATAAATGTCTTGCAGATGATTGGATGATGGAAGTCAGCCGAGCTTCATGTCATTTACTAAGCCAAAAGCAAATTCCCCTGCAAAGTGGATAGACTTTAGTAAATCCCCAGTATCTGGGAAAAGTAGAGAAATTCTGCATCTAGATCCTTAAAGCGGAGTTCCAGCCTCTAAAAAAAACAAAACAATTTAAAGTCAGAAGCTACAAATATTGTAGCTGCTGACTTTTAATATAAGGACACTTAACTGTCCAGGAATCCCGCAATGTTGGCCTCCCGAAGCGGATTCATCCCCTCCCCCTCATTGTAATGACAGCCGAGCGGCTTCTCAGCTGCATCAGTTGTCATTACAAGGCAGCTGACCATCGGCTATGGACGCTGGTACCGAGGATGATGCCTCTAGCTGCAGGCATCACTCCGGTACAAGCACTTTCCCGAAATATCGGCAATATCTGTCACCTTGGTGGCCAATTCTTATATATCGGGGAAAGTACATATTGGCCCACGATATGTCCGCTTTGCCAATAATCAGTCGATCACTAGTGTAGACCTCCATAAAAAATGCAATACTTAACTGCCAAAAGTGTTTTTACTACATTAAACCTTTCACACAGATCTTTTTATTATCTTCATTTATTATTATAATTAAACAGTATAAAGGAAACATGGTAAAGAGAAAAGCACTTGTAAATTTGGGCCAATCCTTTTTTCTTCGTAATTCTTCATGGTCCACGTAACCGGGGATGTGACAGGAGATGTTTACTTTACCTACACACTTTGTGCTAAAGGTTGTCCCTCATTCTCATCGGAGAAAGATAGAAAGTATGCATCAATAGAACACAACTATCTGCAACATGAAAAGAACAAACAGGTATAATCAGTGGCGGCTGGTGAAGTTTTAAGATGGGGGGGTGCAAGACCCCGCCCTTCCATTTTGACCCCTCCCATTTCTCATAAGCCCCACCCCTTATAGACTCCACCCATTTTGTCCCCTGTATTTTGCTTGCGTGAACCAATTCTCCCAATATATCACATATTAAGGGGTCCATCAGTACTAGTATATCCCATAATAGGGAACAGGGGCCCTATTATGGGATATACTGTGAGAGACATCCTATTATGGGATACATGGACTGAGAGTGGCACAAACCCCACAGTACAGACCCCCCCAGCACAAACCCCTCAGGCACAAACCCCGCACAAACAACTCAAGCACAAACCCCACAGTACAGGCCCTCTAGCATAAACCCCACAGTACAGGCCCCTAGCACAAACCCCACAGTACATGCCCCCTTCAATATAGTGACCAGTATAAATGCCCCCTTTCAATGTAGTGACCAGCATACATGTCCCCAATGCAGTGACCAGTATACATGTCCCCAATGCAGAGCTATGCGTGCGTGCCTCCAATGCAGTGACCACCAGTGTACATGTCCCCAATGCAGAGATATGCGTGCGTGCCTCCAATGGAGTGACCACCAGCGTACATGTCCCCAATGCAGAGCTATGCGTGCGTGCCTCCAGTGCAGCCAGTGACCACCAGTATACATGTCCCCCAATGCAGAGCTATGCATGCGTGCCTCCAGTGCAGCCAGTGACCACCAGTATACATGTCCCCCAATGCAGAGCTATGTGTGCGTGCCTCCAGTGCAGCCAGTGACCACCAGTATACATGTCCCCAATCCAGAGCTATGCGTGCGTGCCTCCAGTGCAGCCAGTGACTACCAGTATACATGTCCCCCAATGCAGAGCTATGCGTGCATGCCTCCAGTGCAGCCAGTGACCACCAGTATACATGTCCCCCAATGCAGAGCTATGCGTGCGTGCCTCCAGTGCAGCCAGTGAGCACCAGTATACATGTCCCCCAATGCAGAGCTATGCGTGCGTGCCTCCAGTGCAGCCAGTGACCACCAGTATACATGTCCCCAATGTGAAGCTATGCGTGCGTGCCTCCAGTGATCACCAGTATACATGTCCCCCAATGCAGAGCTATGCGTGCGTGCCTCCAGTGCAGCCAGTGACCACCAGTATACATGTCCCCAATGCAGAGCTATGCGTGCGTGCCTCCAGTGCAGCCAGTGACCACCAGTATACATGTCCCCCAATGCAGAGCTATGCGTGCGTGCCTCCAGTGCAGCCAGTGACCACCAGTATATATGTCCCCCAATGCAGAGCTATGCGTGCGTGCCTCCAGTGCAGCCAGTGACCACCAGTATACATGTCCCCCAATGCAGAGCTATGCGTGCGTGCCTCCAGTGCAACCAGTGATCACCAGTATACATGTCCCCAATGCAGAGCTATGCGTGCGTGCCTTCAGTGCAGCCAGTGACCACCAGTATACATGTCCCCCAATGCAGAGCTATGCGTGCGTGCCTTCAGTGCAGCCAGTGACCACCAGTATACATGTCCCCGAATGCAGAGCTATGCGTGCGTGCCTCCAGTGCAGCCAGTGACCACCAGTATACATGTCCCCCAATGCAGAGCTATGCGTGTGTGCCTCCAGTGCAGCCAGTGACCACCAGTATACATGTCCCCCAATGCAGAGCTATGCGTGCATGCCTCCAGTAACCACCAGTATACATGTACCCCAATGCAGAGCTATGCGTGCGTGCCTCCAGTGCAGCCAGTGACCACCAGTATACGTGTCCCCCAATGCAGAGCTATGCGTGCGTGCCTCCAGTGCAGCCAGTGACCACCAGTATACGTCCCCCAATGCAGAGCTATGCGTGCGTGCCTCCAGTGCAGCCAGTGACCACCAGTATACGTCCCCCAATGCAGAGCTATGCGTGCGTGCCTCCAGTGCAGCCAGTGACCACCAGTATACGTCCCCCAATGTAGAGCTATGCGTGCGTGCCTCAAGTGCAGCCAGTGACCACCAGTATACGTCCCCCAATGCAGAGCTATGCGTGTGTGCCTCCAGTGCAGCCAGTGAACACCAGTATACGTCCCCAATGCAGAGCTATGCGTGCGTGCCTCCAGTGCAGCCAGTGACCACCAGTATACGTCCCCCAATGCAGAGCTATGCGTGCATGCCTCCAGTGCAGCCAGTGACCACCAGTATACGTCCCCCAATGCAGAGCTATGCGTGCGTGCCCGACAGAGCAGTGCATTTACCTGGAGGCTGGAGCCCTGTGAGTCACGGCGGCTTCTCCCTCTCCTCTTCTCCGGTCTCCTCTCCGCTCCGATCTGCTCTCTGTAACGCCGGTGCCGCCATCACTCCCGCTGTGACCATCCGTCCACTGCGTCCAGTGTCCACTCCAGTCGGTGCGGCAGCGTGACGGACGCACGCGATGTCAGCGGGGTCAGCATGGGGCAATGGGATGTCCTGGATGATGATTGGTCCAGGCTGTAGACTGGACCAATCACAGCCAGGATATCAGGAAAGTGGGGGTGTCCAAGCGCAATGACTTGCGCCCAGGTTACGCCCCCAGAAGGCAGCCAATCGGCGCCTCTTCTGGGTCGTAAACCCCACCCCCCCCATAGCCACCACAAAGGCCGGTGTAGCGGCGAACACAATTTTTTTTTCAAAACTTTATTTGTTCTTTTTGTCTTTTTTTTTCTTTTTTTTAGGGGTAGGGGGGGGCGGCGCTCTGGCGCCCCCTATGCATGGGCCGCCACTGGGTATAATAAGACAAAGAA
Organism: Pelophylax lessonae; assembly: GCF_965119305.1. NCBI lineage: Eukaryota > Metazoa > Chordata > Amphibia > Anura > Ranidae > Pelophylax > Pelophylax lessonae. Next base: position 331,326,481 of record NC_138772.1, read on the forward strand.
AAAAAAACTAGTAGTAGAGAAGAGCAGAGTTTGCAGAGCAACAGCTTTTCCTGAATAGAAGATTACAGCTACTTTATTACAGTTCCATACCATTTCTCTTATCTGTTTGTGTAATGAGCAGTAAAAACTTGTAGCTACCAGACAGTGGATTCTACATAACTCCACTAAACCCTGGCTAAACCTAGAGGCTGCGTTAGTCTTTTCTAACTCTCTCCGGAACCTACTTTTCACATGTTTAACATTAAAAAATTACATTCTCAAAACACACCCCACTATACGTCCGGCCATTATGGCCTGACAAGCACTGCTTTCCCAACCTTTCAATACTCAAGAATGTACGGAGGTGGAGATCCCTTTGGACTCTCTGAGGTTTCTTACTCCAGATGTAGCACTGGGCGGATGGTCATCCAGGGGCGTCTCCAAAGTCTCAGACTTGCTTACGAAATCTGGCGTTGCAAGGTTTGCAGACCTTTCGTCTAAATTCTTAATACCTCAATCTGAAATGTATACGTACTTACATTTGAGGCATGCTGTACAGTCCCTCCCCTCGACCACATTGACTCTTCCAAGATGGGTTTGGCAATACTGGACTGCAAATGTGACTAAGACCAAAGGTATTTCTTTGTTCTACAACTTACTGAACTCTAAGACAAGCTTCGCCAAGACAGCTCAAATGCTTAAATGGGAAAGAGACCTGAACGTTCATATCTGCCGCATTTTGGGAAACGTCCCAAAAACTACAGCAAAGATGGTACTTCATGCCTTACTTGATAGCAAAATTCTCAGGGTCTCATGATAATCTCTGTTGGAGATGTGGAACCTCCGTGGGTATACTTTTACATATGTTATAGTCATGTAATAACCTGCGCAGCTTTTGGTCTGCCATTTTTCTGTTGATTGCGAGTGTTACAGGCAACCTGCTTTGGAAAGACCCAGCTCTAGCTCTTTTGAGTATCGGGGCACATGATATCCATCCCACTATCAGGCCAATCCCATTACAAATCTTGTTTGTAGCTAGGGCAATTATAGTAAAGAGATGGAAGTCAGAAACTTCTCCCTCCATACCTGAAGTAATAGGTTTACTCAGTGAGATTCATGTTTATGAACGGATCATGGCTGCTAGGGAAGGTTCAGCCAAGAAGGTGGCTACCAACTGGATACCCTGGTGTCAATACCTTAGGTCAGGACAACATGTGTAATATATGACTTATACTATCCTCTTGATACTCTGTTGCCTTTTTTATTTCTGTTCCTATACCCTCTTAAAAGGGGTTGTTATCTGCCCGAGTGTTTACACTTTTTTTTTTGGTTCCACATCCACATTTTCTACAATCAGATTTTGGCAACTGTGCGTACTATACAGTATGTATGTTATGATGACATTAATATGCTGCTGATGTTGGATGTACACTGTTTGTAACTCTTGTATAAGTATGATATTGAATGTACTGTTGTTCTTCTGTATTTCTGAAAACCCAATAAAAATGTAATTTAAAAACTTGTAGCTAGGGGGCGTGTCCGGCCAGCAATGTTAATGGCCGCTTAGTGCGAGAGCTCCCTGCCATCCCTCCTCGTAGTGGCTCTCAGCAACGGAGTGAAGCGAGCTTCTCCCTCCACGACTCATCCGCAGCCTCCAGGGATTCCCGCCGATCGTTCCCGGCCATGTCAAAGCGGCGGAAGAACAACAAGCCGCCGCAGCGGCTCACTGATTTCTTTCCGGCGGCTCCTCACAGGGGACGGCAAGATTGCGCCGGCCCCGGGATCGGCCTCCCGTGCTCCTCAGGAGGTAATCCACCCGACACTGCCTTGTCTGTTAGTGTCTTGGGATCCCCCCAGACTGCCCTGGATGAGACTTCCCCCCCCCCTTGTCACCTACAGCATGAGGGGGAAGCCCCCCCTGGAGCTTATAATGCAGCCTATCAAGCCCTACTTAACACTATGCCAGGCATACCAATAGAGGCCTTTCCGGGCCACAGACCAGGCTCTTTCTGAGGCCACTATGAAAAAAATGCTCCTATCCATGAAAAGCACATTGTTTAGTGAGCTGGTCACCATGTTCTCTCCACTTCATGATACTGTGCAAATACATGATGACAGGATACAGCATCTGGAGACCAAAATGGCGGATCTGTACACTGCTCACAATGACCTTGTTGATGCCTATGCCGACCAAGAAAGCGAGATGCAGCTCCTCCAGTACAAGCTTGCGGATCTAGAGGACCGCTCTAGGCACAATAACATTAAGTTCCGGGGCATTCCTGAATCGGTGCCACATAAAGACTTGACCAACTTTGTTCAGCGCCTTATGAAATCCCTTATACCATCTCTCAGTGATATTGAGCTATGTGTGGATAGGGCCCACCGCATCCCTAAGCCTAACTTCCTGCCTGACACTGCACCTAGGGATACCTTGGCCCGTATTCACTACTATCACGTTAAGGAGAGGGTCATGGCGGCAGCCAAGCACGACCCGGTGGTGCCGAATGAATTTGCAGGTATCACCCTCTACACCGATATATCCCAGCAAACGGCTCTCAATAGAAAGAAGTTGTCCCTGCTCACGAAAATTCTTCGTAACAACAGCGTTATCTACAAATGGGCTTCCCCACCAAATTGCTAGTCACATGGAATGGTAAAATGTATCCTGTTCATAGTGTGGATAAGGGCATCCAGCTGTTTAAACAGTGGCATCTACTGCTGGAGGATTCTGTGCCTCCCGGGAGGTCTACCCCCGAGCGCCCGAGCCAAGCCGGATCTGAAATGGAAACCTGAATGCTCTGCTCCCCATTTCCTTCAGCTACCACAGGATGGATGAGGCGGGGAACCCTCTACTATATCCTTTTTCTCCAGTTCTTTTTTTTTCTTTTTTCCTCGGATGCCCGCCAGTCCAATGTTTTGACTGGATGCTCGATCCTCAGTGATGCCTCTTCATCATCCCCCCCCCGCTGTACTTTAGCGGCCACGGCCACCCATTGCGCCTGCATGCTCAGGCTTTTTTTATATGTACTTGTGTATTGTTTTTGTTTACTTTTTTTCTCCCTGCCTGCCCCCTCCTTTGCTCTCTTCTTTTTGGTCCAGCACCCACAGTGGTTTGTTATGCTCGTCATCCCTTTCCTGCTCTGCTTCAACCGTGCAATGCTGCTCCAATACCATCATGACGGCTTCTCCCTTGGATGTTTCTTCTTCCTGTCCTTTAATCCATCCAAGTACAGGATCTTCTACTGGCAAGCAGTTGCATTGCATCTTCTCTTGTTATGTCTCATTGCCACTCTACCAAGTAATCCCCCCATGCTGCCATGCCATTGAAGTTCATGTCGCTGAACTATAGAAACCAAAGAGGCAACCAATAAATCGAACCCGAGTCCTACTCTTACCCAGGAATTGGTAACTGACAGGCAAAAATTAAGATCCCTACTTCTCTATAAATATGAGAATCACCTGAAATACACCAAGGCCAAATTCTATGGTCTCCGGGATAGGGCGGGGGCGTGGCTAGCCAGGCGGGTCAAAACGCTACAAGCTAAACGTAAAATTGCTTCGGTGATACATCCCAACACTAAAGTCTCTATGGCTAATCCAAAAGATATAGCCAACGCATTTGCGGATTATTATCAATCGCTTTATGACCTGCGATCGGACCCTGCCACTCCTCAGCCCTGTCCTGAACTGATTGCGGATTTTCTTAACAAGGTTAAGCTCCACGCTCTCACGACCGAACAACTCCAGTCTATTTCTCAACCCTTTACTTCCCTCGAAATCGGCTCAGCCATCCGCGGGCTCCCCAACCATAAATCCCCAGGGGAAGATGGTCTCCCCAATGAGTATTATAAAGCTTTGGTTGATATTATTACTCCACACTTGCAACCTGTTTTTGAACTTGCTTCCTCCTCAACTACGCTCCCTCCGGAAATGTTGAGGGCTGTGATAGTGACCCTTCCTAAGCCAGGCAAGGACCCTGTGGTTACGGCCAACTATAGGCCAATCTCGCTTTTAAATACCGATGTTAAAGTATTTGCTAAACTGCTGGCCCTTAGGATCCAAAAAATTCTACCTATTCTGGTTCACTCGGATCATGTTGGCTTTGTCCCGGGCTGCCAAGCTCCGGACGGGACGAGACGGCTTGTCGGCTTGATCTCCAGAGTTGGGGCTGCTCGGACGCCTTCTCTGCTTCTCTCTTTAGATGCAGAGAAGGCATTCGACCGAGTCCACTGGGGCTACCTACGGGCAGTCCTCGATGCCTTCGGGATTGGAGGATGGATACGGTCAGCAGTCCTGTCTCTGTATTCCAACCCGTCCGCGATTGTTCTCAACTCAGGTATGAAATCGAAACCTATCCAGATCACAAATGGTACTAGGCAGGGCTGCCCCTTGTCCCCCATCATATTTGCCCTTCTCATGGAGCCCCTGGCAGAACGGTTTCGCTCTCACCCCTGCATCAAAGGTTTGTCAGTGGCCGGATTGGAACATAAGATAAGCCTCTTTGCAGATGATGTTATGCTTATACTTACAGACCCTGCCACTTCCCTGCCAGAATCGTACACCCTCCTGAATGAGTTCAGTAGGGTGTCTTACTATAAACTAAATGCCAACAAATCACAAATACTGAACCTTAATATACCGCCCACACTACAGAGTTCCCTAGCCGGAAGGTTTCCTTTTATCTGGTCCTCACATTCTATCCCCTTTCTCGGTACTCACCTTACACCCCATACGTCACAATTGTATACACACAACTTTAAACCTTTTTTAGATTCCCTGCCCTCACTTTTACAACAGTTACGTACGCATGAATTGTCCACTATGGGTCGGATAGCTTCCTTTAAAATGATTGTCCTCCCGAAGCTACTTTATCTATTTAGGACCCTTGCCATACCCTTGCCTGTGTCTTTCTTCTCTGCTCTCCAAAAACAGTTGACCCGTTTTATATGGAATGCCAGGCCTCCAAGGTGCCCCCTTAAAACCATGGTCTTACACAGAAGACATGGAGGTATTGGAGTCCCTAATTTGACCGCCTACTACAAGGCGTGTATTCTAGACCAACTTAAATTTTGGTGGGCGCCGTCTCCGCACAAGACGTGGGCTTCCATTGAGTCCTCTGGGGTCCCTGGGCATGACTTACAGTTGAATCTCATTGCTACTATACTGGGAGACTGGTCTGGGACTTCCGAGAACCCGATTGTTCAAGCCTCCCTCTCGGTGTGGAGGGAATTTTGTCGCTTACAATCACCTGCTGCTTCCATGTACAAAATACAGGTCCCACTAAAGGTGCTGTGCCACTTTCTCCCGCACCTAAACATACAACCTTGGCTGCGCAAGGGAGTATTACTCCTTAGCGACCTGTTCCACGAATCTCGCCTAAGCCCGTTTGATAGCTTACAAACCCGCTTCGACCTCCCAAAGGGAGCAATCTTCTCTTACCTCCAGATCCAATCGTTCCTCCACAAACACCCCCTTCCCACTTGTGTAGAAATCCCCAGTTTGGTATATCTTTTCCTTCAAAACACAGCTACTCACATAAAAGGTATCACGCTGTTCTATGCCATCTACAATAACCATAATCTTTTCTCTAAACACCCATCAGTCACCAAATGGGAAAGTACCCTGTCATCCTCATTCTCTGATACCTCTTGGCTGAAAGCCTTTGCCTACACCTATGCGGCCACAAAATGTTTTACCCATTGGGAACAGTACCAGAAGGTGCTCCACTTCTGGTACCTCACCCCATTCAAGCTTTCTAAGTTTTACCCATCACACCCCTCTCTGTGCTGGCGACAGTGTGGAGAAATAGGTACTCTGTATCACACCATGTGGTCTTGTGTCTCACTACGGTCCTTTTGGAATAAATTATTTATGTTAATTTCGGATATAACACAAGAGAAGGTCTCCCCATCTCCAGCGTTGGCCCTTTTGCATGTCAATATTCATGAATTTAAGCCTTGTCACAGAGCGGTTATTATACACCTGCTTCTCGCAGCAAAAACTGCTATAGCCACGCACTGGAAATCTCCTGTAACCCCTTCCTGTAGTGAAGTCATCCTTGCACTTAACCACCACTGTCTGATGGAAAGAACGCTTGCGGTGGTCAACCTTGCCACTTCCTCATTCCGGAGGAGGTGGGAAGTTTGGCTATCTCACCCCAAGTGTACGGTTTTAGACTGATATGTTGCTGTGAATTTGTTATCTGGATCTAGATGGACCTCTCTCTGTCCTGTTCTTTCACCCCTTTTCTTTCCTCTCTTCTGCTCTCCCTTACCTCCATTCCTGCTCCCATTATCTCTCCTTCCCACCATTTTGCCTTTCCAGCTTATGCCTCCCCCAAGTGCTCTACCTTAGCGTTTGGGTTGCCCTTAGGCACCTGGCTCTACGTTTTGAGCATGTTGTTTGATTCACCATTTGTAAGATTGTTCGCATTGGAGGTCTGTGAACCTGTATTGATCTGTCTTATACCATCCTCCCGGGGCACAGTTTGTTCCCCTTGGGGTGCCAGGGGGGCGATGTCAGACTTCTTATGGATATATTCACCCACCTGTATGTAAGATTCTGGTACCTTTGGTACCCTTATTTACCATTTTCCTTTCAAAACATTGCGTCCCACCTTTTTAGTTAGGTGGAACGCATACACCTTTAAGACGGATGACGTCATCGCTGAGCGCCGCTGAGCTGCTATTTCAATCGCCAGCATTCTCTCTCACGTTGTTCGTTCAATGTGTGTCTACATGCTCACAAGCCTTGTCTTGCTGTCGGAACCTCCAGCTATTTGCCTTTACCTGGAACAGACCGGAACCTCGCAACTGATCCCGTATCTCGCTACCGGATCACTCCCTCACTACTGGACCCCTCTACTTACTAAACCTTACTAGTGATAAGTACCCCACAGGGGAATCCTCCATAACTAACTTACACTATCATCTTCTGCACATTAAGGACTGTTACTATCTATGCATACTAATTCTACCATCTGCACTGTTACATAGATTGCTAGCTCTTGAGTCTACTACCATCTATCCTTGCACTGGGTTAGTCTATCCTGTCTATGTCATCTGCTGTCCTTACCACCTGTTACCATACATGATTACTAACCTATCTGCATTCTACCTATTACCATCTACTACTCTCCTGAACATTACTATCAAGTGCTTACCATTACTGTCACTGCTCACACCTGTCCCTTCAGCACATCACTACCATACTATCATATACATCCTATCACTCCAGGAACATCTTATTGAGTGTGTGTATATCTGTATGCTGAAGCAGACAGGCCCACAGTGATGAGTCTGGAGAGTTGGATCTGGTATTCCAACACATCTCTACATGACTACTGAGTGGAGATTCTGCAGCTGCAAATCCAGCTTACAATAAAAACGCAGGAGCGTTACACTGTATTAGTATGCTATGCTATAATGTTATGTGTAGTTGATTTATCTTTTTGTCATGCCTGCTACACCTTGACCCATATGTACCGCTTTACTTTGTTCACTTGGCTGTTTACCCTTGTTTACTTGTCAAACTCAATAAAAATCTATTGAAAAAAAAAAAAAACTTGTAGCTACAAGGAAGAAAAGCAGTCTAAAAAGTGTTTTATGTTTATTTACCCTCACTTTTTGTTCTGGCTGGCACCGGTCATTACAACAGGAAGTGGGGGGATCAACACAACAGGTAAACAGACAGCAATAAAAACATGAAAGAAATTATAACCCTTTTCTACACTATCTTAAACTAAAAAAATAAAATTGGGTAGACCTCTCCCTTCAGGGCTGGTTCACACCACAAGTTCACAATTTCAGATGCATTTCTGCATGTGTGGGTAGTGAGTGGTAGTGATGGACGTTAGCCGCAAACTTTCTCAAATGTTCGCGAACCGCAAGTTCGCGGCGGGCCCCATTGACTTTAATGGGAGGCAAACTTTTTTTTTTACAGCAAACATTTTTTTTTTTCCTAAATCAGCTAGAACTGACAGCAGCCAGTAAATACATGTCAAATACATATAGGGTCCATTCACATGTCTGTAAAATTGGTCCGCATCTATTCCACAATTTGGCAGAACGTGTACCTGACCCATTGATTTTCAATTCCAGCCTGAAAAATTAGGCATTCACAGGATAAAGAAGTAAGTGTCGGCCAATACATGCCCCAAAAATGAGCCCACATGCGTTTACCTGACCGCTAAGAACATTGTATTCTGTGGCTGAAGGTACATTAGGCATTCACAGGATACATAAGTAAGTGTCCGCCAGTATAGGCCCCAAAAATAAGCCCACATGGGTTTACCTGACAGCTAAGAACATTGTATTCTGTGGCTGAAGGTACATTAGGCATTCACAGGATACAGAAGAAAGTGCCGGCCAGTATAGGCCCCAAAAATTAGCCCACATGGGTTTCCCTGACAGCTAAGAATGTTGTATTCTGTGGCTGAAGGTACATTAGGCATTCACAGGATACAGAAGTAAGTGTCGACCAGTATAGGCCCCAAAAATTAGCTCACATGGGTTTACCTGACAGCTAAGAACATTGTATTCTGTGGCTGGAGGTACATTAGGCATTCACAGGATACAAAAGTAAGTGTCGCCCACTGGCCAGTAGTATAGGCCCCAAAAATTAGCCCACATGGGTTTACCTGACAGCTAAGAACGTTTTATTCTGTGGCTGGAGGTACATTAGGTATTCACAGGATAAATAAGTAAGTTTCAGCCAGTATAGGCCCCAAAAATTAGCCCACATCAGTTTACCTGACAGCTAAGAACGTTGTATTCTGTGGCTGGAGGTACATTAGGCATTGACAGAAAAAATAATTGTCGGCCATGAAAGGCCCCAAAAATTAGGCATTCAATGGACATGAAATGCCTTTTATGCCACTGTATTTACCGAAGACAAGGACCATGAATTGTTGTGGGTGGAACATCTTCAAAGCGCCCTCTTCTTGCAGGCGCTGTTGGATTGCTACCCACAACTGTTTCTCTGTGAGCGGAAATTCCTTTGCCAGTGCAGGCAAAAGCGGAATGCAGCATTTCTCACAGCAAGGCCTGGAAGTGCTGCATTCTGACAGCCCTCTGTGATGGTGGTAACATTTCTGCCATTTTTTGTTTGTACTGGGGGTCTAAGTACGTTGCCACCCAGGTACTGGTCATTGCCCTTTAGGCTTTTTATACGACGGCCCCCCTTAAAACCCTGGAGCATGAAGGCCCCCATTCGCACTAAACTGGACGCGGTGTAATGGCATGGCTCCAGCTCATCATCCAGGATAATGTCGTTCTCGTTCTCCTCCCCCATCCACGGACAACACCAGGGATCCCAGAAAGGTTTAAAGCATGCTCTTCTTGCTCCTACTCATCCGCCCCAGCACCATCCTCCTCTGACTCCTCTTCAGACTCCTGTTGTTGACTTGTCTCAGATAGAGTAGCACCCCCTGGGAATTCATCCAACATTGCGACTTCCTCATCTTCCTGCTCTTGCTCCTCGATGGCTTGATCAATGACACAACACAATGCACGCTTCAGAAAGAAGGCGTAAGGTACAATGTCACTGATGGCACCCTGGCCATGACTGACCAGTTTGGTGATCTCATCAAATGGCCGCAGAAGTCGGCATGCGTCGCGCATGAGCAGCCACTGGCGAGGTGAAAAAATCCCCAGAACCTGTCCTGCCGCAGAGTTCATACAGGTAGTCGTTAACTGCACGTTTCTGCTGGAGCAGCCTATCAAGCATATACAAGATTGAGTTCCATCGCGTCGGGCAGTCACAAATAAGATGCCTGATGGGCAGGTTGTGTCACTGCTGAATGTCAGCAAAGTGAGCCATGGCTGTGTAAGATCTTCGGAAATGGCCCGAGATCTTCCTGGCCTGCCGCAAGACATCCTGGACCCCAGGGTATTTGGCAATGAATCACTGCACAACCAAGTTCAGGACGTGTGCCATGCATGGCATGTGTGTAATTTTGCCCTGTTTCAGCACGCTCAGCAGATTGGCAACGTTGTCGCACACCACTTTACCAACTGTCAAATTGAGCAGTGTTAGCCACTGATCTGCCTGTGAACGCAAATCTGAAAGGAGTGCAGGACCAGTGTGGCTTTTGGCTTCCAGGCACAACAGACGCAGCACAGCATGGCAACGTCTCACCTGGCATGTGGAATAGGTTCTGGGGATCTTGGGCGGCGCAGTGGAAGAGACGGTCGCAGCAGAAAAGGAGGAGTCAGCTGAGGAGGAGAGGGAGGATGGAGTAAGAGGAGGAGAAGAAGAGGCAGGCCTGCATGCAATCCGTGGCGGTAAAACCAAATCTACACGGGTGCCACAGTTTACATGCTTGACGGCCGTCAGAAGGTTCACCCAGTGGGCAGTAAAAGTGATATACCTTCCCTGCCCGTGTTTGCTAGACCACGTGTCTGTGGTCAGATGTATCTTGGCACTGACACTGTGTGCCAGAGATACTGTACATTCACTTTCCGCTGAACATGGCCATACAGCTCTTTAATGCCCTTCTGCGAGAAATATTTCCTGCCTGGGACCTTCCATTGTGATGTTCCAATGGCCACAAATTTCCGAAAAGGCCTCCGAGTCCACCAGTTGATATGGCAGTAGTTGGCCTGGCTATCAGTTCCGACAAGCCAGCAGTCAAACGTTGGGCAAGAGGGTTATCCGGCATCATCATTTTTTTTACGCTGCAACATTTGGGCTGCGGAAGCCTGCCTTTTTCCAGAACAACGTGAGGACGGCATTATGGAAGGTGGAGTGGAGGACAATTGTGAGGAGAATGAGAAGAGGCTGGATGGTGAGAGCCTGGAGTGTGGCTTTGTGGGTTCTGACGGCATTGCTCCCACTAGGCTCGGTGATGGGAGTCTAGGTGCCTTCTTAAGGCAGTCGTCCCTAGGTGAGTGTTGGGCTTTCCGCGACTTATGCGTTAATTGCAAAGGCTGCAGATGGCAACACTATTGTCAGCAGCGGACACATGCGGAGCCATGTGCTGGCATCCTGGGAGCGCCAGATGTGACTGTACATGGTTGATGGCTCCCTCCTGATACATTTGCAGTCTGATTTGTCCCTCCTGTGCAATGCAAGTTCCGCCTGCTTCTCCTCCCTATCTGCTGGTCTGTCTCTCCCTCTGAACTCCCCTCCTCTTCCTCTCTTGTGGGCACCCATGTGACGTCCATATACATGTCATCATCGACGTCATCTTCCCCACCACTAACATTTGAGATCTCGGAGTAGGCAGCAACAGCAGGGACCAACCTCCTTGGGCTGATCTGGGTACTGTCATCAGACTGCTGAGTGGCTGCTGTTGCTACCTCCTCTTCCTGATCCGATGCCAAGAATGGCTGCACATCGCAAATGTCTTGTGATGGATCGGAAAATAATTCCAGTGACTCAAGCGGAGGGTATATGGTGGTGGTGGTGGTGGTGTTAGTGGTGGTGTCTTTGGGGGTGCACACAGCAGAGAGTGAAGAGGGTGCAGATAGAGAGGATGAGGAGTGTGCAGAAGAGGAAGGCTGAGTGAGCCACTCAACCAAGTCTGGTGCGTCCTTTGAGGTAATCAAACACACCTTCTGAAACTTCACACTTTGGCTCCTGCCTACTGCTCCTGTCCTACTCCTACCACCCCTGCGTAAGGGCCTGCCTTTTCCTCTGTCTGTCATTTTTTTAATTATCCTGTTTGGCACTGTGTGTAGCAGAGTTAATGCAGCAAAAGAGGCAATATTTTTGCAGGACAAAAATACACCTAGAAAAGTATACTCAGATAAAACCCCACTTTAATCTGTGGTATTAGGGGGCCACTGGTCTATCACACCAGTTATAATACTTTTTTAAAAGTGCTTTGTCACTGTTTGTAGTATTGCTGCAGAAACGCTCACCACACCAGTCACAATGCTGCACAGTGCACAATGCAAATCCACTATAATATGCTTTCTATATTAGAAAGTATATTATACGTGGATTACACCCCGATATAGTGCATTGCACACCAAAGAATAGTACACCTATACCAAATACCAGTCCTTAAAAAGACCTTTGTGGACCTTAACAGAGCGATTTGTGTCACTGACAATCTGTCCCTGGTGCACACAGCAAACCTCTCCCTACACTGACAAAAGAGACAATACACCTATACCAAAAACCAGCCCTTAAAAGGACTTTTGTGGACCTTAAAGGAGCGATTTGTGTCACTGACGATCTGTCCCTGGTGCGCACAGCCAACCTCTCCCTACACTGACAAAAAGCAGAATGTGAAATGGCCACTAGGTCAGGTCTACTTATAAGGTAGGGGGTATGTCCATGTGCTGAAATGTCTCAATTGGCTCTCCCATTCCACCTGATGGCTGTGTCATGGGTCAAAGTTCTCCCCAATGTAAACTAATATGGCTGCCGCGAACAACACCATATGTTTGCAAAATCGGCGGACTGAGAACGAGCAAAGTTCACCGTGAACCAACCGCCGGGCGAACCACAAGGCCATCCCTAGTGAGTGGTTTTGGTGTGTTCCAGTGCATTGTTTATCCTCTTTTTTTTTTTTTTGACACTTGAAAAATCTTAGGACAATGGTTTCTTATTGGCATTCCAGTGTGTTTATATGCCTTTACACACATTGTGATAAGTTTCAGGCAAAAAAACTGCAACAGGTTGTACTTTAGTTGAAAGTACTGGTGTTATCTTATGCCATTGAAATACATAACAATTACTGTACAAGCATTCCAGATACATTTTAAAAATACACTGGAAAGCATCTGGTATGAACCAACCTTCAGAAAAGGACAGATGAGTGATTAAAAATATAAAATTTTTCATCATTTAATTTATTTCTATGGTTTTTTTTTTTCGTAATAAATAAAATTCAAAACAATACAGGAAACTTATTAATTACATAAGCCACATGACTATTAATCCCTTGCAACTGTCTGTAGATTCCCATAAATATTCACTTTCATTCACTGCCATTATGTCTAGCTGTAATCCTCCATAATAAACAAGGCAATAATATAGCATTGCAGAATTATATATGGCAATTTGTGGATGATCAATGCTACTCCTAATTGTCTTGGAATCCATATAGAAATAAATTGGTGCAATTACTCAGTGCAGCTGAGGATGGGGTTATGTTTAATAATATTATCATCTTTAGGTAAATGCAATGACGTATCAGTGAAAACATTTTTTGAAAGAAGTGTTTTATTTACCTCACATGGTACTCTTAAGACATCTAGAAAGTATGAACATCAGTGGCACTTTAGGACAATATACATCTCCTAAGTGTGGAATATGTGAATTTGGTGGTAACTACCCTCACTGTAAGGGCAATACTGCAGGGCCTGGGGTTTCAGAGCAGAAATGTGTTGTAGAAGAATATACATATTCTAACAGCAGTTACGAAAGAAGGAACTCTAGAGAGCAAGGAAAATATATTAACTTCCTTCGTAAATACCAATCACTTATTCATGCTCAACAATTAGTAGACAGCTTGAGAACCCTTCATATACATGATAGGGATTATACTTTCTATTCCAATCATCATAAAACATATATTTTTTTATATCACAGAATGCTCTCCCTTATCTCTCCACTGCCTCTATTGGATCATTTACTCTATCTGATCATGCTCCAACTTCATGTTTGCTTGGTAAAACTTACCAAAAGACTGGCAGTGGAAGTTAAATGAGACACTTCTATAAGATCTGACATATTAAAGCCAGATAGCAGAAGATATTAATTCTTTTTTTTACAGATAACGATACAACAGATGTCTCTCCTATCTGTCTATGGGAGGCATATACATGCGTAATTTGCTGTACCCTAATTAAGCAATAATTTTAAAGTAAGAAACTCCCCACATCCCAAATTGACTACTTGTTAACAGAAATTTGAGAGCTAGAAAAAACAAACGAGAACAAAAGCACAAAAGATAGATGACCAATTATTGCTATTGAGAGATAAACTAAGCTCCCTGTTAAATGATAAAGGTAAAGCAAAACATGTTCACTGTCAAAGAGCGTTTTATGGATTCAGGAAAAAATGGGAGGGCTAGAAATGAAATAACAAATAGTGACATGGCCTGGGGATCCCTTGGTGAATTTGGCTAAGGAAATCACATACGAGTTTAAAATAATATTTATAATCTCGAAGAGAAGATTACCACTCCCACTCAGGAAAATAGAAAATCTGTGGGACAGCGATATATTAGGGACTCAGGGATGCCAAGGCTACTTAAATCTGCCATTGTGAATTTAAATGCTCTGATTTTGGAGGAAGAATGTAGAAGAGCAGTAGATTTGATGAAAATAGAAAGCCCGGCACTTCTCGGCCCCACACCAGATCTTCTCTAGAATAGACCACATATTTGTCTCCTCTAACACAGTCCCTAGGACGGTCAAATCTTATATCAGGGACTCCCCCGTTTCGGTCCACGCTATGGTGGTTTTAGTGATCACACAAGCTTCTGCCCCGAGCAAGGAATTTAAATGTCGACTGAACGAGGCCATACTTAGCAACCCTGTTCATTGCACCATATTCACAAAGGATTTAGAGGAGTATTTCACCACCAACGCTACAGACGATATTTCCCCCGGGCACTCTCTGGGCCGCCCATTGTAATGTTCCGGTACCTTTGCTACCCTAAATTACTCTTTTCACAAGTGTATGCGCCCCACCATTCTCTTTTGGAAAGGTGCGCATACACCTTTAAGACTGAAGCTGTCATCACTCAGCGCCGGACTAGATGGCTATTTAAATCGCCGGTTCTCACTCACATGTGTTCGTTCAAACACCCTTACCTGGATGCTAACTTGGCTTGAAGCTTTCGTGCTTGCAAACATACCTCGCTGACGGAACCTCGCTGCGCTGATCCCTGCATCCCGCTTCCGGATCATCCGCTCCTCCTGAACCAACCTTCGGCTGTATTGCTATTAGTGCTAAGTACCCCGCAGGGGAACCCTCTATAAACTTATACTAAGCTTACACTATCTAGCTCTGCATAGTAAAGACTATTTATCACATCTGCATATCTAGATTGCTAGCTCTTAAGACTACTGCTACTTATTCCTGCACTGGGTTGATCTCTCTTGTATGTCCACCTGCTACTCTGTCATCTGCTACCATACATGATTGCTAAACCTACCTGCATCCATCTGCTACTGTCTTACCTTCAAGTGTCTGTCACCTACCACCTCCACTCAACCTGTCTCTTAAATCTTCATCACTGTGTTACTACATACATAAAGTCACTCTAGGAACCAGCTTGTTGAGTGTGTGTATTTACTAGCTGAATTAAGACCTTCCACACATGATGAGTCATTGAGGTTGGGAATGGTATCTCAGCATCTCTCTTACATGACTACTGAAGTGGAATATTTCTGCAGCTGAAAATCCACACCATACATGAAACGCAGGAGCGTTACACCCATAAAGCGGTCATCAGGGGGAAAATCATCCAATTCTCATCCGAACTTAAACGCCAAAGGCAGGCGGACCTAACCAAATTAGAAACGGAGTTCCTAGCCTTAAGTAAGGCTCACAAGAAAAACCCCACACCAGTTTTCAAAACCCAACTGGAGGGGGCCAGGCTCCAATTGGACCTTGCCTTATCCACAGTGGCAGAAAAACAGTTGCGGTGGTCCAGAGCTAAATTTTACGAGTCTTCGGACAAAATAGGACTGAGGCTAGCCTCCAAATTGTCTCCTAAGATCAGAATGGTGGCGGTCCCTAAACTTAGGACGGATCAGGGCTCCCTTTCTCAACACCCTCAAAAGGTGCTCCACACGTTTCACTCGTTCTACTTTAAACTTTATGATAACTCTCCCATCTCCCCGTCTAACTCCCCGGCGGCTTTCCTTAACGATTTAACCCTCCCCTGTCTGCAGAAAGAACATAAAAAACTATTAGATGACCCGATCTCGGAACTGGAAGTTCTAGGAGTGATTAAACACCTGAAAAAGGGCTCGGCTCCTGGGCCTGACGGTTTTTCTTCAATCTATTACCAGACCTTTGCTAATACACTCGTACCCCACCTAAAAACATTTTACAACGCACTCCGATCGGGGGATTCGCTCGAGAGAACCCTAAATTCTGCATACATAACAGTCATCCCTAAACCGGTTAAGGATCACAGTGACGTACAAAACTATAGGCCCATTTCTCTCATTAATGTTGACCTGAAAATTCTCACCAAGGTTCTCTCGAACAGGATTTCCCGCTTTATTAATCTATACATTCACAAGGACCAATCAGGGATTATCCCGGGGAGGCAGGGCCCTGATCACATCAGGCGAGCAATAGACATTATTTCACTACTGAACTCCAGATGGGATGGCAACCCCCCCCCCCACGCAGGAAGCTTTGATTGTGTCAATCGACTTACACAAAGCTTTTGATTCAGTCACGTTGTCCTATCTCTTTGAGGTCCTTGAGAAATGGGACTTCTTGAATATTCTCAGAGCACTCTATTCCTCACCAACTGCCCAAATCCGCATGGCTGGACATTATTCAGATCCCTTCCCTATTAAATAGGGGACTAGACAGGGATGCCCGCTATCACCCCTTAAATTTGCAATAGCGATTGAATCTCTGGCCATAGCAATCCGACGTAATCCCGACATCAGAGGGGTCCATTGTGGCCCGACTGAACATAAATGCGCCCTCTTCACAGACGATCTTTTACTCTTTTTGTCCTCTCCAGTCACCACCATCCCCAATGTCCTGGAACTTCTCCGTAAGTTCTCCCTAGCCTCTGGTCTATGGGCTAATTTAGCTAAATCCTCGGCACTTAACGTAACGGTCCCTGCCCCTGTTTATGAGGCTGTTAAAACCAATTTCCCCTTCGACTGGTTCATCTCATCCCTCCCCTATTTGGGGATCCAGCTAACCCCCACTTTTGCCTCCCTTTATCAGGCCAATTATCCACCCCAGTTTCGCAAACTGAAATCAGATTTGAACACTTGGAACCCACACAGCCTTTCCTGGCTAGGCAGGATCAACTCGGTTAAAATGACGCTCCTACCTCGTTTATTATATCTTTTCAGGTCACTCCCCATATCTGTCCCCAAATCTCACCTTCAGTCACTGCAATCTCATATTGTTAAATTCATATGGGGAAAGAAGGGATATCGCTGCCCCACAAAAACCCTACTCCACTCACGGACGATGGGGGGTATGGCACTGCCTGACCTTTGGCGGTATTACCAGGCTGCCCAGTTGGCCCAATTCTCCACTATCTACCTCCGAGGCCCCAAACCGGACTGGGTGTCGATGAAACGACAGGCGGTACCTAACCACACATTGGACTACATAGCTTGGTGTACCCCCAAACTCCAACCTGCCATCCTTGCGCCCTCCCTTTCACACTCTATCGCGCTATGTAGGAACCTCCATCGGAACCCCTCCATTGCCTCACCACTACGTCCCTTAATGCACATTTTCGATCACCCCCAATTTCCACCTGGGCATGACATCGCAGCCTTTAAATGGTGGACAGACAAGGGACTATATCGCATTGGCCATTTCATGTCCCCCACTGGCCCTTTATCACTGACTCACTGCACAACCAAACTAAAGATGCCCCCAACTGATCAGTTTCGCTTTACCCAACTCACACATTTTCTACATACACTCTGGGCCCTAAACCCTGAACGCCATTTATTGACCTCTTACGAGAGGTGGTGCTCAGAAGCGGAAGATATGAGAGGTGGTTTCTCCCTTATATATGCAGCCCTCACGCAGACCTGAGACAAACCTACTTATGCTCTTAGATGGGAACGAGACCCAGTGGTGTATTTTGGTTTTGTGCTGCCCTAGGCAAGACTAAAATTGGACGCCCCCTCCTCCTCCTATGTAAATTGGCCCCACCCCTTCCTGTTTAATGGATTTGACTCCCTCCAGAATTGAAGGACTCCAAGTCCCAACAAGGACCCCTGAGATCTCACGATAGGGGGGGGTAATAGGGGGTGGGAGAGAGAGGGGGGGTGGGTAAGGGAGGGTGAGGGGGAGATGAGAGAAAGAGGGTGGGAGAAAGAGAGAGAGAGGGAAGGTGGTGAGAGAGAGAGGGTGGTTTGGGAGAGAGAGAGGGGGTGATGGGAGAGAGAGAGGGTGGTGGGAGAGGGAGAGAGAGAGAGAGGGGGGTGAGAGAGAGATGGGGGATGAGAGAGAGAGAGACAGAGAGAGAGAGAGGGGATGAGAGAGAGAGCATGGTGGGAAAGAGAGAGAAAGAGGGTGGTGGGAGAGGAAGAGGGGGGATGAGAGAGAGAGAGGGAAGGTGGTGAGAGAGAGAGAGTGGGTGGTTAGGGAGAGAGAGAGGGGGTGATGGGAGAGAGAGAGAGGGTGGTGGGGGGGGAGAGAGAGAGGGGGTGATGAGAGAGAAAGAGGGTGGTGGGAGAGGGAGATAGAGAGAGGGGGGTGAGAGAGAGATGGGGGATGAGAGAGAGAGAGAGAGAGAGCATGGTGGGAAAGAGAGGGAAAGAGAGAGAAAGAGGGTGGTGGGAGAGGGAGAGCGAGAGGGGGGGATGAGAGAGAAAGAGAGAGAGGGGATGTGAGAGAGAAAGGGGGAATGAGAGAGAGAGAAAGGGGTATGAGAGAGAGGGGGTGGGTGAGAGAGAGGGGGGAATTTAGAGAGTGGATGAGAGAAAGAGAGCGGGGTAGGCGAGAGAGAGAGAGAGAGAGAGAGAGAGAGGGGGGTGGTGGGAGAGAGAGGGGGTGGGAGAGGAGAGAGAGGGGGGTGGTGGGAGAGAGAGGGGGTGGGAGAGAGAGAAGGGGGTGGGGGGAGCTCTAGGCATGGAGGAGGAGGAGGAAGTTAAATCCTCCTCCACTTTGAATTATGGGCAGGGCCAGAGAGTCACAGCCGTGACTCCACTGGTTGCTAGACGCCAGGCGGCTCTATCAACCAATGGCCAATAGAGTCTCAGATGGAGGTGGAAGCCGCTATTTTGCTGCCCCCCTGCAAAGTGCCGCCCTAGGCCTGGGCCTTGTTGGCCTAGGCCAAAATACAGCACTGACGAGACCTGGACGTGGAGCTCCCGCTAGAAGACTGGCATAGAATTTTTCACAGGTCCTTCAAAGGGATGATGAACGTTACTCTCATTGAGGCTAATGTCAAAATCCTGACACGATGGTATCTAGTGCCTGCCAGATTAGCGACTATGTACCCGGGTTCCTCCTCGCTATGTTTCAGGGGATGCCACCACCAGGGAACCTTTTTACATACCTGGTGGTCGTGCCCTAGGATACGTTCCTTTTGGAACAAAGTGTTTCATCTCATCAGACTGGTCACTAAGTTTCCTATTGAAAAAACTCCTCAGGTGGCATTTCTACACGTTTTCTCTCTCAGGGTTCCCAAGCCATTACTCTCCTTAATTTTCTTTATTCTACTGGGCGCTAAACTTACCCTGGCAAGTGCCTGGAAAAAGCCCTCAGTTTCCTATCAGGCAGCTGTATGAAAATCTCCTGCATTATGGCCCAGGAAAAGATGGTTGCGATCCTGAAAGATCGTGTACACAAATTTGAGAGTGTATGGGAACCATGGGCTCAACATATTAATGTTACACTGTAGCAAAGTTATTTTTTCTCTTCCCCTGCTCACTTCTGGACTCCCCCGGTGACCACTTCCCCTTACTACCTCTTCTCCTAAACTAGTTCTGCTTCCCCGTGCCTTTTTCTTCCCCCCTGTTGTGTCTTCGTTCTGTGTTGTCCTAGCCACTTATCGGTGGCCCCGTAGTTGGGTTGGTCCGACGCTATTACCCCCTCCCATCTGTACACGCATAGTGTACCCCCAGGGGCGGACCTTGTGGGTCACACCAGCCACTTTTGCGGAAAGGTGGGGCACCCAGGTGTCGGTCTGGGAATCCCCCTCAGCTGGACCCGGGAGGGTGTCTCTGAATGTTTCGCAACCTTTTGATGCTCAGAGACCTCGACCGAGTTGTGAGATTAGCGCACCTCCAGTTCCCATTGGGGGGGGATAGATGGTGACGGGTCTTTCCCCATTTTCACCATGTTTACTGCTGTTTGGGATGTTAGATGCAGGCATTGATGTCAAATGTCAACACAGTTGTTCCCCCTTCTCCCCTTACTCCCCTTTACCTTAGCACCTTGACATATATTCCATTGACGCATGGTGTGTTTTATACCTGTATTTCACTGTTGGCTTTTGATTGTATAACCTGACTGAAGATGCTACTGTAAGCTTCTACTTGATTACTGTTATCTCCATTTTATATTCTGACTTTATTCTTTGTAACCTGTTTGTTTGAAAATAAAAACTTTTTTGAATGAAATACATAAATAAAATATAAATAATAAAAAAAAGAAAATAGAAAGCCCGAACGGACAGATACGCTTTGCTCGATTTACAGGTGTTTTTCAGACAAATTGGCTTGTTGGTTTGTACAGTCATATGATTGCTGAGAGTAGGTAAATCGCTGTTTCCTAGGGGGTACATAATATAACTGGGTACTAAAATTTACAGGTATAGTTGATCCAGGGAATATCCAATTGCCTCCTGGGGGATCAGGAATGATTTTTTCCCCCTGCTGAAGCAAATTGAATCATGCTTTGCTGTGTTTTTTTTCGAGTTCCTCTGGATCAACTGTGGGTATAGGATTGTGTATATGGGATTGTATGGTTGTGTTTTCTCTTTTGTTTTTTGTGTTTTATTGGTTGGGCTAGATGGACATGTGTCTTTTTTTTTAAATTTAAACTTTATTTGAGTTTTAATATAAATGTTTACATACATAAATACATTTCATAGGGAAAAAAAATAAAAAAAAAAGGAAGGGAAGAAAAAAGAAAAATACAATCAACCCTTCCCCTTTTTAATCCCATCCCTCTACCCTATTTACTCACATCTCTGTTTTTCCTTATTTTTGTCATTCTCCTTTTCTTTTCAATTCACTGTCTCTCTTCCTCCCCTAGTCCATCCATATTTCTGCATATTTGCTAGTTTTTTAAATTCTGTCAATTTTTCCCTTTTTTTTTTTTTTAGAAAGTCTCTGTCTGGTCCTCTTCTCTGCTACTTAGATATTCCATGTTATATATGTATTCAATTCTTTTAAACCAGTCCCTAAGCATGGGGCTCTCCAGTTCTAGCTATTTTTTGGGGATTACCCCCTTTGCTGCATTTATTAAATTTGGTACTATTGTGTTTTTATATTGTTTTTTTTTTTTATTTATTCGTTTTTTTTTTGTGGTGAATTATATTCCCATTTAGCTTGTCTGTGTGTCTTGTCCCATACCTTATATACAGTTATAGTTATTTTGTGTGTGTTCTCGTAAATTTCTCTGTGTTTTGGTGGGACCCAAATATTCTTTTTTAACCACTTGCCGACCGCCAGCAGTACATATACTGCGGCAGGTCGGCTCTGTCCCACAAAATCACGTACGCACATGCGCCCATTCCCCACAGGGGAAGCTGATCTGCGGCCCCCGCAATCGCTCCCCGTGGAGACCGAACGGGTGTCTGCTGTTGTAAACATGGCAGACTGCTGTTCTGTCAGCAATAAACGCAGGGCTCCTGTGTCCCTCCTATTTAGGAACACAGGTCCCTGTGTTCATTCTATAAGTACATCCCCCACACAGTTAGAAAGCACCCCCTAGGGGCACATTTAACCCTTTGATTGCCCCTGGTGTTAACCCCTTCCTGCCAGTGTCATTAGTACAGTAACAGTGCATATTTTTAGCACTGATTACTGTAGTAATGTCACCGGTCCCCCAAAAAAGTGTCAAAAATGTCAGTTAGGTGTCTGCCACAATATCACAGTCCCACTAAAAATTGCTGATTGCCACCATTACTATTAAAAATAAAAATAAAATAAAAATGACATCAATCTTTCCCCTAGTTTGTAGACGTGATACATTTTGCGCAAACCAATCAATAAACTCTTATTGGGATTTTGTTTACTAAAAATATGTAGCAGAATACATACTGGCCTGAAATGATGAAAAATTTTGATTTTTACATTTTTTTTATTGGGAATGTTACATAGCAGAAAGTGAAAAATATTGTTTTTTTTTTAAAGAATTGTCGCTCTTTTTTTGTTTATAGCTCAAAAAATAAAAATCGCAGAAGTTATCAAATACCACCAAAAGTTAAGCTATATTTGTGTAAAAAAAGGACATCAATGTTATTTAAGTACAGCGTCACACGACAGCGCAATTGTCAGTTAAGTAACGAAGTGCTGAATCGCAAAAAGTGGCCTGGTTATTAGGGGGAAAACCTTCCAGTCCAGAAGTGGTTAAATGTGATTTACTTAATGTAGTTTCAATCTTTTATCCAAGTTTATTTTAGTCCATTCTATCATTCATGCTATTATAGCTGCTGTGTAATATCTTTTAATACTGGTGCTGCTAAACCCCCCTGTGATTTATCTTTAATAAGTACCCTGTACTGTATTCTTGGCTTCTTTCCCTGCCATGTGAACTTTAAAATCATTGTTTTAAAACATGTCTGTGGAATAAATTTTGGTAACAAAATTATGGGTAGTATTACCATCTTTACCATGTTTATCCTACCCACCAATGACAGTGGCCTTGTTGATATTTTTTTATATCTGATTTTATCTCATTAAATAAAGAGATATAATTGGCTTGGTATAAGCTCCCCAAAGAGGGGGTTTGTTTTATACCTAGGTATTTTAATTCTGATTTCGCTCAAGTGAATGGGAATTCCTTCTGCAAGGCTAGTTCTTCTTTCATACCCAACCCAATATTTAGGATTTCTGACTTTACTGGGTTGATCTTTAGATTTGAAAGGTACCTGTATTTTTTTAGCTCTTTTATTACATTTGGAGGGGTTGTTCAAGGGTTGGTTATGTAGAACAGGACATCATCAGCATATGCCACTACATTATGTTCCCCGTCTCCGATCTTCACCCCCCTTATGTCCGCACTGTTCCTTATGGCAGCCAGTAATGGCTCCAGTGACAGCACAAACAAGAGGGGTGAGAGCGGACATCCCTGTCCCATTAAACATTCTAAAAAAAGGTGAAAAACTCCCATTTACCTTCACTGGTGCTTAAGGTTGGCTACAGAGTGCTCTTATCAATTGGCTCATCCTGGGACCCATACCCAGGTCCTCTATTGTATCCATCATAAATCCTCAGTCCACTATGTCAAATGATTTTTCGGCATCGATTGACAGCAGTAGATCTGCGGGCTCTTGTTCTTCTTGATTTGTGTAATAGGAGTAACATTCTTATCCCATTGTCTTTCCCCTCCCTTCCTGGGATAAACCTAGTCTGGTCTGCATGGATCCATTCAGGCATCAATTCTTTTAATCTGGTGGCTAAGATTTTTTGTGTACAATTTTGTATCAACGTTCAGTAATGCTATTGATCTGTAGCTAGATCACAAAGTTGCATCCTTTCCTTCTTTTGGTATTACTGTTATGAATGCCTGCAATGATTCTGTCTTCATTTTATTTCCTTCACCTATCCCGTTCATTAATGAACATAGTTTTGGAACTAGTTGGTCCTAAAGTTTTTCAATAGTGAGTTGCGAACCTGTCGGGTCCTGTGCTCTTCCCTATTGTTGTATTTTTCAATGCTACCATTATCTCCTCCTGTGAGATTGGTTCCTCTAATGCTTTGATATTTTGGGTAATTTGTCTTCTTTTATATATTCTCGTGTCTTTTGTTTTCTTTTTAGTTCTACCTCCTGTGACCCTTTTTCCCTATGAAATGCTTTAGCTATTTCTGTTGTTAATAATACCATTTCCCTTCTATTGTTTTTTATTTTTTCTATGTAGTTTGTCGATTTTTCTATTTTTTTAATATTCCAGCTCATGTATTTCTGTTATTAATCTATTCATGTTAATAGTTATTTCCTTTTTTTCCTAGAGCCTATAGAGATCAGTACGCCCCTAATATAGGCCTTATGGGCTTCCCATATACTGTAGTAGCTCCAGTTACGTCTGGGATTTCATTATGCAAGAAATATTGTTCTAGTTCTTTTTCTATAATTTTTCCTACTTATACATCCTGTATCAGATCTTTATTTATCCTCCAGATGTTTGTCCTCTTCCAAGTTCCTATAAATTCTATTTTCATAATTACTGGGGCATGGTTTGATAGTGACATTATTTCTATTGATGTATTTACAACTGATTCCAGCAATCTGTGCTCTAACATAATATAGTCCAACCTTGAATACATCCCTCACCGGGGAATGAAAGAAATAGTCTTTAACCCCTGGATGTTGGGTTCTCCACACATCCACTAATTGACACTGGAATAGTTTTTTTTTTTCACCATCCTAAGTTGGTGATCTCCCAGCCCCTGTACTCGATATGTACTTTCGAGACACTGATCCATGCAGAAGTTAAAGTCTCTTGCCATAATCAATTTGCCTTTTTTAAAGTCTATTATTTTCCCCCCAAAAAAAAACTTTCAGGCAACCTTTTGAATTTCAATTTGGGCAGTAAACATTTGCCAGTGTACATTCCATTCCCTGCAGTTGTCCTTTCAAAAATTTATACCGTCCTTCCGGGTCCACCATCCTAATTTCTAGAGAAAACCTTACTACTTTTGCCATACCAATTGCAACTCCTTTTGCTCTCTATAGTACCATGTCATGTAGTATTTTGAATACAATTTTACATTTGTGTCTTCTGCTATATGTGTCTCCTGTATGAAGATTACACTAGCAGAGTATTGTTTAATTCATTTTAGGACCTTACGTCTTATTGGAGTCTTTAATCATCTTACATTATATTTCAAAAAATGTAGCTTTCTCATATTGTCTCTCTCTCCTCCCTCCTTCTGTACTTTACCTCTTCCCCCTTACACCCTCATCCTAATGCAAGTGCATATGTCAGAACAACTCCTAAGGGCCATGTATGAGGGTTCAAACCAGAGACCAGAGGGGTGACAAGATCAGCAGAGGACTCCATATGTTTTGTACAAGGTTCCCTTTCCCTTTGACCCCCGCCCTTAACCCTACTCACACCATCCCCCTCCCCTACCCCACCTTCCTTGCCCAAACCCTTCCACCCTCCTTCCTATACCAATGCAGTTGTTCTTGTGGATTGTAACTTTAGATCTACCCTAATCTTTGAGTTGACTGCTATACCCATCAACTCTTCTAGTTTGGGGTGTCGCTCTGCCTAACACACTTGCTGTGCCCTATTCCCTTCAATCTTGGGTTGAAGGCCTAGAGTTCACCAGGTACCCAGGTTACTCCTCCTACGTACTTTTTTACCCCCCCTTTTTTCCTCCTTTCCCTTTAGCATGGTGGTGGCAGCATCATTTTTTGGGGCTGTTTTCCTTCAGCTGGAACATGGGCCTTAGTCAAGTTAGAGGGAATTATGAACAGTTCCAAATACCAGTCAATATTGGCACAAAACCTTTAGGCTTATGCTAGAAAGCTGAACTTCATCTTGACAACAACCCAAAGCATACATCCAAATCAACAAAGGAATGCTTCAGAAAGTTTTGAAGCCCAGCCAGGGCCCAGACCTGAATCTGATTGAAAATCTGTGGGGTGACGTAAAAAGGGCTGTGCACAGGGGATGACCTCGCAATCTGACAGATTTGAAGTGTTTTTGCAAAGAAGAATGGCCAAACATTGTCAAGTCAAAAGGTGTCATGCTGATAGACTCATACCCAAAAAGACAGAGTGCTGTAATACAATCAAAAGGTGCTTCAACAAAGTATGTATTTAAGGGTGTGCACACTAATGCAACCATATTATTTTATTTTTTTACTTCTACTTCCCTCCACCTAAAATATTTCAGTTTGTTGTTCAACTGAGTTGTACAGTTTATAGGTCACATTAAAGTTGGAAAAAGTTCTGAAATTATTTATCTTTGTCTCATTTTTGTTTACATCACAGAAACCTGACATTTTAAAAAGGGTGTGTGGACTTTTTATATCCACTGTATATATTCATATATAAATAAAGAGTTGAAAATGAAAAAAATAATTTCAGCTTTAATGTGTTCCAATAGCCATTGTGGAGAATGCGAAATCCTAATTTATTGCTGGCAGAATAGGTGGGTGGGATAATCATTTTACCAGCACTGGGCACTTGTGACAAGTAAACACTGCAAAGATTGTGATTGTGGTACATTGTAAAACACTGTGAGAAAAAACAAATAATAATAATAATAATAAAAAATTAACGCAATAGTATATTACCTTAGCAGCTTGCTGTACTTTTTTTCCTCTCTCTCATGTTCATTTTAGTAGCTGTGTCACATGACTGAGAGTAGATCTGGTCTTCAGTTGCATTATTAACTTCATTGGGTAACAAATTCATACCACTGAAATCTCCAAAAATCTAAAAAACAAATCCACATGCACAAAATAAATCACCATTGTGGTACTCTCTGAAATATACTTTAGTGGGAGGGCATTTGCAATTCACCTTGTTTAACTGCTGAGAAGGGTTCTATATGACCCAAGTGGAGCACAGGTTTACCTGTATTATTCCTATTCTTTGGTCCTCTGATGCCGGATCATGCATAATCATTGAAATATTTATCCTATTCCTATGTAAAACTGTGTGAGCCCTCACTGACTAGAGGACTGTGTGTTGAAGGTGAATAATCTATGCTCTGAGTTAGAGCTCAGGCATCCTGTCCAGACAGAAAATCAGTTCACACAACAGAGTGAATCAATGATTGACTTTCTCACTGTCCAATCCAAATCCCAGTTTGTGATGATTAGTTTGCTAAAATCAGAAGAGTGTTATTAGGTGCCTATTTAAAAAATGCAGTGAATAAAAAGTGAGGCTTGCCTTCACTCTGCTGTGCAGGGAATGTGTCATGTCCAATTAAATTTAGGTGTGAAATTTGTGAATGAATTAGGAAAAGTGGGGCTTCACTTTATAGTTTTTCTGAAAATTACTTTATTTTCTATTTTAATGGAAAGGTTGTTAATTAACATTATTGGATTTCACTTCTAAACCAAAAAAGGCTTACGTAAAATCTAACAGGAACTAGTATATTTTTATCTCAGTCCAGTTCAGGAGCAATTCAGCAAAATCAGTATTCAGTACTTCTGTGTGATTACAATAATATTTGTTTAGAAGTGTTGCATGTTTTGCAGACCATCTTTATTTCAATTGGATTAATGCAAGACAAAATATATAGAACATCCTCATTAACTGCTGTCATGCCTGTAATATTAACATTAATTCGCATTAATATTCCACATTATTTTAGCCTCAGTATCTGAAAATAGCTTCAATACAAAAGAAGACAGCTTAAATCTAACAGCCTAATCTGTTTATATTGTATGGTAAATGACATCAAATAGCAATAAAATCATTGTTAAGTATTCCACGGGGGACATGAATGCTTATTGGTAGTACTGTATACATCTCTCAATATAATTTAAACATACCACTCAAGAATTATGTAAAATAAGTATGTGATCTATCTCTCATATAAGAATATATATTTTTTCCATTAGATTGTTGTACTATTTTATAGCTTTTTTACTACTGCTTTTGTATTTTTGTTTTAACTACACATATCCACACGTTTAAATACAGCTACAAAATACAGTAGATGTATTGGACATGCTTTTCTAAAAAAAAAATTGTAAATTGGTTACATTACATACTCAGCATATTATTGCAAATCTTGAATCCTGAGGAATAGTAAAAGCTAGCAAAATTGCAAAAAGGTATTCATATCATTGATAAAAACATATTTACAATTATTTCCACTTACAGTCTGTGTGGTGAATGCCATTTATCAGTTGATTAGGCAATTTATAAAGGGATGCCCTATGACCAAGTGATCATGTCAAAATGCTAGACAAGCTGAGGAGAAATGTATAAAATGTAGACTTTCCTTTAACCTGCTGGATATTTGGAGCAAGCTTGCTTAGATTTTTTTAAATGCACAGTACCTGCTTTAGGAAATAACCCCCCTAACCAGAAGATAAATACCAATGACACACATGAAGTCACAGTTATTGAGGCATTCTGGGGGTGATCGTGGGGAGATACTTTTATAGAAGAAATCAAACTAATTTCAGGTACTTCAGTTTATTTAGTTATACAACAGGTCCGTTGGGACTAAATGAAAGAAGTGAATTGAATGTGTTCCTGTATTGACATTCTATGTAGATAAGGCTGTATATGTGGCTTGTACGGAGGCTTGTGGTAATGCTTGTTACGGTTCTTTTTATGGCTGTATGTGGGGCTTTTAACAGTGGAACACAACAGTGCCATGCTAAAGACATGGAAACATGTCAGATTACTCTAACATATTAAGTGCTACATGCAAACATTTCAATCATAAATCATAAGTCATAGTGCAACAATCACCTAAATTGCATAGTGCAAATTTTGTAATATAGCAAAACATGTATTTCTCAATGTGGCTCAGAATTTAAAAAAATATATATAAAAGTGCACATATTGTGAATAAATGTTCAAAAGAAGGTAGAGATCCGCATCCGAGAAACTAGATATTCTATGTTCCAGAATGAAAAGGGGTCTCCACAAGTGTATCTGTCACCATAGGCGAAAAGCAGGAGCTCTTACAGGAAGATGTGGACTCTACTGCCAACAGCAATGAATCAAGCAGGCAGTAGGCTATGAGCCTTGTAAATACGACCCTTAAATGTCTGCGTCTATTCAGATCTCCCAAGTGCTCAGAAAAACAAAAAATCTCCACATAGTATAATAACGTCAAAAATAGACCTTTGTTTAAAAGTAGAAAACCTACATTTTTCCATGTAAATAGTAGGCATTCAGGTTATGATCACAAAACAGTCTCCAATGGGCACAATATCATGGAATCAGCTCACTTCAACCCTGATTCCATGATATTGCACCCATTGGAAAATGTTTTATATTACACAATTTGCACTATGCAATTTAGTTGATTGTTGCACTATTACACTTTATGATTGAAATGTTTGCATGTGGCACTTTATATGTTAGAGCAATCTGACGTGTTTCCATGTCTTTAGCATGGCACTGTTGTGTTCCTTAGTTATTTAAACAATATAGTTGTATCATAGTGCCAGCAGCTGTCTTTTGAACACAGTAAGTGCAGTAATTTTTACATACCGATGGCTTTTAACAGTGCTTGTAAACAGCTCTTGTAACAGTGATTGTGGTAGTGCTTGCGACAATGCTTATTATCCCAGTATACTATATGTTGTTAGTAACAGTGCTTGTAACAGTGCTTGTTACAGCTGTGTACTGTATGTGGATTGTAACAATGCTTGCTAATTAAGAAATGTGCAGCAGGTTCAGCATGAGTTAATGGAACTTCCCTTAGGGGGAGAAAAGGTATAGGGTGGCACCTGAATTTTGAATGGCAGATGTGAGGATGAGTGAGTGATGAATAAGTGAGTATAGATCAAAGTTCCTTAAGAAAGTGTGCACTTTGCACAAGGTACATTCATTAGCTGGATGTGTTTTCATTGTTTTTAGCCTTTGGAATTTATGACTAAATGAAGAAGAGTGATATTCAGCGGATGCCCTCAATTTTATTTTCTTGGGTTGCTAAATATCAAGGAAATTTGGTGAAAAGGATTTAAATAATTATGCAATGTACTGTACATTGGTGTATCTAACCCAGAGACACTAGTATCCAGTTAATATCCTATTTAAATATAGAGGGGGGGGGTTTATAAAGGGTGTTAGAAAAACACCATTCACAATTCTAACAAATTATATTATGGGTATACAGTGTATAACTTTCCCAGCTCCAAAAGCAATTAAAAAAAGATATATCTATCTATATATATATATATATATATATATATCTATATACAGTGGGGATCGAAAGTTTGGGCACCCCAGGTAAAATTTTTAATTAATGCACATAAAGAAGCCAAGGAAAAAATCTCCAAAAGGCATCAAATTTCAGATTAGACATTCTTATAATATGTCAACAAAAGTTAGATTTTATTTCCATCATTTACACTTTCAAAATAACAGAAAACAAAAAAATGGTGTCTGCAAAAGTTTGGGCACCCTGCAGAGTTAATATCTTGTACTGCCCCCTTTGGCAAGTATCACAGCTTGTAAACGCTTTTTGTAGCCAGCCAAGAGTCTTTCAATTTTTGTTTGAGGTATCTTTGCGCATTCTTCCTTACAAAAGTCTTCCAGTTCTTTGAGATTTCTGGGCTGTCTGTCATGCACTGCTCTTTTAAGGTCTATCCATAGATTTTCAATTATGTTGAGGCCAGGAGATTGTGAAGGCCATGGCAAAACCTTCAGTTTATGCCTCTTGATGTAATCCCCTGTGGATTTCGAGGTGTGTTTAGGATCATTATCCATTTGTAGAAGCCATCATCTCTTTTCCTTCAGCTTTTTCACAGATGGCATCAAGTTACCATCCAAAATTTGCTGAAATTTTATTGAATCCATT
Source organism: Pelophylax lessonae (assembly GCF_965119305.1). Taxonomy (NCBI): domain Eukaryota; kingdom Metazoa; phylum Chordata; class Amphibia; order Anura; family Ranidae; genus Pelophylax; species Pelophylax lessonae. The sequence continues at coordinate 331,356,779 of NC_138772.1, forward strand.
TTTTCCTTCTACTCGTGAGATGTTCCCTGTGCCATTGGCTGCAATACAACTCCAAAGCATGATTGATCCACCCCCATGCTTAACCGTTGGACAGAGGTTCTTTTCATTAAATTCTGTGCCCCTTCTTCTCCAAACGTACGTTTGCCCATTCCGGCCAAAAAGTTCAATTTCAACCTCATCGGTCCACAGAACTTGTTTCCAAAATGCATCAGGCTTGTCTATATGTTTATTTGCAAAGTTCAAACGCTGATTTTTGTGGTTAGGAGAGAGAAGAGGTTTTCTTCTGATGACTCTTCCATGAAGACCATATTTGTACAAGTATCTCTTTATAGTGGAATAGTGTACCACAACTCCAGTGTCTGCCAGATCTTTCTGGAGGGATCGTGCAGTCAAACGTGGGTGTTTTTCTCACAATCCTGCAAGCTGTTCTGTCGGAAATTTTTCTTGGTCTTCCAGATCTTGCTTTAACTTCCACTGTTCCTGATGACTGCCATTTCTTAATTACATTCCGAACAGAGGATGCTGACATCTGAAAATGCTTTGCTATCTTCTTATAGCCTTCTCCAGCTTTGTGAGCATCAACTATTTTCAGTTTCAGTTTTCTAGACAACTGCTTGGAAGATCACATGGTGCTGATTGTTGGGGCAAGGTCAAATGAGTCTGGGCATTTAAAACCTTTGAGATTGACATCACCTCTTCTTCCCAGACGATGATTGAGAACAATCCATGACACTGGCAGGTCTCAGCTTTGCAAAGGGGGCAGTGCAGCTATAAATTCTGCAGGGTGCCCAAACTTTTGCATATATATATATATATATATATATATACATATATAGTGAAACTCATATATTATATAGGTTCATTAAACACAGAGTGATACATTTCAATCATTTATTTCTTTTAATTTTGGTAAATTATGGCTTACAGCTAGTGAAAACCCCAAAATTCAGTATCTCAGAAAATTTGAATATTAAATAAGACCAATAAAAAAAAAGGATTTTTAATACAGAAATGTTGGCTTACTGAAAAGTATGTCCATGTACAGTATAGTATGCACTCAATACTTAGTTGGGGCTCTTTTTGCATGAATTACTGCATCAATGTGGCGAGGCATGGAGGCGGTCAGCCTGCTGAGAAGTTATGGAAGCCTAGGTTGCTTTGATAGCGGCCATCAGCTCATCTGCATTGTTGGCTCTCATCTTCCTCTTGACAATATCCCACATATTATCTATGGGGTTTAGGTCAGATGGGTTTGCTGGCCAATCAAGTACAACGATACCATGATCATTATAACCAGGTATTAGAACTTTTGGCAGTGTGGGCAGGTGTCAAATGCTGCTGGAAAATTAAGTCAGCATCTCAAAAAAGCTGGTCAGCAGAGGGAAATATGAAGTGCTCTAGAATTTCCTGGTAAAGGGCTGCACTGTTTTTGAACTTGATAAAACACTTGATAAAACACAGTGGACCAACACCAGCAGATGACATGGCTCCCGAAATCATCACTGGCTGTGGAAACTTCACACTGGACCTCATGCAACATGGATTCTGTGCCGCTAAACTCTTCCTCAGTACTCTGGGACCTTGATTTCCAAATTAAATGCAAAGAGGACTTTGGACCATTGAGCAACAGTCCAGTCCTGAATTTTGAGTTTTCACTAGCTGTAAGCCATAATCAGAGCATTGATTACCAGTGCAGACCCTTGGGGGGGGTGCCACTAGAGCCACCAGGGATTGACCACCCATAGCCACCAGGGATGCCCACCCATGACCACCAGGGATGCCCACCCATGGCCACCAGGGATGGCAATCAGGGCTCAGGGACCCTTTCAGTGCCCTCCCCATCAGAGCTGCCCATGATTGCCATCTATCAGTGCTGTCCACTGGTGACCTTCATTGAAATCTATCAGTGCTGCCCATCAGTGCCACATATCAGTGCACATCAGTGCTGCCTATCAGTGCCGCCTATCAGTACCCATCAGTGCCACATATCAGTGCCCATCAGTGCCGCCTATCAGTGCCCATCAGTGCAGCCTATCAGTGCTACCTTTCAGTGCCACATATCAGTGCCCATCAGTGCTGCATATCAGTGCCGCCTATCAGTGCCCATCAGTGCTTCATATAAGTGCCACCCCATCAGTGCCTGTCAGTGCGGCCTCATTAGTGCGGGAAAAAACGTATCTATTTACAAAATTTTATAAGATAAACAAAAAACATTTTTCGAACTTTTCGGTCTTTTTTTATTTGTGTAGCAAAAAAGAAAAAAACCTTGCGGTGATCAAATACCACCAAAAGAAAGCTCTATTTGTGGGGAAAAAATGGCATAAATTTGGTTTAGGTACAGTGTTGCATGACCGCACAATTGTCATTCAAAATGCAATATCGCTAAAAGCTGAAAAGCTGGACAGGAAGGGGATTAAAGTGCCCTGTATTGAAGTGGTTAATGAATCTATATAATATATGAATTTAATTTTTTGAATGGATTTACTGAGAGATTAGCAGTTGTAAGTCTATAGATAAAGGTTAAAAACAATAAGCCTGGTTTTGTGGTGATGTCATCCCAAACTGAAAGGGCCCCAAAAGGAGAAAAGGGGTCATCTGTAAATGCAGAGATCCAGAGAGAAGCTAAGCCTGATCTCAATCCAGCGCTGTTTCACAAAACTGCTCTCTCTCTTCTCACTTTTTGATGATATTCTATTTTTTTTAGTTGCACCTGTATATACAGTATATATGATTTGAAACATATTTAAATACAAAGTGTAATGTCATATCTCAAATAATACACTGTAGGTCTAGACCATAGTGGAACAACACCCCATACATAACTCTCATAGGTTTAGGTGTAACAGTCTTAATGGAGAAGCTGCCTGATGGGGCAGCAGGGGCATACATGCAAAAAATCATAGAGAGGTTAGCAGTTGCAAGTCTATAGATGAAGGTTAAAAACAATAAGCCTGGTTTTGTGGTGATGTGATCGCAAGCTGAAAGGGTCCCAAATGGAGAAAAAGGGTCATCTGTAAATGCAGAGATCCAGATAGCAGCTAAGACTGATCTCAATCCAGCGCTGTGCCACGGAACTGCTCTCACTCTCTTCTCACTGGACATGGATATGGCAGCGGGAGCCATTGGCATCTGCTGTTGTCATTCAAATCTAGTGAGGAGGGAGCAGGGTGGGGGCACAGCCAAGTTTTCATAGACGTGCACAGTCCGGCTTCAGAGTGAAACTGCACGTGTGCCACCATAGGAAGTGGCTTTCTATGGTGGCACACAGAGAATAGGAGGAGCCAAGATCGCTGGCGGGGGGACCTGAGAAGAGGAGGATTGGGGCTCCTCGGTGCATCGCACAAAGCAGGTAAGTAGGACATGTTTGTTATTAAGAAAAAATAATAATTTTACAGTCACTTTAATTACCCCAAAATATATTCCAGTCTGCTCTACTGTCTTACAACTTCCCAATCTACCCCACCACCCTTGGATTGTACCTAATCCACTTTCCTACATTAGCTTGTAGAACAGGTTTAAGGCTACATTCACACCTGAGCGTAACGTTTTTCGCGCGTTTTTTTACCGCGATTTTACCGCGATTTTTGCGGCGATTTTTACCGCGATTTTACCGCGATTTTTACCGCGATTTTTGTGCAGGCGTTTTTAGATTCAATAGAGATCAATGGAAAACGCCTGTAATCTGCCCAAAAAGAAGCTCATGTACTTTTTTGAGCATTGGGCGTTTTGTATACAGCTTCAAAACGCTCAGATGTGAACAGGGGCCATTGAAATGAATAGGATTCGTCTTGTTGGGCGTTTTGAGAGCTGATCCTAGAGCAGAAAAACGCCCCAAAAACGCCCCAAAACGCCTACATGTGAACGGAGCCTAAAACTGATCTGTCTAAAATATTTACTATATATATTATTGTCTGTTTCAAATGTTCATTTACCTAATGTTTGAAACAGAGACTGCTTTTCAAACTGTCTTTTATATCTTCTCTTCTACCCAGCTGTAATTGTAGCTGCTTTAGTGTTATGGAAATGGCAGACCCTCATTTTATGGGTACTCAGTTGGACATATCCTGATACAATATGTCTTTTAGATTGTAAGCTCTCACAAGCAGGGCCTTCATGCAGTTGTTAATGTCTCTCTTTGTTTTTTAACTATTAGTGTTCAGATGTCAAACCAAAATTTGGGCTTTTCTTTTACTTTCACTTTCATTGATAACAGTAAACAGGACAAATAGAGAGGGTGAATCTCCCTAATGGGCGCACAGACAGCAATAAAAACTGACAGGTGTTCTAATCCCTTTTCACTATCCGATACTAAAAAATAGCTTTGGCTTTTGCCCCATAGCCAAACAGGAAGTGAGAGCAAATCCCTGAAACAGCTCCATGAAATTGCGTTTTTTATCTTCCTCACTCTTCTTTCTCCCATCTACTGTATGCCTAGTAATTATTTTAAGTAGAAAAATAGGGAATATTTTTTCTATCATTATGGATAGAGCAAAGGAGGGTTATAAACCCTGTCAGACTTTGTTTCGCCAAATCTGTCCCATTGTGGAGATTTCCCTTCACTTCCGGTCCCATAGCCAAACAGGAAGTGAGAGGAAATCCCTGAAAAGTGAGGGAATTCCTTGGGGACCCTCAGGTCACCAGATCTAGCATCCCCATTGAAACATTTCCCCTCTATTACCTTTTTGGGGACAACCCAAAATGTTGGGATTTTATTTTACTTTCATTAATAACGATAATGGTAACTAGCACAATTAGAGAAGTTGAATCTCCTAAATGGGGGCACAGACAGCAATAAAAATTGACTGGTGTCCTAATCTTTCTCTACTCTAACAAAAATTGAAAAAAAAGTTTTACCTTTAGTTATACTTTAACCTTATACTCTCAGCACACACCTTTTGCAAATTGGAAGCAATTCTTTCATCAGTCTGTGAAAGATTACATTCTGTGACATGATCATGGCATTACTTTTATTATTTTCTCACCATGATGTGACGTTCTTTTTATTCTTACTTTTTTATATTGTTACTTTATTTTTATTGTTATATGGTCCTGCATGGGCCCATCCCCTTGAAATCATGTTTTTTTTTAATTTTTACTCTACATGTATGCATATTTTATCTATACATTTATCTCGGGATCCTTTTATGCCCACCCTATATTTTACCGATTGATATGATTTTAGTTAGGTTTTTTAAGGTGGGGTCAGCAAAGTTTTAGTTACGTATATGCCTATATTCTGTGTGCATGAAAATCATACACAATAGATTTTTTTTTTTTTTAAGGATTGCTTGTCTAGTTTATTGAGCATCAGTGAGATTTTTGCCTATTGTATAGTAATTAATGTGCATTTTGTGAGTACAAGGACTGTGGCAAAATTGAAGTTTATGCAAATATTCTTTTTTTTTAACCACTTAACGCAAAGTGACGTAGGGCTACGTCGGCAAGTTTTGCAGTGTTATACCGGGGTGATGCCTCTAGCTAGAGGCATCACCCTGGTACCGTTGTTTAGAGCCGGCGGTCAGCTTTCCAGCGGTAATGACCAATGTGGCTCAGGAGCCACTCGGTCGTTACCCCGGCGAGCGGAAGTGGACATCCCCCCCTCCCGCCGCCTTCCGCGGCTTTGCCCGGGATTCCCGTCCCACCGGGAGACCCGAGCACCCAGCCGCCACGTCCGTCGGCTGTATGGAGTCCCAATCAAATCTAGAAGTTGCTTCGATCGGGTCTCCAATGATGTAACCCGGAGGCAGTGTCCATGACATCACGTCCGGGTTACTCTGCTGCTAAAGACGGCAAATTTAAAAAAACAGTGTATTCAAAAATGCCGTTTGCTGCATTTTGAATACATGGAAGTGTAGTGGAGGGGTCTAGGGTCTTTTGGACCCTCGATTCCTCCATAAAGAGTACCTGTCCCTGCATATTGCTGTCACAAGGGATGTTAACAGTGCTTGTGACAGCAATAAAAGTGATCAGATTTTTTTTCTTAAAAACCTGTGATAATGTTAAAAAAATAAAATAAATAGAAAAAAAAAATTTTTTGCCGCCCCCATCGCTGCTAGCTCACGCACGAAAGAAAATGCATATGGAAGTCGAGCCGCGAATGAAATTGCTGTTAAAACCACACATGTGAGGTATCGCCGCAATCGCCAGAGAGTGAGCAATAATTTAACAAAAAGAGCTACACTCTAACTCTAAACTGGTAACCGTTAAAAAATTTGAAAGCGTCGCCTATTGAGATCTCTATTGACCGTAGTTTGTCGCCATTCCACGAGTTGTGCAATTTTAAACCGTAACATGTTTGGTATTTATTTACTCGGCGTGACATCATCTTTCAGAATATACAAAAAAATGGGCTAACTTTACTGTTTAGTTTTTTTTAAATGCAGTGAAATGTGATTTTTCGAAATTTTTCAAAAAAAATGGCGCTTTAAAGACCGCTGCACAAATACGGCGTGACAAAAAATATTGCAATGACCACCATTTTATTCTCCAGAGTCTTTGCTAAGAAAATATATATAATGTTTGGGGGTTCTAAGTAGTTTTCTAGGAAAAAATACTGATTTTAATTTGTAAACAAAAAGTGTCGGAAATAGGCCTGGGGCTTAAGTGGTTAACTATCCTCATTAAAACCACTTATTTTATTTGATGCAACAAAGCCATGTCCACAGTTTCTATTATGAATGTGCCTAAGGGTGCTGCAGGTCTTTCACAATCTTAGTAATGCTGTCAACAGCAACTGAGGTATGGAAGCAATTGATGTGTAAGGAAAAGCTTGAAACTACTGAAAACAAGTACTGGGGGTTAATATTGTGCAGCGCTGGGAGTATTATTGTGCTGGGGATCGTGGCTTCTAATGACAATTTCTGGGTGATATTGCTGGCCCTGACACTTGCAGGGAGTTCTTGTTGGCATTGACACTTGCTTGGGGTTATTGTTAGCTCTGGGTCATGCTGGGGTTTTCATTCTCGACTCTGATACAAACGATGGGTCTTATTTTATTCCTACAATCTTTTCAATGTACTATATTGTCTCTATTATAGCAAAGCTATCACGAGCGGTGGGGGCGCGCGCGCAATGACGAGTTGGCGCCGGGCGGCGCCATTTTTAAAATGAAGGCGCCTCTGGAACAGGTAAGTGAAACACAGCCGCACTAGTATGCCCGCAACCCCGCATCCTCTTGTACCATGCTTGCTACCCTGAATTTTCCTGTACATGCCAGCCACACTGCATTCTCCTGTACCATGCCAGCCACACTGCATTCTCCTGTACCATGCCAGCCACCCTGCATTCTCCTGTACATGCCAGCCACCCTGCATTCTCCTGTACCATGCCAGCCACCCTGCATTCTCCTGTACCATGCCAGCCACCCTGCATTCTCCTGTACCATGCCCGCCACCCTGCATTCTCACCCTAGGCTTATACTCGAGTCAATCATTTTTCCCATCTTTTTGTGTTAAAAGTAGGGGCCTCGGCTTATACTCGGGTCGGCTTATACTCGAGTATATACGGTATATAAAAAAAAAAATCAATATTACATCCCATTACAAATAGACACTAGTGGTCTGAAGGCCAACTGTGTGTATTTCCAGCATCTCATATAGACCACTTGATTTATTTTTTTAAATTAATACAGATTTCTTGATTATGCATTTATAAAAAAAAAAAAGGGGGATAATATCTATATAATATCCCTCTAAAATCTACAATTAAAGTGGTAGTAAAGTCGTTTCTGACTGTTTTACCTACAGGTAAAATGAATATCTCCTATATGTGCACCGTTTAGGAGGTATTCCAGGGAGCAGCAGCAGTTGACATCACTGGCGCATGCACTTTGAAGGAACAGCATACCGTGCTCTTCCCTCAGAGGCCTGTGCCGTAAACAGTGAGTCCCGTGCACATGTGCAGGAGTGAGGTCATCATGGCTCTGCCAATCAGACAGCTGGAGCCCACGAGCCTGAAGAGGAAGACCAGGTGAAGATGGAAGTCCTGTCAGCGGTGACAGCAAGCCGCTGGAGGACTTTGTTTTAAGGTAAGTCTCTTCTAATGTGCTAGTATGAGATGCATACTAGCACATTATGACATTGCCTTGCAGGGTGAATCTTTTTTCTTTTTACAAACTTTACTACTGCTTTAAACACCAGCACCATTATTTTGTTTATATATTCCTCAAATTCACATTGAATATTGCATTATGGAGCTGTAATCTCTACATATCCAACATCAAAAGAGAGAGACAATTTCCTTTATTTATATGAGACTTCTTTAACAGTTTCTTCCAATCTTCTCAATTGCAATCAACTTCTTTCCCATTTCTACATCCTATTCTTTCTGTGCCATTTTTCCCTTTCCAGTTTAGGCCTTCCTATAGGAATCTTCCTCCAGGCTTGGTTACTAGTATTTCTTTACATGACATGACCATCTAAGCATGTGAACTCATAACAGCCAATTGGAATTCCTGTTTCAGTGATATGGCTTAAAGTGTCATTATGAACAACTCTCATTACATGCTATATAACAGAGTGTTCATACTCACAAAACCAATAAAGAATTTATTTTGTGTAGAGGGAAATATACCTGGTTGATCCTGCCTTCAGCTGTCTGCCCAATCTTCTCTGTGTCCCCACTGCAGCCTAGGATTGTGTAGACCAGCTGGTGTCCTCTACTGAGCATGGTTCATGTTTGTTTCCTTCAAAGCTCTTCATTTCCTCCTTATTTTATTTGCGCAGCCCACATGTGTATTGAGGCACACATGTGAGCATATACACAGTGATAAATTACACTCCCCTCCCTCCTCCACCATGTTCTCCTTTTGCTAAACACTATGGGGTGGGATATAGTATGTCGGATTAATTACATTCACTAGGAAACTCTCAAAACAGCTTAGTTTTAATATATATCAGTATTAAATATATCAAATGTAACACCTGTAAAGTAAAGAAAGAGCCCTGGATGCAGATGCCATCTAAACAAAATAAAAACTAATGTGCATTATCTTTGACTCTTGCCTACACTATATTAAGGTACAAAAATTCACATTAGATGTTTAATAATGATTGATAAGTAGCTGTAAAACAGTTTTTTGCTCATTATAATCTAATTTGAATTGCTCTTCTTTTTCTGTCATGTGACTGCCACAGCACCAATCAGGGCTGGCCAGACACATACTCATAGTGCGGAGAGCATACATCAGCAGAGTAATAGAAGCCCCGCCCAATAGATCTTTCCTTGCAGATGCCAAAGAACAGGGGAAAAGATCATGTGACCACAGAACAGCGCTGCAGGAATACGATACTTAGAGAATTAAAAAAAAATACTGTGGCATGATATTGTTGCCTTATCAGGAGTTTATGTGTAATCTCCATTAGCAACTGTAAATAGATGTGTGTGTGTGTATATATATATATATATATATATATATATATATATATATATATATATAAATACTTATAAGATATTGGGTTTTGGGTTTTTACTAATAGTTGATATGAGTTGAATGTACCCATTTGTGTAAACACAGTCTGCAGACTTTAGTATAAAAAATTAATTGATTTACCAAGTCCTTTGAAGTGCAGGAATGTTAGGTTGGGCTAAACATGTGTGTCCCCCTACCCAACATTAAGTTCCTTTTCACAGACTTTACAGAGCCGAGGTAATAATTTACACCAGGACATTTCACTTCCTTCGTTATCTCTGCCTCCACTTCAAAGTTGCTCTCTTTAGGTGTGCAATGAAGGTGGCTGTCTGTTCAGGAATGGTTTATGCTAAAGATAGGAGATGGGGAAATTGTCCAATCCTGCATGAGATATGCCCGGAGGGAGGAGAGGGGTAAGATAGCTCCACCAATCAGTATGGCCCTAGGCAAGTCTATGAGAGTTAGGTTTATATTAGTTAAGTCTTGGAAGAGAGAGCTCTCTAGAAACACCAGACCAGAAGGAAGCTCTCTCAGGCATGGTAACTATGGAATATACCTCTTGCACTTATATCGAAATGCTTGTCCTATGTTTTGTTTGTCTTGCTGTATGTATCGTGATGTTTTGAATATTATACTCTGTATTTGTTCATTCACCTATGAATATATTCTCTTTTCTGTTCTATAGATATATTGCCGTGTATTAGTTTAGGCCTCCTTGCTATTTACCAATAAATTTCTGTTGTTGTTTTAAAGTTTTCACTCATGGTCAAAGAACTCAAGTTAACCCAAATCATATCTGAGATAATAAATCTCAAAATATAACTTACGGGTAACAATATATATAATTTATGTTCTCTGTTTAGTATCACTTTAAGTTATGGGAAATCTGATTGGTGGTGATATTGGTATTTGAATTTCAGATTTTCTCTTTGTACTGCATCTCAACTAATTTTAAATATGTATAAAATCCAGCTAACTTTGCATCTATTGCTTCTATATAAAACAGGAATGTATGAATGTAAAAAGTTCCTAGGAGTTTACCTTTTCCACTTCTGTGGAGGCCCTTCTGTAACATGCCAAAACAGTTTGAAGTCTTTACCTTAAGAGCAACTTGTTGTCTTAGTGCTACAGCAATATCTCAGTTTAACACAAACTGTAATAGGTGTGGATGTTATTTTCTTCAGAACATAACATCATACATACTTTCTTTCCAAAAGTGGGTAATGTGGATTTTAGAGCTAAGAGGTCATTTTTTTTTTTTGGCAAGGCCTGCTTTAATAGTATTTACTGGAATTTTGAAGGAAACAAATATGTTGAACTCTACATGTGATGATGTGAATGATACAATGCTGGGATCTGAAAATGGAACATTTTCCTAGCATAATTGGAGCTTAAATGATATACAAAATCTGAATTAATTTACTTGTACAGTATGAGTGAAGAAATGTAATTCCTTGCCCTTTATAAGCTTGTTTACTGAGAGATGCTGGAACATCAACTGTCACTAGAAATGCTGTAACCTTTGCTGAAGAAGATGAAGATTTCACTTTTTGCTAGTATTAATTTGGTAACATTCAAAGATGTTAAATTTACTAGGTATAAAAAAAAAAAAAAAACACAGTTCACAGCCAATTCCATTATGAGCGAAAAACAACCCCGAGCATAAGTCTAAGAATACACAAAAACTAATTTGTTTTTATTAAGGGAGAAAAGATGGGGGTGGACAGTTAAAAAAAAAAAAAATCAAAGGAACCTGGGGCTAGAATTGCTATTCTAATTATGTGACCTATTGTGGCACCTGTTATCATAGCAAATGCAAGTATCTGTTAATGTAGATGGCAACACTTTAGAGACAAACACACATTTAGCAAGAGTGGCACAACAGTTGACATGCTAAATTCTGAAGATGCCCTTTAATCAAGTCTTATAAACATAATGTATTCAGCAATGCTTTTCAAAACTGCCTGTTGTTGTAAGAGTTCAGTTGCTTTGAGCAGTTGTTCTTTTGAATTTTGAATTCCTACATTCATGGAGACTTAAAGAGAAAAAAAATGGACGCTCTTTAAAAATAGATTACAAGTGTCGCACTTTTTCTGTAGAGGAAACTGGATTTTTTCCAGTTCATAATACTTTTGAGAGTGGTAGTAATATAATACTACCATAGTGTAATATAATATTAAAAAATGACCTGCCGTTTTATTTTGTTGGTTATTCTTAACTATACATCTTTCTATTTCTAAGTTATGGAAAAGTACAGAAACATGATAATGCATCTGATGTACAAAGGCCATTTCATTTTCCATAGATAATGAGAGGGGTGTGATCTAGCATATGCATTTTGCTGAAGCCAAAACAGTCTCTGAATAGTGGAGATTAAATCTAACCAGCACTTTACCGAAAAAAACTAAAGAATGTGCAAAAGGTCTAAGTAGGAAGTTGTTCTTTCAAAAATGTGTTTAGTTTGTCTTAGAAACGTTGTATTTAACCGCCTAAGGACCACCCCACATACATTCACTGCATTAAGAACAAAAAGAGGCACACCGATCTTGTACATTACCCAGATGGAGTTTGTTAAAATAAAATAAAAGGAAATATACTCACAAACATAAAATTGTAAAAAGCATATCGATCCACAAATGGACACAAAGTGACCAGGTCATCAGGACAGTGTCCAGCACGCGGAGGACCTTCCAAGTTGGCTGGCACATTTTGAGGGGGGATCCTCTCTTCTTCAGAGCCCCCTCAAAATGCGTCAGCCATCTTGGAAGGTTCTCCGGCAAGCTGGACAGTGTCCTGATGACCTGGTCACTTTGGGTCCATTTGTGGATCAATATGCTTTTTACGTTTTTATGTTTGTGAGTATATTTCCTTTTATTTTATTTGAATAAACTCCATTTGTGTAATGCACAAGGTCGGTGCGCCATCTTTTTGTTCTTTACACAGTGTTCTCATTGGGTTTCCCCTGACCCCAGGAGGGCAGCAAAATCTGTGCTTATACCCAGAGATATAGAGACCCATCACCGTCACATCTCTGTTGAGCGCAGGAGATTTTGTGTATTTGTTCACATACAACCCTTAAGCTCAAAATCAGGTACCTGTAGAGGATTTCTTTCAAGGGCTCTGGGGCACGTGCGTGTGCCTTTGGAGCCCCATTCCCGCTGTGATTGGACACAGTGGGAGCAAATCAGCGGGTCCAGGGAACCCGTTGTCCGCCAGAAACATGGCAAACGTTCATAGAGAGGCAGAACGGCGATCAGCCTATGTAAACAAGGCAGATTGCCATTCTGCTAGTAAGGAAGATGGAGATCTTGTGTTTCTGCTAAGCCAGAACACAGATCTCTGTCTTCCTACATTGCAACCATCCCTAACAGTTAGTAATCACTCCCAGGGAACACATTTAAACCTTTGATTACCCCTGATGTTAACCCCTTCTCTGTCAGTGTCATTTGTACAGTGACAGTGCATTTTTTTTAGCACTGATCACTGTATTAGTGTCACTGGTCCCCAAAAAGTGTCACTTAGTTTCAGATTTGTCCACTGCAATGTCACAGTCCCAATAAAAATTGCTGATTGCCGCCACTTTTAGTAAAATAAATAAATAAATAAATAAATAAATAAAAAGTCCATAAATCTATCCCATAGTTTGTGGACGCTATAACTTTTGTGAAAACCAATCAATACATGCTTATTGGGATTTTTTTTTTTACCAAAAACATGTAGCAGAATACATATTGGCCTAAACTGGCTATGTTTTATAGCAGAAAGTAAAAAATATTGTTTTTTTTTTTTTTTTCAAAATTGTCAGTCTTATTTTGTTTATAGGGAAAAATAAAAACCTCAGAGGTAATCAAATACCACCAAAAGAAAGCTCTATTTGTGGGGGAAAAAGGACATCCATTTTATTTGGGTACAGTGTTGCACGATTGTGCAATTGTCAGTTAAAGCCACACAGTGCAGTATCCCAAAAAATGGCCTGGTCAGTAAGGGGGTAAAACCTTCCAGAGCAGAAGTGATAAAGGAAAATTTTGCATGTACTTTGGAATGAATGATACCAATAAAACTGAACATTATAACATACCTCAACAATAGCTCCATCAGGTAACCGAAGAAACTGTCTATAAAGTTCCTGAAAACCCTTAAGGTGTATGGTATAAATCAATATGTGAGTGGTAATGTCTTTTGATCCATCCCGATAACTTGCTGGATCATGAGGTTCCAGGTGCTGGACATCAGAAGTTGAGATTGAGCTTTTCTTGGTTGCCTCTTTTTTCCAAATGTAATCATATACTGCAATCTAAACAAAGTCAGTGATCAGTAAATGCCTTTAAAGAGAAGTATGGGCATTTAAAAAAAACATTTATACTCACCTAGATGGTTGCAGCATTGATCCAATGCTGCTTCTGCATCCCCCCCCCGCTGGCTCTAGGACTGAGAACCAAGCGAGCAAAGACCACTAATCCCTCAGTTCTTCCCTCCATTCCAAATAGAGAGCTCTGAGTGTCAGTCACTGGCTCTCTGCTCTTCCCTCCAGAGCTCACTGGAGTTCCGGGCTGTGGAGTTGGTAGTAGAGGCTGGCTCCGGTTCTCAGCGGCTCTTTGAGTTAGCTGCTGGTCCAGGCATCTTAGAGGATCCTGACCATATGGTCAGGATCTTTTTCAGAGCTTTGTGACGCCAGCTGACAGTGGGCTTTAGCCTGCTGTCAGCTGAAAACAGTTTACAGGAGTGCAGAACTCACTGCACTCCTGTTGTCCCCAGGAGAAGTGAAGCCAAAATAGCTTTTTTTTTTTAAATTGAAAAGAAAAACAGAAAAATAAACAATTTGAATATAGCAATTCCAAGATAGCTTCCAAAAAACATTGAACATCCTCGAAAAGGGTCATATAGATCATTTAATATACTCACTGAAATAAACATGACTCGCCCTTTCTGTATAAGCTCAATACAGTTTTGCCATAAATAAACAATATAAATTACATCCACTGCCCCTGACTCTAGCTTTGACTGTACTTCTTTAATGATTTAATATTTGACAATCGTGCATATTGTTTGATAACATTTATACACACTAATCTATACCTTTACATGTCTTCAATCCAACACTTTACTATTTGTAAAAATTGGAATGTAGTTGATGCTATTTTTATTAAGCGTGTCTAAATTTACATTTAACATTTGTTATAGAATTACAAAAGTTGATGGAAGGGCTCTAATATGTAAATGCTTAGGAGAAGCTACTGTCACTATTTGTAATTACATTTTTGCTGGTCGAGACAGGGAAATCCTGCAGAAATTTTTGCAGAAAAAAAATATTTTCCACCCATAAGATACACTTTTTTAAAAATTAAAATCAGTTCAACTGAGCTTCTTATTATACTTTCAAGAAACTAAGTATTCAGTACCCACATTAGCATAAAAAAAATAAAAAATTGATCACCCATCGCTCTATGCTGTCTGTCAGGGGTGTCTGGATCACTTACTGTAATACGCAATGACAAATGCTTCAAAAATGAAAACAGTTTGTATATATGCATTTCAATTGCATATTCAATTGGAGTTTAGCATTATGGGTCAAAAACGGCTTATATTAGAAGTTCCCAAAGCAGCATACGATGCAAGTACAGTATACTATATTATCATTCATCCAAGCTCCTGACCTTACCCAATGGTACACAATGTCAATCTTCAAACAAATCCTCTGAACAGTGCTGGCTAATTCTGCTTAGGTTTTAATGACTGCAAGTGATGACATTGATATAGTTGAACATTGGTACTGTACTGCAGCAGAACAGTGTGGTTTGAGATGTGAGTTCCTTGGAAAGTGAATAAAACAGAAAAAAAAAAAATCTTGGTAGTTTTGCCCACACTTACTTTGTTTGTTATGTTTGAAATGTTGTTAAATTTATTCTTGTAATGCCAATAAAAACCTTTATTGCAGTTTCATTGATGTCTGGTTTTTGCAAAAGCCTGGAATATTTCAGTGCTTGTCACTCCTAACAAGCATTAGTTATATTAAACTTCCAGTCTGTAGCATGTTATCAGGTTTAGGCAATAGTATTTTAGCAGTATTTCCAGAATCCAAGAGTCATGGTAAAATGGAAAATTGTAGAAAGTATCTCACAATATAAAGAATTTTATAAAGACTTTTGAAAAATAATTTTATAAAAATAGTAGTGGTAGAAAACTGCTGTTTTTTTTTTTTTTTTTTACTGTTTTTTGGAGGTGCTGATAAGTAGGGGGGCTGATGCTAATGGCCACAATGTGGACATGGGTAAAATAGGTGTGGGCAAAGTGATTATTTTTTTCATGGCCTATAGTGTGCTACCTTTATCCCTTTGTATAGGCTAAAAAAGGCCTTGAGGTACACTGAAGAGATTCTGGAAGAAAAATAAGCTCCATTGGGGAAAGCAATAAGAGCCCCCAGCAAATGTCAGGGCCAGTAATAATAACTTTTCGCAGGTAAAAACATGTGAATTTATTTATTTATTTTTTTTTTACTCGGACTCTGCAAAGCAATAAACAAAAAGAACACGTTTACATTTGTTGGGAACTACTTTGTAACCAGCAACTGTTAGGCCCCGTTCACATACAAGCGACGCTACTTCGCACCGCGACCTCGGAGGTCGCGGTGCGAGCAGCACGCCGCGACCTCGGAGCGGCCGCCACGGACTTCATAACATTGAAGTCTATGGCGGTCGCCTCCAGGTCGCCCCAAAGAAGCTCTGGACCCTTTTTCTAAGTCAGAGCGACTTGTGTCGCTCCTATTAGAACGGGTCCGCAACTTCCCTATGGGAGGCGACCTACGGCGACCTGAGAGGCGACCAGGTCGCCTCACAGGTCGCCTTAGTGTGAATGGGGACTTAAGACAATAAACCTTGCTAAAATTATGTAATGAGCAACAAAGAAAATAAATTGCCATGAAATGACAACACAAATTTCCACATACCCTCTAGAGCAGGGGTAGTGAATTAAAATTCAAGGAGGTCCGGTCACTAAAATTTTCTTCTGGCCGAGGTCCGAATCTCAAGCATGTGCCATGAAAGATTGTACGCTTCTACTTTCCTTTTTTTTGGCACAGCCACGCTCTATGATGCTTTTATTACTGTTTTCTCCACACGCTCTGGTAATACTCTGTAACTGTCCCCAATAGTGTTCCCCCTTACATCAGGTGCCCCTACCAGAGTGATTCATTACATTGGGTCCCCCCATAAAACAGTTGCCACTGTCAGGGTACCCCCTTATATGAGATGTCCCCATCAGAGTGCCCCCCTTACATCAGGTTTCTTCATCATAAGGCCCCCTTACATTAGGTGCCATCATCAGAGTGCCCCCTTACATCATTTGTACCCATCGAATAAGGTTAGAGTGCTCCTTTACATCAGGTGTCCTCTTAAGAGTGCCCCCTTACATCAGGTGGGGCCATCACAGTGCCACCTTAGATCCGGTATTCAGATCAGTGTGCCCCCTTACTTCAGGTGTCCTCATCAGAGTGCCCCCCTTAACATGTGCCCATCAGTGCAATCCCACTTACATAATATGTGCCCATCAGCATGCCCCATTTTTTATGTTAAGGGGCACTCTGATGGGTACATTTTATGTTAAAGAGGTTGTAAACCTCAGAAAAAAAAAACCTGGAAGACAAAGGCATAATGAGCTAGTATGCATCGCATACTAGCTCATTATGAAATACTTACCTTAGAACGAAGCCCCTGCAGCGCCGCTCGCTCACTGGTAACATGGCTGACATGTTCAGCCGTCTTACTTCCGAGTTCGCGTCATCTGGCCACCTGATTGGCCAGAGCAGTGAGGACGTCACTCCTGTGCATGCGCCCGGGAGCCGCCAATCATGGCACAGGGCACACGGGTTCATTCAGAGCGCATGTGCTGATAACGTCAAACGGTGCAAGTTTAGTAGATATCTACAGTACCTATAGGTAAGCTTTATTATAGGCTTACCTTTAGATACAAACACTACTTGGGGGTTTACAACCACTTTAAGGGGCATGCTGATGGACACATTTTGCTGTGCCCATCAGTGTGCCCCTTAACATAAAATAGGGGGCAGCAAACAATGACTGCACTTAAGATTGAGATAGGAGAAAAAAAGCACTATAGCAAGCTGACAATTAGTTAGCATTTTGATCCCTTTCAATGTCTCCTGCAACCATCACACACAGCAGACATAGCAGGCACCAGATGTAGGGTTTACACAGGTTCAGACATTGATCTCCCATCAATCAGCAGCAGTGATCACTTCTTACTACCTCCTTCACAGTGATCACTGCTGCAACATCTCTCCCCACTCAGTGATCATAGTTTTCTAATGCTGTAAAAATAGTGACCTATTTATACACTCCACCTTGTTCTGCTGTAGTCCATTCTTCCTCCTACTCCGTCCTCGCCACACATCACCTCTCTATCTTCACACATTTCCCCTGCCTTACACAGACAGGAGGACGAGCGGCACAGTAGCTCTGAATAGAAGACGGAAGCTGCAAACTGGTGATTGGTTGCTTGGACTGCCCTTTATCTTAGCAACCAATCACTGGCTTGTTTAGCTTCCGCCCTCCCTCCAGAACTGTCCCTGCCTCCCGCAGTTGGGTCTGTGAAGATGAAAGCGAAACCGTGACAGCTGAGAGAAGAACAGGCATCTAAATGGCGAGACCGCTGCGGGCCGGTTGAGAGAGTGATTGGGGCCGGACCTGGCCCGCGGTCCGCCATTTAGTGATGCCTGCTCTAGAGCACACACCAGCCCAATTTATACTTCATCATTCCCCATCATCCATGCAAACATATTGTAAGTCTATGGTTATTCAAATCATCAATGCAACTAAACTTTGCATCCTGGCACATTGGGGTTCACCCTATGTACCGACTATTTCTAAATGGTTTAAACGTATTGGAAAAATTGCAGAAATGGAAGAGTTGCTTTACATAGCTCGAGACTCACCTTCTAAATTCTCACGCATTTGGGCTTGTTGGACTCATTTCACAACCACAGACAGATACAAGAACTTGATGGGACTAGATCTTGCCAACCCTCCAAACTAAATGCGCATTACCCAGGCGCATTATCCCCTATTCGATACTTGATATTTAAGTTGTGATGGTAGGTCTCCCTCCCCTAACCAAGGGATGGTCTAGGAGGACCTTTGCCACAGAGAAACACCTTTCAATGATATATGTTGTAACCATAATGCTTTACTACGCATTTTTATCATGGACTAAGTGAGGTGTATACACCGCTGATAGAGATTGATGAGGTAACACCTTCCTTACCCCCTTCCCTCCCTCCCTCCCTCCAACCCTCTCTTACCATCTTCCTCTCTCCCTTAAAGCCCTTCCTCGTCTATACAACCCCTGACTTTCCTTACTTCCTTACACCACCTGTTTTCTCTTTATCCAATCATTTTACATCATTAGGTAGCTCTGAGTGAGGAACCTGTAGAGCAGGCTTCAGGCTTCAAACGTAAAGATATAAAACTGTAATTTTTTGTGAAGAATCAACAACAAGTGGGACACAATCATGAAGTGGAATGAAATTTATTGGATATTTCAAACTTTGTTAACAAATAAAAAAACTGAAAAATTGGGCGTGAAAAATTATTCAGCCCCTTTACTTTCAGTGCAGCAAACTCTCTCCAAAAGTCTGAAACTCTCTCACTCTGGATGAACTGCAGAGATCTACAGCTGAGGTGGGAGACTCTGTCCATAGGACAACAATCAGTCATATACTGCACAAATCTGGCCTTTATGGAAGAGTGGCAAGAAGAAAGCCATTTCTTAAAGATATCCATAGAAAGTGTTGTTTAAAGTTTGCCACAAGCCACCTGGGAGACACCAAACATGTGGAAGAAGGTGCTCTGGTCAGATGAAACCAAAATCGAACTTTTTGGCAACAATGCAAAATGTTATGTTTGGCGTAAAAGCAACACAGCTCATCACCCTGAAGACACCATCCCCACTGTCAAACATGGTGGTGGCAGCATCATGGTTTGGCCCTGCTTTTCTTCAGCAGGGACAGGGAAGATGGTTAAAATTGATGGGAAGATGGATGGAGCCAAATACAGGACCATTCTGGAAGAAAACCTGATGGAGTCTGCAAAAGACCTGAGACTGGGATGGAGATTTGTCTTCCAACAAGACAATGATCCAAAACATAAAGCAAAATCTACAATGGAATGGTTCACAAATAAACATATCCAGGTGTTAGAATGGCCAAGTCAAAGTCCAGACCTGAATCCAATCGAGAATCTGTGGAAAGAACTGAAAACTGCTGTTCACAAACGCTCTGCATCCAACCTCACTGAGCTCGAGCTGTTTTGCAAGGAAGAATGGGCACAAATTTCAGTCTCTCAATGTGCAAAACTGATAGAGACATACCCCAAGCGACTTACAGTTGTAATCGCAGCAAAAGGTGGCGCTACAAAGTATTAACTTAAGGGGGCTGAATAATTTTGCATGCCCAATTTTTCAGTTTTTTATTTGTTAAAAAAGTTTGAAATATCCAATAAATTTCGTTCCACTTCATGATTGTGTCCCACTTGTTGTTGATTCTTCACAAAAAAATACAGTTTTATATCTTTATGTTTGAAGCCTGAAATGTAAAAAAAAGGTTGCAGAAAAAGTTCAAGGGGGCTGAATACTTTTGCAAGGTACTGTAATAGGCTCCATCTTTTCACACTCTGTTATGGGTAGTAACACAGATGGGTCCTTTCCTCAGTTGTTATATTTGAATAGTCTTGAAAACTTAGATTGTTGGTTATGTAAGATGTTATATTTTGCCTGATTTGTAACTGTTACATGTACAATATGCGCCTTGTTCTTTGGCGAGGTACTTTACAAAGGTCCTACTATGTACTGTTTTTTTTTTTTTTCATATAAAAATTTTTTGGAAAAAAATAAATAAATACATTGCAGCAGTCAGGAATGTTACTTACAACACAGTGTAAATAGTGCAGTGGTCAGGATAATCTCACATACATGGCACAGCAGTTTTGACTATGTATCAAACAAAATAGAATATGGCGTGATCAGTACTAATCTAATGTACAACAGAGTGTATGTAATGCAGCTATCATATGTAGGACAGTGGTCAGGACTATGTAACATACAGCAGAGGATATGGTGTAAAATAAGAGCTGGAGGGACGGAGCAGACAGCGGTAACTGACAGTCACTGCTCTGTGTTTAGAGTGAAGGGGAGAACTGAGCAAGCAGTGGTCATGTAAACGCTCAGTGAACTTGGTTATTCTAGAGTTATTCACTTTCAGGTCATTACAAAGAGGCACTTTTTACGTCAGAAGGAAAAGAGACTTAACCTCCAAATTCGGAAATGCTTCTTCACAGTAAGAGCTATGAACAAGGGGAATAGATCCTCTCAAGACCTGGTTCTGGCCAGCTCACTAGACTGAGCTGGATATATTCCTAAATGCGCAAAATATAACTAGATACTAATTTTTAGAGGTAACAGTGCCAGGGGTAGTTGAGCCAGGGAATATCTCATTGCCTTCTGGAGAATCAGGAAGGATTATTTTTTCCCTAGCTGGAGCCAACTGGATAATGCTTTATTTTATTTTTTTGCCTTCCTCTGGACAGGATTGTGTATATGGGGTTTTCAATATCTTTTTTTTTTTTGGTTGAACTAGATTGACTTGTTTCTTTTTTTAACTGTACTATGTAACTATGCATACATTACACATGGTTTGAGGGTGGTGTTAGGGAGGGGTTCAGGTGGCAGTAAACCTTGACTGTCTGTTTTTATTGCTCCCTTACTGCAGATACAAATGACCCCTTAGTTTGATTGGTTGACATGTATTTATATCAGATTAAAAAAAAAAAAAAGCTACAGTAAGGGAGAGTGAATTCAGATAGAAAGCTCTCTTTTCTTACACAGTAAAACTTTGGATTGTGGCATAATTTATTCCAGAAACATGTTTGTAATCCAAGGCAGTCCTATATCAAAGTTAATTTCCCCGTAGGAAATAATGGAAACTTCAATGATTCGTTCCACAACCATTTATTTATAAGTCCTTCAGTCTATAGTCCAAATAAAAAGATTACAGCAAAGTGACTTCAAGGCAAATTCAGGGAATGCCTGGGTAATCTTCCTGTAATGTCAGATCCAAATTACATCAATTAAGATGAGGATCTGACTTAGGGCTCATGCACACTGCAGCTCAAAAAAAAACTGCTTTTACAGGCATTTGAGCTTTTATTTCGGCTTGAAGAAGCTTGTGCTTTTTTATGCTTCTTTGAGCTCCTTTGAGCTTATTTGAGTTTTTTTGAGCATAAGCATCTATGTTTTCACAAACCCTTACTTAAAGTCTATGGACACAAGTCGGATAGAAGTTGCCTTGAAGTAGTACAGGAAACTTTTCTAAAGTCATAACAACTTCAGAAGTGCTAATTAAGACAGCTCTCTTTGACTAAAATAGGGTGTGACCCTACTTGTATTGCAAGACCTTGCTCGTTTCTCAAATTAAAATTTATAAAAAAAAATGTGCTCCTCTTGTAAAACACTTGCAGGCAAAGTTACTCGCAATCCAAGGTTTTTCTGTAGTAAGATTTGGACCCCTTTCACACCAGTTGGACTGTTCAGAGGGAAATCTGTCTGCTGATTCCAGCAGACACAGCCCACTCTCCTCTATGGGCAGTCAGATGTAAACGGAGTGCCTGTCCATTTACACTCCACTGCCATTTGATCTGCCCAGACAGAGGTGAACGGATCCCCATCTGTCTGTTTTTAGCAGATATCAGATTGGATGTAGGAGGGTGAAAACTGACACATGTCTGTTTACACCCGCCACTCCATAGAGGAGAATGGAGTGTCCGATTAGGTCCGCCTGAAAAACTGACCTGCTTGGACCGCCTGTGTGAAAGGGGCCTTATTGTGAAACCACACCAGCAATGATAGGACCCTCTCACACTAGTGGTTATGGAGCCTGCAGTTGAGACAAGTTTTTACCATCCCAACTGCTACCCCTTTAGCAGCATAGGAAGTGGCTGGGGGTGCACACATGCTGCAGCCATGATGCTTAATGTCATGACAGGAATTACACCCCCTGTTGTTTTTGGCAGGTGCTAGCACCCACTAAGTACAACCCATTCAAGCGAATAGAGCTGTTCTGCAACAGCCTCACAACTGGGTGCAATTTACACTATTGTGATACACTAGTGTGGGGATTAAAGCAGGCAAAGAAGAGGTGACACAACACCTCCTCACCACCTGTCTACTGCTTTCTGAAGAGTGATCTAAATGTGGATTGCTCTTCAGAAGATAAAGCTAGTGTGAGGGAGCCTTAAGGGTTAAAGATCAAGCAGAGGTAGGGAGGCAGGGGCAGAACAAACAGACCCTGCATTATGTTCCCCCAGTCAGATAGTCTCTGTAAGAAATATAATTTTTGCTGGTAGAAATGAAAGAAAGTCTGTCTTCTGTCCCTCTGATGCTGAGGATCTTTTACAGACTGGTGTCAGGATAAACACAACATGAACAAATAGTAAAAGCATGCTTTGCTTTGCTACTTTTACCCTTTCCCTCTTCTGCCTGCTCTAAACAAAGAACATCTCCCTTCCTAAAACAAACCGAAAGGAAAAATACTCACCGTGACTCAGAAGAGCTGAAGGTAATTTTAGCTTCTTTCTACTCCTCTAGAACTGCCTAACGTCAAAATCTATCGGCAGGGGAAGCAGGAGGGACTGGAGCATGGACACACCATGATTGGCTAAGACTTAGCAAGTGACTATGCTGGCTGAGCACTGGAATGACATCATTCTGCAACTCCCTGTGAGTACTCCTGACATTACAGATAGGAGAAAGTTGTGAGTGTACACACAGGGGCGAGTTGGGGGGGGGGCGCCCAGGGCAGCTGCTGATGGGGGTGCTACAGGGGTGCTGTGAGAAATATTTTGGGAGGGGGGCTATAGCCCCCCCAAGCACCTACCTTTCACTGCCTCTGTCTAATTATTTTATAATGGAGCTATACCCTGACAACACCCACTCCAGAATTGAGCTAAACTTCTCGAAAAGGGAACAAGAAAAAAGGGCACTGATTCACAAAGATTCTCTCTTACAGTCCAATAGATGAGAGCTCTCTGGGTGGACCAATAATAAATTGAAAATAGACTCACACACCCCAGCCATACCGGCAGAGCCACATAATCGCTACATCATTATTGGAACCTCAGGTGGGGAAACTTGACTGAAATAACTCCAGGGTGTTGGAAAGATGATGTCAAATTAAGCCAGATAAAGGGAATGGCAGCAAGATAATGGGAATAGGGGCAAGATTACAAGAAATTAGAAAAAAAATGAAAAACCTAATTCCTGAAAATGAGCAGCTCTATGTTTCTTTTTAACAGCATAGTAGCATTGTCAGAACAACCTTTCCAAGCTTAAAACACTATACAATAGAGTGAGCACTTCTGCAGCCTAAACATTTATGCCAATATCAGAAATTTTTAGTGAACTTACAGTCACCTTTCTTTAACAACCAGCAATACCCCTTCTCCCCTTTGTACCAAGATGGGGGAAGAAACACTGCCCCCTCACCTTGAAAAAACTGATTGAGTAAATGGACAGGCATAATTATTTTTATCAACAGTCTAATATCTTCGTGATTCAAACTAATTGTCAGGTGCAGTGACCTGTGCAGACGAAAATTGTACGTCATGCTGCAATAATGCAACACCACTATTGACATTTCATGCTTCACTAATGGCATCCAACTCTAAACAGAAAAAAATTATTTTTCAAAACTTTAAATGTGCAAAATATCGGCCCATATTAGCCGATACCGATACATTGTGACCAAAAATATTGGTATCGGTATCAGCCCTGAAAAAAACATATCGGTCTATCCCTAGTCCTGACCCTCCCTTACATCACATTGCATCCCCCTTACCATGTGCTGCTGCTGGGAAGAAGCTGGGGTAGATCTGGGAAGCAGTAAGTGCAGGTTCTGGAGGAGGGCCAGAAGAGGGCTGCTGAATTCTGAGACCAGGGGAGGCAGAGACCAAGTGGTGCTGTGGCTGCACGCAGAGCACAGGATATGTAGATGGAGTTCTGTCCTCTCTGCTGCTGAGACTGGAGGGCAGAGATGAGCCTCTCCACAGCTGCATAAGGGGGTACCGCAGTTGCAGGAGAAATGCGAGGGCCACATTAAATGGCCTGGAGGACCAGATTCGGCCCGCGGGCCTTGTGTTTGACACATGTGCCTTACATCATCCCAAGTCTGGGTGCCAATTGAAGTGAATCTCATTACAAGGGGCAAAGATGGCAATAAAACCTGACTTAACCTGACACTATCCAAAAAAAAAAAAAAAACTGTTGCCTTTAGTAACACTTTAAACTTACACATGAAGTGGCACACCTGTAGACTGTGTTGCAGTAAAAGTGACATTTAGAAAAATGGAAAACTATTGCCACTAAATTACTTATAAAGGCTGACTAATTTATAATTGTGAAAAAAGTTGCTGGTGGATCCCCCTAAACATCTATACCACCCCTTATCCATAATGAGGGCCTGGTATGGATTTTGAGAGGGAACTCTATGCAAAAGGAAAACAAAATGGTGTAGAGTCTCCCTAAAAATTAAAAGCAGACATGAACATGATGACTCTAATATGACAAGTGCCACCATGATGATCCTCTCCTTTCAGTTCTTTATCACAAATGTCAGCTCCCCAGCTTTCAGTTTAATGTCAACAAACTGGCCTTGGATCCTGGGTGATGTCATTTAGGAAATATGGTCATGCCCATATCTGATCAATAACATCTTTTAGCATTCCATCCATTTTTTACATTCAGCAGTTGGCTGGGGAGCTTACTTTTTCAGGGAGATTTTTTAGGGACATTCATTTTATTTAAGATCATAGGGCATTCATTTTTTGGTGTTCATATGCTATATATCATTTTTTGTGAGTGAAGAACTAGGGGTGCTTTGTACCACTTACTTATTCAAGTAGGGGGAGCTGGATATCTTAGGCCTCCTTATCCTGAAAAGGGCTGTGATTGGTCCTCCCCACAGCCCCCCACATCCACAGGACCAGGGATGTGAGGAAGAGGCACTTGTCCCATCTCCAATGTCGATTAACAATGATCTGATGACCAGTGTAAATTGATCCTGCCCCTCAGTGGACTCTTACCATGAATGGCAGATCACTGATCCAGATATTTAAAAAAATAAAATAAAAAATAAAAATGATTCAGTTTAAACCAGCTTCTTAAAAAAAAAAAAAAAAAAACACACAGACGAATCCAAAGGTCCCCCATAGTAGACCCATGGAGTTGAAAGAAAATGGCAATTTAAAATTATTTTTTTTTCTTTGTAAACGCTTCAGCACTTTAAGTACATCACAGAGATGCACCTCTTCACAGGTAGGATAAAGGCACCCCAGGCGTGTTATTTGAAGGAATTGGCCATTTTAATGTTACACTTTAAGCATCTTTTTATTTCCCAGGAAAATGAACATCCCCCTTGCTATTTTTTTATCTATTTACCTATTGGCCCAGAAGAAGGCATTTTTAATTTGACAGATTTAGGCTTCCATTCATTTTAATGGGGATCAGGTATGGCGTCCAAACTTCTTTGAAGTTCATCGAACTCTGCTAGAACCGAACCCAGGGGAGTTCAGCTCATCCCTAGTTGCAAAGTAGACATACAGTCATGCCCATGGTTTATCAAAGCATATATGTGTTTCTCAAGACAGCAACAATCTATTTCTCTCTTTCATTCTTCCAATGAAAGTTTGTTGCCTGGAGCTGATTTTAGGTCCCAGAAACAATGATGCTTATTCCTTCATTGACTAGCAAGTACAATGATTAAGGCAAAACAAAGCATAATATTGTATATTATTTTATATTATTTATAGTTTTTTATTTATATAAACAAGTGTAAAGGTAATCTCCAGACTACGGTAATAAGACTGTAATATCATAACATGTGTGATCCTCTATGATGCCACATTTGGCTTTATTCCATAAGTTGCACAGATGGTGTCAGAAGAACACAAGCTCCTACTGATTTGAATACCATGCTTCCAGCATGAATGCAATTTACAGGTGCAGCAGTACTGATTCAATGAAAATGATTGTCAATACATACTGAAATAATAATTGGCCTTCACTGTTCACGGATTTCTGTACCACACAAGTAGTCTATTTCCAATTTTTACTGGAAGCTAAAAAGCACAGTCATGGTTTTAAAATGCTTAAAGGCAATGCATAGGAGTTGATTTACGAAGACTGGAGAGTGCAAAATCTGGTGCAGCTGTGCATGGTAGCCAATCAGATTCTAACTTCAGCTTACTCAATTAAGCTTTGACAAAAAATACCTGGAAGCTGATTGGATTCTATGCAGAGCTGCTCCAGATTTTGAACTTTCCATTTTTAATAAATGAATCCCATAGTGTTTTTGTTTATAATTGTTTTCTTTGTTTATTATGGCATACATTTTTTACGCTAGGTAAATATTAAATATTGCAAATTAATATTATATATTCTTCTTCGCAGAAGGTGGATCCCCGGTGTCCTTTTCACATCATTGGCATGGCGCCCATTGTTTACAGAATGGGAATGGAACATGACAACATCGACTGATCCCTTTTTAGGCAGTGGAGTTCTATTTATAAATAGAGCTTTCTTTTGGTGGTATTTAATCACCACTGAGTTTTTTTTTTTTACTAAAATAATATTTTGAAAAAAAAAAAAGTGTTTTTTCCTTTGTTTCTGCTATAAAATGTTGCAAATAAAAAACCTCTCTTCATAAATTTAGTTCAAAATGTATTCTGCTACATTTCCTTGGTGAAAATAACCCAAATAAATGTTTATTATTTAGTCTGTAGGAAAGTTATCCACAAACTATGGTATACAGCAGAGATTCTCAAACTATGGCCATCCAGCTGTTGCGGAACTACACATCCCATGAGGCATTGTAAAACTCTGACATTCACAGACATGACTAGGCATGATGTGGATTGTAGTGCCTGAATAACTGGGGGGCCATAGTTTGAAGACCCTTGGTATACAGTATATATAAGAGTCCACAAACTATGGTATTTTTGAAAATTGATTAATCCTGATGTACTGACACCCTATCTGATTTCTCGAGGCCCGAAAATGCCAGGACAGTACAAATACCCCCAAATTGCTCCTTTTTGTAAAGTAGACAGTACAATGTATTTAGTAAAAGGCATAGCAAGTTTTTTGAAGATGTAATTTTTTGTCACAATTTTTTTGAAAATGAAGACATTTTACATACTGTCACTTGTGCAGTACACCATTATCATATAACTGGTGTGGTGGTTTAATAATTTTTTTTTCAATATTTTTTTATTTTTATTATTTTTTTCTCTTTTTTTTTTTAACAAACTGAGGTTGATTTACTAAAACTGGAGAGGGAAAAATCTGGTGCAGCTGTAAAGAGAAACCAATAAGCTTCCACTTTTTTTTGTCAAAACTTAATTGAACAAGCTGTAGTTAGAAGCTGATTGCACAGCTGCACCAGATTTTCAAAACTCTCCAGTTTTAGAAAATCAACCCCCACTGTGGCCAGAGCAATACAATGTGTTGCTTACATAGTAACACTGTTACAGTGTACTACTCTGGGGTAATGTTTAGGATTTTTAAACATTATGATTGCTTATACCAGTGAATTTCATTGGTATAAGCAACCATTTTTACTGAAATCGATTAATTCACTGCCTTTTGTTGGGATTACAACGATCACATGATACTGGCAGTGGGCTGGTATAATGATTAGTAATCGACTGTGTCTGGTGGACAGAGCAGGTAACAGATCATGCCGCTGCACGGCCCCACGACCACAAAAGCAGCATGTTCTGAAAGAAAGTCATATGACGTCTCCTCAGAATGATGAAAAGCCTGCCCAGCCGTCAATCTGCTATAAGCGAGAGTGTTAAGCAATGTTAAAAGTGTGCCCCTTTACTCACTATGCTCAGATGAAGGTACATTCCCATTTATCTCAATTGGCCACAACTCCCTGGGTTCCCTGGATATAATCAGGGAGTATAAACTCTCCAGGTTCTCTCCCTCAACAGCCCAGGGAGGCCACACTTGATGACACAGAGGTAGTTGGGTAAGTGATCTGCAATCAGGTTAGAGGCCTTCCACTCTTGGAACTGGGAATGTAGGAAGCTGGGGGAAGCCTAATGGCCTTACTGATTGTAACTAGAGTACTCCAGTTTCAGTGGGATGGTCCTTCGTCCTTGGAGGTTTGGATCCCTCCAGCAGTTCACCTGTATTACCAGAGCCACCTTAGACTTTGCTGTGAAGAATGTTAATTATGAGGATATTAGCTGTGTTCTGAACTGTTTTACTAAAATAGTGATTCCCAGCTTGACCCTCTTTTCTTATGTATGTGCAGATTTCATAATGAAAAGGAAATGGGCTGATATATATCAGGCTACTAAATGCCAAGAATAGTAGAGGAGTTTTAAGTTACCTGGAACAGTCTGAATACTAAAATTAATTCAGTTTTTTGATAATATGATTCCTTAAAATAAATATTGCGCCCATTGACAATTTTTATATTTTCACCTTTTTCAAAATGACTTCAACCCACCCCCTCCTATCTGCTTAAAGCACAACCTGTACATTTTGTAAATACTGTATAAGTATTACGGAATATGTTCCACTATCAGCTGCTATATTATAATACAGTAGGTTAGGGGAAGGGGTGGGGAATTGATGTTTGAATAAAAATGAAAAAACAGATATCATACATGTTTTATGATAATATTAATGTTATCAATAAAGGTAGAATTCATTTTATTATTTAGACTATGTTGGGTCCTTTAAATGTCCATCTTTTTCTTTTAATATGTTGTGACTCTTTAATTATTCTGTGTGTATGTACGTTTTTTTATCCAAAATCTGTTTTGCATTATAATGCACCCATTTAATAAGCTATGCATTATAGTTAATCTGTGTCTGATCATTCAGTTGATTACCTATTCTGTTAAATTTGGCGTCTGTGAACAGGATTGGCCATGTCAGATAATTTTGATAAGAGTGCAACATACATTAGTACTACTCAAGAGGGAAACAGGCAACATACCAGTCCTGCGCAAATGACTCCCTAATTCCTAGCAGGATTTCTTTTACAACAATTACCCAAATACACAGGTCCAGAGATCAAGAGTCAAGAGATTCAAGAGTCAAGAGATTGCAGTGCCTGACCCAATCTTATGGGATCCCAAATATACCAGTCTTGCACAAATGACTCCCTAATTCCTAGCAGGATTTCTGTTGCAACAATTACCCAAATACACAGGAGATTGCAATGCCTGACCCAATCTTATGGGATCCCAAAGAACAGACGGCATCACCAGGCTATTAACACCCTAGAAGGGGGAGGCAAGAAGGTTAATCCTGCACCTCCCAGTAGAAGTTCAGAATTCCCATGACATTATAGTTTGGGTTCAGGTCCGACTTTGTTGGTAAAAAGCAAGGAACAGATTGATCCATGTTAAGTTTGTATTATGCAACATCTGTATCCTCTTTGATTGGCTTAAAAGCTAGTTATAATATAAGCAGTAAAAAAAAAAAAAAAAACACCCCCAATTTATATTACTACAAACTCATTTGTTTTAATTGCAACTCATCTTGTTATCAGATATTATACATTAAAACAATGGTGATCCTCATGTAAGACATTATTTAGTCCTCTGCTAGATATACCAAAGTAATATGCTAAACAAGACGGTCAGGATTAATTTTCAGCAGGGGGAAAATAATTAGAATCACACTTTCCCACTGAAGGCAGTGAAAATGTAAACAATACTTCCCTCCAGGCAAGTGCTTTATCAACTCGACAGATGCATTTGAATTTCCATGGGCGGGGGGCAAAATAGGTTACATGTCATTTTAATAGAAATGCCTAACCATCAATATGGACCACAGACTGTATCACAAGGGCTGCCTGAGACTAATCCTTCAGCTTAGGCCTACTTTAAAATATTGTATTTAAGGGCACTTCTTAATCTATAGTCTACACTTCCTGGTAGGATATAAAGCTAGTTAAGACTTAGAGGTGCAACTTACTGAACTTTTGCCATGAAGATTGTATTACTTTGCTTCCTTAAACATATTAATAAGAATTATCATGTCTATTTTGCACCTTTATTTTTTAGTATCTATCACCATTAAAATATGCATGCACTGACTAATGTCTAGTTTTAATGCTTATATTATATATATATAAGCATAGATGTTCATCACTGTGTGATTTATTTTTTCATGGAAAAAGTATCAAATATATACTAAAAGTTGAAAACTTGAATGCTGAAACATTGCTTTATCATAAAACATTAAAACAATTTATATGTGAAATCTTTAAAGACAAAAGACAAGTTACTTACATTTTTTTTTATCATAACAGAAATTATATTACCTAAAGCCACTAAAATTGCGCATATCATATAGAAAGATCTGCAGTGCCTATATCATCATAGTCCCCTATATATATTTTAAACAGTAGAGTGCATATATCCTTTTAATTTATCAGGTGCATAAAACATGGAAAAAAAAACGTAAAAAATAATCAATTTGGTTCTCCATACTTTCTCCTCTACATTATAATCAGGCAATAATGTTTCAGCCCCTTCTCCTCTTCTCACCAAGTTTTTATATAGCAAATGCTGATAAATTATGCAAAATAAACTTTATATATATATAATGTAAATGTGTATATTAAGATAACATAAAAAATAATATAAAAGCAAAAAATAATACAAAAGCTCTTCCAATCATATGAAACAGTGCACACAACATTAAAATAACCAAATAGATCCACTGGTTATGGCTCAACTGATACATTTTGGCAAATTATTGCCTTTGAAAAAGAATCAATAATTTAATGAAACACATTAGGTTGAGCCAGAGCAACTGGATTTGTTTATTTAGGTGGTTGTTGTAATTCTGTGTGCACTTTTTCCATGTGAGTTGAGCAGTTTTTTTTTTTTTTTGCATTTGTTTTTATGTCATTTACATAAACAAATATATACTATATTATATCGATTCTGCTTCATTTATCAGACATTTCTGTATAGCATCCACTTGGTGAGAATGGAGAAGTGGGCAAATATTATTGCCTCATTTTAATATAAAGGAGGAAGTGTGGGGAATCAAAGGGATTATCATTTAAGCTGTTTTACCTTTCTGTGCTGGAAAGGTAATACAATTAGTGGGCGTGTTTCCAGTTTGTTACATATGAACAATGATTTAGGAGAAAGTTGAAGTGTTACTAAATTCACAACAGTAAAATCAGTCTGTATATGCAGTAAAGCATGCTTGTTAAACTCACTGTGGAACCTAAGGGGGTTAATCATCTGCTATTTGATCCTGTCTTCTCTGATTCTCCCCTTCTTTCACTCTCCCCAATCCATCTCCTTATAGAACAGAGCCTTTGGAGTCACTCTGCACATGCTCAGTTTGGTATGTATTGCTAGAGAGTTTTTTTTTTTTTTTGGGGGGGGGGGGAGTGCATGTGATCAGCACAGGACCAATCAGCACTGTCTTGACAGAGGGTCAGGGGTCCTGCAGCCTCATAGGACACTCAGGGGAGAAAGAAAACTCCTCCTACCAGCTTTAACCAGACACTGATAGAAGTCACAAGACTGCTATATACTGCTGATGAGAAAAGGTATTTTGCAGTTTATATTTACTAAGACAATGGCATTTCCATGTTCTGTGTATTGTGGGAGACCAGATATAAACTCCAAATATTGGGTCTGTTATGCTGGTAAGGTCAAGATTATGCCAATTTACTTAACATACATCAATACAAGAGGTCCACCATTACATTAAAATATGAGGATAGGGCAGAAACACCCCTATATCTCAGTATTATAGGGTCCCAGAAAGATAAGACACCTTGGGACTTATTTACTATAGTAACATTATTAGATTCATGTACTGAATATTATAATATAGTGTAATATAGTATAATATAGTATAGTATAGAATAGAATAGTATAGTATAGTATAGTATAGTATAGTATAGTATAGTATAGTATAGTATAGTATAGTATAGTATATATGCAATAATACCATGAAAATGTTATCTTGACCTTTCCATTTTCCTAAAATGAACAAATGCCATTGTAAAAAGCTCAACCCTCTGCATTGCGTATGCTGGATCTATCTTATGTGATTGCCCATGTTTCAGATGATTCTGATATGTGTGATAAATAAAAAATCAAATGTTTTTTATTTTTATAACCCCACTTTTTAGCTGTCACAATTTAACTCTATGGAAGCCAGCTACATGGACAGATTTCTGCAAAGTTATATGGTCAGAAAGTACTAAACTAGAGAATGCTCAGCTGAAATAGACATCTGTGCTTGTGACATATATACAATATTTTTTACAGGTCAGCAGGTGTGCTATTGGCAGCAGTGTTCAGCCAGATGTATTATATTTTCATTTTTTTACCCAATATAGTACTTCATGGCTTTTAGTAGAGTATAGTATGCTCTGCATGGCTTGAAAATGCACAACATCAAGTCTGCAGACAAACTGGAACATATTGTGAAAGTGTACCAACCCCTATCAATACAATCATGACATGGGAATATTAAAGGGTTAGATCACCTTTGCAAAAATATTGCATATGCAGTAAAGGGCACAAACTGTGCTGTTAAGAACCATACTGAATATTATACCTGCTACTGCCACTTTTTGCCACCTGGCTGACAACTACCATAGCTAGAGTTCACCCATCCTGTTCTGTAGTTAGGACATTGCAATGATGCTTCCTCTGGCTCTCCAGCCATTGATGTTTTCCCCTTCCATTACAAGAACACTCTCTTTCTCAAATTCAAACAGTAACACTGCACATGCATTCCCTCGGATCTGTCACAATAGCTCTGAGCTCAGCGCTTCTGCAATGAGGTAGATGGAACACTGAACATGAGAGGTGTTTGAATCTGAAAAGGATGGCAGAGGTGAGCATCAATCAATGAATTTTTTTGCAATGGTGAATTAACCATTTACCTGCTGTTACTAGAGCTATTTGGTAATGAATGTAAAGATACAAAATCATGCAAAGAATTGGTCAATAATGAGTTTTAATAGTTCTAACAAAACAATTAAAACTGAAAAAGTATTGCTATTGGTTGTTATTAACCTGCGCAATCAGCTACAATTGCATTCAAATGTGATTGTTCAATAAAACATTTTAAGGACTAAAAGCAAATTCTAACTGCTTACTGGTAGTGATCCGTAAATTCTCCAAAATTGCACTGCTTACTATCCAAACCTGTGATTTATTCCTATAGTGGATCTCTTGCAATAAAGAAGCCAGTAAAGATGTCCTTTTATTGATGATGTGATCCACAGCCTAAAAAAATACCCTATACATAGGTATGTAGGTAAAATCCAAAATAAGATAACTACTTTATGACAACTTGGTACACCCAAGTCTAAAGCCATGTCATCAACAAAGGGATCATTTTCCTATTGTCGGCTCACTTGGTGACTGCTGGTGGTGATGGAAGAAGAGGCAAATTGTGATCAGGAAAGAAGCACAATAGAGATTGCCTCTGTGCCCTCTGCATTTGAAAAATGTACTGCTATGGTATCTATTTACTCCTTTACAAGTGCATGGCAATATTGATAATCCCAGCAGTATGAACATCTGAATGCAAATGTTAGGATTTTTTTCAAAGCACATCCATGTTTTGTCAAGCTGGTTTGCTTGTCACGTGTTGTGTGTCACTGTACTTTACACTCAGGGGTTTGCCCTTTGCACTGTTTATCTAATAAAAGATGTTGCCTTTAGTAATACAATTTCCATTTTGGGTGACCAAAACCATAAATGGACTTGGATATTAAAGAACTGCCTCTAAAATTGTGTACTAGTATGTTCCTACTGCTCTAAGGGGTACACTAGTGAGTCACAGTGCAGCAGTGTTACGTAGGAATCTGACCCACATGCAAATGTCTGATGCTGAAGGTCCCTCTTTTGCTCTAGCCCCATTAGAAAGCAAACCTTGAATGCAGAGAAGTATTATAAGTTCTATCAATGTACAGTACTTTCCTACTGCGTGCCTGTTTCAATTTTTCTAAGCAATAGTGTCTCTTTAAAAAAGAGTTTTACAAGGGTGGAATTAAACTAGACATACACAAATGTAAAAATATCACCCATTTTTCTATTGCTATGCCATGCTCATGAATGAATCATATATTACATACTCACATAAAGTGTACTCTATGCAAACCCAACAGGCTAATTTTAGAATGAAATGCTTGTCCAGTTGTATTATTATGGTGTTTTCCACTCCTTTAAGGACTTTAAGAACAAGTGTGGAGAACCCTGCTCTGCATACTTCCATTATTTGCCGGTAATGCATGCAGCAGCACAACTAGGTCTGCTTGAAATATCTCTGTGCCCCTCCAAGTTGGAACTTTTGCTTAACCAATAAGGCCATAATAAATTGATCTCCATGTACTACTCTAATCGTATACATACTAAGACCAACAGACTTTTGATAACTAAAAATCAATGGTGGTATATTCCAGATCTTCAAAAGGATGCTTAGTATAACATTATAGGCTCATATATTACTACAGTCATTTGTTCTAGGGACAAACTAATCCAACTAAAATGTTCATATCTTTTATACACCATCTTGACTATTTAGAATGGGGAAAATTCCCATTTTGATTTGTCATAGTTGTGGCTCTACTAACGGAACCTCTCTCTATATGGCAATGCCCTACAATAAGATCCTTTTGGTCAGATGTAACAGATTTTCCTTTCTCTCGTCTGCACTACCAAATATATGCAACTCAACTAGATGCCTCCTTGTATATCTGGAAGTTTCAGATTTGCCTGTCTGCACCAAATTACTCCTACACTTGTTATGTTTTATGACAAAAAGGTATACAAAATCTGAAGGAAAACCTCTAATCCACATTCTATAAATTGGTGGTTAAGGCAGAGTCTATCAAGCCCTACCAATGTGTAAAATTAACTAGAAGGCCAACGTGTAAAATTACCTAGAAGGCTTTTTATCTTTCAAAAATAAATTGATAAATTATGGACCCCTTGGCTAAGGGGTTCACACTTACTTATAAATGTGAATATGTTGTTTAACCTCTAATAGACATGTGTACCTTTTATGAATACAAATCTGAAAGATATACTGCACAGAGACGCAGTTAAGGTTTGGAGATCTTTATTTTCCTGATTTATGTATAACAAGTGAACCCATCTGCAATGTAGACATGGCAGACATAATATTAGGGCTCTATATGCATATGCAAATATACATAACTGAGAAGATGCTAAGCCATACCCAAAAACTGGCACAGTTTGCCACATTTTACTCACTAATAGGGAAGAAAGAGAAAGGGGTTTCAACCCCTTTATCCCCTTTTTTCCTCATGGGAAGGTGGCAGAGCTGGCAGTTTCAAGGTCCCCCCCTTTAAGTCAGGATACGAAGGGATATGGGATACAGGGGAGGGGTCCTTGAAACCGCTAGGTCACATATCCGGGAAGCTTCTGGAAGCCAGGGACCCTCTATATAAAGGGGTCCCGGTAGCGCAGACTTTACCAGTCGCCTTAGAGGGTCAGTAGTGGCGAAGCGACCCTCCCTTGTGCCCCAATTGTCGCCGCCTTGTTTATGTGGTGGGTCACCTTTTTTAATGAAGGGGGGCAAGTTTGTATGAAATATATATTAATGTTTTAAGATAACCCGAGCTTCAAAAGCTGGGTTGGTTTATTTGGTTAAAGAGTTTTGTGGTTTTGAAAGAGATATATGATGATGAGTTGATAAGTATTGATAAAAAAGTTTATTGAAACCAATAAATAAAGGCTGTGGCCATTTAATTATCCAAAATGCAGTGTCTGAGTATTTCATTGACGTCTAGGAAATAATAAATTAGCTGTCTGCTTTATTTTTTTGTTTTTTTAAGGGAAATGTTTATAGGAAGGAAAACATGGAACCTAGATTACTACTCTCTCCTCTGGACCCCTGGCAGGAGAGAGGGATAAGCATCTGTTTTTTCCCTCTCCCTCATTTCCTGTACCCTGACAAAACTACAATAAGTAACCTCACCCCACCCCCTTCTCCACCCCCATACCAAGCCTTCTCCTATTCCCTCCTATTCTTGGCTTTGTTTTCTCACCTCCTTTATATTTGATATCCTGTGACCCTAACCTACATATTTCCCAAATCACTGCTCAGAGCAGCTATAATAATTTAACACATCTGACTCTCTTTATATTCCAGACAGTCAGACTCAGCTCAGATTCACTCCAAAACTACTTGCATCCAGCCGAGACATTAAAGGGCCATATAATAATTCTGCCAACATATACCAACAAAGTACATGGACTGCTACTAAAAACAAGATAGGTTTAGATCGGTAGACTGTCTCAACACATATATTATCATCAGGCTTTCTATGCAGGTCTCCCAAGCATTTTCCGTTTTGCTCCCTCAATCTGGGGCTTACCCAAACCCTCAACAAGGCTCAACTGAAATAATACTGCATGTAATTTTTAATCTTATACACAAAGATATTATTTGAAGACACCACTTCATGTTAACGATCATGTTGACTACTTGTTTACTTAGGAATGTTTTGATCTGTCCCTGTCATATTATACCTTTTTCTACTTATATTTGGAAAACCTCTACCTGAATTCAAGCTATATTTGTACCTGTACTTTTTCAAATAAAGCTTTAATGGGAAAAAAAGTGCTTATAAACCCAATATGTAACCCAAATATGTTCTTTTTTTTTCCCAAAACAAATATGTTCTTGTAAAGTAAATTTGTTTCATGACCTGCATTCAGGTAATAATATTATCAAGGTTTACCCCCCTG
The DNA here is from genome assembly GCF_965119305.1 of Pelophylax lessonae. Taxonomy (NCBI): domain Eukaryota; kingdom Metazoa; phylum Chordata; class Amphibia; order Anura; family Ranidae; genus Pelophylax; species Pelophylax lessonae. Next base: position 331,394,042 of record NC_138772.1, read on the forward strand.
CTTCATTAACTGATGACTAACTGATGACTCCTGACTCGTACTACAAGCAAAGTAATTGTAAACGATCACCTTATAAAGCAACCCATTAAGTCCCAGTTCACAATACCGCGACTTGTCAGGCGACTTGGTTGCCCGACAAGTCGCGGTCCATTCTGTGCTAAGGGAACCATTCTAATAGGAGCGACTCAAGTCGCTCCGACTTAGAAAAAGGTTCCTGTACTACTTTTGACACAAGTCGGAGTGACTTGCATTGACTTCCATTATGTGAAGTCCGTGCAAGTCACGGTGCACGGCGACTTCACAGGTCGCCCCAGAAGTCGGATCGCCATAGTGTGAACCGACACTAAGTATAAAATAGAAATGAAAGGCAAAACATTTTTTTAAAGATATAAAAAAAGACAAAAAAAAACATTATAAATACCTTTTTCCCCTTTTTTTTTATAAGTGATCACATTCCCTCTGTTCTCCGATGCATTAGAGATGGTGGGAGGAGAAGCCGATAAAAAAAAAAAAAGGCTGTGCAGGGGAGAGTTATCAGGAGAAGTGTGATCATTGGAAAAGAGCAGGCCGAGTTTCCAGCACAGCTAGAGAACTGACCACAGTGTGCTCTTCAGCTCAGTGTGGTCAGTTTTTACTACAACAGTAGAAGGACTGGCAGGAACACCAGGGATTTCACACAAATGAAGTGATACAAAAAGAACAGGATACTTTATCATACAAGTACATGGTGCAGCAGGCACATATCCGAAATATGAAATGTTGGGGTAACAAACACTTTAAGCCTGATACGCATTGTGAGTTTTTGTTTGTTCAACCCAGCAGGCTGAACGAAAAAACTGAAGAGCTCAGGAGGAGCCGCTGTACGTACTAACAATCCAATGTTAGTTGAGTGATCTCCCTTGCTGAGCTATTGTGATCTGACGGGGGGATGGCCCTCCGCCAGAACACACCAGTCAGTGCTCTCAGCCATTGATGGAGAGTGCTGATCGGATGCAGATCAGCAGACCTTTTTCAGTCATGCCCGTTCGAATGGTCGGCTTCTGTTGAACCAGCTGTCGTACACACGGGCCGCCTGACAATGGGCCTGTGTGTACTAAGCTTTAGTGTCCACTATACAGCATAACTGTGATGTTCAACCATTTCTGGAGTGCACACCTACCTATAGAGAGTTTGTTTAACAGTCCACAGTCCTGTGCAGGTAGGGCAGGGTAGCTTTGTTTACTTTATGCAAAGCTTTTGTGTTTTTCTTTTTTTTTCTTTTTTGTAATTGTCATTTTTAGTCTTTAATATATATTGCACTGGTTTCATGCTTTGGATATGAAATAAAGACTTCTTTAACCACTTACCGCAAAGTGACATAGGGGTACGTCGGCAGACTTTGCGGGGTTATACCGGGATGATGCCTCTAGCTTGAGGCACCATCCCGGTACTGTGGGTTAGAGCCAAGGGTCGGCTTTCCATCGGTAATGGCCGATACGGCTCGGGAGCCGCTCGATCATTACCCGGGTGAGCGGGAGGGGGGGGAAATGTCCCTTCCTGCTCACCCGGGTAACGATCGAGCGCCTTACGTGACTTTGCCCGGGCCTCGCGGCTACGATCGGGTCTCTGATGACCTAACCCGGAGGCGGTGTCCATGACGTCACTTCTGGGTTACTCTGCTGCAAAAGGCAGCAGATTTAAAAAACGTCTGTAAGCAAAAATGCAGTTTTCGGCGTTTTGCATACATGAAAGTGTAGTGGAGGGGTCGAGGGTCTTTTAGACCCTCGATCCCTCCATAAAGAGTACCTGTCACTGCATATTGGTGGGTGTCACAAGGGATGGGTACATTGCTTGTGACAGCAATAAAAGTGATCATATTTTTTTTAAAAAAAAACCTGTAATAAAGTTAAAAAAATAAAATAAATAGGAAAAAAAAAAATTTAGCCGCACTCGTCACCGTTAGCTCGCGCACGAAAGAGAACGTTTACGAAAGTCGAGCCGGGAATGAAATCACTGTTCAAACCACACATGTGAGGTATCGCCAGAGCGTGAGCAATAATTTTAAAAAAAGAGCTACACTCTAACTCTAAACTGGTAACCTTTAAACATTTTTAAAGCGTCGCCTATTGAGATTTCTATTGACCGTAGTTTGTCGCCATTCCACGGGTGTGCGCAATTTTAAACCGTAACATGTTGGGTATCTATTTACTCGGCGTGACATCATATTTCACAATATACAAAAAAAATGGGCTAACTTCGATGCATTTATTACTGATTGCCTTGGTTATTACATTTCTACTGATCACTTTTGTAACTTGTCTTCAGTCCTTTGTTAACGGATGTTTTTTCTTCTTGACTTTGCTATACCTTTACTGTTTTGTACTTGCAGATGTTATTCTTTAATAAAAACCATTGAAAGTAAAAAAAAATGGGCTAACTTTACTGTTTAGTATTTTTTAAATGCAGTGAAATGTGATTTTTCGTAATTTTTCCAAAAAAATGGCGTTTTAAAGACCGCTGCGCTAATACCGCGTAACAAAAAATATTGCAATGAACGAAATTTTATTCTTCAGAGTCTTTGCTAAAAAAATGTATATAATGTTTGGGGGTTCTAAGTAGTTTTCTAGGAAAAAATGCTGATTTTAACTTGTAAACAAAAAGTGTCCGAAATAGGGCTGGGGCTTAAGTGGTTAAGCTGAACTTCAACCAAAAGGGGATGTTCCACTTTTCTGCCTCCTCCACAAACTCTTTAACGTTTGGGTATTTTTTGGGGGGAGAGGGTACCTAGTTTTAATCCAAACAGAATTTTGGCCCCCACTTGTTTTTCCTGCAACCTTCTGGGACACATCACAGGTCCCAGAAGGCTGTGGGACCATTCACAAATCACAGCATGTGCAGCTGTAAAGCCGCAAGGAATCACACCCAGGTTCCCATGCTAGAAATGGCGGCGTCAAGGACCTGATGACCTATGAAGAACCTGCCCGGTTGAGGACAGCGCTAGATCCCTGGACAAATAAGTGTCTCCTTTTATTAAAAGTCGGCAGCTATAGTATTTGAGGGGGACTGAAGATCATTTCAAGGATCCAGTGACATGCAACTAATTAATGTGACAGAAGGCTAATTATTTTATATTTTGTTTCCACAGTTCACACAAATCTATAACAATTGTAAAGTGTGCTAAAACCTTAGTGGGCACTCCAGATCCATAACAAAAGCATACAGCCTTGTCTAAAGTCAATGAGATCATATATCAATATGACAAAAATGTCACAGATACAAAAATGATATCAACTCATTATCTTTGGCTACTAGAGGGTACATGTGCTACATTTTGAAAATAATAGAACAACTGTAGAAAAAAAAAATCTTACTAGCTTTCAAGCTAAGGAAAGAGAAAAGAGGAAATTTTAAGTTGTCAGAACAATTATGTATTTTTATTCATTCTAAAATGTAAGACAACGCCATTAAACACTTGCTGACCGCATACTGTATATATACGGTGGCAGAGTGGCTCTCCCAGGCAAAACCACGTATGCATAGGTGATTTTCCTGGAGGGAGCTAGGGGGCGAGTGGCGCGTTGTTCCCTGCTGAGAGAGAAGGACGGTTGGCTGTTGTAAACACAGCCGACCGTCATTCTCCCTGGGATGATCATAGAGCTCATGTGATTCTGCTATATAGGATCACACGTCTCTATGGTCATCTCAGAAGCCCAACCCCCATACAGTTAGAATCACTCCCCTAGGCGCACATTTAACCCCTTGATCACCTATACTGTTAACCCCTTCCCTGCCAATGGCATCATTACAGTAATGGTGCATATTTTTAGCACTGATTACTGTAGTAATGTCACTGGTACCCCCAAAAGTGTCAAAAATGTCAGTTAGGGGTCCGATCTGTCCGCCGCAATGTTGCAGTCCCGCTAAAAATCGCAGATCACCGCCATTACTAGTAAAAAAAAAAAAAAAAAAACAATAAAAATGACATAAATCTTTCCCGCAGTTAGTAGATGCGATAACTTTTGTGCAAACCAATCAAAATATGCTTATTGTGATTTTTTTTACCAAAAATATGTAGCAAAAATCAAGTTGGCCTAAAATGTTAAAAAAATTTGTTTTTTTAATTTTTTTTTTGAGAATGTCATATAGCAGAATGTGAAAAATACTGTTTTTTTTAAAAATTGTCGCTCTTTTTTTCTTTATTGCGCCAAAAATAAAAATTGCACAGGTGATCAAATACCACCAAAAGAAAGCTCTATTTGTGGGAAAAAAATTAGGTCAATTTTATTTGGGTACAGCGTCGCATGGCCGGCAATTGTCCGTTAAAATAACGCAGTGCCAAATCGCAAAATAGGGCCTGGTCATTAAGGGGGAAAATCTTCCAGTCTTAAAGTGGTTAAGATCCACTCACTCCAATGCTGTAGTAATACACTTACAATGCTCTTCTAACTCTATCCCATCTTATAGTATTTAAAAGACATCCCCGTAAAAAAAGGCAAATTTTTATTGTTCAATAGATAAGGCATTTTAAAATAGACCAGCAAACCACAACTAGCACATAGGATGCTCTAAAATTGCCACACTTTTTCCTGGATGGTTCAGAATGGTCACATGGTCAAAATCTGTTGCCATGCCATTTTTGTAGCTTACATCTCTAAAGAGTAGTGCAACAGTATTTGTAGCAAATATAGCTTTTGGATGTGATATTAATGGTATATTTTTCACCGTTGGAGAATTGGTTTGCTTAAAAATAACATTACAAATACACAGGGAGTCTACTTACACTAGGTAGCAATTTTATCTTGATGCATTGGTAAAATAAACAAATAAAACATGTAAAACCTTACAGTTTCCAATTATACGCTACTGCATTACTTGGTTGATGTATAAATACAATATATCTTTGTATCAGACTGAGCAGTAATGTAAGTTAGCTCAATAGCATTATTCTCTCATATTTAGAACAATTTAGAATAAAATGCCTGCTAAAGGCAATAAGCATATGCCTTGTTTTGCTGTCATAGTGTATCTTTTTTTGTTTACTATTGTTTTCCAGATAAGGTATTTATGTCAGCATAATGATCTGATCTCAGTGGGTGTCAGCATGAATCAGTGGTCTGAGAAGAGATCATCAGGAAGTAACGTAGAACAATTCCTTCTCTCATGGGAGCAATGTGTGCTATCAGTCACCGAGGTGCGAGTCTCTAACCTCTTTGACCTCCTCTGTCATGGGTTTCAAACATATGAAGGAAAAGTAGAACCAGAACTCAATGATTGCCACTGTATGGTGTCTATTGTTCTCCCTCAGGGAATTTTGTCCCAGTTAGGCTCTAATGGGAGCCTACAGAAGACTCATGCAGTAACTCTGCCTCATTACACCACTTGATCCCTCCCTGAGGTCATCTATCATTAGCAGCAAAGACCAGTAAAAGCAGAATTAGCATGTTAGTCCATGTAAAAAAAAAATAGACATTTCAGCACTGTTAATCAAAAGAAGAAGACACTTAAAAAATACTAAATGATATCGGGCAAATCAAGAAAATGTTGAAAATGCCCAAGGTAGATAAACAATGTCCCGTTATTTGTATTATGTTACAGATATGTTGTGAATAAACTATATATTGTCAATATGTTTTTATTGAGTCAGAAGAAATTACAATTTTCATGTCACCACAAAAGACAAGCCTAAAAGCAAAGCCTAATTCTTTATAAATGATTAATGTGACTGTAAACTCTTTTTTTTTTTTTTTTTTGCTAACAAACATGTTATACTTACCTGCTCTGTGTAATGGTTTTGCACAGAGCAGCCTGGATCCTCCTCTTTTCAGGTCCTTCTTTGGCTCTCCTGGCCTCTCCCTTCTGTTGAGAGCCCCCCACAGCAAGCAGCTTTGTATGGGGGTACCCAAGCCGAGTCACAGCTCCCTAAGTCCATTCAGACACGGAGCCGTGACCTGGCCCCACCCCCTCTCTCTCCCGATTGGCTAAATTATTTTTATTGAGGGGAGTCCCAGGCAGCTTAGACACACCTGCAACATTGCTGAATAAAGACGGGCTCAGGTAAGTATAAAGGGGACTAAGGGGGGCTGCTGCACACAGAAAGTTTTTTTTTTTATCTTAAAGCAGAGTCCCACCCTCAAAATGAACTTTTCACCATCCGCTTGCTTTAATTTACCTGAAAAACAATTGGATAATAATTTTTTTTTATTCACTTACCTTCTTTTTAAAGAAAATATACTTACCTTCCTACCTCTTCCTCCCTCTGCGGCTGCGGCCCGTGCCGTCACTTCCTCCTTGCATTGACTCCTGGGAGATGAGCATCACCTCCAGCACACCCCAGCACCCTTTGCCATTACATACATTTAGTGCTGGAGGTGCTAGAACTACGTTCCCCTGAGTTCTCACTAAAAAAAAAGCCCTGGGTACACTGTAGTCATAAAGGGATTGACATGGTCAGCAACAATATTCAGGTAGGCCGTGGTTTTTAAACAATGCTCAACTGGTACTAAGGGGCCCAAAGTGTGGCAAGAAAATATCCCCCACACCATTACACTACTACTGCCAGCCTGAACGGTTGATACAAGGCAGGATGGATCCATGCTTTCATGTTGTTTATGCCCTATTTTCACCCTACATTCTGAATGTCACAGCCAAAATCAAGACTCATCAGGCCAAGGCAATGTTTTTTCAATTTCCTATTGTCCGATTTTGGTGAGCCTGCGCGGATTGTAGCCTCAGTTTTCTGTTCTTAGCTGACAGGAGTGGCACTCTGTGTAGTCTTCTGCTGCTGTAGCCCATCTGCTTCAAGGTTTGATGTGTTGTGCAATCAGAGATGGTATTCAGCTTACCTTGATTATAACGAGTGGTTATTTAAGTTACTGTTGCCTTTCTAGCATCTCAAACCAGTCTACCCATTCTCCTCTGACATCATAAAGGCATTTTCCTCCACACAACTTCCGCTCACTGGATATTTTCTCTTTTTTAGACCATTCTCTGTAAACCCTAGAGATGGTTGTGTGTGAAAATGACAGTAGATCAGCAGTTTTTTAAATACTCAGGCCAGCCCGTCTGCCGCCAAGCAGGTTCCTATTCCCCCCCCCAAAGTTCAATATATTAAAGATGTTAGAAACCACTTCACATACGCAGTTTGTATTTATTTATTTTGCTCATGGGTGGGACAAGGAAAATCCATGCATAGAAAGTAAATAATGGTTTTTCTTCAAGTTCAAATGCATGCACAAGTGTTAAAATGAATCACAGGTATCCTTCCCAAGAAGAAACATATCATCACTAGGTAACCAGTACAAACAAAGTAATGTTAAGCCCACTGACGCTCGGTTCACATTGGTGCGATGGAAGACATTGCATGTGATTTGCAGTGCACTGCTGTGCAAATGCCATGTGATGTGTGTGCGATGTGAATTCAGCCATACAGATTGTATGGCTGAATTCGCATTGCATTCAGACCAAACTGGTGCAGGACCCTTTTTGGTCCGCACCAGAATCGTATCGCATTGGTGTTCACACCTATGCGATCCAATTCCTGTTTGAATTGACAGTTTGCACTGCGATATGCAAAACGATCTGGGGATGTCATTAACTTTGTATTGACACTCCCAGCGGTTTGCATATGGCAGTGTGAACTGTCTGCGAGTTAGGTGCAATTCAGGAACCCACAGTGGATTCTCAGTGTTTCCCGCATCGCAATAATGTGAACTGAGCCTTATATGTTCATAGCCCCAGATACAAAACAATATTTTCTCCAGTGGAGTCAAGGTGTTCCAAAATTCATGCAAATATAATGTAGTATAAACTATTTTCATCACAAAACACAGAGTAAGCAATAACTGTAAAAAATGTATTATTCCTAACAAGCTCTTAAGAAAAAAAAACCCAAAGGAGGATCATAATGTTCTCAGAAAAATGTCTAAACCAAGTTGTTTTTTGTCTATGAAAACACTAGTGCTTGGCTATTTCTAGATTGTAAGCTCTAACGAGCAGGGCCCTCTGATTCCTCCTGTATTGAATTGTACTGTAACTGTATTGTCTTCCCCCACACTGTAAAGCGCTGCGCAAACTGTTGGCACTATATAAATCCTGTATAATAATAATAATAATATACATCTTGTATCCCCTCCCAAGCTTACAGTAACTCACTGTGATACAATAATGCATAAATTACAAAGAAAGATTAACATGTATACAGTAATAGCACTTATTTGGGAACTCTGCCCTAGTCTTTCCTTTTTTTTCTAATATTAAAGAACATGATATTTAAACAAGAGAATGACTTAAGCCTACTACACACAGGTAGTTTTTTTTTTTTTTTTCAATATTGTTATTGAAGTTTATGAAGAACAAAAGAATAAAAAAGCAATATGACAAAATAAGGTGACTCGTCTGAATGCTTAAAGTCTACAGAAGAAAAACAACAAGCAAACATGAATAATATGATCTGAACTAAGATCCAATTAGGAGGAAAACTGTGTTGTCCATCACCCCCAGACACCCCAAATGGAAACATACATGTGTCGAAAGGGCCAGACAACACTCCAACCCTACGGAGATGAAAAAAAAAGCCGTGGTTTCCAAGTAATTCAAAAACCAAAATAAACATGAGGCATGTTGGTGATACATACACTAATAGGTTTTAGATATAAAACAGTATAGACATACCGATAAGTGAAAGGTAAAGACCAGCTACACAAAAGAGCAGGGACCAACCTTTCTCCCTCATGAGTAGACTAAACCCATCATAAAACTACTGATATGACTAATAGCATAAGTATGCATTTACTTGTTGAACCAGTTAGGAATGGAAAGATCGAGATAAAAAGAAGCAGTACCAAGAAGAATGAGAGCTGAACAGATCATCCGTATAAGAGAATAAAAGAGAGGCACCCATTAGTCTAACAAGGCAAAGTAACTTGTAACAAATCACAAAGGTTGCTGTATATAATTCTTCCAAGTTTCGCAGACAGCTTAAACTTTTTCGGAGGTGTCCAGCAGGATAATAGCTGTCTTCTCCTGTACCATTATCCAAGAAACATTTTGTTTCGCTGCTGGCAGTTGTTTACAGGCCCAGGCTACCGTAATCTTAGCCCCCAACAAAATAAAGTGGATGAGTCTCTGATGGGTTTGGGATATATGGCTGGCCTACTATTCAGTAGAGCCAACTCGAGGGTTTTTTGTAGTTGAAACCAGTAACTTTACACAGCAAACAAAAGATCCTGATTCAAGGGCATTCCCACCAGGTGTATAAGAAAGATCCCAAGAGGCCACAACCTCTGAAACACAACAAAGAGGAACCCGGGAAAATTTTGGCCAGACAGGAGGGAACCAGATTCCAACGAGTTATAACCTTAACACTAGCCTCCATAAGGGAGACATTCACAATTCCCTTAAAGGATTTTTGAAACAGAGAGAACCAGGTCTCTGCCTCTCAACTGACCTCTAAATTCCATTCCAAGCTCAGCGCATAAGAAGGTTTGTCCAGGTTCTCTGTCAGTGAGGCATAGATCAACAAAATACCACCCCTTTGATCCATGGCTTCAGAAACCATTTTTTCGTAAGCAGTAACTCTAAGGGGATAAGGTTTAGATTCCCAAATAGATAAAAGGAAGTGGCAAATTTGATGTAAGCGGAAACGTTCGGATGCGAGCACGTCTAATTTACTGATACAATGGCTAGCTGTCAAGGGTCCCTAAGAGGAAAGGAAGTGACCATTCCTATACAGGCCCCTATTCGTCCACCACTGAAATGCCTGAAAAGACCCAGGGGAAATTGGGGGTTATGAAAGAGGTGTGCTAAAGGTCTGAGACAAGAAACCAGGTAAGGAGTAGGGATCGACTGATTATCGGCAGGGCCAATATATCGAGAGACGATATATCTGTATTGGCCCCGGAACTGGTATTCCAAATTATGCTCATGTAAGGGTAAAATGATGTCACATAGCATTATTCCATTTACAAATGTTATTGAATATGCCACTCACATATGTACAAGTTAAAGTTATAAGCAATGAAGTGATCTCATGACATCACTTTCGGGTACTGGCGCCAGATTAAAAAAAATGACAGCATTCAAAACATGGCGTTTTGAATGCTTTTAAGTGCAGAGGAGGGGTTTGGGGTTTTTTAGACCCCCAGATTCCTCCACAAGAGTACCTGTCAAGTAAAAAAAAATAATTTTTTTTAAATGTATGAAAATATCGGCCAATATCGGCTGATATCGATATGCAATGGCCAAAATATCTGTATCGGCAACGAAAAACCGATATCAGTCAATCACTAGTAAGAAGATTTAAATAAGGAATCACAGAGGGCCATAAATGAGATAGAGTGGGGGATAGGATTGGGGGCCTGTCTTTAGTGGGACCCATACCAAAAAATCAATGGTATGCGATGGAACCACCTGTATCTCCATAACTACCCAATCCGGTTTACACCCTTGAGAATAAATAACTGAGAACTGTGCTAATTGGGCTGCTTGAAAGTACTTCCAGAGATTGGGAAGCCCTGAGCCTCCTTGAGTGCGTCCTCTATATAAGATACTCTTTGTACACCGATAGCTTTATTGCCCCATATAAATCTCGTTATCTGAGATTGAAAATGCTGCAGATGCGATTTCGGGCCTGGAATAGGAAGAGAATGAAGCAAATATAGGATCATTTGGAGAAGGGTAATTTTAACCGAGTGCACCATACCCAGCCAGGACAGGTCCCCCTGCCCTTACCCGGAAAGGCCGCACTTAATTTTTTTAAAAGAGCGGGATAGTTAGCATTTTAAAGCTGGGTGTTGTAACATTTAACGCAGCCAATTTGGTCATATTTATTCGAAGTCATGAGACCCTTCCAAACTCCTCCAAAAGTTTGAAAATATTCAGAGTAGAGATTAGAGGGGAAATGATGAATAGGAGCAGATGATCTGCAAATAATGCATATTTCTGAGTGCGAGAGCCACACTTCACCCCATGTATATCAGGGTGATTTCTAATTGCAATGGCCAGGGTTTCCATTGCAATGGCAAAAAATATAGGGGAAAAAGGACAACCCTGTCTATTTCCTTTAAAATAGGGAAAAGGTCCGAATAATAGTCTTGAAGTTTTACTTGGGCTCTCAGGGTCGAGTATCGAGCTCGTAACATTTGCAAAAACTGCAGACAAAACCTCCATCTGTGAAGGACTTCAAACAAGTAAGACCAATCAACCGTATCAAAGGCTTTCTGTAGGTCCACTCTTAATAAAAAAACCTTCCTGGTGAGGACCCCCATCCCACCTCGTCTGCAAAAGATACATTTTCTTTACAGCTCTACGTACCTCTACGGGATGAAGCCCACCTGATCTTTGTGAATGTAACCTCCTATAAATGTTGATAATCTGTTGGCCATGATTTTGATTTTAAGGTCTTTATTGATCACTGATATTGGCCTGTAATTACTCACATCCGAGTGGTCTTTACCCGGTTTGGGGATGAGACATATGCCAGGTTGGCTTCACTCTCAAAGATGGATCCCTCCTGAAGGGTGTTAAAGAACCGTTAAGTTCTTTAATTAAGTAGGAGGTGAGAGGGGGGGGGGGGCGAAAGTTTTGTAAAAGCAGGAAGAGAACCCTTCTTAAGGTTCTTGATACCTTTCAAGACTTCCGATTTCACGATTAGGTTTTTTAAGATTTGTTCTATGCCCTTTTTTCAGTTTAGGAAGTGAGATCTCATCCAGAAACTCAGTAAAGGTGTGAGGCTGAGGATCCACATCTGCCTCATATAATTTGTCATAAAAATCATGAAAGGTAGCCATGATCCTTTAAGGATTCTGCGTGAGCGTTCCCGCCGAATCGTGAACTTTGGGGAAGGAGAAGGAAAGGGGGCCTAGGAAACAACTTAGTAGCCAGTTTGGGACCTACTGTATTCTATCCATTTGAAGATAGAAATGAGCACTTGTCCATCGGTGGTGTTTTTCCGCTTGGGTGGTCAGGGAAAGATTTAGGAAGACTGGACTATATTCCAGTAAGATTCATAAGGTTTGTTTTATGATTTTTAGAGAGTTTGTGAAACTCACGTTCCATTTTATCTATATCAGCCTGCTGTTCCCGCTTAAAGTTAGTGGAGAGTTGAACAATCTTTCCACTGATTACCACCTTATGAGCAGCCCATAGTGTTAAGGAGGAAATTTCCCTGTTGTCATTGACTTGAAAATATTCTCCAATGTTTTTTTCTAGCATGGCACAGTTTACCGGGTTGCTTATCAGGGATTTGTTTAATCCCCAACAGAACTTGCCGTCAGAAACAAGAGGTATCCTGAGAAAGATTACCACCATTGAGTGATAAGACAACAGGGAGTCCCTGATAAGCAACTTGGAGACAAAGGGGATTGTTGAGGTCACTGTAAAGATGTGATCTATTCTTGCTAAGGTTAAGAGGGGAGCAGAAAAGTGGGTGTAATCCGTCACTGTTGGGTTAAATTCCCTCCAGATGTCCACCAACCAATACAAGTGAAGAAGTTCGGCTATCTTTACACTTTGCTTAAAGGGACGAAGTAAACGAGAGTGACCATTCCCTGATTTATCCAACATGTGTTCCAATGCAATATTGGAGCCTCCCCCCATAATCAAAGTACCCATAAAATGAGGGGACAGTGAAGCAAACATGGAATTAAAAAAGGCAGCTTGATTTGGGGAAACGTATGGGACAAACGTGTATAGAGTCTAATCTAGAGATCCTGCAATGAGAATGCATCTGCCCTTAGGGTCCCTGATTTCCCACTGAGGGGAAAACGCAATATATTTGGAAAAGAAAATCCCCACCCCTCGACTGAGGTCCGCCAGGGCGAGGAAGACTGTGGGACAGCAACCTCGAGTCGTACACTTATGGAGCCTCCTTGGTGCCTAATAAAATAAAAGGAAAGTGAGAGGAGAAGGAAAAAAGGGAAAGAACCAAAAAGAAGAAAGAACTGGGAAGGTCACAGAGAAAAAATACTCTAGGCCCCCCCCCCCAGGACCCAGGAGATAGAAAAAGTTTCACCTGCTCCCACACCAATGTTTAATAACAAGGAAGTCTGCCCAGAAGGCAGACCATACATCCACCTCTAAGTGCACCCACTTACAGCACCCAGAAGCAGATGGAGGCACAAAAATTCGGCTCCGGCCATACCAACCCCTTAATATCATTCGAATTAGTGAGGGGCCTCATTTGATGTGGAATAACCTGTTGATATGAACTAGGTAAAAACCCCACACCTTGCTATTCCCCCCCCCTCCCCAGGGGTATCTAGAGCCAGAGGGATACCGAGAAGGGAAAACATCCCAAAATAAGGATACCAATCTTCTTTTAATTTGCTATGTCAATAAATTTGTAAAATTTTACCACTTTTTTATGTTGTTTTATTTCCCTGGCATCACTAAGAGCCCTTTTGACCCTTGTGGTATATTGTAGCATACCAATCCCTCCCAACACCCCAGGGAAGAGGATCAGCAAGACAAGGCATTGCCAGCGGGTACCCAATAAAACTTACACATCTGTAAGATCATAAACCAATCCAACTCCACGCCAGGAAGGATCCAGGGGACAAAGACAGAAAATAAACCTTGCCTCACACCCAAATCCCTGGCCCTCCTGGGCATGCAGAGGATTAGGCCATCAAATAACCATTAGAAACATTAACATAAACAAAAATGGAACAGAAACTGTCAGTGGACAAGTGAAGTGTTTTGTTCCTGCAGTAGAAGAACCAAAGTTTGATCTAATGACACTCTAAATAAGAGTTAGTCAGATCATAAAAGGTTTAAGACCCCTGAGTATTGAGGTCAGGAGAAAAATGAGAAGAAACAAAAGGGAGGGAGTCCTGGAGGTCATGGACCTTTTTGATTGTTGTTTTCGGCAGATTGGAGTAATTAGGCTCTGTGGAGAGGGGCGTTAGGCAGGACCAACATTCTTGCGGCTTGAGGTCGAAGACAAATCCAGGGAGATGAGGTTTAACTGAACCTTCAGATGTTCCCCATCATGGAATGGGAAAAAGCTGTGTGGTTTTTTTTCTGTACGTAAAGGAAATGACCACCAGTACTCAATAGACTTTTGGGATAACACCCGAAGAAGGAGATTCAGTATTCTCCTCCATTTTATAGTGGAAGGGGATTGGTCCGCAAAGACTTGGACTGGGTGACCTAGAATGAAAAGTTGATCACGTTATTTCTGGAAATACGCATAACTTCCTCCTTCACCCCATAATAGTGCATTTTGACCACTATGTCCCTGGGTAAGCCATCCGATCGGGGGAAGGGGAGGTGGAGCACTCTATGAGCTCTATCCAACTCCAAGCAATGATCAGGGGTGTCAGAAAAAAATATCTTTAATAAAGGAATGGACTGCCCCTTGAACCTCTATAATTGTTTCAGGTAACACGCTAATCCGAAAGTGTTTAACGTCTGGAGTGGTATTCCAGATCATCAATTTTGGACAGGGCTGTGTCCAATTGATCCTGCAAATCTTGTATATGGGCCATATTTTGGTTAGTCCTGGAGACTGTCTGTTCCATTCTATGGCCTCAATCCTGGTGCCCAAGTTTTGTAGTTCAGCTTGTTTTGTGAGGGTAATTTGGGCCGCCATTTGGGCTAGTACCCTGGAGAGCATTTTAGAGAAGGTATTTATCATAATGTGGAAGTCCATCAGGTTAGCTGGAGAGTGTGGACCTAGTAAATCTGACACGGCTGGACTGGCTTTTGTGTCCCTCCCAGGGGATGTTATCAGCTCATCTAGTGTTCTTTCTAGGAGGGAGACTGTGGATTCAGGTGACAATAGCTGAGAGAGAAGAGTACTCACTTTGCTAGGCCCTGGAAGAGGAGTAGCTTGTGGGTTCTTGTCTGTGCCTGCCTCCATGTCTTCTTCCCTGTCTCCTGTCCAGAGCTCCGGGCACCATCTTGGCAGCTTCTGGGGCTGGGTTGTCGAACAATTAACAACTATTTGAGAGGCAATTGCCAAAAAATATTTGAGTGGCATAATACAGCCAGAACATCAGAATAGGGTGCTAACTTTGGGACACAAAGTAGGATGTAGTCTGCAGCAAAAAAATTTTCATGTGAGGCCTAGCTGCAGAATCATTGTGTAGCACTCGCACAGTACCTGAGCACCATAATAGGCTGCAAACCTCCAGGTACAATGCAGGATTTACCTTGTTGCAAACATTCAAGCTCCAATTGCAGAAACAATATGTAGCACTTGTACAGCCTTAGAACCAAAATAGGATACCAGGTTTGAGGCACAATGCAGGATGTATCCTGCAGCAAAACGTAGACATTTTGCAGTTAAGGCCCAGCTGCATAAACATTGTGTGACACCTTAACAAAGCCAGAGCACTGCAATAGACTGCACATGCTAAGACACATGGCAGATTTCACTCTTTACCAGACATCAGGAATTTTGCAGCTGAAGTCAAGCTGCAGAAATGATGTGGCACCTTTGTAGTGCCTGAGCAAGAGAAAGCTAGGAGACGTGGCAAGAGTTGGCATTGGTGGCAAATATCATTTTTTTTGAAGGAGGTGGGGCAGATGATACCATCAGCTGTAACAGGTTTGTAGTCATTGGTATTCTATGATCAGTTTATTTTTAGTGAAAGTGAAATAGTGACTTTCAGCTGACAAGGGGATTTACCTCTCTGTTACAAAACCTCCTGCTGCACTCTTGGACAGCACACAGGCTGCAGCGCGAGCCAGAAGCTCCATCACATATTGTGCAAGCTTTTGTTAGTGTTCCAGTCTGGACAGGCGATTGTCTACAGTCTTCATTTTTGAGATTGTTGAAATTAGCAATTGAACCAACATAGTTAGCAATTTATGTGATTCAGGCCCTGTGAGTTAGTACTACCAGTAGCTGGGCTCTGTCAATGTGGTTAAAAAAAATCTGGATTGCAGGCACTGGGAATCATAGGAAATGTGGCAAAGAGCTTCTTATGAAGCATTTCCTTAAAGTGCCAGATTTTGGACACCTCCAGGGATGGTGACAGATGAACATCCATTTTACCGTTATATCAAAGATCTAATAGAGTGGTCACCCAATAGTGGTTCCTTGCTTTAATGAACCAAATTGTGCAGTCCATATGCAGGCATTTGAGCATAAAACACCCCATTTTACACAACTTGCCTGCAGCAGAGGATCCCCTCCTGAAGTCCTTCTTAGTGTCTCTGAGGACAACACTGTCCTCCAAAATTTCACACCACCCACATACAACACACGGAGTTTGAGAGGCGTGAAATGCCCCCATCAAGACTGCTCTATTTCATCCTCATCCCCACTACCAGCACCCCAACCCTCCTTCTCTTATTCCTTCTCAGCCTACTGCTGCCTCTTCCGCTCAGGGATAAAGTGAGAAAGCAATGGTTCTTGCCCTGAGACAGCAACTATTCCTCCTCTTCCTCCTGCTGGCTGCTGTTCCTCCAATGTCAGATCTACGGGGCCACCTAGAGTATGCTCCAAGAGGAACACAAGAAGAATTGTATTACTAATCCCTATCCTGTCGCAGCTCATCATTTTGTTCACCTCTTCATAAGATGCTAAAATGCTGCAAGCACCTTTCATGATGAGCCACTAAGGGAAAATAATCCCTTAATAGAGTACAATATTAGAAGTACAGTGTAGGCTAGAAATACAGAGGAAAAATATTTGGGGGTACTTATTTCAGATGTGGCCAGGTAGTAGGAAAAACAAATAGAATTCTAGGGTGTATCACTAGAGTTGTGAAGAGAGTTCATCGTTTGGCAGAGAGGCAGAACAGCGAGCTGCCTATGTAAACAAAGTTCAGATGCGTATAAGGCCTGCAGCCCCACGTAAGTCAGAGTCTTCACCCAAAATCCAAACGTGGCTTCACTGGGTCCAAACTCTTTTGTAATGGAAGAGTTGATTCACTCTCAAAAGGACGCACAAGAAGCCTTTCTCAAGACCTACATGCAGTAGTATATGTTTCTCTTCTTGGAGGAGGGCAAAAGGTTGATAACTGGAGTGCATAGAAGAAGTTGTACCCGGGTTGAACTTTGCTAGGATTCCATGCTAGGATTCCATCCTCTTCATTCACTAGATTATATGGGCTTTCTGGTGACCTCCCCCTGTTTATTTATACACCACTTGTTCCCTTTGTCCTTCCCCCTCCTTTTTTATTTTCTTTTTTACTTTTTTTCTTTTTTACATACTTTTTTGTATAGTACTCGCTAGTACTCCCCACTCTGATGTTCATACTTTAACTAAAAATGTTACAGCTTGATGAGATTATCCTGAATTGAGTACTGCAACCTTCATTGCTACCTGTTGGGAAGTATGGTACGGTAACAGACTTTGCGCTTTTATGGTACCCAGTTATACTGCTTAGTATCCGTAAACTTGTCAAATCTCTTTGCTTGCTCAATGTCTTTGATTTTATTTTCAGAAACCAGTATTACTATTTAAATTTTGAGTACTATATGATTCTTCTCTGTAATCTCATTCAAGCCTATAAATAAAGAATTCAAAAATGTAAAAAAAAAAAAGAGGCTTCTCAAAAACACTGTGATAACCTAAACAATAAAAACATGATTTATATAAATCATGCTCTATGACAACTCCTGCCCCTTCCCTAGAAAAGAACACAAAAGTAACCTCGGTTAGCCTCTTTGGTTCATTTACAAATATAATAAAAGCAATCAGATAAAATTGCAATACCTACATCATTTCTCAGAAGAACATCTACTGGTAAGGCTTCCTTTACCTCCATCCAGCACAATATTAACTGATGTCCATAGTCCAAATGTAATTTATGCAATAGGTATTTTTGTGTCTCAATGGCAAGTTCCATAAAATCTACCACTGTTCTCCCTTTTAATGTTACTTGTGAGGTTTTTATATTTTTAGAGTGGTCAGGTACAAGAGGGTGAACCCAACATACTCCTGCTGGCATTCCTGCTGCATTGAGCCAAAGATAATTTCCAACTAGTGAGGTAGGAATCTCCCTATGTTTGTGTAATGGCCACCCAAATACTGCTGCTGACTTGACTCAGAATTGCATACTGAGCCTGGCTCTACGAGATGCCAGGGCAATACTGGGCAAAAGTCTGTCTTCTGTGAGTATGGCCTTTACAAACTAGATAGGGCTTTGTCGTACATCCTGCATTTTCTGATGACTTCTGGAATGACAATAATATATATAGGTATATATACAGTATGTCCTACTTATTGACATGTTGATCATTGTTTTTTTTACAAGCAGTCTTTACAAGACTTTTCCCTGTATATGAGGACCATGTTGTGCATCCCTGAAATTAACATAATTTCCTTTGGTGGTGGTATAGGGAGAAGGACAAAGGACATTTTCTTTATGAGGTGAATTGTCCATAAGTTTTTTTTACACAAGCCTTCTTGAATAAAAGTGCATGTGCCAAATTGGTTGGACTTCCACATTAGGCTCCATGTACACGGGACGTTGTTAAAAGTCCCTTTGAATGCTGGAATTTTTAGGATGTTTGAAACGTCCGTTCAGTCGCGTTTGTACCCGCGTTTAGCGGGCGTTTAGCAGCGTTTGCGGGCGTTTGCGTTTAGAAGCGTTCCTAGAGGTCAAAAAAATATTCCCCTTTAAAATGGAAAAACGCGAACGCTAAACGCGGGTCATCGCGTTTAGACGCGTTCGGACGCGTTTGTGCGTTTGAAACGCCAGGAAACACACGTTCGAACGCAAATAATTGCATTCTAAAAACAGTCCCTGAACGCAACTGCCTGCAAATGACTGTAAACGACCTGGTGTACATGGACAGATAAGATAAAATGTAGATGGGTTCAGGGGCTTCTGAAAAAAACGCCCAACTGCTCCTAAACGGCCATTTCCAGCGTCCCGTGTACATGGAGCCTTACAGTGGTTGAATTCTTTCTTTAACCCACTCATTCATTTCTGCAGGGCATATAAAAAAATTGAATTTGAGTATATAACCAACAGTAAAAGCCTGCTCTCCCCCAGTCTTCTGGGGCAGGCTAGGGTCACCCTTTGTTTTTAATGACAAGTTCTGGTTATATCACATGTCTTTAAACTGGGTGCAGGAAGACTCTAACATGACTGCATATTATCAAAATATTATTTCATGTACATTTTCATAGTCTGATTCTAATTTATAATCTGTAAAGCTTCAGAAGCCATTCATCAAAGAGTCTGGCTAATAGGCAGCTCCATTCTTTTTTGAGGACTCCCATTAATTAGCACTGCTTCTCAAAATCAGGGCTACTCTAAAAAAATACACTAATCCTTTAAATAACATGTTGCCTTAAACCTGCTCATTAAGTGTCAAACCTGACGACGTGCCAAAACAAAAGTGGCATTTACAAAGAAAAAAAATACTGTTTAAATTAGTGCTAAATGACATTTCCCAGATTCACTTTTCAGTTAGAAAGCAAAGCATGCAGGATTCCTCTCATCATCCTTACTAGGTGAGAGTCTGTAATGGATTGTAAGGTGGAATCCCACAGAAAAAAACAACAAAAAAAGATGTGGGGTTCCCCCTAAAAATCTTCATTAAGGATGAGGGTCTGGCATGGATTTTAAGAAGGAACCCAGACAAAAGAAAAGGAAAAACAGTTTGGGTCTGGTATAGGTTTTAAGGGGGTACCCCATGCAAAGGAATAGGGGGTGGAGTAAGCATGTTCCCCTTCTTCCTGAACAATACCAAAATCTGTAAGTCTAATTTAAAATAAAAGGACCCCCAGAAATCTGCTCCCCCACATAAATGAGTAAGGGGTTCATAGTACCTACCCCTTGTTACTTTTTACAAAAAGGATACAATGTAAAAAAAACAAAGTGCTATTGTTTCATGGTATCAATCTACAACCACATTGTCCAACAAGGTACATCTAAGTCAATTACAATGAATGACTTCTGCCTACACAATGCACTCCTGGTAAACTCTCACCACAAATGACATATCCCTATTCAGCAGCTGAATCTAAAAAAAATGGGTAGGGATGCTGAGTGATGCAATAATAATGGGTATCACCATAACCATATACATTTACATTGTGGGACATTTTTTTTGTTTGTTTGTTCATTTTTTTTTTTCCATAAAAGGGGTTTATTAAATGCATTGCAGGTTAATTTATAACTTTTTTTTTTTTTTTTGCATGGGGTACCCAGTTAACATCCATACCAGACCCATATAAGGGATAGTAACCTGGTATGGACTTTGGTGGGTCCCATATCCTTTTAAATTTGTTATGCATGTCATTGAGTATTATGATGCATGATAACAACCAATATCTGTATGACCTCCAGCTTTTATGGATTGCTAGCATCCTGTAGTAGCAGGAACACTATCTATCTAGAAAAAGGGTCTGGTAAGGATGGGGGGAGGGTTGGCTGACCTTATGTTTTTTTGATGCATCATAACAAATAATGACTGTGCAGAAGCCAATGTCCTAGCAACCAAAGATGTCTTAGTTGCTAGAACAGGGGTCTTCAAACTATGGCCCTCCAGTTGTTCAGGAACTACAATTCCCATCATGCCTAGTCATGTCTGTGAATGTCAGAGTTTTCCAATGCCTCATGGGATGTGTAGTTCTGCAACAGCTGGAGGGCCGTAGTTTGAGGATCCCTGTGCTAGAATGATAATGGCCACCTGAATCCTAGCACCCTAATGACACTGTGAGGCCACTTTTGTCCTAGCAACCAAAGATGCTTGCTCCCAGCTAGAGTTGCGAAAAGGGTTCGGGCCAAGCAAAAGTTCGGCCTGAACATTGCCTGTTCCCCTGTTCAGCGAATAGCCAAATTTCGCGTTCGTGGGTATTTTCCCTGCCAAACCCCCTGCAATGCATTGCGTGCTGCACAGTGCATTATAAGCCCTGATTGGGCAAAGCTTTGCAAAGCTTTGCCGAATCAGAGTGCAGTGAATAGCTGGTTGTTAAGGAGGGAGTCGGGAAGCTGTCCACGGCATCCTTAACAACTGATGAGTCATCAGCTGTCGATGGGCTTTCCTACTGACAGCTGAATCGGAGGATATTGAAACCGCCTCCTGTTTTACATTTTTTTACACTTTTTTGTTGAATGACTCCCCCATGTTGGGGCCTTGTGGCCTGGTATGGTCACCCCCCCCTTCATGACCTGTCGGGCTGCTTGCTTGGATAAGGGTCTGGTTTGGGGACCCCTTGCCGTATTAAAAAAAAACTTTTAGCATGGGGTTCCCCTTAAAATTCATACCAGACCTAAAGGGGCCTGGTATGAATTGGGGGGGGGGACCCCCACCCCATTTTTTAAATATCCTTTGATTCATTTATTTTTCTTTAGAAATGTTAGTTTTGCAGCAGCAGGTTCTATCCATGGTGCAGATGCGCCACTTTATAGGCAAACTAAGGGGACCCCCTAGGCACTATATTTAGAGGAACTCTTTATTTTTATTGTTTCACTTTAAGAATCATTAAAATCACTGCTCCTGAAAAAACGATCTTTAAGAAAAAAAAATCATGATACATGTCCCCCAGGGCAATGCCTGGACCCCCAATAACTTGCATATAAGCCTTTTAAATGGGGACATTTGATTTTTCAAGTTTGGGTCCCTTAGACTTTAATAGGTTACGCCATTCAGGTCAGAACTTTTTCTCTCTTCGGGAGTTCTGGTGCGAACCGAGCAGGGGGGTGTTCGGCCCATCTCTACTCACAGCACAGTGGGAAATTGTCATTTAGTGGTGGGAGTAATACCACCATTAAATTAATGACTTTTGGATGCAGTAGCAGCCAGATGTTTCTATGGATCAATAGGCCAGTTTTTTTTTTTTTCTATTTAGTTCAGGGCAAGTTTGTCTGGAGGGAGCTCATTCCACCTTAAAAGCACAGGGACACATTAAATGCCCAGCAAGAAAACAATGGTAGCTAAAGTCATCCAATGTATAACCATGCCAAATACAGTGAACAAACTATAAAAAAGATGGCAATCATCCCCAATTTATGGCCTTTCTACAGTAAAGTGCACATGGAAGGGCAATGCACATCACAAACAAACACAAACTTGTCCACACATTGGATGCCTTTAGCTGCCATTGTGTTCTTGTTGGGTGTCCAATTTCCCATGTGTCTTTAAATGGTTTCTGCCTAGTCTATAGTAAAATGATGGCTGGACAGGAGCTTTGCCATTCTGGGTGGCATCATATGATGTCCTCCCAGACGTGCCATGCATGGGTGCCCCTGGGATGCATGCAGTGTGGTGATCAGTGGTGAGCAGTGTCCCCTGAACACAGTGCATCACCATCCAGGGTGAAGAGCCAAAAAAAGCGACTCTTTAGCACATGATTGCTGTGTCCAATCACAGCCGATCACAAATGTAAAGGAGATACTCAGCGAGTGGATTCATCTTACATTACATCAAAAGTGATTTTTGGTCTGTCCATTAATTTGGTAGACCAATTCCATCTGGTAAGCAGTTTTTTCGCTAGCACAAGCCTTTTTGGATTTTCTACAAAGGAGATCATTAATTTCTAAAGCACCATGGGACTTGTTATAATTTAGTGACATCATAATCTCATGGACTAACATCATCTTATGTTTGTTAAAATACTGCTTTTTAAAAAACAATTGTTTTTAGAAATGTTTGTAGCATTGATACATGTCCCCCAGGGCAGTACCTGAACTCCTATACCCCTTTTATAGCCAATTACTTGCATTTAAGCCTTCAAATTGGGCACTTTGATTTTTCCTGTTCGGCTCCCATAGACTCAATAGGGTTCGCCTTTCAGGTTAGAACTTTTCCCCTCTTCGGGAGTTCTGCTGCGAACTGAACAGGGGGGGTGTTGAGCCCATCTCTAGTGGCATGTATAAATTTAGTTTTTAGTGTTACTTTCCCTGGCAGCTGCAGACATAACTCATTAACCACTTAAGGACAGGGAGGTTTTACCCCCTTAATGACCAGACCATTTTTTGTAATTCGGCACTGCATTAATTCAACTGACAATTGCGCAGTCATGCGACGTTGTACCCAAATAAAATTGATGTCCTTTTTTTCCCACTAATAGAGCTTTCTTTTGATGGTATTTTATCACTTCTGTGGTTTCTATTTTTTGCCCTATAAACAAAAAAAAGCAACAATTCTGAAAAAAAATATATGTTTTACTCTCTGCTATAAAACATTCCCAATAAAGAAAATTAAAAAAATCAATTTTTTTTTCATCAATTTAGGCAAATTTGTATTCTGCTACATATTTTTGGTAAAACAAATCCCAATAAGCGTATGCTGATTGGTTTGCGCAAAAGTTATTGCATCTACAAACTAGGTGTAAGATTTATGTAATTTTTATTTATTTATTTACTTTTTACTAGTAATGGCGGTGATCAGCAATTTTTAAGCGGGTACTGCGACATATTGGACACCTAACTGACACTTTTGAAACTTTTGGGGGGACAAGTGACATTACTACAGTAATCAGTGCTAAAAATATGCACTGTTACTGTAATAATGACACTGGCATGGCATGGAAGGGGTTAACACCGGGACGATTAAAGGGTTAAATGTGAGTTTAAGGGATGCTTTCTAACTGTGTGGGAGATTTATTCACTGGATAAACACAGAGACCTGTGTTCCTAAATAGGAGGAACACAGGATTCCTGTGTAAATCACTGACAGAACAGCGGTCTGCCTTTTTTACATCAGCAGACTGCCGTTCTCTCTCAATGGGTGCCGATGGACATCGCGCCCGCCGGACCCGCTGATTGGCACCCCCTCTAGCCAATCTGCGCATGCCCATGCCCCCCGCTATCTGCTACACGAAGTGACGTACAGCTACGTCATTTCGAGTAACAGAGCTGACCTGCCACTGTAAAACTACAATGGCTGGTCGACAGGTGGTTAAAGAGAACCTGTAACAAACAGTTTATATCACATAGGGAACTTTTTTTATGTCACGTAGAAAATTAAAAAAATAAAACATGGTTGCCTTTCTACATGTTCCCCAGAACAATCCCATTGCCATTAGACTGGAAAATGGCAATTACTGCTTTTTAACATGCAGTTTCCATTTACTTCAATGGGATTCAGATTCAGAGCCAGAACTTTAGTCATGTTCTGTGAACCTGCCTTGAGTCAAACCCAGGAACACTTGGCTCCTAATTAGCGTATTATTATTAACTAACTATTATTATTATTATTATTATTATTACATTGACTAAAGAGTCACCTGAAATATGATAGGTCAATACCATTTCAAATTATAATTATTATAAATTATATACAGTATATATATATATATATATATATATATATATATATATATATATATTTAAAAAATATTTATAAATAGAAAAAATTTGAAAAATGAATACTTGTATTTGAAACCCCATTGAAAACTGTATCACCCTATGTTGGAAAGCAATTGCCATTTTAAACCCGCATCTCATCGTTATGCATCCTTCATTCAGGCGCAAAATACAGAAATATATGTGAATGAGCAATTTACAATTCAGTAAGATTGGTAGTGACTGCAGATCTGGTATACTTCACAATGATGGCTGAGTGACAGGAGTAGGTGAAAATGCTTTAATTGGGTAAGCCTGTATAATATCTGGCCCTAGGATAAAAGACTTCCACTTCCTGCACTTACAGAGCTTTAGCAATAAAACTGTAAACATACAAGCCATGATGACTTTTCACTATTTTGAATTAGAGAGCTTTTCTTAGAATCCAAGTGGTAAAGCATTCTGGGGTTACAGAAAAAACATTGTATAAATTTCAGCAAACTGCCCATCCTGCATTTAAAACCAAATGCATATCATTTTTAATTCAAGGTGATTAGAGTCATAACAGAACTGATTATACACTCAGAACCTCAGTTTAAAACTAAGAGTTAAGAGGTTCTAACAGCATGCTAGCCATACGCTCTAACTTACAAAGCTTGCATAAAAGGACAACAGAAATCAATTTGAAAAGCAAATTGTATTAAATAATACATATTTCGAACAGCATGGGGAAGTAATACTGAAACATGACTGCCAATTTCTTCTCCTAAAATAAATCAAGAGCGAAATTCTCGGAAATATGTTTTTGTCACCTGCAAACTTTACACCTGCATGACTCATTTTATGTGATTTTGATTTGCCAAAAGTGCCCTAAGTTTTTCCAGTCATGTTTGATAACAAACTTCCTAAATCTAAACCACTTTTGGTTCAAAGCTGCAGAACTTAAAAGAAAGGGAAGTATTACAAGCCATGTAATCTAAAAGTCTTCCTGTCACGCATTTCTCCGTCTCATTGAAAACACATATGGTAAAACTTAGAGAGAAAATCAGTTCCCTTTAAAATAAAAACTTCATGCATCAAGCCAAAGCAAAGCAGTGTTAACACGAAATCTGAAATGAGTTATTAAATCTGAACATACTTTGTAATGTAGGCACAGTGATTGGTGGCAAACTGAGAAGGTGTAGGTACAGTTTCAGTGAGAAATGTGTTGCTCCACACTATGTAAGTGAAATGCACATTTCTAAATGAATATTTTTAATATCATCATTATAATCATTAATAAGCAGCACAAAAAAAATATATCGGAGTAGAAGTATTGAAATCATCGAAAAAATGTAGTGAAGTAAAAGTGGAAGTAGGAGAAAAAAATTCTACTCTAGGAAAGTACAGATACCACCTTTCGGTACTTAAGTACAGTAGTGAAGTAGTTCTACTTAGTTACTATACATCTCTGTTAATAAGAATAAGAATACTGTAATGATATAAAAGGCCTATGTTGCATAGCCATTACTTTCTATTTATTTGCCGTTTCATCAGCTGGCTCTGTTTTTTTTTTCTTTTGTTTATTTAACCACTTGCCTACAGCGCACTTTCAACCCCTTCCTGCCCAGGCCACTTTTCAGCTTTCAGAGCTGTCAAAATTTGAATGACTATTGCGCGGTCATGCTACACTGTACCCATATGAAATTTTTATCATTTTTTTCACACAAATAGAGATTTATTTTGGTGGTATTTAATCACTGCTGGGTTTTTTATTTCATACAAATAAAAAAGAAAAAAAGACAGACAATTTTTTTTAAAAAAAAGTTTTTCTTATTTTCTGTGAGCAAATTTTGAAAAAAAAAAATAAAATTTTCTCCTTCACTGATGTGCGCTGATGAGGTGGCACTTATGGGCACTGATGAGGTGGCACTTATGGGGCACTGGTGAGGTGGCACTGATGAGGAGGTACTAATATGCCACACTGATGGGCATTGATAGGTGGCACTGATAGACGGCACAGGTGGCACTGTTGGGCACTGAGAGGTGGCACTGAGAGGTGGCACTGAGAGGTGGCACTGGTGGGAACTGAGAGGCGGCACTGATGGGCACTGACAGGCGGCACTGATGGACACAGACGGGGGGCACTGATGGGCACTGACGGGTGGCATTGATGAGCATTGATGTGTGGCACTGATGGGCAGCACCATCAGTGCCCACAATCAGTGCCCATAGTGCTGCCAGTCAGTGTCCATCAGTGCCTAGGTGAGCAGGCACTGATGGGCACTGACTGGCAGTACTATGGGCACTGATTTTGGGCACTGATGGCGGGCACTGTGGGCACTGATGGTAGGCAGTAATTGGCACTTTATTTACATTTTGTGTAATCAGGGCACTGATGATCAGTGCCCTGATTACTTGTATTTGTCTCCCTTATGAGGAGGAGCCACTGATCGGCTCTCCTTGCCTCACACACTGAAATTTGATGGCGGGCAGGTAGCAAGTGGTTAAGGTCTTTGTGTGGATCAATAGGAGACTACTGGTCGGGATTAGGAGGTTGGTGAATTCTAATGGTAGGGAAAGAAATGTAGATGACACAATCATGATCAGTAGCTGAAGCAAAGTGTAACTGACATCTGAGAGCTTGAATGGTTGGTCATCCAAGGACACTTTTGAAACCAGACAAATAAAATTGACAAGAGACTAGATAGACAAACTAAGACACTAGAGCAGTGTTTCTCAACCTTTTTGCAGTCAAGGCACCCTTTAAAATTATTGACAATCTTAAGACACCCTTCAAAATTATGGACAGTCTTGAGGCACCCAATTCTAAAATGTAAAAACTATTCTAATCGTTTTACATGATGCAGCAACATCCACACACGTAAGACACCCAGCGTTAGAGGTGATTTATCCTTTCAAAGCAAATACATTTTTGCAAATTGGTACTGACTAGTATTCCAATGTTTCTCTTCTCCCTTAGTTTTTCTCCATCACTCTAATGTGACCCAAAGCCAATGGAGAGAGGCAAGGGAGGGTTAAACAATGAGGCTATGCATTCTTGCCCATGCTCCTATCTCTTTTCTGGTACTTCACCCTTTGTTTGAAATTTTGAAAACTGATTTTTGACTTGACCTATACTGCCCTACATTGTGTAAATGGTGTTTATTCATCTGACCTAGTGGGGCATTTCCCGGGTCATAATCTCAAGGTCCTCAATGTACAATTTCCAATTATGTTATCACTGGTTCAGGTAAAGACAAAATACATCTAAAGTTAACACCCTTGGCAAAACCTATTATACCACCCTGCTGGTTGCCAGAAGCATTGTCTGCCATCCTCACTCAATGTGCATTGATCCTTTGTCCATCTAAGGAATCTTAATAAACATGACAGGAAATAAAAGAAAAAAACATTCTAATAGTGACCAAAGATATCAATTAATCTGGAAGAAGAAGTAACCATTATAAACTCTATTAAAAAACAAAAAAAAATGATGTTTACTACCTATGGTTACATTGACAGATTAATATTTTGTTGCTCTCGGGAGGATTGTTATAAATTAGGTGTATTCAAAGTAAACCCTATATGTAAAATATAACAGATAATATTGACTACTAGTCCTTTTGAAAATTATTCTAACCCTCTTGTTTTAACAGTTTGAGTCACTAGACCAGAACAAATATGAAGATAATGACTTTAAATATGCATAATTAATACTTAATTGTTTTGGGTCAATAAAACTTGCCATACACTGGTAGGTTTTCATTCAAAATGTTTCATTTTCGTAGGGTCAAATCAACATTAGTTTCTGACCTCAATGAGGAGAAAATTAAAAGGAACAAGATAGGACTGAGTGAATATTCGTCAAATCATCTGATGTACTATTGCGGCTACCGTCCCTGTCGGGGGTTTGGGCTGTACACTACCGTGACGCTGAGCAATTTGTTTATATTGTATACGTTATTCATTTATGGCTTTTCACCTTATATATCCCAACCCATACTCACCACGTGGGCGGCGTGTTCCATTTATCCGCTGGCATGTGTGCCCTCAGCTACTGTGGGGGACATTCAGAGCCATTTACAGCTTCAGTGCCATCAATTTTGAGCTGCCATATTTTTATAAACATCTACTCCTGATGAAGTGGCAATCTGGGTCCATGAAATGCGTTGAGGTTATGATGTTTACCACATACCCTACTACTCAATTACTTTGAATCTAAATTCTATATGATGTGAACATATCCAATTCTGTACTATTTTACCATTGGGCTAGAAGAGGCGAAGTATCTTGGGTATACCATTGGAAGTGGTCTAATCAAGCCCTAAATAAACAAAGTTGAGGCTATTCAGGATTGGCCACGTCCCACCAACAAGAAACATTGTCGTTTTATTCCCCATTTTGCCTCACAGGCTGCTTCCCTGACCAATTTGACCAAAGGGAAGGAGTCTGTCATGATCAAATGGACTCCCGAAGCAGAAACAGCTTTTCAGGCTTTAAAAAAGGCCTTATGTAGTCAGCCAGTTTTAAATTCGCCTGATTTTTCACAGGACTTTGTGGTTCAGACAGATGCGTCAAATGTGGGTTTAGGAGCTGTACTGTCCCAGATTATCAAGGGGGAAGAACACCCTGTTATATACCTCAGCCGAAAGTTGAAGGCCCATGAGGAGAATTATGCCACCATTGAGAAAGAATGTTTGGCGTTGAAATGGCCTTTGGATTCTCTCCGGTACTATCTCCTGGGTAGACAGTTTGAACTGGTGATGGATCATGCCCAATTGAAGTGGATGGCACAGAACAAGGAGACCAATAGGAGAATAAATAGGTGGTTCCTGGCCCTTCAGGAATTTAGTTTTGTGGTAACGCATCACCCCGGTGTTAAAATGGGGAATGCAGATGGTTTGTCCTGAGTGCATTCGTGCCTGGAAACCTGTGTCCCAACCCTAGGGTTGAAACAAGAGGGGGGTATGTGACAGGAAGTCAGGTAAATCTGTGGGTGTTGTCACAGACGGGAGATACATTTCTGCCTTGTTTAGACAATTCACCAATTACTATCAGGTGTCAGCTGCAGAGGTAGCCAGAAAGGATTAAGGACGTTGGAAAGCTTCAGCTTTTCAGAATGAGGCAATTAAGACCTCTATAAGTTATCCAGAGGATGACTACTGATTGCTGCATCCTGAGGCTTTGTGCGTTAAGGAGAGCAGTGAGCTGAAAGACTTCTGAAGGTGAGGTGGTGTTGACTTTTTCTGTGTGAAAAGAAAACAAATAGACTATTGGTATTCTGCTGTATGACCAGCAGTGTCTGCCCAGCAGTAGGTTGGGACAGACACCATAGGTAGGTTCCTGTGTTGTGAAGGTAGATGCCCCAAGTGGCCAGGGTTTATTTTATGTTTGTTTGATTTATGCTGTTTGGATGCTTGCACTTGTTTCCAGCAAATTGGAAGAATAAACCATAGACCGTTGTTCTCAACCACTCCTCGGCTGTCTCTCTGTGTAACAAACCCACCCAAGGGGTCACCAACACCCGCTACCGAGCTAACCCCTTACAATATATATTCTTACCTCCAGCCTAAGCATTTGTCTAGATGACATTGATTTCATCACATGTTAGGTATTCTATATTCATTGAGGGAAGTCACAAATAAGTAGAGTAATATCACAAAAAATATTTGTATCCGATTTCAACCATAGAATTGTACATTTTTTAGCCTGTTTAAAGAAGTGATGAAACTCTTTTCTCCCAGTTTGTGCTTAGATAGTAATGATAAAAAAAACTCTATAGTTTTATTTAACTGCTTTGGTAACTAAGAAAGGTTAAGTTAATGCGTATAAAAAAAAAAACAGCTAACTTATATTACTAGTATATTTGCTCACAGATGGAATTTATAGAAGGTTAACAATTGAGAGTTAAATGAAAAAAAAATTGATATTGCAAAATGTAAAACAAATAAATAAATAAACATTTGAAAACTGTAGTGAAAATATCTCCAGGGCAATTGAGTAGCATTGCTATTTAACACATCAGTGTAACTTCTGATGAAGCACTGATAATATTATTGTTACTATGTGTATTTATATCACTGTTCAGTGCTTCTCACACACTGGGGAAAACTGTCTTCCTTCAAGGTATAGAAACTGTAAAAATGTTGAAAGACAGTTAATTTAATCTTTCGCTGTATTTCCCATGTGTTAAATAATCTATAGAAAATAAGATGCAAATCTCGATGTTCTGTAGCAAAAGACCAGAAATGTGCACTAAAATAAGCTTATGTGATGAAGTGTTAAAGGATTTTAGCTCTTTCCCAAAAGAGAGATAAAGATTCCAATGAAATTTATTGCCATAGATGTGGCATTATATCTAATCCTGTAAAGAGATCTCGTGTGCGGGCAATAATGTCTATCACATATTTCCCACATATGTATATACTGCTTTTTTCCTTTGAACTAGCAGTAAACTTAACTGCTTTCACTTAAAAGAAAAAGAAAATCTATTACATTACTTGTCTTAAAAGGTCACTTCATCTAAAATTGACACCTACCTCAACTATTACAAGAGGATCTAAGGTGGGTATTAAATCATAACAGTCATCTCTACTATAAAACCCATCTACAGAAAAAGCTTATCCCCTACACACCTCTTCATCCCACTGACCTATCACCCTTTTAAAAAATGCTTGCTGTCTGTGCCCCTCAGCGGCACCACTTCTGGGAATCATGACCAGTGATCCAGCACTGCAGTATAACAGTTGCCTCTTCCTGACATAATCAGCCACTGCAATCTTTGGAGGACTCCACCATTAGAACGCTAAAAGGAAGCTTTTACATCACCAAGGCAGTGTGCAGATACTGGAAGAAGGACCCCTTTCCATTGCAAGGTAGAATATAGATTACCTGGTGCCTGCCTGGTACATTATGTGACCATGGATTTAGGTAAGTATTACTGATAATCATTGGTAATAGAAAACACGCAGGCATGTGCAAAAGAGCTGCTGGCATAAACAATCACACACACTGTGCAATCAATAAAATAAACAAAATTCTGCCACGCTAATAATAAGTGACACAAAACACATCGATAAAGTGAAAAAAAGTTTTGTAACAAAAAAGAGTGTAAGTCATTTTTAAATGTGTGAAAATTAAAGCAACAGTCCCAATCAGAGGATGTGTACACCATTGTGTAGTGAAAAGTGTCAGAAAATATTTATGTTCATGTGGGCCATCACCAGTAGCTGAGTTGACTCTTACCAGAATCTTTGGACTCTGTTACAGAGTCAGATTGGCCTGCAGGCAGTATCCTAGTATTCAATGCTAAGACCCAGGTGATTGGATCAGATCCTCATAATACTGTATATCAGATTCACCGATATACAGTATCTCACAAAAGTGAGTAAACCCCTCACATTTTCGTAAATATTTTATTATATATTTTTCATGTGAAAACACTGAAGAAATTCAGGGCAGTATTCCAACATGATAATGACCCCAAACAAACCTCCAAAATGACCACTGCCTTGCTAAAGAAGCTGAGGGTAAAGGTGATAGACTGGCCAAGCATGTCTCTAGACCTAAACCCTATTGAGCATCTGTGGGGCATCTTCAAACGGAAGGTGTAGGAGGTCAAGGTCTCTAACATCCCCCAGCTCTGTGATGTCATCATGGAGGAGTGGAAGAGGACTCCAGTGGCAACCTGTGAAGCTCTGGTGAACTCCATGCCCAAGAGAGAGTTAAGGCAGTGCTGGAAAATAATGATGGCAACATAAAATATAGACACTTTGGGCCCAATTTGGACATTTTGACTTAGGGCTGTACTCACTTTTGTTGCCAGTGGTTTAGACATTAATGGCTGTGTGTTGAGTTATTTTGAGGGGACAGCAAATTTACACTGTTATACAAGCACATACATAAAATACATTTATTAAAATACATTTATTAAAAGTAAATTTTATTTCAGGTACTTATATAGCGCTGTCAATTTACGCAGCGCTTTACATATACATTGTACATTCCCATCAATCCCTGCCCTCAAATGCAAAACTACTCACAGGTGAGTCATAAAAACAGCACTGTATATTCAGAACATTCCCAGGCTATGTAGTAAGCTGTTCCAGGCATTACAGATATTCCATATAAGTGTGATGGCGTCACATGCATTAGCTCCGCTCTTTGAAAATTGACACCTACCTCAACTATTACAAGAGGATCTAAGGTGGGTTTGAGATCATAACAGTCATCTTTACATTAAAACCCATTTAAATGAAAAGCTCCTCCCTATCCCCTACACACCTCTTCATGCCACACTTTTTAAAAAATGTTGCTGTCTGTGTCTCTCAGCAGCACCAATTCTGGGAATCTGGCAATGTAGAATATAGACTACCTGGGACTTGGCACATTATGTGGCCATGGATTTAGGTAAGTACATTATTTCTGATATTTATAATAGTTTTTTAAAAAATAATAGCAATTAGTTAGAGGAAGCCAAGAAGTGGGGAGAAAGGGGGCTGTTTTAACCAGTTCTGGACTGGAAGGATTTGGCCCCTAAATGACCATTTTTTGTGATTCAGCACTGCATTCATTTAACGAAAAATTGTGTGGTCCTGCGACACTGTACCAAAATAAAATGGATGTCCTTTTTTTCCCACAAATAGAGCTTTCTTTTTGTGTTATTTGATCACCTCTGCGATTTTTATTTTTTGCGCTATAAACAAAAAAATTATGACAATTTTGAAATAGAAAATATATTTTTCACATTCTGCTGAAAATCATTCCCCCAAAAGCATGTGAAAATCAAAATTTTTCATCCTTTTAGGCCAATTTGTATTCTGCTACATATTTTTGTTAAAAAAATCGCAATAAGCGTATTTTGATTGGTTTGCGCAAAAGTTATAGCGTCTACAAACTAAGGGAATGATTTATATCAATTTTTTTTATTTATTTATTTTTTACTAGTAATGGCGGTGATCTGCGATCTGCAATTTTTAGAGGGACTGCAACATTGCGGCGGACAGATCAGACCCCTAACTGACATTTCTGACACTTTTTGGGGGGGGGGGGCAGTGAAATTACTACAATAATCAGTGCTAAAAATAT
This sequence comes from Pelophylax lessonae, assembly GCF_965119305.1. Lineage (NCBI taxonomy): Eukaryota > Metazoa > Chordata > Amphibia > Anura > Ranidae > Pelophylax > Pelophylax lessonae. The sequence continues at coordinate 331,427,287 of NC_138772.1, forward strand.
TCACTGTTACTGTAATAATGACACTGGTAGGGAAGGGTTTAACCTAGGGGTGATGAAAGGGTTAATTGTGAGCCTAGGGGAGTGTTTTCTAACTGTATGGGGGATGGGCTTGTGAAATGATCATAGAGACCTGTGATCCTATATAGAAAGGTCACACGCGCTCTGTGATCATTTCAGAGACAACAACTGACAGCTGTGTTTACAACAGCTGACCATACTTCTCTCTCAGTGGGGAGCGATTTTGGGTGCCCAGCAACAATACCGACCACCGGTCCCATGGATCAGCATCCCCGCTGCCTAGTGGGGGCAGGCGCACCACTCCCGCGAACTGACGTACCCCTACGTTGTTTCCCACAGCCAAGCCAGCCTGCCGCAGTAAAACTGCGGAGGGCAATCGGCAAGTGGTTAAAAAGATGTTGATTTTCACAAGAGAGCAATCTCAAAAGTCAGCAGTAGTATGAGCAAAATTGGGACTTTATAATAACTCACAAAAAATGAAATAAGCCTATTTTTCCCAAAGCCAAGTTCACTTTTTATATAAATTGGCCCATGCAAACAAGGGGCACTGGTAGTTTAAAAAACACTGTGCTTGGAAAAAACATTGTTAATGCAAATGCCATACCTCTAGGCCAGTGATGGCGAACCTTGGCACCCCAGGTGTTTTGGAACTACATTTCCCATGATGCTCATGCACCCTGCAGTGTAGTTGAGCATCATGGGAAATGTAGTTCCAAAACATCTGGGGTGCCAAGGTTCGCCATCACTGCTCTAAGCCTTTTCTGTCACCAATGAATCTTGACTCAAAACACAACACTCCCAGTGTTAAGAGTCCTACATACTGGTTTATTTATAGAATATGTGCTACAACAAAATGTCCGCTGAGCCTTCTTTTTTGAGACCAACTAAGGATAATCTTTTTTAGTTGTCTTCAAAGATGAAATCTCAGGGGGACATTTTGTTGTGGTCCAGGGTATGAGATGGAAAGGGTCTACAGCAGTGTGTGAAAATCCTGTTGGGGATGAGCAACTGGAGAGTCTTTGCTGTGACAGGAAAAAGTGCACAGTATATGTGACACTTTTTAATGAAGAAGCATGAGTGCTCCTACAATGCTGGGGGTGAAAGCCCAATAGTTTCTTTGTCCCAGAAATAAGCCAAAACTTAGGAATGTAAACATTTGGAGTACTGAAGTCAGGCTTCATGGGGGGACAGAAAATGTAATTTGTATTAAGCAATGTTTTTCAAAAGGCACAGTCACAAAGCATTTTTATACTACTGGGGCATCTTGTCTGCATGAGCTAGAAAGAAAGAGTAAATGTTGTTTGAACAAATTTTGCTTAACCTCCCTGGCGGTATGATTATTTCAGATTTTAGGTGCTGAAAGCGGTACCATTATTTTGCATATAATTCTTAAGGACGAGCAGCCCAAACCAACTATTTACATATGATTTTTTTTTACTGTGCGTTCTTCTTTATAACATCTCAGGTATGATAAAGTGTGAAACACAAAATCCTAAATTATAATATAATAAATAACTATAAATAATAACAAGTAAATATATATAATAATAATAATACTTTTTATTCAATAAATTATAGTAAATAACATAATCAAAAACACTGCCATTTTTTTGGCCAAACGAGGATGCAAAATGAGTAGTCATATTGCTTCAGTAAACATCCCGGGTATCAGGGGCGTAACTACAGGGGTTGCAGGGGTTGCAATTGCTACCGGGCCCCATGCTCCAGGGGGCCCGGTAGCAAACCAGTGGGTGAACTTCCAGGATCTCAAAGGTCACACTTGCGACCGGGCCCTGGCATTGCACCACTGTGGGGAGGCCCCAAGATTGCAGGAAGGGGGCCCACTGCAGAACTTGTGAAAGGATACTGCTGCGGGACCGTAATAAAAGGCCATGCAACGAGAGTAAAGAGCCCCAGAAGTAGTGGGAAGAGCCCTGGGCTTGAAGGGAAGGGCCCCAGCCAGGGGTCTGGGGGGCCCTTCATGGTTTCTTGCATCGGGGCCCTGAAGGTTCTAGTTACGCCTCTGCCGGGTATGGAAAGTTTTAGTTTTAGTACTGCGTTTCTCTACGGATTTTCATTCCAGTGTCGTCACGTTTAGAGCAGCAAACCACACACATCCTTGTGAATTTGATTACTTTCCCGGTGTATAGGACCAAATTCCATATGTAACCAGTGCTGGATTCACATAGCATCAATGATTTTATGCCAAATCGTGCTCTCTTTGACGCTATATACTGTATCCAGCTGAGTCTTCCTTTGTAGGCCATTAGACTTTCGTCAATACAAATGTCTCTATCTGGTACATAGGTCTGCTGGAATTGTTCAGAATAATTTGATAAACATCCCAAATCTTTTTGAGTTTTGGAACTGGATGAAAAGTCTCATCAAATTCTTCATTATTTGCAAAGTGCAAATATTTCATAATGAGCGAAAATTTGTATTCCGACATGACCGTGCCAAAAAAAGGAGTGGCCAGTAATTTGTTGGTGGTCCAATACCACTTCTGCACCTCTCCATACCACTCCCTGCAGAATAATTAGGCCCAGAAACTTCCAGATGTCCTCTTTGGTCACTGGTTCCCACATTCTGCTCCTTGAAAACCTCCGATCCGCAGCAGCTTGTTGCTCCTGGTAACGATTTGTTTCCATAACAATCTTTTCAATAACCTCATCGGTCAAAAAGAGTTGGAGGTATGCCAAGGGGTTGTCATCCTCAACATCCAATTTGATACCAGGTGCTCCAGTAAACGGGAACCTTGGGGGGGCGCTACGTGCTCCGTACCGCAGTCAATCGAGCACCAAGTCCGCACATCGCTGGGCACAGTCGCAGGATCATTGCTGAAATCACTTTCTGTGTCCGATGACGAACTTCACCACGAATCGCTATCACTCCATTCTGCGAGGGATTCTGTATCACTGTCACTATTTTCCAGTAGGTCATATACCGCTTTTGAGGTGGCGGCGTGCTTTTTTGATGCCATGGTCGCTCTGCGGTTTTCAGACACAAAGTACAGGAAACATGCAGGAAGGGCACCGGAGAAAGCACTGGGGGGCAAACTAAGGTCAATTTTTTTTATTTTAGTAATGTAATCCAATAGGATTACAGTATATCAGTGTGTTTGTGTTTTTAACTTTTTGAATTTGCCGCCGGTTCCACCTCCCTGAGACGTGATGCTCGCAGGAGACGGAAGCCGGGGCTCACAGCATCAGGCGGAAGATCCAGCCGCTGTACGCGGCAGGGATACATTGCAGGATCCAGGGGACAAGGTAAGTAACCTCTCTTTCAGGATCCAGCGATGCTCCCTGGCGGTACCCCGAGTGTGGCTCGAGGTTCCCGCTAATGGCACTGAAATTCCAGCCCGAATCCCAGTCGGGAATACCGCCAGGGAGGTTAAGCAGATCATTTCATGAAATTGAAACTATCTACTGCATAAAATGTTGTAATGTTAAAATTTCACTGTAAAATGAAATTAGTCAAAACCACACCTGTCACACCAAGTCAGTAGATGTCACAACCTCTGAGGAATGTGTATAACTCTTCTTGTCACATTATTGGTTGAGGAAGGAAGAACCAGCAACTAGGAATGAGCTTGGAGTTTGGGTCTACCTCTGAGGAATGTGTATAACTCTTCTTGTCACATTATTGGTTGAAGAAGGAAGAACCAGCAACTAGGAATGAGCTTGGAGTTTGGGTCTACCTTGAGTCAGACCTAAATGCTATTTGTTCAGAGTTCAGTAAAAGCATACATTTCCTAACCTTTTAACTGCAGTAAAGTGGCATACAAGGGCCAATAATGGTGTTTTTCCAATGTGCCAGCCCCCCTCCCTTTGCTCAAAGAAGCAAAGAAAGTTACATGTTCATGCTGGTGCTCAGTGCTCCCTGTTAAAAAAAAAAAACCTTCACCGTTTATATGCAGTTATAAACACACAATAAGTGTGGAAGATTTACTAAAACTTGTGCACACCAAATCTGGTGCAGCTGTGCATAATAACCAATCAGCGGTGGTAGGGTTTCAGGCAATGCTGTTGAACCATTAAGCTCCAGGCTTGTGAATTACCAGTGACAATGCTGAAACCCAGAGGCAGAAAAAACCTCCAGGATACTGGTGCATGCACCTTCATATAAATCACACTCCTGTATTATCTCCCTCACTCTTCTTTTTCTCCATATTCCAGGAATTGATCTTCCTATCCTGGCCTTCCATTTAAATACCACCTCCACATCTCCCACCCCCTTTCTCTGGCAGCAGCCACAATTCACACACTCTGTCCATGGCCTCTGTCTATGACCCTTTTATTACAAACTCCTTTAACTTACTTCCTGTTACTTAAACCTGGCTTCAGGACTCTGCCCCTCCAGTTTCCTTCTCCTATGAGTGCCTTCACTGGACTCATTCACTCAGATCCAGTGGATGAAAGGGAGGCACAAAGCAAGAGATTTTTTCCTCACCTCCCTCTCTGTTTATCTTCTTTTTTTTTTTAAGCTCACTGTATTTGTCTATTTTCTCCAATTTCTCTGAGGATTTCTTTGATTAGTTGGCATCCTGGACCAGTACCAAGATGATTTCTCTGCCTGGCTATCCTACTTTCTATCCTCTGAAATACCCACAATTGTTCTTGGTTTCCCCAACATCCCTGTTAATGTTAATAATCCAGTTACCTTGCAGCTTCTTTGGATAACCTCTTCTTTTCACTTTGGACACACACTTCTACACACTCTGATCACAACACCCTTGGCCTTGCATGTTCTCACCTTTGAACCCCTTGACACCTCTCCAACAATCCTTTTATTATCTCTGATCACAACCTTAATAGCATTACATTCATCTTTTTTAACCCCCTATCCTTCCACTCAACAGTTACTGTATCCATAGAAACCTTAGCCACTTTACCCCTTCTCTTCTCTATTTTGCTACAGACTACCTATCTAACAAAATTTCACCTCTGGCCTGCACCGACTGGGCCACTTATCTCTACAAAAGTTTGCTCACATCCTTCCTGGGAATACTTACTCCTGTCACTGTACACTGAATCAGGTTCTGACCCCTAAAACCTTGGCAACAGACAACACTAGAAGTCTCAATAGACACATGCTTGAGTGACAGTGGCATAAAACTAAACACCAGCAAAACTTCACTATCTATAAGTCTGCCAAAAAAAAAAAAATATTTTATCACTCATTACCATCCTTTAATGCAGACCCCCGTCAACTATTTTCAACCTTTAACTTGCTATTTTGTCCTCTGCTGCCTCCACCCATTAACTCACTAACTTCCCTGGAGGTTGCCAATCATTTAAAAAATAAGGTTTAAGCAATTTGTGATAATATCTCCACTGTCAGGATATCTACCTCACCTAACATTTGTATGTGAGCAAAATTTAAAAGTGTATACACTGAGCTGCACATGTGTATCTCAGGGTACAGATTTATCAGTTATCATTTTGACCCAAAAAAACAACATTTAGGTGCCGCTCAGGTGAAAAATAATGAAAAATATCTTTCCTTTACAGCGGATGTATGATATTTTGTTTTGGTATTTAATTTTTCCTTATATGCATATCTGCTGTATAGTAGATATTTTTCAATGTTGATGTTTGTGACCAGCTTTGATTTTTGTGGACGTTTTTACCTGTTAGATTGCTTGCTTGAGCACCTGTATATTTTGTTCATCTGCGTCTTTTTTTTCTATCACATGATAGCCAATGATGCTCTTATAAACACCCCCTAATGATCAGAACTCCCATCCCCTATGATCAAGCTCCAAGGGGCAGAGCAAAATGCATTGGGGCATGGCCTGGCTGGAGCTGGGGCTGAGGCTGCCATTAATCTCACTTCATGCACATGGGTCTGCTTCATGATGTGCGGCTTATGGATCCTTTCCTTTGACATTTGTACACATTTAGCATGCCATTGGTGCTGAGATGAGTTTACTCCTGAGCACATGCACATCATCCTGGGTGGACCAATACAGTTGGTCAAACCCAGAAGAAGACGAAAGCAAAGATGTCAGTAGGGGTGGGGGAGATTGTAAATGTCCCCTCTCTGGAGGGGAAGTAAGTAAAGGGCACTTCCAGATTCCACCAGCAGATTCCACTGTAAGTGATCATTATCAAGTGATAAGCTCTAAAATTCAAACATTAAAAAAAATATATGTTGGTCTGTTACCAGTGTCCCTAAATTAAACTCACGATAAGAGAAATTTGTGGACAGTCATTGCAATTCTCTTTGAAGAATTCTAGCTACCTGGATTTCATAACAACTTATAATATAAGTGCATTGGCTAAATATTTGTTCTAGGTCTGTGACTGAAGCCAGGGTGTCAGCATACCAGCCAGGTAACTAACATTTCCAAAAGGAAGTCAGTGAGGCTGATTTTCTACCAAGTGATATTTGAGTGAAGATTTTCAACTCCTTTAATAAATCAGCCATAGCATCTCTCTCTTATCACTGCTAAAATACACTGGCTTAATTCACAATTTGACCCTTGAACTTGACAAGAAGATTGAGTGTTGCTTATCTTTTGCCCTTAACAGGAACTTGAGAAATTATATTTTAAAAGTGATAATTTTTACTGTTTGGGACATTTCTACCTGGTTGAATATTTGAGACAGCATAATGTAGCAATTGTAGAGCTGGTGGATTTCTTCAGAAAATCAGCATGTGCACAGTAAAGCCTTTCCTAGAACAAATGGTCTTCACATGTCTCATTCCATCATGTATTCAAAAAATGAGGTTTATTCCCCATTTTAGAACAGTGAGCAAAGTCAGGCAAATCATTGCTTTGCTACTTATTTAAATGTGCTATTTTTTTCCATTATGCAACCATCTATTATTCCCAATACATCACTTACTTTTGGTATTGCTATTGCTCATTGCAATAATTGATGATTGTTTAAGTTAAGCAGTATAGCAGTGGTACTATGAGTTAATATAGCCACTGTGCATTATCAGGAGATGCACTGTGATAAAGCCTTAATTGCCTAAATTGGGTAAAGAATATACATCAGCTCCAATGGTTTCATCTTCCTTAGTTTCCATGCACACTGGCCATAAAAAAACTCCAGGTCCCTTGACTGAAAAAAAAAAACTCATATAGAGCATATTTTGTACAAGGTTTAGACGAGTTTAGGAGAGTTTAGCAGTTTTTCTGCAAGAAAGCTCCAATCAGAAACGCAATTCAGAAGGATGCATAGACACATAGGATAACACTGAGCTACTTCTACAGGCAGAACACAAAGCTCCTGTAGAAGCAGCGATTTTTAAGCCAGTGTGCATGAGTTACTTCTGCAGTTACACTATCTGTTTAATTGTTTTGTCTTCACTGGTTGTTGTAACAACCCTAATTACATAATACATGAACATTTGTGTTCTTGGACTGCTTATTCATGAATGCAGTGCAAACTGACTGTTTCGATTTTTTTACTGGACTCTTCTCTCACAATCTTAACTACTGATGTTTTAAATGTATATATTTTATGGGATAAGCATGTATGATTTTGATTATATTAAATAGTAAGCTCATGCCCTAGAATCTAAGTTAAATTATTACTATTGAAAAATGGTATAAGGTGCGCTTGATATAAATATGTACTGGTCTGAAGGTACAAAATAAAATAGGGAGTATATCCACAAACATAAACACAACTAATAACACAACCAAATGTGACATGTGCAGTACACAAATATGTGAAAGTCTCTATTGAAAGGAACAGGAAGTTGACAAATGCAAAAACTTCGAAATAAAGTCCAAAAAATAGGTGCAAATAAATGTTCTTAATGATGAAGTGCTCATAAATCAGGTTGCAGGTGCTGAATACACAGGTCCCTCGTGTCACCAAATTATGAAGGAGGAAAAGGTACCCTTACCGAACAATGACTTGAGCATACATGATGTTAAAAAACCCATGGAATATATCGTTCTCCTGAGGTTACTGCCCCTCCAGTGTGGAGTATATTTTTCAATAGCGACCACTTGGAGGTTGGCGGGGTTACGAGGATGAAATTTAGCATAGTGTTGAGAAACGCTGTGACCTACAAAACCTTTTTTGATATTAGATATGTGTTCTCCGACCCAAATGCTTAAAGTGCGAATGGTCCTACCCACATATTGAAAGCCGCAACTGCAACTCAAAAGGTAAACTACGCCTTTAGTGTGGCATGAGATTAAATCTTTTATTTTATATGTATTTCCCGTCACATTGGAGGAGAACGTTTGGGTCCTAAATGTCTGTACAGGTGTTGCATTTTTTACAAGGAAAGAAACCTTTCAAATTCCCGAACATAACCGGGGACTACCGGTTTCTCAACAGGGTTTTGTGCAACCAAATCCTTTAGATTTTGGGATCTTTTAAAGATCACTTGGGGTCATTCCTGGGAGAGTAGGACCCAAAGTTTTATCTTCTTTTAAAACCTTCCAATGTTTTTGAAGGGTTTGCTTAATCCAATGATGATGATTGGAAAAGTTGGTCAAGAAAGCAAACTCGAATTTGCAAAGATCATTACCACTTTCCATTTTTTCCTTAGTTCTCACCATATCTGCCTGTTTATACCTGGCTACTGCTTGTATGTCTTCTTCTAAGACCTCAGCATTTTACCCTTTTTGAATAAATTTGTCTTTCAGGATTTCTGCCTGAAATTTGAAATCCGCATCATTGGTGTAATTGTGGCAAATTCTTCTGAATTGTCCTTTGGGGACAGCTTTCAACCATGTGGAGTGGTGACAGCTGTCAAGGGGAATGAAACCATTCCTATCGGTCGGTTTAAAATAAGATTTGGTTTCAAAACCTAGACCTTGCCTGGTGATCACCAAATCTAAAAAATGTATGGATTTATCACTATATTGATACGAAAATCTTATTCCCCAATTATTGCAATTCAGTTGGTCCATAAACTGATGCAATGAATCAACGTCTCCTCTCCACAATAACAAAGCATCGTCGATATATCTTCTCCAAAAGATCAATTTGTTGGCTCGATCCGTGTAAATATTGCGATCCTCCCAGAGAGCCATAAATAGATTGGCGAGGCTGGGGGCAAATTTAGCCCCCATAGCCACGCCAGTCTTTTGTAAGTAAAATTCTCCACCATAATAAAAATAATTGTGCTCCATGCCAAATGTCAGGAGTTCCAAGATAAACTTTTTTTGCTTGAGAGGGATCTCGTGGTTCAGATCCAAGAAGGTCCTAACTGCCTCATATCCCATGTCGTGTGGTATAATAGTGTATAGGGACGCGATGTCAGCAGTCACTAGCAAAATATTACCCTCAACTTCTAATGCAGTAATTTCTCTTATGCATTGAGTCGTGTCCTTTAGAAAGGCTGGAGTGTCTTGGACCATGGGCTGAAGGAAGTGGTCTATGTATTTACCAATACGTGCGGTGACCGAGTTGATCCTGCTAACAATAGGTCTTCCCGGTGGTTTAATGAGGCTCTTATGGACCTTTGGAAGGTAATAGATGGTAGGGATTCTCGGAGCTAATGGAATAAGATATTCCTTCTCCTTTTTATCCACAATACCATCTTGATAGCCTTTGTTGATAAGTTTCTCCAATTTTCTTTTGTAGCTGTAGGTTGGATCTTTCTTAAGAACTTCATAGGTATTGGTATCAGCCAACAGGTTATTCATTTCTTCCAGATAGTCTTCCTTTCTAAGTAGGACTATACCTCCGCCTTTATCTGCTGGGCGGACAATTAGATCCTCCTTACGGCTGCACAGTGTTTTCACCCCTAGTGCTAAATCGCTTTGGGGACCAAATTGGAACTGCTTTTCTTCTAGATCTTTTAGGACGAGGTCTGTAAAGACCAAAACATTATTCCCTTGGTTAACAGGGGGATTGAATAAAGAGGCATTCCTCAATCCTGTATGGGTGCAGGTCGAAGTTCGATATGATATCTGGTTCCTTTCACTAGCTTTTGACAGGAAGTGTTTCTTCCTGTCAAAAGCTAGTGAAAGTCACTACTCGCGGACCGTGCTGCAGAGCGGCCGCGAACATCTGTTACCTGTCTAATTTATTTCCATCCATGTAGGTGTGTTTCCTTTAATAAATTCTGTTGTTAAGAAGATAATGCACTATTGCCTGCCTATATTTTCTTGACATATGGGGAGCTATCCTGCGGATAACTATTGGGAGCCATCTTAAGCACCAGGTTCATGCTCAACACGTAAGAGGCAGGATTCTTTAAGGAACACCTATTCTTGGATAAACGGAGGAATCAAGACGTCCATATTTAACCCTTACTTTAAGCGATTGTGTATGTGACATCTGGTAAGAGTCCATTCACATTAGTTTGCACGGGGTGAATGATTTTTAGACTGAAGATTCCTTGCGGTATTCCATGGGTTTTTTAACATCATGCATGCTCAAGTCATTGGTCGTTAAGGGTACCTTTTCCTCCTTCATAATTTGGTGACACGAGGGACCTGTGTATTCAGCACCTGCAACCTGATTTATGAGCACTTTATCATTAAGAACATTTATTTGCACCTATTTTTTGGACTTTATTTCGAAGTTTTGGCATTTGTCAACTTCCTGTTCCTTTCAATAGAGACTTTCACATATTTGTGTACTGCACATGTCACATTTGGTTGTGTTATTAGTTGTGTTTATGTTTGTGGATATACTCCCTATTTTATTTTGTACCTTCAGACAGTACATATTTATATCAAGCACACCTTATACCATTTTTCCATTTCACATCATTCCATCCAGGTTGGAGTATCGGTAGCAGCTGATAACCCCATCTTCAGTATTGCGCACCTTTTTTCTTTATTTTAAATTATTCCTATTAGTGACATTTCCTCTAATTCAAACCGTAAGATAATGATTTGCTGACCTATCAGTATATTACCTCTTTTTAATACCTTTATAAAAACTATGCTAACACTATGAGCATGTGGGCTCCATGTCATGTTAGTACTAGCTCAAATTCCCTTTAGAAATAAAGTCCTCTGCACTACCTGCGCCCAAAGTGGTGACATGGGATTGTGCAATGAGCTTAACTTAAGCTGTAATGTAACTACCCACATGTAAATTGCCTTGCTTCTGCTAAACGGATAAAGATGTTAAAAACATATCAGACATAAAACAAATCTTATTATTTAAAAAAATAGCCTAATTTATTCCACCAGTCATTTCTACACTTAAAAACTCCATGTATGGTTACATTAAGGAAGGATAACTTTCAATTGAAGTACTGTTGCAGTATCATTATGATTGATTCCAAAGTTACACGATCATAAGAGATTCCCACAGTCTAGTGTCAACATTAACATAGGTAATATGATCATTGTCTCAGCTGAAACCTTTACATTTACATTTCTATGCATTGTGCTATATCTTTTGCTGTGAAAGAGGCTTGCAACAGCATGGCATGGTACAGGTATGGTGTGCATCCAGTCATGGGAATACTATACCTACCTAATAAATTTGAGGTTGAATTTTAGAATACTTGTTTAATGTAAGGAAAGTAAAAAACAAGCTAACCTGTCAAGATCTGGAGTCAGGCTCAGAGGCCAGTAGCTATAGCAACAGTTAAGCACCCACCAACCAGCTAAATAAGTACAGAAGCAGGTCATCCCTGGTGGGGGCAGCCAGCCTCCCAGCTCAGTCTTGCCCTCTATGTGAACACTTCAGTGAATTGTCCATTTTGAATAGTTGTCTATTCACACATACCTTTTGGCTTTGCACCCCTGATTGTAGCAGCCTTTTTTCTTCACCCAAAATATAATGTAAAGTCACCTACAGAATAACCATATCTTGTTCAAAGACAAAAAAGTCTTTCTTTTGCTTCTATATACCTTTGGTAAGCTTTAGATACAGTGGGATGGATTGCCACCAACTACCAAGATATCAACTATCCCTTTTCAAAGTCTAGAAAGGCAGCAGATGACCCCATGTTATCTTAGAAGCAAGGATTGAATAACTCTACATTCAAAGATGGCTGACATGGCTAAGGAGCACAGTAGTAACCTAACAACATAAACTATATTATCAAAAGTATTGGGACACCTGATTTAACATGCACATGAACTTTAATGGCATCGCAGTCTTAGACCGTAGGGTTCAATATTGAGTTCCACAATTTACATTTAGTAAATCCACCACATAGTGTGACCTAATCTGTGAACCTAATCTAAAGTATACCTTGTAGAAAGGAGAAATGTGTGAAGTAGATATTGCCTCAAAGAGTTTATAAAAATGTATTCCTTTTATAATTACTGAAATTGTGACATGTCACTTTATGCACTGTACCTGAAAACTATTTCTAACTCTTTTTAATTACAGTTTGCTGCTTTCTTTTATTAAATGTATATTTCCCACTTTTGCCCGCTTTTGAAAAATTGCCCAATATTATTTTGCCTGTGAATGATCATTTCACTTTATGAGCGAATTACAAGTATAGTTTCCAACTGCATTATAATGGGAAACTCTTACATTCTAACCTAATCATAAAAACATTGTTATCTAATTAAAGATGCAAAGCTCATTACAGTGACAAAATATTAGGCACAGGCTTATTATTTTATCTGTCCATTTATGCTTGTTTTTGTGATCTTTATGAATATTATTATTTTGCCTGCTAAAATTATGTAGTTAACGATGTTAATAACTAATTGTTCAATCTGCATGCATACAAATATATCAAAGACCTTTGATTTTTGAAAGGCATTACTTAGCTAAATGAATGATATATACACTGCTCAAAAACCGCATCAACATTTTAAAGCTAAGCTTGGGTAAAAAAAAATATGTCATTACAAATGGGGCTTTTATTTTTTTATATTACAAATATAACATATTTTAAGCATTTGTGGGCAAAGATTCACTAAATCATTTTAATGTAAGAGTGATTACTCTGTAAAAAATATATCACAATGAAAATGGAGGTCTAATATAATTCATAATTTCCATTTTTTTTACACTTACAAATGATTTCTGAATCCAAAATAATCAATCCATGTTTTAATTTAAGCACAAAATCTTCTTTTCCTGTGCTGATTGCAGTAAGCTTATATGCACAGGGCAGAGTGAAAAACACTATCAAGATTAATAACTTTTTAAAATTCATGGTTGCCAAAAGAACGTGTATTTTATTTTGATATGCCCTAAAAATAATTGCTTTGCTAAATAAATAAATGAACACATTAAATTATAAGGATTATTAAAAGCACAATTTCTCTGGTATACAATTAAATAATATATTTTTGCTGCGAGACTTTCATTTTACTAATATATATAATATTGTAACATTCCTAATATATTAGCCCTTTTACAATACTGTACTTTACAATACTGTTACAAAAAACACAAAATACCTGTGCATACAAGACCCTCACTTTGCAAACACCTAGCCCTGCCTTACATGGTGATGATTGACTAAACCAGATGGATCTATCTAGCTTAATTCTACTGGGATATAGAGGGATTGGTGTGTACCTCCTCTGAAAAATTATTTTTATTTTGATGACAGTAATTCTCCAATTTTGTTGGACTCAACTAGAAATAGCTGTCAGTTTTCTGCAAATAATGACCCCTGTCCTGGTGTGTTAGCTTTGTGAATTGAGCCTTATTTGTTAACGTATCTATCTAGATATTAAGGTCTATTTAAAACAGAACCTGGAAGATGTGCAGAGCAATGTTTGCAAGAGGCAAATGTTAAATATAACACATTTTCGTGCAACATTTCATATTTTTCTTATAATGAAAAATAAAACAAAATGGGCTTCAGCATAAAAAAAAAACTCTATTAAAGAGATACTTTATGATATATTTCCTGTTTTAAAAGCCTAGCATATATATTTTGGAAATTAAAGAATATCATTAACAGGTTTTGTAAATGTATGAACCTTTTAAAAAGCTAAGTGAACATTTAAAAGAGCCTTAACAAATTGAAGAGTATATAGTTTTCCTTACTTTTCTTCTTTCTCCATTAATTCCTCTCCACTGTTCTGCCTTTCTTACAATGTGGCTTAACTCTTGATTTGAAATTTCCAGATCATAAGGAACAGGGCAAACTGCTTCCTCGCAACTAATACGCTGAAAAACATCTAATATCCAGCTTTCTTTATGTATCCTGTAAAATATAGTAAAATGTAGTTGTTGTTTCATGTATAAGATTCAGAGATCTCTTAAACATGAGTTCTATTATAAAAGCATATAACATTTACAAGTATCAAAGTTGCAATTTGTGAAGATTAAACTGTATGTAAACCCTAATATTGAAATTAGGTCCTTTTGGTCTGTTTAGGCGTTTATGCTATGGATGGACAGGTAGAGTGGCAATGTGAGTCGACATACCTATATGTCCCCCCACATCAGTCGCTGTGCGAGCTCCCTGGGAGTGCACAGCGGGTTGATTTGTGCCTGCTGTATCCACTGTACACAGTAGAAAATTGATCATTGTACCAGGCCGCTGTGGGTGGCCCTGGTACCAATTAATTGCTGATTGGCTACAGCGATCACATGGTACCAGGGCCACCCACAGTAGTAAACAATATGTCATTTCCTGGCATCATCGTTTACTACTGTGGCATCTCTGTGTCATTCCCATCAGCCCTTTACCACGTGATAGCTGTGGCCAATCACAGATATCACAGTATTTCTTAATAGCTACAGGAATCCAGCCAAAGAGAGGGAGAAATTATTGCTTTTATAGTCTTCCTGTAAAAAAGAAAAAACTCACCACCAGTCAGTGTCCCTAATCACCGCCACCCACTCAACATGTTCCTGAGCATTGCCACACTGGTTACAGTGCCCCTGATCACCACCATACAAGCTACAATAACCCTGATCACCACACTGTGAACATCGCCAGACCAGTTACGGTGTCTTTGATCACCATTCCACCAGTTACAGTGTCCATGAACAACTTCAGACAACTGCCGCCAGACCAGTTACAGAGTCTGATTAGTACCACACCAGTTACAGTGTCTGTGATCACCATCACACAAAGTTATAGTGTCTCTGATCACTGCAACGGCAGTTACAGTGTCTTTGATCACCACCAGACCTGTTCCAGTATCCATGATCACCACCACACTACTCATCCATATCATCCTTAATCACTGTCACCAACTCACAGTGTCGCTAATCACTCCCACACCACTCGCCGTCTGTGATTACCACTGCACCAGTCATATTGTCCCTGATTTTCACCACACCAGTCATATTGTCCCTGATCCCCACCTCACCAGTTATATTGTCCCTGATCCCCACCTCACCAGTTGCAGTGTCTTTAATCACTGCCACACCAGTCCCAGTGTACCTAATCACTGACATACCAGTCCCAGTGTCCTTGATAACCGCCACTTCACCATTAATATTGTCCCCGATCACCGCCATGCCAGTTAAAGTGTCCCAGATAAACACCACACCACTCATATTGGGAACTCTTTTGTTCTTCCTTTCTTCAGCCTACTGTATGTCCTGGCCAGTGAACATGGAATTCCAGAGGGAAGCCATGTACCAGTAGGCTAGGCTTGCTTGGCTTATAGGAACTGGGACAGCAATAGGTGACAATGCTCTAAGCTATATTCCCTGACCACTCAATAAGAGTAGATTATTACAGTACATTGGTTTTGACACAATGATGTTGATGTCACGTTGATTTGTGTGATTACCAAGATACAATGTCTGATATATAATCAGTTCAAACAGTAAAAAAGTGGTGTCGTCCTACTTAGGAGGAGTAGCAGAATGTGTCTTGGGGTGTAAATATGCCCATGCTGTGTGTGAGAAATATCTTATTCAATGACCAACTTTTGTAAAACATATATTTTTTTCTTTTCTTTCCTGCATGTTCCAAAAACGTTTGGCAAAAAATATAGTCTTCAAAAGACTCCCCATGCCTCTTATAAAGTATAAAGTATAGTGTTTCCACTGCCCTGGTGCTCCAGTGCCTCCAAAAATATGATAGGTAGTCATGAAATGTATGTCCCTAGAAAGCCTTAAGGTACTCCTTGGATTTTGGGTCCATCTGTGTGGCTAGGCTGTGAAAAAGTCTTACGTACAGTATGTGGTATTGCCACATTTGGAAGGAGTAGCAGAATGTGTTTTGGGGTGTATAAGCATGCCTATGATGTGTGTAGTGTAGAAAAATATATTTTAATTTTCTTTTCTGCATTTGTGACAAAAAACTTCAACTTCAAAAAACTCACAATGCCTCTTACTTAAAACCTTGGAATGTCTATTTTCAGAAATGGAGTCATTTGGGGGGAAGCATATTTCATTTCTGGCAATTTAGGACCTTGAGAGATGTCGTTAGTACATAAGGACTGATTAATTTTTAAATATATATATATATATATATATATATATATATAAATATATATATATAATAGTTTGTAGACTCTATAACTTTTTTTGATTTTCACACAAACTAAAAATTATACACTGATTTGGGTAATTTTAGCCACAGAAATATAGCAGAATATATATTTAGCTAAATGTATGAGGAAATAGTATTTTTTAGCAACATTTTACAACTGAAGCTAAGAAGAACATTTTTTTTTTTTAATATTTGGTCTTTTTTTCTTTGTGTAGCAAAACGTAAAAAACCCAATGGTGATTACAACAAGTAGAATGCTCTATTTGCCTCAAAACTGTTAAAAATTACATTTAGTTACAGTGTAATTGTCATTCAAAGTATAACTGAAAAATGGCCTGGAGGGAAGGGAGTGAAAGTGTCTGAACTTGAGGTGGTCAATATATCATTGGAAGTGTTTGTTTATATCCGGTTGATAAGTGCCAAAAAATAAAAATACCTGTTGAACTTTGGGGGGGGGGGGTGTTGCTTTATCCTACATGGTTTAAGTTTTGTAGCTCTGCTTGTACTTTGTAATCCAGTAAATATAGTCACTTTCAAGGACCATAAATGTCAGACTCAGTGGACCTGACAAGTTCAGGCATCATGTCTTGTTCTGTCTCAGCAAAAGTTGTGGAGTGCTTTAAAACTCCATTTGGGAAGGCATTTACTTGCAGATCAGTCATGTAAAAATGACATTATGGGCAAAACTACTAGCTACGGTTAAAGAGAACATCACAATTACTTTAGCCACCACTCTAAGTGTAAAGGAAAATGTTATAACTAAGAGCTAGCACAAGAACGTATATGTTTTTGCTTTGTTATGGAAAACACTCTAGGTGCTTTAATCTGATCCAGGTTCCACTGTTACCAAAAGCTATGTTTCTACTAAGCCTGTGCAAATTCCCATCAACTTACTGACCCCTGTCCAATATCAGACACTTTATTGGCCATTGAAACACTCTCACTAGACATAAAGATGGGGGGGTGACTATTCTTAGCTTCAGGTTGTCTAGTCTGGAAAGTGGAAATGAAAGCCCCAAGTAACTGTCATGCCTACCACTAACACAGGTGGTAAGACACTATAGCTAGCGCATGTGTTCTTCATCTATAGTAGCCCCTTTTCCCATAGGGCAAGCAGGCTTACCTGTACTCGGTAGCCCCCAGGACTTATGCACAATGCTATAGTGCCTGACCACCACGCTGGGGCAGGCACCAACTGAGCAAAGCAAATGGGTACTTGCAGTTGGCAGACAGGCAGAGTGGTTCAATGACAGTCCAGGTACAAGGCAGGCAAGGTTCAGAATAGTCAGGGTCAATCCATAGTCAAAAGGCAGGCAAAGTTAAGAGAACAGACTGATATCTGATCTGAGGTTGTCAACAAGGGAATCCAAACAACAGAGCAGGACAGGCAAATAGGCAGCTTGAGTACATGTAACCAGTGCTATTACAAGCATGAGACTGCAGGCTTGGCTGGCTTAATTCAGGTCTGGCCTCCAACCAGGAGACTGACCGCATCTATCACCTTGCAGGTGAAAACACAGACAAGGAGCATGCACAGTCAAAACCAGGATGTTGGAATAAGGAGCATGAGAATTACACACTCCTGACCATAACATAATAATTAAATAGGTTCCAGTAGCGCTCAGAAGAAGCATTTCTATCTAAAGTAAAAATAACAGCAAGCACAATATGCTGACTATTCATTTTAAAAAATGTAAATGGCCCACAGAATTGCACTAAAATGCAGTAGATCCTCCCTATTATTATTTCTCTAAAAAATTTTATCTAATGTTGGTATTTAACATTGCAGTAGTATAATATGTTTAACCCAAGGTAATATTTTATTTTTCTACATCTAATTAAATACAATGTAGTCTAAAATGGTCAGTAAATGTTTTAGTGTAAATTTATTGTTAAATACAATAGTATAGATGATCTTAAGGTTTGTGTTGACCATGAGTTTGACCCAGACTCAAGCAGTTTACTGTATGGGTGAACTAAATGCCTAGATTTTGCTGGTTTGCCGAATCTGGCCATTTAGTTAGCCTGTTTTCACTCATTCTGGCCTCTTACCCACACTGACTTGTTTCCAATTATAAACAAGCCACAGGGCATCCCAGATGATGTTATTTACCAAATATGGTCTGATGAGCTGCTGACAAAAAGCCATGACAACCTATGCAAATGATCTCTCTTTTACTGGTAGGCCACTTGACATAGGAAACCCTCAAGCATGTTTTTTTTTTTTTCAGAAATTGTGTATTTTTAATGTTTCCATCTAAGTCTTATTAAAAGACCTGCTCCCAAGCAAAAGGTATTTATTTATTTATTTTACAAAGCTTCATGATTCTCATGACAGTGTTAAGCTACTCCTGCCCTTTTTACCAAAGTTTGCAAATTGGTTACTAAAAAGGTCTGAACAAATTACAAAATTTGGCTTGCATACCGTGAACGTCAATAAGGTTTGGGCACAAAGTACAGGGTGTGTGAATTACTACATAAAATCTTTACTGAGCTAAGTCTATCTACTGTAAATTTCAAAGTGTTAGGCCTGAATTTTATTCAGTTTGGTTGCCTATTATCCTTTTAGCATACAGCACAAAAGTAAACAGGATTTCCAATGTATGTTTCAAAGTAAAGGATAAATATTTGGCACAGCAAATGTGAGCGCTTTTCATATTATAATACTAATAAGCTGCCTCAGTTTTTCTATTTACTGACATGTGGCAGTGCTTTCGGATTTTTATTCAGAATGTTATGAAATGTACTTATTTATAAAATGCAATTTAGAAATTAATCTAGGCTCTTTAACATCAAAGGCAAATTTGATAAGAATTTCATTCTATATTTAGTCTTAGATGATGATCTTATTGGATGAATTTTACTAACTAATTGAGAAACATATACACAGGACATTCTCAAAGGCATTCATGATATTCATTTGGAATATAGACATTCTAAAACATTCTAAAACATACAATAAACAATAAAACGGACACCTATATTATCTTGTTATTGGATTCTTATTAAGTGGATTCTTGAGGTTTTTTTTATTTTTTATGTATACCTAAAGCTTCACTTTTTTTTAGTTTTTGATATGTAGGGAAGAGTTAAAACTCCTGTCAATGTGTGTTGAACGCCTGTGTATCCCATGGGGAGGTTTCCTCTGTTGTGTTTCTTTCCTCCTAAAATATACAAACCTAGTGCCACTGTGGAAGGGATGGGGTAGTAGCCAACCCCCTACTGCTTCTCACCCAGCCTATAGCAGATTGATGGCCAGGCAGGCCTTTCGTCCTTCTGAGTGGATATCATATGATGTTCCCCCTAGAGCGCCTCTGGCATGGGTGCAGGGATTTGCAGAGGTGTGATCTGTCACTGGCTGTGTCCAACGGACACAGCCGATGACTGATTGCTATACCAGGCTTCTGCCAATACCATGTGATCACTTTTACCAATCACAGCAAATCCCATGGTAATTGTACACAATGGATAGCTTCCTTTCATGCCATCCATTGAATACAATTGTATTGCTAGCTGTGATTGGTCACAGTGATCACATGGTACAGACAGGGCCAATCACAGCCCATCTGTACCATATGATTAGTGTTGGCCAATCACAGCTAATCACAATAAAAGACACCGAAGGAATCAGTTTCATTCAGTAAAAATGGTTGCTTATACCAATAAAATCCACTGCTAAAAGCAATCACAATGTGTAAAAAAAAAAAAAGGAAAAAATACTGATCACTTTCCCAGAGTAGTACAGTGATAATATGGTAACACTGTATTGCTCTGGTCACAGTGTGTTAAATATATATATATATATATATATATATATATATATATATATATATATATATATATATATATATACAGTATATATATATATATATATATATATATATATATATATATATATATATATATATATATATATATATATATACAGTAAAACCTTGGTTTGAGAGTAACTTGGTTTGAGAGCGCTTTGCAAGACAAGCAAATTTTTAAAATAAATTTTGACTTGATATACAAGCGATGTCTTGATATACAAGTAGCGTCATGTCACAACTGGGTATAAAAGAGAAGAGAGGCGCCTCTAAGTGTAGCAATATTGTTACATTTAATGAAGGTTTAATATTTAGCAGCTCACATGGTTGATGATTAAAACAGGCACATCTAAGTATGCAGTCATCCAGGGTAAAGCTTTCCACATAGACCATCCTCCGCACTGCCATCTTCATCACACCCTTCCACGCTGCGCTCCACGAGCGATTCAAAGTTTCGCTTTCAGATCACTCTACTACAGGGTAGTCTTCCCAATCACAATTGCAGACTGACATTGGTGTGAGCCAGTGGTTCAGAAGATGGTCTATGTGGACAGCTTTACCCCGGATGCCTGCATACTTAGACGTGCCTCTTTAATCATCAACCATGTGAGTTGCTAAATGTTGTACCCTCATTAAATGTCCCCATACTGCTACACTTAGAGGCGCCTCTCTTCTCTTTTATACTCTGTAGCTCCTGCTGGATTTTGCTTCTAATCCCCTTGTGGAGGCGCCATTTGTGGATGGACATTTTATGATGACACAACCTATCACATTGCTATAATCTTTGTATATAGACTATAAACTGAAAGACTTGTGAATAAATGGTTGTGTTCTTATGGTAAAAATTGCTTTGATATAAGAGTGCTTTGGATTACAAGCATGTTTCCGGAACGAATTATGCTCGCAATCCAAGGTTTTACTGTATATATATATATATATATATATAATAAAAATAAAAAATGTGAAAAAATGTTAAAATAGTTTTTTTGTTTTTTTTTCAAATACTGTCACCAGTCAGTGTTCCTGATCACCATCACACCAGTTATATGGGAATGCTGTACTGCAAAAATGACAGTATGTAAGAAAAGAATGCGACAAAAAATTACAACTTCAAAAGACTCTCCATGCCTTTTACTAAATACCTTTGATGATATCATTTCCAAAAAGGGTCATTAATGGAATTTAGTACTGTCCTGGCATTTTTGTGCCTTAAGAAATGAGAGAGGGTGTCAGTACATCAGGTTTGGTAAATTTTCAGATATATATACAGTATGTATATATACCATAGTTTGTGGGCTCTATAGCTTTCCTACAGACTAAATAATAAACACTGGTTTGGGTTATTTTCACCAAGAAAATGTAACAGAATACATTTTTACTTAAATTTATGAAGACAAGTTATTTATTTGCAAGATGTTATAACAGAAACAAAAATGCCTTTTCCCACATTTTGGTCTTTTTTTATTTATTTAGAAAAAAATCAAAAACCCAGTGGTGATTAAATATCACCAAAAGAAATCTCTATTTGTGTGATAAAAATGTTAAAAATTTCTTATGGGTACAGTGTTGCATGCAATAGTCATTCAAAGTGTGACAGTGCTGAAAGCTGAAAATTGGCCTGGGCAGGAAGGGGGTAAGAGTGCCTGGTATTGAAGTGGTTAATGGATAGTAGACAAAATATTTATTGGCATTTAGCTTAGAAAACTATTGTAATGAAGAAATTCTAAAAACAACAACTTTTCTGCTGCTACAAGGGACAGATACATTGTATATTACTTGCCTACATACCAAAGCCTGGTTACCTTCAGCAACCGATCTAAACTCCCTGGTTCCTATTTAGATACTATAGGCCTGAGGCAATAAAAAGTCCATACATTACATATATTATGGACCATTTCAAATTATACACTGCCTGGCCAAAAAAAAAAAAAAGTTGCCACCTGGAATTAACTAAGCAACTAACTAAACTAAGCAAGCAGTGACTATCCTATTTGATAGTTACTGCATGTGCCCAAAGAATGAGGTCTGTTGACTTCCTGAATATACTGAATGACCATGTTATTCCATCAATGGATTTTTTCTTCCCTGATGGCACAGGCATATTCCAAGATGACAATGCCGGGATTCATCAAGCTCAAATTGTGAAAGAGTGGTTCAGGAAGCATGAGACATCATTTTCACACATGGATTGGCCACCACAGAGTCCAGAACTTAACCCCATTGAGAATCTTTGGGATGTGCTGGAGAAGGCTTTGCACAATATTCCGACTCTCCCATCATCAATACAAGATCTTGGTGAAAAATGAATGCAACACTGAATGTAAATACATCTTGTGACATTGCAGAAGCTTATCGAAACAATGCCACGGCGAATGCATGCTGTAATCAAAACCAACAAAATATTAGAGTGTGTGACCTTTTTTTTTGGTGGATAATTATTTTTTTGGCCAGGCAGTGTATTTGATTCAGTGTGTGAAAATACAGTTTGCTTAATCAAAAATAAACATTTCAGGTGTAAATAACTTTATTCAGTGCATTATTACCACTATAATTTTCTCCTGATATGTTAACCCTTTGAGGCCAGTCACATGCAAATATGCGGCCTCTCTGCAGGTGGGTCTTGACAGCCACATGCAAATATGCGGCCTCTCTGCAGGTGGGTCTGGGCACCAAGTTGTCGCATATTTGTGTGAATTGGGCCAAATAGAGCTGCGCCCTGTGCTCTCAAGGCGCAGTTACCGGCGGCTAATGGAAAGTTCCCGATCGCTGCTTGTGAATGGGAGATTTCCGATCTTGTGATCACCGTGACAGCCAATCAGGGCGGTTACATGATCATAAACCCCATCCTACCTCCCAACATGTTAAACCTCTTAAAGTACAGGAAGGCGCAGGCACCAAGAGGTTAAAGTATTGCTCCAGTAATTTTTTTCCTGGCCCTGTGTTGCTCATACAACAAACTGTAAATATGGATGGACAGGACACATAGGAACAGGCACCATTAAAAACTATGTTAGAAGTTCGAACTCTTAAACTGATGCCACAGAATTAACTGTGCTGCTAATGACACTTCACCAGTGGCAGAGTCATTCAGAAGAACCTTCCAGTTACCTATGTGGAATTGCACCCTCACTGGCTAGAAATGCTGCAGAATCTCCCTTAATAATACAAGGGCAGAGAGGAAGTGATGTTTCACTGGGCCAGCTAGCAATAGAACAATTCCATAATGACTGTTAGGTAGTCTCCTTGTGATCCTGAAGCTGGCTAGATGTCACCAGCATCAAAATACCTGTGTGAAATGGCCCTTACCAATTTGGCTATAAATTTGATTTTTCTTTTGTCTGTGTCCCTGTTGAAAAAAATTCCTATGACTTAAGAGGAAGTGATGGAAATCTCCAGAACAAGACAAAGATGGCAACAAAAAACCCAACAAGGGCTAAAGCCCTTTCCTAACCTATCCTAAAGGAAATACAATCTGTTTTCTGAAAATTAGCTTCTTTCCACAGCTAACAATAAAAAAGTGTTAAGCATTACCTCACGCTATTTTTAGCTATGCGCTGCTAGTATTAAGTCCAGAGTGATTCTTGCACATTACTGAAAAAGTGTAGGACATAAACATTGTATTCTATTACTACAATTTAAATAAATAGAGTATGCTCCGTCTTTGCAAGGGATACCATTTTTACAGTTCAGTCATATAGACTTGTAGCCCTATGATGAGAGGTCTGTGAGCATGGCAGATTCCCACCATGTTGATACCAGCTGGTATGCTCTATCCGACCATCATTTTTCCAATTGATTTAATGAAGTAATGAATAATGACAGCATGGGTTTGATGGCCCTAAGGAACATGGCTTAGGTTGCAGCTGCAACAGCTGACCCCCTACCCCTATAATATTGTGATGGGTTATAATCTGATATGACTTGAAAACTGCAATTTAAGATCTTTTATGCTATGTGGTTTGATAACAAATTCTAAATCTAAAATAACTTCTTACCTGAGAAAATAAAGGTAGAGTACAGAGGAAGATATGATAAAAATCATAATGTATATAAGCAAAGTGATGAGTATGCCTGGAATTCCATATTGTTCTGTTTGGAAGAAATGCCAATAGAGCTTTGCTGCATCTGCTATTGGTTTCTCTGCACTGTAAGAAAGTCTCTGTAGTACGAAAAATAAATAAATGCATTGCAACAACATATTACTCAGGATGTCTAAAAAAAAAGTTATATACACTATACATATTATTCAGTTCGATAAAATACTAAGGACAACGTGCACAAATAATAAATATTTTATTATATCTTTTCATGTGACAACACTGAAGAAATGATACTTTGCTACACTGTAAAGTAGTGAATGTACAGCTTGTATAACAGTGTAAATTTGCTGTCCCCTCAAAATAACTCAACACACAGCCATTAATGTCTAAACCTCTGGCAACAAAAGTGAGTACACCCCTAAGTGAAAATGTCCAAGTTGGTCCCAAAGTTTCAAAATTTTGTATGGCCACCATTATTTTCCAGCACTGCCTTAACCCTCTTGGGAATGGAGTTCACCAGAGCTTCACAGATTGCCACTGGAGTCCTCTTCCACTCCTCCATGATGACATCACGGAGCTGGTGGATGTTAGAGACCTTGCTGTAGCACCCCAGTGCCTGCAGCACTCATGAAGCCCCAGACCATGACACTCCCACCAATATGTTTGTCTTGCTTGTAGGCAAGACACACTTGTCTTTGTACTCCTCACCTGGTTGCCGCCACACACGCTTGACACCATCTGAACCAAATACGTTTATCTTGGTCTCATCAGACCACAGGACATGGTTCCAGTAATCCAAGTCCTTAGTCTGCTTGTCTTCAGCAAACTGTTTGCGGCTTTCTTGTGCATCATCTTTAGAAGAGGCTTTCTTCTGGGATGACAGCCATGCAGATCAATTTGATGCAGTGTGCAACGTATGGTCTGAGCACTGATAGGCTAACCCCCTACCCCTTCAACCTCTGCAGCAATGCTGTCAGCACTCATACATTCATTTCCAAAAGAAAACCTCTGGATATGACACTGAGCACGTGCACTCAACTCCTTTGGTAGACCATGGATGCCTTTTCTGAGTGGAACCTGTTCTGTTAAACCGCTGTATGGTCTTTGCCATTGTGCTGCAGCTGAGTTTAAGGGTCTTGGCAATCTTCTTATAGCCTAGGCCATCTTTATGTAGAGCATGTTCATGTTCTTTGCCATGAGGTGCCATGTTGAAATTCCTGTGACCAGTATGACAGAGTCAGAGCGATACCACAAAAAGTAACACACCTGCTCCCCATTCACACCTGAGACCTTGTAACACTAATGAGTCACATGACACCGGGGAGGGAAAATGGCTAATTGGGCCCAGTTTGGACATTTTTACTTAGGGGTGTACTCACTTTTGTTGCCATCGGTTTAGACATTAATGGCTGTGTGTTGAGTTATTTTAAGGAGACAGCAAGTTTACACTGTTATACAAGCTGTACACTCACTACTTTACCTACTTTACATTGTAGCAAAGTTTAATTTCTTCAGTGTTGTCACATAAAAAGATATAATAAAATATTTACAAAAACATGAGGGTGTACTCACTTTTGTGAGATACTGTATATATATATATATATATATATATATATATATATATATATATATATATACTTAATTATTATTAATGGACACAAACACAACAAAATTCCAACTAATAAAGATACAACTGTATTGAGTTGATAAATAAAGCCCCGTGACTGTTTTCAGTCCCCTGTGCTTATTGTTGTAGATATTTTGTTGATCCACCAAGAAGGTTGGATTCTTATATTGTGCATTGTATTTCTAAACAGGTGAGCAATCCTTCCTAGATTCAAATACAGTGGGTATAGAAAATAATCACCCACCCCTTAAAATAATTAAATTTTGTTTCTTTGCAACCTGAAATTAAGACAGACACCATTTTTGTTTTATCAAGCTGTATTTGCAACTTATAGCATCCAAGTGAAAGATATAACGCTAACATGTCAGAAATAAATTCAAAAAAATTCAAAAATAGAATCACTGAGTTGGAAAAAGGATCATCCCCTTGTATCAGTATTTTGTTGAAGCACCTTTTGATTAAATTACAGCCTTTAGTCTGTTGAGATATGTCTGCACTAACTTTACACATCTAGATTTGCAATATTTGCCCACTCTTCTTTGCAGAACTGCTCAAGTTTAGGGATGATCGAACTTTTGAAAAGTTCGGTTCGACCAGAACACCCGAACTTCACGAAATCAATGGGACCAGAACTTCTGTAATCAAAAAACACCATTTTTAAGCCCTAAAACCCAATAAAGTGCCTAGGGTTCTGGGTCATGCCCCATTAACTATTAATCACACAAAAAAAGTTCTTAAAAATTGTCATTTTTGATAAAAAAGCCAATTATTGAAAAATTAAAAAAAAAAAAAGAGATTTTTTTTTTATTTTTACTTTGGATTTAGTATCTGGGGGGTCTAAAAGGTGTGCATGTGAAGTTTCAGCTCTGTAGCATGTCCAGAACCATGAAAAAAAAAAAGATAATTTTTCAGTAGAACAGGGATGTGGGTCGGGACCCTCCTTTAACTTTAACACCTATATGATCTTTTTTTCTGGTTCTGGACATGCTACAGAGCTGAAACTTCACAGGTACACCTTTTAGACCCCCCCAGACACAAAATCACACAAAAAAAGTTCTTAAAAATTGTCATTTTTGATAAAAAAGCCAATTATTGAAAAATTAAAAAAAAAAAAAAAAGAGATTTTTTGATTTTTACTTTGGATTTAGTATCTGGGGGGTCTAAAAAGTGTACATGTGAAGTTTCAGGTCTGTAGCATGTCCAGAACCAGAAAAAAAAAAGATTGTTTGTATTAGAAAACTTTAAGCACAGGAATATGGCTTCTCTGCTGTAACACCTTGCCGGTTTAATAGCAGGCATTTTTTTGGGTTCTTTGCAGTCAGGAAAAACATCTGAACTTGTGTATAGTGGTACTGTGCACAAGTTCTGATGTTTTGCCTGCCTCCAAAACCCCCCAAAAAATGCCAGCAAAAACACACCTGGGCATTTTTTTTTTGACGCTAGCGTTTTTTTTGGCATTTTTTGGGGTTCTTTTGAGGCAGGCAAAACATCTGAACTTGTGTATAGTGGTACTGTGCACAAGTTCTGATGTTTTGCCTGCCTCCAAAACCCCCCAAAAAATGCCAGCAAAAACACACCTGGGCATTTTTTTTTTTGACGCTAGCGTTTTTTTGGCATTTTTTGGGGTTCTTTTGAGGCAGGCAAAACATCTGAACTTGTGTATAGTGGTACTGTGCACAAGTTCTGATGTTTTGCCTGCCTCCAAAACCCCCCAAAAAATGCCAGCAAAAACACACCTGGGCATCTTTTTTTTTTGACGCTAGCGTTTTTTTGGCATTTTTTGGGGTTCTTTTGAGGCAGGCAAAACATCTGAACATGTGTATAGGGGGTATATATAGGCATATATGTCTGAATATATACCCCTAGACATATATAGGTGTGATAGTAGCAGAAATATATTACTGTAAATGATTTCATTAGCGCAAGCATTTATTTCTGCTACTATCACACCTATATATGTCTAGGGGTACATATTCAGACATATATGTCTATATATTCCCCCTATACACATATTCAGATGTCATGTCTGACATCAAACATGTCCTCAAAAAAGCACTGGCAGTGGCAGCCCCTGCAGCATTAAAAAATGCTTGCTGGTGAGAAGCCACATGCCTGTCCCGAAGCAACACAGAGAAATGATCATTTCTCTATAGCGGTCACCCTGCTATGGAAGAGTTTTGTCACCCTGCCATAGCAGTCACTGTCAGTTAACCCTACACTACACTACGGTCCCCTGACACTTAACACTTTCCCTACAGAAACTAAATTTTTGAAGCTAACTTAAGTGTAAAGGAGCACTCTAACTACACTAGAAATACCTTTCCTCACACTAAAAATAGCTAAATGACACTTTTAAAGTAAAATTAACAGAACTGCTTCCACTCTCTTCCATGTCCAGTATAACAATGCTGGGAATATGGCGGGGGCGATCTTATATACTGGGGGGCGTATTCACTAATGATTGGTCTAGGGACCCCCTAGTCACTCCAATCACATTCCTAGCATTCTCCTGCCCCCTCAATTGGCTTTTGCTAATGGTTCTGGTCCAATCACGGGCTTTTAAAGCCCATTTCCTGAAGCATTGCATTTTGGGCGGTTCTGGTTGCCGAATTCCGAACTTTTTGGGCAAAAAGTTCTAAATTCGGCCGAACCTCGAACACCCAATGTTCGGGCCGAACCGATGGTGGACCCGAACCGTTCGATCATCCCTACTCAAGTTCAGTTAAATTTGATGGTGACCGTTTGTGGACTGCAGTCTTCAAGTCATTCCACATATTTTCAATTGGATTTAAGTCTGGAGTCTGACTAAGCCATGCAAGGACATTCACCCTTTTCTCCTTCAACCACTGTGTGGTTAGTTTTGCTGTGCACTTTGAGTCATTATCATGTTGGAAGGTAAACATTTTTCCCATTGTCAAGTTTCAGGGCAACAGATTTTCCTCAAGAGTTTGATGGTATTTTGCCCCATCTATTTTTCTTCTATTCTGACAAGTGCTCCAGTACCTGCTGCAGAGAAACACCCCCAGAATATTATCACTAGGGATGATCGAACGGTTCGGGTCCACCATCGGTTCGACCCGAACATTGGGTGTTCGAGATTCGGCCGAATTTAGAACTTTTTGCCTAAAAAGTTCGGAATTCGGCAACC
The DNA here is from genome assembly GCF_965119305.1 of Pelophylax lessonae. Classification (NCBI taxonomy): domain Eukaryota; kingdom Metazoa; phylum Chordata; class Amphibia; order Anura; family Ranidae; genus Pelophylax; species Pelophylax lessonae. Next base: position 331,456,255 of record NC_138772.1, read on the forward strand.
AGAACCGCCCAAAATGCAATGCTTCAGGAAATGGGCTTTAAAAGCCCGTGATTGGACCAGAACCATTAGCAAAAGCCAATTGAGGGGGCAGGAGAATGCTAGGAATGTGATTGGAGTGACAAGGGGGTTCCTAGACCAATCATTAGTGAATACGCCCCCCAGTATATAAGATCGCCCCCGCCATATTCCTAGCATTGTTATACTGGACATGGAAGAGAGTGGAAGCAGTTCTGTTAATTTTACTTTAAAAGTGTCATTTAGCTATTTTTAGTGTGAGGAAATGGATATCTAGTGTAGTTAGAGTGCTCCTTTACACTTAAGTTAGCTTCAAAAATTGAGTTTCTGTAGGGAAAGTGTTAAGTGTAAGGGGACCGTAGTGTAGTGTAGGGTTAACTGGCAGTGACTGCTATGGCAGGGTGACAAAACTCTACCATAGCAGGGTGACCGCTATAGAGAAAAGATCATTTTTCTGAATAGCTTCGGCACACCCATATGGCTTCTCACCAGCCAAGCATTTTTTATGCTGCAGGGGCTGCCACTGCCAGTGCTTTTTTGAGGACATGTTTGATGTCAGACATGACATCTGAACATGTGTATAGGGGGTATATATAGACATATATGTCTGAATATATACCCCTAGACATATATAGGTGTGATAGTAGCAGAAATAAATGCTTGCGCTAATGAAATCATTTACAGTAATATATTTCTGCTACTATCACACCTATATATGTCTAGGGGTATATATTCAGACATATATGTGTATATATACCCCCTATACACATGTTCAGATGTTTTGCCTGCCTCAAAAGAACCCAAAAAAATGCCAAAAAAACGCTAGCGTCAAAAAAAAAATGCCCAGGTGTGTTTTTGCTGGCATTTTTTGGGGGGTTTTGGAGGCAGGCAAAACATATGAACATGTGTATAGGAGGTATATATAGACATATATGTCTGAATATATACCCCTAGACATATATAGGTGTGATAGTAGCAGAAATAAATGCTTGCGCTAATGAAATCATTTACAGTAATATAAAAATCAAAAAATCTCTTTTTTTTTCCAATAATTGGCTTTTTTATCAAAAATGACAATTTTTAAGAACTTTTTTTGTGTGATTAATAGTTAATGGGGCATGACCCAGAACCCTAGGCACTTTTTAGGGGCATTTATTGGGTTTTAGGGCTTCAAAATGGTGTTTTTTGATTACCAAAGTTCGGGTCCCATTGATTTCAATGGGGTTCTGAAATCCAAACCGAACTTTTGGAAAATTCGGGTGTTCTGGTCGAACCGAACTTTTCAAAAGTTCGATCATCCTTAATTATCACCTCCATGCTTTACTGTAGGCATGGTGTTATTTGGATGGTGAGATGTTTTGGATTTCCGCCAGATATATAGTTTCATGTGGAGACCAAATAATTCCATTTTAATCTCATCTGACCCTAACACCTTTTTCATAAGGCCTCAGAATCTTCAAGGTGCATTTTGGCATAGCTCAATTGTGACTGGACGTGGTATTTCTTGAGGAGTGGCTTTTTTCTTGCAACCCTCTCATACTAGCCACATTTGTGGAGAATTTGTGATATTGTTGTCACATACACACAATGACCACTCTTTGTCATAAATTCCTAAAACTGCTTCAGAGTTGCTGTAGGCCTCTTGGTAGCCTCTCTAACTAGTTTTCTCCTGGTTATTTCATCCAGTTTGGAGCAAAGTGGGAAGGGTCTGTGTTGTACCAAATACCTTCCACTTCGTAATATTAGAATTTACTGTGGTGCTAGGCAGTTTTATCCCGGAGATCTTTTTGACAGTGCCTTGCCACTCATAGTTGGTTGTGTGCTTCAGCTGCACTTCCGGGGACTGAAATGCTCCAGGACAGCTATTTTCCTGCTGAGCTAATCAAAATGACCACAGCTAATTACAGTTGAAAGTCAAATGGCTTTGTGTGCTATTGAGAAGGTGATTCGCTACACCTGATTGAGTCATTTTTAGGAGGGGAGTGATACTTTTCCCAGTGATTCTGTTTTTAATTTTTTTCTTTTTACATGTTGGTGTTATATCTTTTAATTGGATGTTCTAAGTTGCACTGAGTAAATACTGGATAAAACAAAAAAATGTGTCTGTCTTAGTTTCAGGCTGCAAAGCAACAAAATGTGATTATTTTAAAGGGGGTGATTATTTTCTATACCCACTGTACCTATGTAGATGTGAGCTCAGTCAGACACCCCCACCATAAATGATCAAATGTGGATGTTTGGTACTTTCTCCAAACATCATAAGAATTGTCCTCTCAACTGACCAAAAATAGCCATATTTCAAAGACTACCCTCACAAATGCCAGCCTTTTTGGCAAATGATGTCAAATTGCTAGCCATGACTTACCGAACCTAAAGGCATCACATGAACCAATAGGACATGTACTACTGTCTTTCACATTCAAAATTCCCACAAAAACTGTCTTGCTTACATTATATGGGGGCTCATCTTTATATCTATACAGAACTCCAACTTTACCTCGTAGTAAATTGATCAGAAGGAAAAAAGGTACCCAAGCACCAAGAATGTGCCCCAAAACTCTTAACTTTATCCTTCCTCAAGTCTACCAAAAAATGTACAACATCATTTATATCCACCTAACTGCACCTAATATTTTACAGCTGTGCAACAAAACTTTGCAAACTTTGCAACATTAAAAGAAAAAAGATTTTTACTGCTGTGAGTGACAATACTAATCAGTGTGATATAAGGAAAAGAAATCAGGAATAATTAGGCATTTTCCATTTCAGCTTTCCCAACTGCAAAATCCTATTAAATCATTATGCAAAAAGTAAAAGGAAATTGTTTGTTGCACATGGGGATGGATTTATATAGGATTCACATAGCTTTTTGCCCAGTGAAAGTACATGTACATTCATTATGTGCAGATAGTACAAAAAAACAAATGTTATTAGGCTCTATCTTGTGCTTTTCAACTGTAAATAATGATTTTACTAGATAAAGGTAAGTATCACTGACATTTCCTATAATGCTTAGCTCCACCTATCAGACCAATGTGGTGTAATCCTTTAAAAAACAGTTATTTATAATAATAAAGCACTGGATATTGTCCAAAATTATTTGTTGTGCCTCTTTTACACAGAAAAATGTACATGCACTTGCTATGTTATTATGAGTTTTATTTTTCATAACTAAACCTCATAATGTATATTGTTGGTCGACTTAAATAAATAGAACTGTGAGACCAAGGTGAAAATCTTTAGTATAGTTCACATTGTGTAGGTTGCTTAGCAGCAATTTATAAAGCTAAATATTTATGAAAGACTGGTGATTTTATCTAAGGAATTTTACGTCACCTATCAAACCACATACTCTTTGCACATTTCATCAAAATGACTCAGTGTGTTCTTTTGTTAACATAGATGAGCCAATACACATAGATAAGTCCATTTAGGCTTTAGATCACAGTAATCTTTTAAATGAAGGGATTATATTTAGAAGAATATCATTTAATTACCAAGCAATGGCAAGCAAGTATTATTACAGGAATACATGTCTTTAATACAGTAAATAATATAAAAAAAAAAACAGCTATTAACCACTTGCGTACTGCCGCAAGTACATATACTGCGGCGGTCAGCCCCTCACAGGCAAAGTGACGTATGGGTACGTCAGTAGCCTGTGAGGCTCTGGGGAGCGAGCACGCCCTGCCGGAGACGCGCTCCCGCTCTGTCACGGACCCCCCCGCGCGTGTGACCAGCGGACCCGATGTCCGCCGGGCACTCGCGATCGTCCGTGACAGCGGGAGAAAGGCAGGTGGCTGATGTAAACAAGCCACCTGTCATTCTCCCCTGTGTAGGAATAGTGATCATACGGTTCTACTATGTAGGACTGTTGATCACTGTTCCTACAGCTCAAGCCACGGCCAATCACAGTTAGAATCACGCCCCTAGGGACACACACCACCCCTCCCTCTCAAAAAAAGTTAACCCCTTCACTACCAGTGTCATTTTACAGTAACAGTGCATATGTATAGCACTGATTACTGTAGAAATGTCACTGGTAACCCCAAAAGTGTCAAAAATCTCAGTCAAGGGTCCGATCTGTCCGCCCCAATGTCGCAGTCCCGCAAAAAAAATCGCAGATCGCCGCCATTACGCGTTAAAAAAAAAAAACAACAAAAATGACAAAAATCTTTCCCTTTGTTAGTAAACGCAATAACTTTTGCCCAAACCAATCAAAATACGCTTTTTGCGATTTTTTTTTACCAAACATGTAGCATAAAACAAATTGGCCGAAAATGTTAAAACATTTTGATTTTTACATTTTTTTGGGGGGAATTTCATATAAAAAAATGTGAAAAATATTGTTATTTTTGCAAAATTTATGCTTTTTTTCGTTTATAGCGCATGATCAAAAAATCGCACAGGTGATCAAATACCACCAAAAGAAATCTCTGTTTGTGGGAAAAAAAGGACGTCAAATTCATTTAGGTACAGCGTCGCACGACCGTGCAATTGTCCGTTAAAGTCACCCAGTGCCGATTCGCAAAATACCCCCTTGTCAGGAAGGGGGTAAAATCTTCCGGGGCTTAAGTGGTTAACAAATTCATCTTACTAGTTTAGTGTGTGAGTGTGTGTGTGTTGGTGTGTATGTGTATACACATTTTTATTTATCCAGATAAGGGGAAATGAGAGAAAGTTTAGGACAGGGGTATGTAAACAGTAGGCACAAAGTCCTCCATCCAGGAGGCACCTAGATTATATCTCCAGCAAATTAGGGTAAACAGAAGAAAAAACAATATGGTTCTCTGAAGAGTAAGTAGGATAGTAGGGAGCAAAAAAATCTGAATTTTGGTGATTCAAGGAAAAAGGTCGTGTAGCTGTAGGAATTTATAAAAACTAGACAAAAACACATTATCAGTGCTGTCAATGCACAGAAAGAGGGGGACAAGGCTAAACCTATTAAAAAAGGAGACAAACTTTTTTTGTAGGTACATCAGTGATAAAAGGAAAAAATACAATTGGATCATTAAAATTAAAGCAGGATACAATCCTTATGTTGAAGGAGACCCGGATGTAGTAAACTATTCAAACAGTTGTTTCTCTGAAATAAATTCTAATAACAATAACAAGTTGGGGGATCATATTGGTTCTAGTATTGATGATTCATTTTCAGGAGTTCTAGAGACAGAAGTAGCAGAGGAACTGGCTCAAGTAAAGTTTCATAAAGCAATGGGCTCTGATGGTATTCAAAGGGATAAATAGCTTGTATCACAGTATCATCCATTTGCCAAAGTATTTGTTGGTTGTAGGGTAAATACAACATGAATACACTTATGCATTTTGGCTGTGAGACCTTAGACATGGCATTTTTACTCTGAACAAACATTAACATTTTGGGGTTTTCTGGATTATTTGGGTTTCCTTTCACTCTTCCATGTTAAACTTTTCTTTCCCTCAATTTGGGTTAATTGATTTTAAATATGCTCACCTGAATCTTACTTCCTATGGTAGGAGGGATGTATAAATTACCATATTTGTCCAAAGAAAAAATGCTATGACTAAGGCCTCAAAGCCGAAACGCATAAGAGTATTCATTTTGTATTTGCCCTGTACACAATAAATACTTCTGCAATTGGATGATACCAAGTTGCCAGCTGTTTATGCCTTTGAATTTTTATATTGAGTGCTAGCGGAGGCACCAGTAGCCTTAGACCCAGTTCCTCAGCTGCCTCTTTTTTTATATATGCTCTGATGGTATCTTCAGAGAGTTTAAGAGGACTTCAAGGTATAGGGAAACATAATTCCTTTACAGAGTACAATATTAAGAGTACAGTGTTGGCCAGTGCTTCAGAGGAAAAAGATTTGGAAGTACTTTTTTCAGTTGACTGCAAACAAGTAGTGTGAAAAAATAATATAATTTTAGGATGTTTCACTCGAGGGATAACCAGCAGGGGAAAGATGGTCTTGATTTCCCCAATATAGATCTTTAGTTAGATCTTTATAACACTGCGCCCAGTTCTGGAGACCTCGCTTACAAAAAGGTAAGGCAGAATGGGACCAGAGAAGGGCAACAAAAGTGGTGAAATGTTTGAGGGATAAAACATATCAGGAGAGACTTCATAAGTGTAATATGTATAGTCTTGAGGAAAGAAGAGACAGGGGGGACATGAATTAACCCTTTAACCTTCCTAGCGGTATTCCCGAGTGTGACTCGGGGTAAGATTTTAGTGCCAAAAGCGGTAACCCCGAGTCACACTCGGGGTAGCGCTAAGAAGATCGCTGGATGCTGGAGGAGGTTTTACTTACCTTTTCTCCGGGATCCAGCGAAGACTGCGAGCGGTGTGCGGCGGCGGAGCTCTCTCCCGATCGTCTGCGAGCCCCGGCTTCCGTCTCCGGCGACGTGACGTCCGCCGGGGGGTGGAACCGGCGGCAAATTCGAATGTAAAATGCACCAAACACACTGATACCATTCAAAATAAAATAAAATCACATTACATTGCCCCCCAGTGCCCTTTCCTGCAGTTTTACTGTACTTTTTATGTAAATATATGTATATATATATATATATATATATATATATACATATATATACAGTATATATATATATATATATACGTATATATATACACATATACATATATATATATATATATATATATACACACACACACACATATTATATATATATATATATACACGTAATTCTTGTGAATGAGCAGCCCAAACCAACTGTATACATTATATATATATATATATATATATATATATATATATATACGTATATATATATATATATATATATATATATATATATATATATATATATATAATATATATAATATATGTATACATAATATATGTATACATACATATATATATATATATATAATATGTATAATAAATGTATACAGTTGGTTTGGGCTGCTCATTCACAAGAATTACATGCTTTCAGCACCTAAAATAATGGTACCGCTTTCAGCACCTAAAATCCAAAAGAATCATACCGCCAGGGAGGTTAAATACATCAAGGGGGTGAAGATGGTTCAAGAGAACAGTATTTTAAATATGATGCCAAGATCAAGAACATGGGGACATGACCTCAAACTAGCAGGAGGAAAGTTCAAAACAAATCATATAAAGTAATTTTTAACTGAAATAGAAGTTGATGCATGCAATAGACTCCCAGCAGAAGAATAGAGCCAGTCAACAGTAGGTAGATTCAAAGATGCTTGGGACAAACATAGATCTATGCTCAAAAACAAAAACATGTATACATTAAAAAAAATAATAAAATGGAGCGTACTTGATGGACCACTATTTCTTTTTTCTGCACTCACTCTTCTATGTTTGTATGTACAAAAAGTAGTAGTCACATTCAATTGGTCTTGTTTAGTGATGCTGAAGAATGTGTGGATGACTTCCTAAGTGAAAATGAGTGATATTAGAGAGATATGTCAGAGAAAGTTCAAGGCTGAGGAATGATTTTATGCCTATTGGTTAGTAGATGTGGGTTTTGTAGAAATTAAACCAGTGATTCCCACCACTGTAATTTAGGCAATAAGAAGTACTAAATATGTAGGTAACACATATTTACTGTATTTTATTAATTACTATACAGTACATCAATCATTTAAATAACAAAACAATGCTTAGGTCAATGGAAAACTGTTTAGCTTTTTCCCATTTTTAAAGCCCTTTAACAGAGTTTTGTGACTTACCCCTAAAAATGCATCAACTATAAATACAGCTAAAGGATCTAGTACAGTCCAGAGACCCAAAGCAATGATAAACTTTGACAAGATAGTGGGGAATGAGCGAAACAATACTTGACAGCTCCATCTTAGTAGAATCATTACAAGCATTGATATATTTAAGGACATTGGTCCCACCACAACCATAAACACTTCTTCCCAAGTATGCATTAAAAAATGTTGATAGGTTAGCTCAACGGTGTGCGGATAAAATGCAAACCTGTAAAAAAAAAAAAAAAAAAAAAAATGTGTTTAGGGTGCTAGTCTATAGAAATGGATTGCAAAAAGACTGAACTAACATACATTACTCAATAAGTATTCAGTTATTATATAATGCTTTCAACAAGGTTCTAATGTAATGCATTTATTTGTGTTTTAATAAATAATGCTATTTACTTTGAAATAATTCCATTCAATAAAAAAAAAAAATCAGTGGACAAATCCTAATATATTTGTATAGTCAAAACAATAATAATAGGTTTTCCAAGTTCACAAATTAGACATTTAATACAATATTTGCTTTTTGTGGAGCAGAAAATATTTCTGTAAATACAAAAATTAAGTATTTTCTGCTAAATGAAAGAGTGATCTGTTAAGCCATTTTATCATATTAGGTCATGTAGACTAACATATATCTACCAATATTCATTACGGTAAACAGTTCTGCTTTAACCACAAAGTTTGCTTACTTTAGGACAGGGACGGAAATAGCCTGAAGAAAAAGCCACTGACTGCAGTAATGTAGATAAAGCCTTATAAACCACATCAAGGCCATCATGAGCATAATTAACCAGAAGTCATGTGATTTCCACTGCCCCATGTCCAGTTCTGAAAATACTGCCCATATTACAAATGTGGTGTGCTTTGCAATTCTTTGATATACATGCATTTCCTTTGTTGGTTTGGTGCTGAAAGGGAAAAGACACAAAATGTTGGAGAAGTGTGGGGGTAAGATGGACAATTCAAAATATAAATGAACACAAAATAGTTTTTTTTTTAACCTAGTTTCCATTTTTTGCAGGACAAAACATATTCATTATAATACCGTCCCACTCATATTTATCTTCTTTTTTTTCTCCGCTGCTGCATTATTTAGCCAACAGGACAAAGAGAGGATGTATGTGACATGTAGCTTGGGACTCCCTCCCTGCCACATATGACAGCGTTGGGTGCATGTGCAGTCATTTTGTTAACAACCATATTGTCACATGGCAGGAAAAGGAATTATATATAGTATTTGCTGTTCCATAACCCGATAGTATTGAGTAAAAAAGTGATGGGGTAGTAAAGGGTAGATGAGTATGTGCTGTTAGTGATATGGCATTAAAAATATACATATATTGCTTTGGCCTATTCAGGAAAAGTACAGGTGGGATTTAAGATTGCTTAGAAACCAGTAGCAGATAAAAATGAGCTTATTTATCTGCACATGATTGCATAATTGAAGTGAATATTAACACAAGTTATTGTGTAAACATTAAACAACAGCATACACTCTATGCTTAAAGTAAAATTAAAGTCCCTTTTTTTATACTTACCTATCTGTTCCTACCATTATACTTACCTGCTCTATGCCATGGTTTTGAACAGAGCAGCCCAGATCCCCTTTACTCGGGTCCCTCGCCAACACTCCTTGCCCCTCCCTCCGCAGCTTGGTATGGGGGCACGAGAGCCGAGTCGCTGCTCTGTCTGTCCATTCAGATACGGAACTGTGGCTCAGCCCTGCCACCTCTCTCTCCTCATTGGCTCACTGACTTTGATTGACAGCCAATGGCTCCCACTGCTTTCTCAGCCTATGAGGAGGGAGAGCCCTGGACAGACTCTAGTATCACACTCAACATCACTGTATCGAGATAAGGTTCAGGTAAGTATTAGGGGAGCTAAGGGGGGCTGTTGCACATGGAAGGTTTTTTATCCTAATGCATAAAATGCATTAAGATAAAAAAAAATTCTGCCTTTAGAACCACTTTAAAGTGTACACCTTCCCAGCTTCATGAAAACAAAATATAAATGTGTGTGATTATGTGTCACACTCAACAATTCACTACAAGAAAAAAAAAAAACACAAGAAAAAAAAAACAATTATGAGCAGTTACATTTATTATCCTTCTACAATTAATAAAGATTTGAGAATGTTTACAATATTATGTGAGCATTCTTAACTTATTTAGTAAATCCACCTAATTCTATAACAGTGCTAAAAATTGTATATAATATTTTGTTTTCTTGTGGAAGTAAAATAAACCAACAGATACTAAAATTAGGATATCCCAGGCTGCCCAGAGCACAAAGTAGAAAGAGCACATGACAGGGTGGACTGGAAGGCAAGACAAGGGGTAAGAATGAGTGGGGAATGGTTAAAGGATATGACATAGGGAGCAGGGAGGAGGTGGTTATATCTTAGGGAGACCTTGAGGAGGAACAGACAGTGAGGTGAGCACTATCGACGCAATTGTAGTAGGTAAGTATGTTACCTGTTTTTTTCCACAGGCTCTCCAGGTGAACTCCATCTTTTTTTTTTTTTTTTTTTTATCAGCAGGTTTTTATAATGAGTGTATCCCTCCTGCAGCAGATTAGATATCAGGCAGCTTCCCAGGTGGAGGAATGGATGCAGCAACTTTTTGATTTTTTGAGATACAGGCCACATCAGACAAGGAGGAGGCCACCATGCCGACTCAGCCTTTTTGATCCCCCACAACAGCAGAGGTGTAGGAACCCTTCAACAGAGAATGATTTGGCCAGATCGTTTTCAACGCACTGTGCCAACATTAAGGAAGTCAGAGCTTTACATAGCTGAGGAGGCAGCATGGCTGCAGGAAGCTCAGAGATTGTGGAACCACATGCAAATCCAACTAGGCTTACAGGAGAGGAAGAGGATGGACCCAGGGACTCAGATCTTTTGAGTCAGCCAAGGCAGGAAGCTCATTAAGGGCTACAGTGTCTGCTATCCAAGCGGAGCACAGGCTGGATCTGTGTAAGGTGAAGAGAGTGGGAAAAGCCCAGAGTTGCTGAGAGAGAAAAAAGACATTGTTAACCCCTGCGCATGTAAGAGAAACAGGAAGATTGGAGATTGTTGAAGTTTCTATGGCTTACTTAGGGCAGAGCAGTGCTGGGAATCTTTGCAGAAACTTGGGCAGAGAGCATAATAGGCTGCAGGCTGGTGGTCTACATGGTATCCAAGGTATTGAGGATAGTGTGGCTGCCCTATCTTTTGCTTCCTTTGCTGACAACAGATCAAAGTCCCTGAGCAAGATGGCAGTCTGATGGTTAGGACATTGTATTGTCAGCCCCTCCATGGCTTGACACCTCCAGCCCAACAAGTTAAGCACCTTCCAGTTCCTTTGTAGGTGGCATTCATCAGGGGGCATCCAGGGAAGCTTTGCAATCTGGAACATCAGTGGAGTCTGGAACAGTGGAGACACACCGGCCGCCTGTGATGTGCTTTCAGATGAGCCTCAAACTTTTTTACCCCTTGTGTTATAGAGTGGAGTTCTTCCTGGGCTTGGTATCAGTTAGCAGGGGGTGGGATCCAGGAAGCAAGTTCATTTACCTATTTTGGATGAATTAGGGAGGACTTTCATAAGGCAAGAGTTCCATTAGTTATTGCTGATACTGGGGCAATTTTAGCCACCTTGTGGGCATTTTTTAACAGATTTGAGCAAAGTTTTCATTGGGGTGGTGTAGATCCAGAAGCAGTGTGAGTTGCTTCAGCAGTGCAGGGTCCTGTTTTGAATACCCTATGCAGACAAGAATCTATAGCTACTGATATGGCACCACCTGGGTCTACATCAACCAAAAGGGATGTGACAGTACACTACTGCTAGCAACACAGGTACTGTAGCAATGCAAGCCAGTAATGATTCCCCAGCAGTCCCCACCACTGCACACAGAAATGATAAGGGTGAGGTTAAAGAAGGTAAGCCAGTGCCAATATCAGATGCCCTAAAGACTAGCACATGTGAAGAAAAAGCTTAGGGGTAAAGTTAGAGAGTATTTAAATATGTTTACCCTTTTGCCACTGGAATGCTTTTCAACTGAAAAATGGGAAAAGGGTAAGCAACATAGGAACGAGGAGGCTGGAGACAGACGTAGATATCATCTAATCCCTTGCCTGGTATATAATTGGTGTCAGGCTTTTGCAATCCTGTGGAGCTTTAATGGTCAGAAATTGCCAGAGCGATACTTGAGCCTGTGTTGCTTTTTAGACACAATACTTCAGGCATTTCGGACAGGGGGGGCGGGGGGGGGGGGTAATGCCTGGATACGCTATGATTAACAGTTTCATTAGTGGATATCTGTATTCCTAGGTAGGAATCCTAAAAGCATTGCACTATGGATGGGATTAATGGCAGCTCCAAAAACTACAGCCGGAGTAGCCGTTGGTGGTTTAATAGCTTCAGTGGCTTTTTCCCAGTTATTTTAGTCAAGGGCCAACAGTCCATGGAATGAACTGTCAACCTTGCACAAAAAAAGGTTTGCTGGCTCTTCAATGAGGGAGCTAGAAAGTTGGGGGCAGCTGCTGTTTCAGACATCAATGTTGTGCATGTGGGGGAAACAATAACCCAATTTTTGTTGTTTTAGATGCACATAGGCTGCTAGTGGACATGGTAGTTGTAATGCAATTAAAAAATGGGAGGACACCAGTGAGTGTCACCACAATGCTACCCTGGTTAAATGAGTATCACAATAGGGTAACAGTTGGCCTACTTTATTATGTTTTTTCTGATAGATTTCATATCCCAGTGCAGTCAGTGGGTAGGGGGTTATGACTGTACTAATTTTCGGTCAGCGTTTGAACACCCTGATGTTTGAACACCCTGATGTTGGCATGGGCCAAGGGACTCTGATAGCAAAGGTGGACATTGAGTTGGTTTTTTACCTTTTATGGGTACATCTTGACAGCTTGCACTTCCTAGGATGCATGTTTGAAGGAGCCTGTTATGTGGAGCGGTATTTAACCATGGGTTGTGCCATTTCTGTGCCTAATTTTAGGCATTTAGTACCTTTCCGGAGTGAGTGGTAAGAGTCTAGTTTGTGAGGGCACTATCTGGATAATTTCATGTGCATTGGCCTCAAAGCATCAGAATTTTGCAGCCACCTCCTACAAATGTGTCCTTTTTTTGAGTGGTTTGCTGCCCCCCTTGCCATTGAAAAAATGGAGAGTCTGGAAGAGATAATCAAATTTATTGGCATTGAGGTTGACTTTCTTGAAAATTATTATAGACTGCCAGCTGAAACACTTACATGCTTGCCTAAAAAATTGGCAATAGTATTGCAAGCAAAAAAGGTGACTTTAAGATCGTTTCAGTCATTGCTAGAAAAATGTAATATTGGTTTCAGAATTATGCCTATGTGCAAATAATCCTGTTTGACACTGGGGGTTAACAGGCCTCACCCTTTAATACGTATCACTTGGGAAGACCTGCAAAACCTCAAAGTTTAGTAATGATTCCTTGCTATGTACAATTATAATTCCATGTGACAGTCTTAAGCCCAATCAAACTCTGATCTGTAACTTTTCACAGATGCATCTGAGGGTGTGGGTTTCAAGGCATATTTTCCAGGAAAGTAGTACCAAAGTCAATGGTTGGTGAAGTGGGCAGAAAGGGGACTTTCCAAGATTTTGGCATTTCTGTAATTATTTCCTCTAGTGATAGCTGTTGTAGTCTGGAGTCCCCTGTTGGCAAACAAATGCATGGCTTCTGACAAAATGGCTGTTGTTTCAGAAGTGAAAAGGCATATGGTTCACTCTCCCCTTAGTGAATTTAATTTTTTATTTGTGTTACATTGTTTGCAAAAAACATTCTATTTAGGGCTGTGCATGTGCCTGAAGTTGAAAATGGAATTGCTGCTGCTCTGTCTCAGTCCTAGATGGATCATTTTCAAGAGATGGTGACAGAGGAAGAGTTGATAACACTTTCAGTTCCAGAGTATCAATAGAGGATTGCTTCAGACAATTGGGTGAATAACTCTGTGGCCATCATGACCTGGGACTCATAAAACACAATATAGAAGAGATAATGAGAGTTTGATGTGGAAACTCAGGACATCTCCTCCAATATGGTAAAATTGATTATATGTTCTGGTTTTCGGTGGAATTGTGTAATTCTGGGGTTTCAACGTTAGTGGTGGATACACAATTCCACCGAATTCCACCGAAATTGGCTGCAATTTCTTCCTGTTCAAATTGTGAGGTTGGTCTGATATTACTAAACAATTCCTCATGTGGCAAGTGACTAAAAGATTTATGAGGGGAAAGTGCTCCGTGAAAGGATGGAGGTTTTTTTGTGAATTGCATGCTCTGTGTTTTAACAACTATGAGAGAAGTCCTTTCAATTGGCATTTGCCCTTTTTTGGAGCTGTAAGAATTAGTAAATTGGCAAGTCCTCAGAAAGTCATGATGGGTGGCTTATTGCTTGATAATGTCATGCCCATAGATGGAATATTGCACCTGACTATTTTTCATTCTAAAACTGATCAGTGTGGAAGAGGTTTTTGCATACAGTTGCAAGAGCTTCTTTGGAGCGTATTGCGTCCCGCGATTTTGTTTGCGCGATGTTGCCGCGATTCGGCGGGCGTAAATCGCGGCAACATCGCTCGGCGTTTGGGGGGCTATTGCAAATCAACGGGCAACGCTAGGCGTCCCGCGATTTGCAATAAATCTCCGAATCGCGGGCGGAACCGCGGCGGTTCTGCCCGCGATTATAAGCTGACATGTGAATGCAGCCTAAAGGGTGCAATCAAGGATCTGGCCCTAATGATTGTATTAGATCTCATTTATGTTTTGAATAATTGTTGCCTAAATTATGTTATTGTTATTATCTTTTTGTTATTTAATAAAAGCTGTGGCCATAATACTCCACCAGAAATAATTTGTGTAGCATTATTTATGATATTTAATGTGTTTTTTTTTTTATGTCCAGTATCACTCGGCACTCTTAGCTTAACCGGGTCATGTCAGATCTTTGGTATAGTGCAATTTTATTAACCCAGTCATATACAGTGCCTTGCGAAAGTATTCGGCCCCCTTGAACTTTGCGACCTTTTACCACATTTCAGGCTTCAAACATAAAAATATAAAACTGTAATTTTTTGTGAAGCATCAACAACAAGTGGGACACAATCATGAAGTGGAACGAAATTTATTGGATATTTCAAACTTTGTTAACAAATAAAAAACTGAAAAATTGGGCGTGCAAAATTATTCAGCCCCCTTAAGTTAATACTTTGTAGCGCCACCTTTTGCTGCGATTACAGCTGTAAGTCGCTTGGGTTATGTCTCTATCAGTTTTGCACATCGAAAGACTGAAATTTTTGCCCATTCCTCCTTGCAAAACAACTCGAGCTCAGTGAGGTTGGATGGAGAGCGTTTGTGAACAGCAGTTTTCAGTTCTTTCCACAGCTTCTCGATTGGATTCAGGTCTGGACTTTGACTTAGCCATTCTAACACCTGGATATGTTTATCTGTGAACCATTTCATTGTAGATTTTGCTTTATGTTTTGGATCATTGTCTTGTTGGAAGACAAATCTCCGTCCCAGTCTCAGGTCTTTTGCAGACTCCATCAGGTTTTCTTCCAGAATGGTCCTGTATTTGGCTCCATCCATCTTCCCATCAATTTTAACCATCTTCCCTGTCCCTGATGAAGAAAAGCAGGCCCAAACCATGATGCTGCCACCACCATGTTTGACAGTGGGGATGGTGTGTTCAGGGTGATGAGCTGTGTTGCTTTTACGCCAAACATAACGTTTTGCATTGTTGCCAAAAAGTTCGATTTTGGTTTCATCTGACCAGAGCACCTTCTTCCACATGTTTGGTGTGTCTCCCAGGTGGCTTGTGGCAAACTTTAAAAAACACTTTTTATGGATATCTTTAAGAAATGTCTGAACCTGCGATCTGTGCCTGTATCACATAGTCCCCTCCCACCACACACGCCAGTAAGCACCAGGCATATATTTAACCCATTGATCACCAATAAAGTTAACCCCTTCCCTGCCAGTGTCATTATTACAGTAGCAGTGCATATTTATAGCACTGATTACTGTAGTAATGTCACTGGTACCCCCAAAAGTGTCAAAAATGTCAGTTAGGGGTCTGATCTGTCCGCCGCAATGTCGCAGTCCCGCAAAAAAAATTGCAGATCGCCGCCATTACTAGTTAAAAAAAACAATAAAAATGATTACATTTCCCGTAGTTAGTAGCTTCAATAACTTTTGCGCAAACCAATCAAAATACGCTTTTTGCGATTTTTTTAACCAAGCATATGTAACAGAAAACAAATTGGCCTAAAATGTTAAAAAATTTTGTTTTTTAAATTTTTTGGGGGAATTTCATATAAAAAATGTGAAAAATATTGTTATTTTTCAAAATTGTCGCTCTTTTTTTGTTTATAGCGCAAAAAGTAAAAATTGCACAGGTGATCAACTACCACCAAAAGAAAGCTCTATTTGTGGGGAAAAAAAGGACATAAATTTAATTTGGGTACAGTGTCGCACGACCGCGCAATTGTCTGTTAAAATAACACAGTGCCGAATCCCAAAATATTGCCTGGTCAGGAATGGGGTAAAATCTTCCGGTCTTAAAGCGGTTAAGCTAAATACATTTTGGCCTAAATATATGACAAAAATTTAATATATTGGATATTTTTTAACTGTCAAAGTAGAAAAATATTGTTATTTTTTCAAAATTGTCGCTCTTTTTGTATTAATATCGCAAAAAATGAAAAACGCATTGGTGACCAAAGGTGATCAAATGCTACCAAAAGAAAGCTCTGTTTGTGGGAAAAAAAGGACATAAATTTTGTTTGGGTACGGCGTGGCATGACAGCGCAATTGTCAGTTAAAGTCGCACAGTGCCAAGTTGCAAAAAGTGGCCTGGACGTAAAGCAGGAAAATCCTCCGGTCCTAAAGTTGCTAAATAATCATAATAAATAACCCATTTTGCAAAGTTCAAAGGTACACTACATTTAATTTTATGAATGCTGAGTGTTATTTTTATCTCCCTGAATCTTTCATCTTTTCTGTTTCTGTCAGTCACTGTGTTAGTGCTGCCAAATGCCAACCTAGTTCTTTAATACACTGCGCACTTAAAATTAAGAAAGAAACTGTACTTAAATGTAATTGCACTGCAGGCAATTAAGCTTCTAAAATGTCAGATATTATAAAAGCACAGAAGTGTACTTGTTATAAAATTTAAAGAGACAAAAAGGCAGCAATATGTCTTGTTGCCTCTATTCTACTAAATATGAATTTAAAACACAAGGCTACATAATTCTTGACATTATAAGGGCAGCATAAATCACGTATATAAAGCAATTCTCATAATCATTCTTTGTAAGAAAGTTCATGCATTACATATTATTTGCAAAAACTTCTGTAGACCCCAATTCCGAAGACCCTCACAATTTGCAGAGGGTCATAATTGTTCATTCATCTCATTTTTCAAATGTTGATTTAAATACTGTGTCTTTTAAAATGTATGTAATCCCAAATAAAAGACCAAAGTTTTCCTAAGCACAGGGTACAATCAACAAATGTTATAATTTTACTTTTAGAAAATATTGTTTTCACCTTTTTTTTAACCTTTGTTGCATCTCAGTACTGCAGATCTATTGCAGCCTCTTTGCAGACACTTCCTGTTTCCACACCTGCACTCAAGTGATAGCAGTATGGCATTTCTCAGGGAGGATTTTCTACTGGTAACAGCAGTTATGGCCTTGACTATGCCTATGATTATGCCCGTGGAAGGAGCACTTAACTACCTGCCTACTGGGCACTTTTACCCCCTTCCTGCCCAGGGCAATTTTCAGCTTTCAGTGCTGTCACACTTTGAATGACAACTGCGCGGTCATGCTACACTATACCCATATGAATATTTTATCTTTTTTTTTTTTTTAAAACAAATAGAGCTTTCTTTTAGTGATATTTAACCACTTCAATACAGGGCACTTTCACCCCCTTCCTGCCCATGCCAATTTTCAGCTTTTAGCGCTGTTGCAATTTAAATGATAATTGCGCGTTCATGCAATGCTGTACCTAAACCAAATTTATGTCATTTTTTTCACACAAATAGAGCTTTCTTTTGGTGGTATTTGATCACCGCAAGGTTTTTTTTTTTTTTTGCTAAACAAATAAAAAAAGACGGAAAAGTTTGAAAAAAAAAAGGTTTTTGGTTTATGTTATAAAATTTTGTAAATAAATATGTTTTTTCCTGCACTGATGAACAATAATGAGGCCGCACTGACAGGCACTGATGGGGTGGCACTGATGATGGGGCACTAATATGCAGCTCTGATGGGCACTGATATGCAGCACTGATGTGCACTAATATGTGGCCCTGATAGGTAGCACGGATATGCAGCACTGGTGGGCACTAATATGTGGCACTGATGGGCACTTATAGGCATCACTGATGGGCACTGATGGGCACTGATAGGCAGCACGTTTTGGCACTGATAGGCAGCACTGAGGGGCACTGATAGGCGGCAATGATGGGCATAGGTGGGCAGCACTGAGAGATGGCAACAATGGGCACTGGTGGGCAGCACTGATGAGGAGGGAACTGGAAGGCTCCCTGAGCACTGATTGGCATCCTTGGTGGCAATGGGTGGACATCCCTGGTGGCCATGAGTGGGCAATCCCTGGTGGCTCTAGTGGCATTCCCCACTGTTAATCAATGCTCTCATTACCAGCACAGACCCCCCCCTGTCAGGAGAGCTGCTGATCGGCTCCCCGAGCCTGTCAGGGGCAAGCTGAGGAAAGCTGATCAACGGCACTTCCATTTACTATTTGACCAGCTGTGATTGGACACATCTGGTCACATGGTAAAGAGCCTATGTCATAGGCTCCTTACTGGGAGTTGACAGTTAAAAAATATCCAATATATTAAATTTTTGTCATATATTTAGGCCAGAATGTATTTAGCTACATGTCTTAGACAAAAAAAATCTCAATGAGCGTATTTTTAACCACTTTAAGACCGGAAGATTTTACCCCATTCCTGACCAGGCCATATTTTGCGATTCGGCACTGCGTTATTTTAACGGACAATTGCGCAGTCGTGCGACGCTGCACCGAAATTAAATTTATGTCCTTTCTTTCCCCCACAAATAGAGCTTTCTTTTAGTGGTATTTGATCACCTGTGCGATTTAAAATTTTTGAAAAAAAGAGTGACAATTTTGAAAAAAAACAAACAATATTTTTCACATTCCGATATATAACATTCCCCCCCAAAAATTTAAAAATCATAATTTTTTAACATTTTAGGCCAATTTGTTTTCTGCTACATATTTTTGGTAAAAAAAAATCACAATTAGCGCATTTTGATTGGTTTGCGCAAAATTTAATGCGCTTACTACGCGTTTACTATTGCCTTTAACTACGGGAAAGATTTGTCATTTTTATTGTTTCTTTTTTTTTACTAGTAATGGCAGTGATTTTTTGCGGGACTGCAACATTTCGGCGGACAGATCAGACCCTAACTGACATTTGTGACACTTTTGGGGGGACCAGTGACATTACTACAGTAATCTGTGCTATAAATATGCACTGTTACTGTAATAATGACACTGGGAGGGAAGGGGTTAACACTGTTTGTGATCAATGGGGTTAAATGTGTGCCTCATGCTTACTGACATGTGTAGGGGGAGGGGGTTGCGTGAAACAGACACAGATCGCAGGTTCAGCTATGCTGAATCCTGTGATCTGTCCCTGCCTGTCACAGAGGAGATCCGCCTGCTTAGTTTACACAAGCATGCGGATTTCCTGATTCTTTCCCCGACGATTGGGGAAGAGAGGCTGTGATCACCGCCTGTCCTCCCTTGGGCCGACTCCCGCTGTGTCTAAACACAGTGGGAGCGAGCCTCTGACGGCGTGCGTGCGCTGCCGAGGGAGGGAGGAATCTAGTGACGTAGGTCTACATCGCCAGACCCAGGGCTGCCACCTTGCTGCAGTAGCAGCAACGTGAGCAGTGGTAAAGTGGTTAATTAAAAAAGTTACACATTCTTAAACCAATATTTCAGATTTCAATATTTATCTAAAATCTATTTAAAAAAAATAAATAAATGAATAAAAAAAAAATCACAAGGTTAACCCAACAAAGCATACTGAATTTGCTGGCTCTGATTGAAACTCTATTTAGGCTCGGTTCACATATATGCGATGCGGGAAGACTGCGAATCCGCAGCCTGTTCCCGCATCGCACACGCACCCCCGGCAGTTCACACTGCCATATGCGATACGCTGGGGGTGTCAATGTAATCTTAACGACACCCCCAGTTTGATCGCATATCGCAGTGCGATCGTGCAGCTCGCACAGGATCGGATCGCACAAGTGTGAACCGCTGTGCGATCCGATCCTGATGCGGCTAGAAAAAAGGGTCCTGTGCGTGTTTGGTGCGGCTGCGGTGCGAATTTAGCCATACAAACTGTATGGCTAAACTCACACCGCACAGCCGATCGCATGTAATGTCGGAGCAGTGCGCTCTGATATTACATGCGAACCCCGCACACGCACAAGTGTGAACCGGGGCTTAGAGGTTTGCAACAGAAAAAGGGGGATTTGAGCTTCAGCTTATCAGGGCTGTAAGCAAAAGACTGCAGTGTAAAAAGATGCCAGGAGCTATTTCTGCTAGCTTCAATATTATAGTAATATATATATATAATAAAAATCAAAGTTTGTTTTTACATGTTATAGAGTTTAGTTATAATATATATAATATATTAAGAATATAATAAAAAAATTACATACAAAAAAAAAATACTTTACACACATTTCTATGAGCAACCCCACAATGCACATACATTTTTATTCTTATTATATCTTTGTTAAAAAAATAGGTTCTCATTGTATTTTAGTTAGGATCAGTTATGATTTATTTTGGATAGTTAGTCTTTAGAGCTATGGTTTTAAGAATAGTAGTTGCCATCATCCCTAATAAGATTACTAGAAAGTGGTTTGGTTCCTCAAGCCAAAGAAAAAGTGGGATTGTGTAGGCAGAAGTAATATAAATAAAACAAAATTTATTATATCACAAAGGAAAAATATATACAAAGAAAAATATTTTTATATAGGTACTGTACATATCAAACAGTGTCGGCTATGCTGCATGGTTGCATATTACTTATAGGCAGGTGATTCCCGATGTAGAGAAACATGGGGTTCCGACGGGTTTCGGCATAAATTTAAAAAGTGCCTTTTTCAAGGTTAATCACCAAACTCTAAGAAAGTGAAAAGTGAGAATACATGAAATTAGTGACATTGTGTGGTTTATCATTCTTATTCAAAAACATTGTCTTTTTTTGTGCATACCATTAGTGCAGAGATTCCCAACCCGGGGTTTGATAGGGGCCTGCCTCATCTGGGGTCACAGAGGTTGCCACTGGATCTTGAAGAGGAGTCTGCATAGGAGCTAACAGGGGTATATATATGATGCCTGTAAGTATGCTTCTGGAGGAAATGATATTTGGGTGGGGTTACTGGGACAAATTGTACTTACTTAATCATGTGAGTAATGGGTCCCAGTAAGTGGTCCTAGGATTTCACTGTCCCCTAAAAGTAAGGGGAGGGAGTGTTACACTTAGTGGTAAGAATTTCTACTAATGTGTTTAGAAGGGATCAATGAGTAAAGACTTACAGGTCTGTTTGTATGATTCCCACTTGCGTGTAATCATATCCTCCTGTTTGTGGAAAGGATCTGAAAAAGGGGTGGGGGCATCATATAAGGATGGATCCTGTTTATAAATGTAATATTCAACAATAGAACCCATTAAGAAGCAATCCCTTACAGACAATTTCTTCGTATTAAACGCAACAGCACAAGATACAAAGACTTCCAGAAAGAATCTGATGCTCTGACTTTACTTTACGTCTACTTCAACGAGGTTACACCATCTTATCTAAAAAGAGCCTTCAATCGAGTCAGGACCCTGGATCGTCAAGATTTACTCTTTAAAAAAGCCCCAAAAAAAAAAAATAGTAATGAAGCGAAAGAAGTTACCAGAGTCATCTTAAGATATACTAACCAACATCTCCAGGTGAAAAGAATCCTAGAGAAAAACTGGTCTATTCTCACCCAAGATACTACTATCAAGGACCTGGTACCTGATACACCAGCCATCACCTTCAGAAAAGCAGGCTCCATCCATGACTCCCTAGTGCACAGCGTATTTAAAGAACTGTCAAGAAAAGACCCGTGCCAGGACAAAGGCACATTTCCATGCGGGAGCTGCATGCAGTGCCAAGTGATATTCAAATGTACTACTGAGAAGTTACCTAATGGTGAAATTTTTAAGCCTAGACATTTTGATAACTGCAAGACTAGGGGAGTAGTATTTCTCATGGAATGTCAATGCGGAGCCTTCTACGTGGGTAAAACCCATCATGAATTTGGCAGAAGGGAAAACAAGCACATCCAGAGTATGACCATAGGAAATTTCCATCTCACCAAGACACATAACCATAAAATGCCCAAAGTGACCTTTATGGCCCTTGATAGAGTCCACATCCCCCTACGAGGGGGTGATTGGAATAAAGTCCTGCTGCAGCTGGAAATGCACTGGATTAAACTTTTCCAAGCGACTATCACCCCTGGTCTGAATGACTGTGAGAGCTACCGTCCCTTCCTGGAGGGCTTCACCTCCGGGAAAATGGATTAAAGCTTCACAGCATTCACATTACAATATTCCCTGTGGAGGAATAGGGGAGGAGCCTGACTCCAACCCTGTTTTATCCCAACCATACCAGCACCCACAATCTCCCCTCTTATAGTGCAGATCTCTGTCTAAACACCAGGAGTCTTTTCTCCACCTCATATTATTATTTATGTTTTTTTACTCAGTTTTTTACATGATCTGTTTATATGCATATCTGTAGTACTATGTAAATGCATCCTAGTGCAGAGGATTATCCCCTCCCCCCCGGGGGGAAGGGTCTCGCTGGGTCCCCCACAGAAGTTGCGCCCGGCACGGCAAGCCCCTGGTTCCAGGGGCTAATCTAGCTGTCTATCCCAACTGTACCACCTCAGTGGTCACCTACCCAGCCTCGCTGGGTTCCACAGCCCAACTGTCCGTGTCGGTGGTGTCTCCCTCTAGATGAGCCGAGGCTCGGAGCTGACAGGCGGCAGATGGCGGCTACCGGCCTAAGCCCTGGTCATCTTGGCATTGCGCAGCATGGTACCGCGCTGTTAAGCACTGCGCAAACTGTTGGCGCTATATATAAATCCTGTATAATAATAAATATAAATAGATGACTAAGGAACCTTTTATTCCTGCAACAACTCATTAATAGGCATTCTACTTAGCCTATTTATACATCCTCATACCCCCCACTAAGAAGCACCATTGCTCTTACTCTCCTATACAGGCGTCCTCAAACCTAAAGGAGGACTCTGGATACATTACCCAGTACATACCAAGTGGACCTAGTAAGTTGGTAGCTTCTTAATGGGTTCTATCGTTGAATATTACATTTATAAACAGGATCCAGCCTTACATGATGCATCCACCTCTGTTTCAGGCCATTTCCACAAACAGGAGCATATGATTACATGCAAATGGGAATCATACAAACAGACCTGTAAGTCTTTACTCATTGATCCCTTCTAAACACATTAGTAGAAATTCTTACCACTAAGTGTAACACTCCCTCCCCTTACTTTTAGGGGACAGTGAAATCCTAGGACCACTTACTGGGACCCCTTACTCACATGATTAAGTAAGTACACTTAGTCCCAGTAACCCAACCCAAATATCTTTTCCTCCAGAAGCATACTTACAGGCATCATATATATACCCCCGTTAGCTCCTATGCAGACTCCTCTTCAAGATCCAGTGGCAACCTCTTTGACCCCAGATGAGGCGGGCCCCTATCAAACCCCAGGTTGGGAATATCTGCACTAATGGTATGCACATAAAAAAGACAATGTTTTTGAATAAGAATGATAAACCACACAATGTCACTAACTTCATGTATTCTCACTTTTCACTTTCTTAGAGTTTGGTGATTAACCTTGAAAAAGGTACTTTTTGAATTTATGCCAAAACGCGTCGGAACCCCATGTTTCTCTACATCGGGAATCACCATACCTGCCTATAAGTAATATGTAACCATAGCCGACACTGTTTGATATGTACAGTACCTATATAACAATATTTTTCTTTGTATATATTTTTCCTTTGTGATATAATACATTTTGTTTTATTTATAATACTACACAATCCCACTTTTTCTTTGGCTGGAGCAACCAAACCACTTTCTTGTAATGATTTATTTTGGGACTCTCATCATTAGTTATATTGTTTTATATGCATTTATAGTATTATCAAGACACTGGCTGGCAGGAGTGTGGATGGTGGTTGTCTAGGTTTTTCATCTGCTCATGGCGAGGGACTCCAGTGTAGATGACTGATATTGAATCATCTATAAATATGCTGTTTTTTTTTAGAATCCTAAGGTTCCTGTTTTGGATCCTCTGACCTAGTGACTTTGTGGAGCTTTGGGTGGAAATAAGCCTCCATTCCTATGTCCTCATCTTGCCTGGAAGCCAGACCTCATTATTACACTGACAATTCATGGCACAGTTTTTATTTTTTTTTGTTCAGCCAGTGACCTGAAGAAAAAAAAAACTGAACTGATTCCCCCATCCACACATTCAAGATGGGAGGGGGAATTCTCCGCCCTGTGCTATTGTATTCTGACAGCTGGGATATTCCCCTGCTGTCAGAAAACACAGATCAGCACTACAGCCATTGGCTGCAGCCATTGATAGAGCAGCTTTTATCCAACAGGGCAGTTGAACAGAAGTCGATAGGTGGACTGCAGTGATGGTGATGTGGCTGGGTTTTGTGGAGTATTATATTGCATTATGCATTTACTGTAGTGCATTATTCCTCCTACTTTTTATAGTCCATGCTGATTTAAAATAGGTCAAGCTTTTCAGCTTGTTGCACGCAACATGGACATGTCTAAATAAAATGCACATCTGCAACATTAGGGATTTTTCTACATTTCAGAGATAAGCAAAAATATATATAAATGTGTTTTAACGTAAAATAAAGTATATTTACATTGAGATAGTACACAAAAAATACCAGAGCATTTGACCTTTAAGTTCACTCTATTTCCATTTTTCTTGACTGAGTAACAAGTTGTGATATCTAACTCTGTGATGTCACCAAGCAGCCCTTTGATATTATCCTCAGTCACAAGATGTTTCAGAGATCTTGAACTATGATTAGCACTGTTTTTTTTCTGTCTACATAAAAGGACAATATACTATAGATTTTTCTTATAAATAAAGAAAATAAAAGTAAGCTACCCAGGGCTTTATTTTTTTTCTATAAGCCTATTTATACTTAATATACTATATATGCTTAACATATTTGTTATCCTTTCACATTTTATCATATCACTCTTTTTTTGTAGCTTATTAGTGTGGTAATTTTGTGAAATTTGCACTTATTGAAATCTGTAACTACTCAACAGTCCATATTGATTGCTTTATAGTACAAAAGGCCACAAACCTTAAACATTATGGGTCATGTGATTGTCACGATTGTGGCGCGATTAGTTCCCGCTGCTGTCAATCAAAGTGAGTCAGCCAATCAGGAGAGAGAGGGGCAGGGCTGGGCTATGGCTCCGTATCTGAATGGACACAGGGAGCTGTGACTCGGCTCGGTTTCTCCCATAGCAAGCTGCTTTCTGTGGGACACTTAACAGGAAAGAGGGGCCAGGAGAGCCAAAGAGGGACCCGAGAAGAGGGGATCCGGGCCACTCTGTGCAAAATCAACTGCACAGAGCAGGCAGGTAAAACATGTTCAATATTAAAAAACAAAAATGAGACTTTACAATCACCTTAAAGACACCCAAGGAATATATTGTAAAGGTTATAACCAAAATGTGATTGAATACTGGTGCTATTTTTGTCCAGATATTTGCAAATGCAACCTAATTCATGAAATAAATAAAATAAATAATGGGCACAAACTAAACATGTTGTTATCCTATTCATGCTGATGTCGGGAAATAGCCTGAAAAAATGATCTCTATTATACATAGAAAATAATAAAAATGTTTTATTATCCTATACATTAAATTCTATTGTTTAAAATTAAAATTATAAACAGTTTTATACTTACTTGCTTTGTATTGCACAAAACTGTCCCTTACCTCCCCTTTTGGGGTCCCCAGCCAGTGTATTTTGTTCCTTCTCTTCTATGTCTGCCCCCATAGCAGGTTACTTGCAATGGGGGCAGATGTGCAGACTCCCTCCTGAGTTGAGCTGTGTGTGTTCATAAACACAACCCCACCCTCTGCTCTCTGCTCACTTGATTTGCCTGAGAGCAGAAGAACCCAAAGGTTCCCACTAGTCTTAGCAAAGCCTTTGAGACCATGAAGAGAGGTATAGAAGACCTGCAGCTGGGCACAGTGCTGGATCGATACAAGATTTAGGTAAGTGTTGGGGAGGGGAGGTTTTTTTTTTTTACCTTAATGAAGAGAATGCACTTAGGTTGAAAACCTTAACACTTTAGAACCACTTTAAGTTAATTTAGGATAAGGTAAACAATTAAGATTTGGAGGCTGTACAGGTTGAAAATTGGCTAAGTGTCAAAGGTTGTTTGAAGGTTAAGTTTAGGGTTTCTGTATGGCCTCTTTCACACAGCCCGCCTCCGTAGGCGGATCCGTGTTGCTCAGCGGGGATCGATCCGCGATCCCCGCTGAGCCGGGCGGATGACAGCGCCGTCTCCGCTTGCAGAGCGGAGAGGGAGGTTTCTCAGCACCAGCTGCCCTCTATGGGGGATCGGATGAGAGTGGACCGCTTGTCCGCTCTCATCAGATCCGATCCGCTCCGATTACTGAACGGATGGAAAAATAAGGTTTCCATCCGTCCAGATTTCAGCACAGGATCGGATGCGGATGGCAGCGGGTATCAGCGGAGGTGTCTCCGCTGACACCCGCTGCCCCATAGAGCTGCATGGAGGATCCGATCAGATCCGCCTAAAAACTGACAGGCGGATCTGATCGGACCGCCCGTGTGAAAGAGCATGCCTAAAAAAAATTTTTTAAGAAATATTTTTTACCTTTTAGATGTTTTTCATGCAAGGTTTTCATACAATATCAGAGTGAGTCAGTCCCAAGGTCTGTCTTCATTAACATACATTGCAGGAGGGGGAGTTTCTACATTTTAACCCTTTGTTAGGATACACAGTGTTTAAATCTAGTTACAGTTAAAAATTAAGATCTGACTGCACAGTACAAACAGGGGTAATTATGGCAAACAAAACTGCCAGCCTCCTTTTAAACAAAAGAGAACTAAAGTAGCAAGTTTCCTTCTTGGAGGGTCCAAAATATATTATCTAAAAAAGTTAAGCTGCAATTTTTCAATATTTCTTTTAAGTTATGCTTTGTGAATGGGGACATGTAAGAAATATAAAATAGGTGTTATCCCAATTTGGCTGCAAATGTAGAAATATACTTTAGGTTAGGTCAAACAGGGGTACATACTCATTCACATAGGGGGGGCCGGGATCTGGGGGCCCCCAGATTCTGATAAGCCCACCACCCACAGACCCCCACAACCACCAGCCACGGTTGAGGGGATGCCCCCCTGCCCCAAAGAACCCGCCCCCCATGTTGAGGGCATGTTGCCTGGTATGGTTCAAGAGGAGGAGCGCTCACTTGTCCCCCCCTTTCCTGACTTGCCAGGCTGCATGCCCAAATAAGGCTCTGGTATGGATTTTTGTGGGACTCCATGCCATTTTTCTTAAATTTTGGCGTGGAGTTCCCCTTAAAATCCATACAAGACCTGAAGGGCCTGGTATGGACTGGGGGGGGCACTCTGTTTTTTTTTTTTCAATAACCAGGTGCTGGCAATTGCAACCACAAGTCATTTTAAATGTGATTTGACTCGTTTCTTTTCTTTAGAAATTAAATTTTTGCTACAGAATTTTCTATGCATGCTACAGATGCACCACTTTACAGGCAGACTAAAGGGACCCATCAGGATTAAAGTCATTTTTCATTTTTATTGTTGCACTGTAAGCATTATTAAAATCACTGCTCCCGAAAAAAACTATTGATCTTTTTTTTTTTGCATTAATACATATCTCCCAGGGCAGCACCCAGACCCCCATACCTCTTTTATGGTCAATTACTTGCATATAAGCCTTCAAAATGGGCACTTTTGATTTTTCCTGTTCTGCTCCAATAGACTTCAATGGGGTTTGCTGTTCGAGTTAGAACTTTTCCCCTGTTCGGGAGATCTGCTGCAAACCGAACAGGGGGGTGTTTGTCTTATCTCTAGTTAAAAAGTAGGAGGGGTTTGGCAAAGTTTGATGGGTATGTTAGGGGTTAATATTCAGGGTTAGGGTATGTTGGTTAAGTCTGAGTGCTAGACAGAAGTGTTAAAGAAGGTCTAACATAATGCAAAGTTCAAAGTTGTTATTAATATTTTTAAATCTACAGTTGCATTTTAATTATTATTACTTATTTACTTATTTTTGATAGTTTTGGATAGAGTCAGGAAACGGTACATCCTTTTTTAGGTTTTTATTGCCATCTGTGTCCCTATTGAGGAGGTTCAACCTCTTTTTGCTCCACAAACCAAGGAAAAAGTGGCCAGGGAAAATCATCTAATTGAGTGACAACTGTCTAATTAACTTCAATCTCCTCAAACTAAATATATTCAAGTCGGGGTTTAGGTATACATATCTTGCATTGTTTTCAATGCTGAGAGATTTGACAATCAAATTTAAGAATATTCGCCCAACAGCAATCAGCAGATGCAAACAGCATAATAAAGACATTACAATAATAACACATTCAGTATGGTATATCCACTGGAAATGATGGCCAAATGGGAGAATCTTGGTTGTTTTTGGAAACTCTCTTTTATCTTGTATTTGACTGCTAATGGGTGAATCTTCACAAATGTGACCAAAGTAATCTTTTTTAAAAGTAATTTGGAAAATAGAGTAAATTCTCTTTGAAAATGATAGGTAAATACCTTTTCACAAATAATGGACAAATGGAGGTGAATCCTCTTTGTAAATAATGTATGAATTCTGTAAAATACTGAAAGATGTTTGTCCAGCAAAAATTTGCTGTGCAAAAAAACAAAACAAAGCTAATCTTTTATAAATATGTTTAGCACCTTTTAAACAGTTTTATTATTCTTTCACTGTAAAGTCTGATAAAGTAATGTTTAAATATCTGTAAAACTGTAAAAAAAAAAAATTAGAGTAAAAGAAAAAATAATTAAAATAAAAAGTAAACTTACTCCGCTAGTTTTTTTGAATAATTGTAAAGCTTTATAACTTTTTTTATAGTTTTCATAAGAAAGTCAGATATATTTAGAAAGGTTCTTGTATTCTGCATATTGATTATATTATGTTTTTTGGATTTGTACACGTATCTTTTTTTTGACCAATCCATGAACAATGGAACCTTGCAGATCAGACTAATGAGGTGGGTGGCCGGCAGTTCAAATGTTTAATATTTCACTCATATCTAATTATCATTGTTTAAATGTAGGTATTTTTTGAAAACTATACTTTTCTCTCTACACACACACACTTTAATAATATGTGTATATACTGTATTTTAATTGCAATAGAAAATGTAGTCGTTCTGACACTTAAACATGGAAAACCATCAACGTGCTTATGTTAGATCTTAGTCTGTAGTTACATAAACAGTTCTGCTGTCATTAGGAACCACTGTTGTCTAGAAGGCATAGGGCAAATAGCATTGACAACAGAAAAAGTCTATTACAGAAAAAAAAACATTTATGCTAGGGACTGAACAGCAACTAACCTGGATTTAATGATTAGGTCCTAATGTAGTGTAGACCACATGGGTATAACAATTTGGTTTTGTTTGATCAGCCATGACCCAATGTTATCATGAAAACAACAGTCTAATTTCTCTAATGTCATGTGTGTGTGCAAGAGCCAGGAAAATAAGTTCCAAATGACAGACCCCATTTCCTTGAAGATTTCTTTGTGAGGTATAAATTTAGATCACATCTGCGAAAAAGTCAGCTCTGAGACCAGAGAACATTTCTTTTTCTTTTTGAACTTTGCCGCAATTTGCATATGCTGTGTACCTAATTACACACCAGAGAATTGGTTTCTGACCACCAGGTCTTATAAGCTATTGAATACATTACATCCAATTCCACTGAGCGTGATCAAGTTTCAGTTTCATTAGGATGCATTTTTATATTTTCTTAATATCCACTTGTTGACAGCTATTTTCAACAAAAGCTCCTTCCTCCTTAGCATCAGATATAGATATACATATTTGTACCAGAATTCCTTGCTACACACTGGTTATCATTGAAGGAATAGGCAAAAATTGCATGCAAACTTTATTTAGCCTGAGGAAAATGTGAATGAGCTTATATTTCGCTGCTCATTCCTAGGTGAAATGTTAGGGAGGGAATGATTAGTTTGACAAAGTCACTCTTCATGTATACTTCTGATTTTACCAAATTAAAATTCCGGCATAAAAAGTATTTCAAGTCTTTTTTAATACAATTTTTATATGTGTGTGAAAATGAAAGTTAATATACATAGGGTTATTATTGTTATAGAGATCCTATTGGTCTGTAAAAAATCCTATCTGAAGTTCCTTTCAATAGAAGAGCTTATACTCACCTCTACAGTGACCTGTGTCTACTACCTCCCCTCTATTCTAGTGCTTCAGCCTCCATAAGTCTATTTAGCATTCAATACTTTCAGCAGTGTTGGATGTTTTTGTCTCCCACTGTGCACTGTGGTTTCTTCCTCTGACCCCTACATCACTACAGTACACAGCAGTGACATACAGTAGGAGTCAAAGGATGGACTACAGCATGCTTCATAGGAGGACACAGACGGTAAAAGCTGTTAGACACGTGAGAATATGTATCTTTTCTATTGTGGGAGACATTTTTTTAGAGGTTTAAATCATTTTTCATACATAACTCCTAATTATATATGTATATGTGGTTTATAGAGTTGGGCAGAATACCCCCTGGTTCGGTTCGCACCAGAACTCCCGAGCCGCAAACTCTATAAAAGTCTATTGGACCCAAACTTTAAAAATCAAAAGTCCCCATTGTGAAGGCTTATATGCACGTTATTGACCATAAAAAGGGTATGGAGGCCGGGTACTGCCCTGGGGGACATGTATCAATAAAAAAAAAAAATGTTTAAGCATTTTTAAAGTCACTGCTCCTGCAAAACCGATCTTTTTTTAAAGTAAAGCAATAAAAAATGAAAAATGTATTTAAACATAGTGTCGGGGGGGGGGTCCTCTTAGTCTGCCTGTAAAGTGGCGCATCTGTGCTGTGTATCACGAAAAATGTTAAAAAATTACATTGGGAATTACATTGGGGTCCTCCCAAAACCCATACCAGACCTTTAATCGAGCATGCAGCCCGGAAGGTCAGGAAAGGGGGCATGAGCGAGCGACCTCTCTCCTGAATCATACCTGGCCACATGCCCTCAAAATGGGGGGGCACAGTTTTGGACAATTCTTTTATAAATTTCCCCCAATGTAGATCAATCATCGATCACCCAGCGTCGCCTTTGGGCCCCCCAAAAAAAGCTCTGCCCACGATGAAGGCTAACTGCCATCTGCCTGCTCTGCCACCTAACAGTTCCTAAATAGGTAAGGGGCGGAGCCACCTGGTGACATCACCTGATGGCACCACCCCCCCTTGTGAAATCACTGAACAGTGCATGCTGGGTCAGTGATGTCACATGGGTGCGGTACAACTAGGTGATGTCACCATGTGGCCTTGCCCCTTACCTATTTAAGGACTGACAAATGGCGGAGCAGACAGTTGATGGTTAGCCTTCACAAAGAAGAAGCTTTTTTTTTACTTTTTTCGGTCCGGCAGTGCGAAGGGTAGTGTGATTGATGATGGATCTACACTGGGGCACATTTTTTTTATTTTTAATAAAGGATTTGTCAAAAACTGTGTGTTTTTATTTCTTTTTGACACTTTCTTTTGGTGAATAAGTAGAGGTACAATGTTTCTCATACTCATTCACATAGGGGGGCCGTGATCTGGGGCTACCCTGTTAAAGGGGGCTTCCAGATTCCAATAAGCCCCCTGCCCACAGACCCCCACGACCGCAGCCCAGGGTTGTGGGGAAGAGGCCCTTGTCCCCATCAACATCAATGCTTTGGGGTGGGGGCTGCCGCACAACACAGCACAACACCCCCCCATGTTGAGGGCATGTGGTCTGGTATGGTTCAGGAGGGGGGTGCTCGCTCATCCCCCTCTTTCCTGGCCTGGCAGGCTGCATGCTCGGATAAGCGTCTGGTATGAATTTTGGGGAAGTCCCCACATGTTTTTTTTTTTTTAAGTCGGGTTCCCCTAAAAATCCATACCAGACCCAAAGGGGACACCCAAGCCATTTTTCCCCATTTTGACTATCCATATTATATTGACTAATCCATTGTTAAGGACGGCTGGCTTCCTGGCCCTCTCCTTAACAACCAGCTATTTACTGTGCTCTGATTGGGCAAAGCTTTGCCAATTCAGGTCTTAGAATGCACTGTGCAGCATGCAGTGCATTGTGGGGCACCCGGCAGGCAAGCATCCTGCCGAGCACCTCACAATTTTGGATGTTCGCTGAATGGGTGATGTTCGGGCTGAACGTATGCTCGGTCTGACTTGCTCGCCCAACACTAGTGGTTAAATATATTTGCTCATTACTAGTAATGAGCCAAATTGCCTTGGGTTTAATTTATCAGGGATTTGGCAAAGAAGTTTGGATACTGAACCCAAACCTCATTGAAATCAGAGGGATCTGAATCTGTCAAATTAAAAAAGCCCATTTTCTGGGCTTATATGCTAGGTGATGTTAAAAAAATAGCATAAGTGGTGGGGCACTGCCCTAGGGAACATGTACCAATGCAAAAAAGAAAAAATAAATTCAGCCAGGAGCAGTGATTTTTTAAATAGTTATAGTGGAACATAAACAATGACAAATTCCTGTAAGACGTGTCTGGGAGGTGTCCGAAACCTGCCTGTGAAGGTGTGCATCTCTGTGATGTACAGAAAGTGCTGTACCAGCATTGACGTTACAAAGGAAAACATTTTAAAATTGCCAGCAAATGATTTTGACAGCTTTACCTGTCACTATCAGGTTCTTTTTAAAAAAAAAAAACAGCACACATACCCCTCCAATAATCCACTATGTATTTTGGGAGACAATTGAAGAAGAAGCTGGCAATTAATCTAATTTTTTTCTTTTTGAACTTTACTTTTGCTGTAGCACATCCTAGAGCAAGGATGAAAAAAATTGTTTCAAATTGTTTTTAATCTGGTATGGATTTTATGGAGTACCTCACAAAAAAAATAAACAAAAGAAAAATTGCATGATGTCCCCATAAAAATCCATACCAGATCCTTAACCAGCATGTGGCCTGACTTCCCAGGAAAGTGGGGGAAGTGAGTGTACAGCCTCCGTTGCTGAACCATACCAGGCCACATGCCCTCAATGTAGGGAAGGTCATGAGGACAAGGAACTCTTCCTGTGGGGGTCTGCAGGATCAGAATCAGAATCTGGAAGCCCTCATTATCAGTACAATCATTCACAAAAAAAGTTGTAACTCTCAAAATAAAGACACTCAAATATTTGACAAGCTCTTTATTAAAAAAAAAATAAAAGTCCCCAAAAAATTCCCTCGTCAATCACAATGTCCAGCGATGCAGACCCACATCAACCACGATGGCTCATGACCCACCAAAAGAAAAACTCTGCCACCTAGACCTGTGTCAATTGTTTGCTTGTCATCCACTGAATTGACAGTGTGATGGATGACAGCTGTTATATAAAAGGGGTGGAGTCTCTGGGTGATGCCATGAACATATATGAATGTGATCATATATGGTAAATTACAGTAGGATCTCACCTTTTTGCTTACATGGCCAGAATTTTCCAGCCATGTAAACCAATAAGGCCGGTGAGGTCAATGGTTGTTAAAGAATCGGCAGTGCCTGCATTCATCAGCATCCTTAACAACCATTGACAGCAGGAAGTTGTCTTGTATAATATCAGCATTAATACAGCTATTGTACATGACATCCGGCTCCCTCCAAATGGGTAAATGTTCGGGTGTTCCTCCAAATGCCGAACAGCCAAAGTTTGGTCCTAACTTGTGTTCAGACCAAACCTTGAGTTCATCCTAATGAGTCATTACATACGCAGGCTAAGCTCATTGCTTTGAAGCTCTACATCAGTGGTAGTGAACTTGAAAATTATAGACTTATATAAAATTATGGCCCCTGACACTTCCAAATGCCACAGAATAGCAGCAAATGTTTGTGTTTGGAGGTATATTGTGTTGAGTCTGGCGACCCATTGAAAATGAATGGGCTATAATGCACCTCCATGTTCACAAAATTCAGTAATGTTTTGTGTTCTCCAGTTTACCACAATGCAAACTGAAAAGAAAGTAGGAATAAGGTAAGTCCCATCATTGGTGTCGGGGCCACAATAAAAAAATCCAGCACTGGTGTCAGTGACCTCAGTACTAATCCCCAGCCTTGGTTTCAATATATGCAATAAACATCCCTAGGACAGCGATAACCCCAGCAGTAGTGTCAGTGATCACAATCATAACCCCCAGCACTGTTGTCAGTGACTACAGAATTATTCTTCAACAACTGGTGTCAGTGGCAGCGCTTTAATCCTTCACCAATATTGGTAATCCTTTCACACTGGTTCTCAGGGGTAGTGCTATTTAACCTCCCATTTATTGGTCACTGGCAATGTGTTTACACCCTTCCCCCTCATTGATGATCAGTAGCAGTAAAATTTACCAACTGTTACATCTGCAGGATAGGGTGTTCTGTTGAATAGTAACAGACTTACTGATAGGATGACCAGATGAAAATGAAAGAAAGCCTAAAAAAGGCATCATA
Organism: Pelophylax lessonae; assembly: GCF_965119305.1. Classification (NCBI taxonomy): domain Eukaryota; kingdom Metazoa; phylum Chordata; class Amphibia; order Anura; family Ranidae; genus Pelophylax; species Pelophylax lessonae. The sequence goes on from NC_138772.1 coordinate 331,490,929, forward strand.
TGTAAGAATTGGTTGATACAAGATTTGCTTTCAATAAAAAATGATAATGTAATTGGTAGGCTGCAATATAATACATGTTTGCTTTTGGGTTTAACCACTTAAGGACCAAGCCTATTTCTGACACTTGTTGTTTACAAGTTCAAATCAGTATTTTTTGCTAGGAAATTACTTAGATTCCCCAAACATTATATATTTTTTTAGCAGAGATCCTAGAGAATAAAATGGAGATTGTTTCAATACTTTACACTGTGCTCAGCAGTCTTACAAACTAATTTTTTTTGGAAAAAATACACTTTTTTTTTTTTTAATAAAAAAATAGGAAAACAGTAAAGTTAGCCCAATTTTTTCCTATAATGTGAAAAATAATGTTAGGCCAAGTAAATAGATACCGATTATGTCATGCTTCAAAATTGCGCACGTTCGTGGAATGGCTACAAACATTGGTACTTAAAAATCTCCATAGGCAACACTTTAAAATTTTTTACAGGTTACAGAGGAGGTCTAGGGCTATAATTATTGCTCTTGCTCTAACAACCGCAGCGATACCTCACATGTGTGGTTTGAACACCGTTTACATATGTGGGTGCAACTTGCATATCCGTTCGCTTCTGCGCAAGCTCAGAGGATAGGGAGCTTTACATTTCTTTTTTCTTATTTATTTTACTTTTTTTTATTTTTAAACTGTCCCTTTAAAATTATTTTTTTTTATCACTTTTTTTCCTATTACAAGGAATGTAAACATCCCGTGTAATAGAAATTGGCAGGACAGGTCCTCTTTACTGTGAGACCTGGGGTCAAAAAGACCTCAGATTTCAGACCTCACATCCACACTGAAAAGCAAAAAAAAAATTTAATTTTTTCAGCATGAAAAAAAAAAAATGGGCCCTTTAGGGCCGTTGGGAGGAAGTGACGTATGACGTCACTCTGGTTCTTCAGGGCAATAGAGTTGAGTGGGGGCCAGCTTGCCCTCACTCGACTTTCTGCCTAGGACCCGAAAGGACCAGATCATTTTCCCCACAACTGACGGCTCCAGTAAGCAGGGAAAATGACTGGTAAACGGCAGGAGGGGGTGGGCACCTTTGCTGCTGCCCATAAAAATGATCCATGGGGAATCTGCCACTGGGACCACTTTTATGTGAAAGATGACCGCCTGCCCTCTAATAAAATACCAGGGATATGGCAGCTATCTGCTGCCATAACACCGGTATTCAACATCAAAGTAACGATGTAAAACTGTGACGGGCGGTCCGGATGTGGTTAATACCACTTTAAACCCCAAAGCTTGTTTTTTTTATGTCTGTGTCCTGTTAGGGAGGTTTCCCTGGTTTTGGAGATGCAACAGTAAGTGAATAATTGTAAAGATGTATACTTAAAGAGAGGGGAATTACCACAATTTTCACCAGAACATTTGTCCCCATTAGAAGATTTCTCCTCAATATTTTATTACCAAACTGTGGGAGTTTCCTTTACTTTCTGTCTCAGTGACAATGATCAAATCTTCCCAGTCAGGTCAGAGCACAAAAAAAAAACTTGGCAGAGGGTTCCCTTCTCTATTCCAATAAAAAATTGAATGTACATACACTATAATTCTACTGATATTAAAAGAGTTGTAAAGGCAGAAGGTTTTTTATTTTAATGCATTCAGCGATGTCCATGAGTGTCTCAGCAGTCCGAGATTCTCATTCCTGATTGGCTGGGACAAAGCCATTGACTGACGTTGCTGTCATTCAAAGTCACCTAGCTAATCAGGGGGCAGGGCTGGGTCGGGACTTCATGTCTGAATGGACACAGTGACCTGTGACTTGGCTTGGGTGCAGAGTTGTATAAAGTACTCGAAACCCATACTTGAGTAAAAGTACAAGTGCTCGATCAAAAAGTGACTTAAGTAGAAGTGGAAGTGCTCTATCAAAAAGTGACTTGAGTAGAAGTATTAAAGTATTCAACATTTTTTGTACTTAAGTATTGCAAGTAGTTTTTTTTTACATTTTGCTGCTCAAGTATTGAAAGCAAAAGTACCAGTAGTTTTTTTAAAAAATTGTGCTACTCAAATACTGAAAGTAAAAGTACAAGTACTGTGTTATGTAGTTATTAAAGAAAGTAGTCAAAAGTTTGAACATCATATTGTTTTTATTATTTCAAATGATTAACCTAAAGGACAATCACAATTCCTTTTGCTGTAACTTTTTGTAAACAAAAACAGATAAAGTATGTCCCTCCCTTCCCCCTTTAAAGCATCCCTCCTTCTCTTCCCTGCATGTTTTTTTTTTCTCCACAGCTTATTGGTGCGCAAAATCATATATAAATCAATGTCATATACAACAATATACTCCAATAATGAAATAAAGGAAGAGTGTATGAAATCAAAGTCAATAAAAAGTCCAAAATATTGTGAATCTTCAAATATATATATATATATATGTGACAAAACAAAATGAATATATATTTTCAAAGGTGCAGGAATCAAACAGGTGCTATTCCAAATAATAGGTGCAGACTCAGAGTCCCACCACCTTGTGGATTTCCCCCTTACCCGGCGGATGAAGGTAAGTACAAAATAATATCCAAATAGACTCTTCCAGTGAAACAAAACTGCAAAACCTGTGCTCTCAACTTCCAGTGAGCAAGGAGGACAATGTAATTGATCACATAGCCTCTTATATTTTATCTGTAAACCTCTATATTTAATCTAATGACAACTCTCTAGTGACAAGATCATTAAAATGTGCAGGAAAAACCTGCTAGTATGTTTTGCTCCCTAGGTGGCTGGATGAAAGAGAAGTCACTCCTTTGCTGATGAAAATGTTGCAGAATGTAAGTTATCAGGAATAGAGCAATACCTCATCCAGTTGTCAGGGGCTTTAGGTCTACCCTGGTGGTCTTATAAGGGGGGGCATCAACAATTGTACAGTACACCTGCACCCATTCTCTCATTAAGGTAGGCATGTATTGTTTGAAGGCCTTACCTACACTTTTTAGATTTTATGATTATATACTGAAAGTATTTAGTACATTGCAGGTTTACATATTTGCAGGTGTTAAAATGTAAATATATATACTGTATGGTTTAAATAGGAAATAATTAGGGTCAAAGCAGGCCACGTGGAATTTTCATAATTTTACAATAGAAAAATCTAGTAAAGAGAAATCTCCTCAGCAGGCAATAGACAGGACACAAATTTAACTGACAGGAGTTTTATCCCTGTGTCTATACATACATATATTAAAAGCATCTACAACTAAACATCCTATTTGTGTTAGAAAACATAATTAAACTTCTTTTTTGGTATGGACACCATTTTACCACCTCTGGACCCCCATTAATGACCAGGCCCTATTTTGCGATTTGGCACTGTGTTACTTTAACGGACAATTGCGCGGTCGTGTGACGCTGTATCCAAATAAAATGTCCTTTTTTCCCCATAAATAGAGTGTTTTTTTGGTGGTATTTGATCACCTCTGCGATTTTTATTGTTTTTTTTTTTACTAGTAATGGCGGTGATCTGCGATTTTTTGCAGGACTGCGACATTGTGGCGAACAGATCGGACCCCTAACTTACATTTTTGACACTTTTGGGGGGACCAGTGACATTACTACAGTAATCAGTGCTAAAAATGCATTGTTACTGTAATAATGACACTGGCAGGGAAGCAGTTAGCACTGTGGGTGATCAATGAGTTAAATGTGAGCCTAGGGGAGTGATTCTAACTGTATGGGGGTGGGGCTTATGGAATGGCCATAAAGACCTGTGATCCTATATAGAAGGATCACAGGAGCTCTGTGATCATTCCAGGGAGAAGAACGGTCAGCTGTGTATACAACAGCTGACCATTCTTCTCTCTCAGCGGGGAGCGATCGCGGGTGCTAGGCGGCAATAGGAGCCGCCTGCCGCATGCATCGGAGTCCCTGCAGCTGAGTGGGGACAGGAGCGCGCCGGCGGCAGCACACACTCTCTCCCTATCAGCCCACACGCGACCGACGTAGCACCACGTTGGTTCACGCAGAAGAGCCAGCCTGCCGCAGTATATACTGTATGCGGTGGGCGGTCCGGAACTGGTTAATAGAGAAAAAAAATTGGCACCAGTGATGTCTGTACTACACATACAAATTCATGTATTGTACAAGAAATATAGGGGATTAGTTTACTAAAGGCAAATAGACTATGGACTTTGCAAGTGCAATTGCAAACATCACTTTGTAAAGGATATCCAATAACACATAAGGAAAATAAAAAAAAAACAGCATTTTGCTTGCACATGATAGGAGGATGGGAGTCAGCAGAGCTTCCCCTCATTTACTAAGCATTGGAGCAAATGCCCTTGCAGAGTGCAACTTCACTTGCAAAATGAACATTCTATTTTCCTATAGTAAATAAACCTCATAGTATATCATGATTTTTTGTTCATGTGCCTTTTTTATTCTGGTTATGCAATACCCCCTTGGCTGCCTTTCACTTGCTGTGTAAAATTGTGAACTTCATTTTGTTATTCATTCAGTACAGCCCTAGATTTCTATTGTAGCAACTATGCTCACATTTTCCTTATAAATAATAAACCAAATCAATTGGCTCCCCTGAAACACAAAAAATGCTAAATCCACGGATGTAGGAAGCACAAAAAGCTTTTTGTGTGTCAGGAGAGTTAATCACAGTGGCATCAGTGCATATGAGGCTGTTCCCAAAAGCAGGTTCTCCTTTGGCATTTTAAGATGAGAAAGAGGTACCAAACATAAACAGGATCTTAGATATTTGTGTTTTTGCTTCTTATAGTACAATAAAGGGGTTAATAACAGTAAAAAAACACAATAGTAATGTTATTCTTCAATAAAACAATAAACTATAAACTTTTTCTCTTTACAACACACCTGTGATTTGACATGGAAACACTGAAGGTGCAGATGCTCATATGCTTCATGTATTCCCTATTGTGCCTTTTTAAACACCTCCACATATGGTTTGCTTTGTGCCTGTGAAACGGCATGTTGTTTATGCCATATAAACAGAACAGATTGATTTTACACCATGGAAAGTCAATGAATTTCACTGTGACGGGGAAAACAAATTGTACACTACTGTGGTTTGTGTCGTTTCTATCATTAAGGACCATATGAGGGGCTAAAGGCTTAGGGAAGTGTGTTTTATATACAGTGAATTAGGGGAAATAAATTAAGGTCATACCAGAACACCATTAACAGTGTGGTTACCCACAGTTTTATTTACATACCACTTGATACAAATAATCATAGTGGTGTATGGATTACCATCAAGTGCTCAGAATTTCAGACATAGTATTTGAGTGCATGCCATCAATTAACCTGTAACACTCTCCCATAAACAGCAACATATTTACGACCTTGCAGAGTTTTGACATTTTCAAACTGTTTCTCATCTGTAATAATGTAAGAAAATCCGAGTTCCACATATTACAACATACGTTAAAGGAAAACTCTATAAAAAGAAATATGTAGTCATAGCTAACATCCTTCTGACATCATATTTACCTTGCTTAGGTCTTACGGCTTTTAACAAATATACAGCTGGTAAACTCAAAGTGAAGTTAGAATGTATGACCCACAGTACTTGTTCTGGGTTAATATGAACTATATACAAAATGTATAACTTAGATATATGGGGGCAAAGTGGCACAGCTGCGCCAAAACACATACGTGAGCTGACACGTCCGGGTCTGGGGCGCACATGTGCTCCACCGGCAGCCAGCTCCCATTAGACACAGCAGGAGCTGATCAGTGGGTACCGCAGACTTGATGTCCGCCGGCACCTGCCGATCATTCAATACAGAGGAAGAAGGGCAGACTGCCTACATAAATAAGGCAGATCACCATTTTATCAGTACAGAAAGCATGGATTCTGTGTTCCTGCAAAGCAGGGACACGGATCTATGCCTTCCCCTAGTACAAGCACAGAGTTAACCAATTAATACAAATTACTGTGATTGGTAGCCCATACCCCTTAAATATATTAAGACAAAAAACAGAGAAAAAGATGGGGCTTTGTATAGGCTGATGGGAAGAGGAGGATCACAGGTATCACACAGTTATAGTAAAAAATATATCTTTATTAAACAAAAAACACATATATATAAATATATATCATATAGACATACATCCAATTGAGAATATAAAAGAAAGAAAAACGCATGTGTAGAAATATATTCCCATAGGGAATTCTGATACTGTGTATCACAAAGATGGTACGGTCTCTATGTAGGGTCCCCAGCAAGCCGATGTGCTTCACAGCAAGGCTTCCTCAGGGCCAGAGAGACTAAAACAGACCAATACTTCCCACTGCGACAGAGACCTGGACAAACACATGGGTTGAGGGGCAGATCACCAGAGGTGACAAGCAAAAAGAGGCGTACGCTGTAGTAGCTACAATCATGCAGATCCAGGAGGCGTTCCATACAATATCTTAAGTGTCACAATTCACACGCAACATTGAGAGGTCCCTCTCAACATTCTATATCATTAATGATGAAGCCTGCTTAACATAGTCCGCTATACACATGAGGCAGGCAGTTCCCAGATGTGTATTCTAGATAATCCAATGTATTGGCATATCACAGATATTCCCCCCTGACCACCAGGGCAAAGGACTCCTCACATCCGTCAGCACCGCACAAACCTGTCAGGCAAATTTTCAGAATAAATTTTCATTTAATCTCTTAATTTCCAAAAAATTTTGAAAAAATGAAATCTTCGAAATACTCATCATGCCTCTTACTAAATGCCTTGGTTGGGTACCTTTGAAAAAAATGGGTCAATTTGGGAGTTTTCTAGAATTTTTGCGCTTTAAGAAAAGCAATCAGAACAATGGGGGTTCAACATTTTTAAATATACAGTATATACCATATTTAGTAGACTCTATAACTTTCACAAAGACGAGTAGTTTAACTTTTTTTTTTTACCAAAGAAATGTAACAGAATTCATTTTTGCCTACATTTATGAATAAAGATGATTTTCTTATGTGCTTTATAACAGAAAATAAGAGAGCATGTTTTCTTTCAAATGTTTTGGCCTTTTTACTTTATATAGTAAAAAATAGTGGTTATTAAATGCCTCGAAAAGAAAGATCTATCTGTCTAAAAAAAATAATTTAGATAAAGTGTTACGTGATTGAGTAAGTTTTAGTCAAACTACCACTTCACTGAAAACTAAAAAATGCCTGGACAGTAAGAGGGTGTAAAATGCTGGTCCTGAAGTTGGTATCTTAGTGCAGATGTCTGAGAAAATCAGCGAGCCAAAAACACAAGCAGGTTCTGTACACCAATGGTATACAGAACATATCCTGGTTGCCCTATTGCTTCAAATTTGTTGAAAGTCTTAGAAAATTACAGTGGCTTCAGATTAAAACGGAAAAGCAATTTAAATGACAAAATGTAGTGTATAGCAATTCTATATGTTATAAAATATAGTATACTGATGTATACTATATTATGATGTATGATGTATGAATATGGAAATATCTGCCTAAATTGATGGTGCTATAAAAGTACCTGTAATAAATAAATAATATAATTTTTACTTTTAAGGAAAACAGAACCCCCCTTTAAGGTTCTCCAATATTAGACACTAGAGATGAGTAAATGGAATCACCTAATTAGAAAATTGATATGAACTGGTTTATATACACTTGGTGGAGATTTCCCTCATATTTTGACCTTCACTGTACCAATCAGAATTTTACGTTTCTAATCTTTGTTGTTTTATATTTTACATCCACCTACCTCTATTCCATGAGTCGTTGTTTTTTGAAATTACTCTTCATTAATTTACCACTTGATCTCCGGAAGATTTTATCCCTTTCATGACTAGAACTTATTTTGCTATTTGGCTCAGTCATGCAACACTGTACGCAAATTACATTTTTATAATTTTTTCACACAAATAGATCTTTCTTTTGGTAGTATTTGATCACCATTGGGTTTTTCATTTTTTGCAATATAAACAACTAACTTTTTAACAACTGCAGCACCCTTCTAGGTAGGTGCTAGGAAAATGCATACGTGGCCCTGTCTGCTTATCAGGGGGCCTGAATTGTTAGCTAGCTGTCACATGTTTCCAGGTGTGTCTATTGAGTCTAGGGAGTCTCCCCACTGTGTCCAATGAGGGATCTTGTTGGTCAGTGGAGGAAACCTAGCCAATGGCACACCAGGGTTTTTGACTGTCTCAGTGGGCGGGGTCTACCGCAATGCACCCTGAGATTGGATATAAATCTGTGGGGAGAATGTGACAGGGTGTCTTTTAGCGGGAGCCTCAGTCCCAGGAGGAGGTGACGGCTGTCTCTCCTCCTGTCAGAGAGTGAAGATGGTCCAGGCAGTCGGCCTAAGCGGACCAGAGGTTGAGCTGTGCTGCAGAGAGGGATCCAGAGTGTTGCTGACCGAGTGGAGCTGCTGGGCAGAAGTCTTTAGGAAAAACAGTATTGTGCTCAAGATCTGCCCAGGGGTCTGCCTAGGAAAGGGGACCACTCCAGAAGGTCAAGGGGATCCAGGAGCCAGCTAACCAGTAGTATTGGCAGTGAAAGGGGGTGCTAAGTGTTCAAAGCCCTGAAGATAGGGAAGTGAAAGGGGGCGCCAGTGTGGGCCCTGAAGCGTTCAGCAGTACAGTCAAAGTGTACAATCAGCTACCTCAGGAAGGAGTTCCTCAGGGAGCTAAAGAGGACTTTGTTAGCCAAAGGCAAAGTCATAGTGTCAAGTCAGCATTAACAGGCATTCAGCCAGCGTTAACCAGCATCATGTCAGTGTTAACAGGCATCTGGCCAGCGTTAACCAGCGTCAAGCAGCATTTTCTAGAGTCCCTGCCTAATTGTGCATAGTTCAGTTGTTGGAGTATCCCACTCATCCCTTTTCCCATCCGAGTTCTTAATAAATATAAAAACCAAAAGATACTGGACTGGTTCTTGTCTCAGTGCTCACACTTGGAGAAAACACGTTCAAAGGTATCTTTGTTGCACCCGGTGACCCAGGGGGACCCACAGCCAGCACCTATGCTGGGAATTGTGCTACACAACTAACTGATGCTGGCTAGGGGGGTACACTGACACTGACATCAATAGTGACACTATTACAGTGATCAGTGCAAATACTATACACTGTCACTGTACGAATGACACTGGGTGGGAAGGGGTTAACATCTAGGGGCGGGTAAGGCTTTAATGTTAAGGCCTTAATGTGTGCCTAACAATGGTTACTGTGTGTGGTATGTGCTGCTTTTACTTAGCAATCTTTCTGGTTTTTCCCTGCTTTGCAGGGAGTAAAAAAACAGCAAGATCGCCTGTCAGTGTTCGGAGCTCTGTGTTGTTTACAACACAGAGCTCCCTTCCCTGAATTAAGGAGCTGATCAGTGGGTGCCGGCAATCGATCATTGGCCAGCAAGCCCTGATTAAATATCCGATATGTGATACAGCGCAAAGCAGCCACCCTGCTGCAGTATTTCTGTGTGGGGCGGTCGTCAAGTAGATACAAGTAAACTTTTAGGCATCCTTTGCAATATCAATTTTATTTTTTTGTGAGATACTGCCTAAGGGTTACATATTTCCAAAGGGATGCAGATGCATTAGAGCAATGGAAGTGTATCAGGTGATTATAATGAATTAGGCCCTAGCATTCAAGAATCAGTTTTGAAAGGACATAGTAAAAAAAACAGCATTTTCTTCAGAACAAAGTAGGGTACAAACTACAACAAAGCTTGTTAAAACCCTTGCAATGTAAAAATAACACCCAGAGGTTGTTTATTTTTTTCAAACAAATGTAAAGTTACACTTTAGGTAGATAAAATATATATGAGCATGAGCACAAATATAATTTATGTTTAAATGATAAATGGAAAAAAAAATGACCCTTGCAACATAAGCTTATTTTATTTTTATTTTTTTAACTAATTAGGGGATGATAATGAATTAGGTATACAAAATAAAGACCGGTAAAAGCTAACTGATAAAGCAAATATAAAATATATATATTAACAAAATGTGCAAATAACCAAATATCTGAGTGCATGAATTGAGTCTCTTTTATATTGTAGGGAAACAAGCTAATTAAGATTTTATGTTGTCACTGTCCAGAGCTTTAGAAATAGGCACAGAGCAACATTTATGCAAGGAAATGCAATATCACAGAATTAAAGAGCCTTAGAGTTATTTGTGCTGTTTAAATGTGCAAGGAAGGAATTGCGTTAGGAAATGAGGCAATCAGCCAGAACTCTTCATTTCTTCAGTTACTTAATTAGAAAATGACTTCAGTCTGAGGAAGGAAAGATTAGTGTTGTGTGGTGAAATCACTAAATGCATTTTCAATTTGAATAGGTTTTGAATGAATATATGTATATTTATTCCTGTTAAACTCTACAGCAAATTATATGATAATATCAACATAGATATACAGTAAGGTTGATGTACATACTGCTTACATTTTATCAGGAGTATCTGTGAGCAAATAGTACATGCAAATAGCTGTATTACTGATAGATTTATATATATATATATATTGTGAAAGGAAGTCAGGTAAATCTGTGGGTGTTGTCACAGACGGGAGATACATTTCTGCCTTGTTTAGACAATTCACCAATTACTATCAGGTGTCGGCTGCAGAGATAGCCAGAAAGGTTTAAGGATGTTGGAAAGCTTCAGCTATTCAGAATGAGGCAATTAAGGCCTCTATAAGTTATCCAGAGGATGACTACTGATTGCTGCATCCTGAGGCTTTGTGCGTTAAGGAGAGCAGTGAGCTGAGAGACTTCTGAAGGTGAGGTGGTGTTGACTTTTTCTGTGTGAAAAGAAAACAAATAGACTATTGGTCTTCTGCTGTATGACCAGCAGTGTCTGCCCAGCAGTAGGTTGGGACAGACACCATAGGTAGGTTCCTGTGTTGTTAAGGTAGACGTCCCAAGTGGCCAGAGTTTATTTTATGTTTGTTTGATTTATGCTGTTTGGATGCTTGCACTTACTTGTTTCCAGCAAATTGGAAGAATAAACCATAGACCATTGTTTTCAACCACTCTTCGGCTGTCTCTCTGTGTAACTAACCCACCCAAGGGGTCACCCACACCCACTACCGAGCTAACCCCTTACAATATATATATATATATATATATATATATATATATATATATATACACACACACACACACACACAGATGTATATATAAATATATATATATATATATTTTTTAATAATATAAAACAGTGATTTCTGCATATTCAATGATACTTTTTATGGCAAGGATTTCTTATATACCTGATACTATCTACATTGTTTAATTTAGAATCAGGGCTTGTATAGGAAAGACTAAAAATAAAATATTCAGGGGGATATACATTTTTTACATCGTTTTTTTTTTTTTCAAAAAAACATGCCGGAGTTGATGTACTGTAAGTAATAATGTAACAGGGCCTTGCATGTTGATGATGCCAGAAATGTAAAAAAAAATGTCAAAGTTTATGTGTACTGAAACTTATTTTGTATTGGCTAGAGCAGGGAAGGATTAAAGTCTCTGTCAGTTTTGTTTTGCTGCCTGTGCTAATTGTCCTTGTGATCATTGCAGTAAAGTGCAGTACATTCAAATGTTAGTTGTGAAGATGAAGGTCTTCCAATGTGTGCACCTGTTTCAGTGACAACTGTCTAAAAATGTTTCTCTTTCACCAGGATGTGAAGGGAAAACTTTTCAGTGGAAACTACTTGCCAACCGCCCACAGTAGATTTATGGAAGGCTGACAGCACAGGCAGATAATGACCTGTACATCACTACAGGCTGGCTTGCTTCCAGCCTGGGTTTCAGCCGTATGCATGCAACCCCAGCCAACCTGTGCAAACATGGGTTTGGCAGCTGATTTCAGCCAATGATTTTGGCTGAGTCAGCTGGTTGACTGTGGTCAATCACACACAGAGTTCTGTGTTTACAAAAACACAGAACTTTATGTATTGTGAACAGAGAGCCAGCTGTTTTTTCTCCCGTCAAAGTAAAGTAAAATCAGCACACATTACACACATTACACATTGTTAGGCATGCAGTTAGTCCCTTGATTGCTCCTAGATGTTAACCCTTTCCCAGCCAGTGGCATTTCTACAATGTCAGTGTACAGTATTATTACTGATCACTGTATTAGTGTCATTAGCGATGTCAGTGTCAGTTAGTGACCCTCCCAGATAGTGTCTGTTAGTGTCCGATTGCTCGCCACCCTATCACAGTCATACTATAAGTCACTGATCAGTGTCATTATATTATAGCGTCCATATCTGCATAAATTCCAGTATATATATATATATATATATATACCATAGTTTACATATACTTTATTATAGTTTATGCTATAACATTCTCACAAACCAATTAATATACACTAATATTAAGATTTATGTTTACCAAAGACATGATGCACAATACATTTTGGCTTAAAGCGGAAGTACAGCCTAATACCTTAAATTCAGCCCTGCAATCATTAATGTAAGCTGAGTTCAGCCTTATGTGCCAAAATAAAAAAAAAAAATCCAAAATTTCTACCTTTATTTTTTCAGTAGTCAGTGCTGTCACACAGCTAGCCAGACTGGAAGCCACAGCTATTCACCTCTCTTTGCGATGCATACTAGCTCATTATGCTTTTGTCTTGCAGGGTTTTTTTTTTTTTTGAGTATACAACCACTTTAAGAGGCTTTTTTCATAAAAAAATGACACTCTAATGTTAAAACAGTAACTTGATTTTAAAATGGGAGGTTGGAGTTCCGTTCAAAATGAGGCCTAGTACCAATGATTTAAAACAGCACAAACAGACATTACAATGTTTCAGGGCCTTTTACTGGGAAATAATTACACTATAATGTTTATTTCTAGATTTTAAAAATTGCTTCATATTTAATATGATGCCTGCTCCAAGTGATTGAATACTTCATGAGGCACATGCAGCTAGTAGAGGTTGAGCAGGTTCCGCATCTACAAATAAAAAAGTGTCCATAAACGATGTGATTTACTCTTCAAAATGATAAGTAGACCGGATGGATTATTGCGTGTCCTGTGTGGACCACTGGCAGTAGCTTGAGCATTATTTTTTACAATTCTTTGGGGGCTTTTCTGTAAATAATGCCAATTTAAATTGTCAATTTACCTTTAGCAAAAACTGTCTATGTAGATAAGGGGTGTCTGTAGATAAAAACAAACTGTTCAGCTCTGCCAAAGTAGTATAATGCCCTTGTTATAGGTGTAGCTACTGAAGTCTGACTGGAATACTTCCAGGATAATACTAAGTGAGGTCTAATGATTACTGCTCACATCCTCCATTACAGGAGTGAGTTCTCAAATGCTGAGCTCAGAGCTACTGCATCAGGGGAAAAATAGAGTGAAGAGGTCTGAATCAGAGAAAAAGACACCTTCCTGTGATGGTGGAGTTGAGCAGTAATGACTAAGGCCCCTTTCACACTATGCGTCCGTCGGACGGATTCCGTTTTTCTCAGCGGGGGATCGAGCCGCCAATCCCCCGCTGAGCAGGAGGATGACAGCTGTGTCTCCGCGCTGTGTGCGGAGACACAGCTGTCAGTTCCCCATGCATCTCTATGGGGGAAATCGGATAGGAACGGACCGTCGGTCCGTTCTCATCCGATCCCATCCGATCCAATCCGCTGGACGGATGGAAAATAGGGTTTCCATCCGTCCAGATTTGACGGATTGGATCAGATCGGATGTCAGCGGACATGTCTCCACTGACATCCGATCCCCCATAGAGATGCACGGTGGGACCGTTCAGATCCGCCTGTCCATTTTTTTTGGCGGATCTGAACGGTCCCTCCTATGCATCTCTATGATCTGAATGGTCCGCCTGTGTGAAAGGGGCCTAAAGCTGAATACACACTATACAACTTTTGTTGTTAGATTTCCTTTAGATTTACCTCCAACTATGTAGTGCAAGGGCCTGCCTGATTGCATACAGTGCAAAAGTGTTTAGGTCTGACCTCATATAATATGGTTTTGGTAAATCTAAAGGAAAAAATCTAAAGAAAATTGTATAGGGTGTATGCAGCTTTAGCCTTAGTAAGCAATGTCCTAGCAACATCCTGGGAGTATTCCAGTCAGGCTTTGGAAGGTATGTAAATGGTCTATACTTAACGCAATTGCATTATTCAACTTTAGTCAAAGCTTGACAGTTTTTATCTAAAAACACCCCTTATCTGCATAGGCAGTTTTTTTTGTGAAGGTGAACTAACCCTTTAATGTTGATTTCTACATTTTAAAATTTATGGTGGGTGTCCTGTTTGACCTACAACAAGTGATTCAATACTGTGCACATAGGCATTACACTATTTGGAAGCTTTTTTCTGCAAATAAATGTACAATTTAATGTAAATATTTTTTTTTAATGGCTGGTGCAGGGCCTGTTGAAAATGGGGCCTAGTCCAAGAGATTTAATACTTCGCACATACAATGTTTTTTGTGGCTTTTCCTAATGCATAAATTACATATTAATGTTGATTTCTAGATTTTAAAATGAATGGTGGTTTTTCTGTTGAAAATTGATTCTAGAACAAGTGATAAATACTGCACATCCCGGCACAACAATATTTTAGGCTTTTTTTCAGTAAATAAATTATACTCCTATGTTAATATCTACTGTATATATTAAAATAGGTATTGGGTGTCCTGTTTGGGCCTACTGCCAGCTTGATCCAGTGATTACAAGACATTAGCATTGTCAATTCCAATGGAGGGCAGACATGAACTTTTGGGCAAAAATTACAGTTGAGTTGGGCACCTGACCATGTGGTGCTGCAGAGGCCATAAACTGACAGAAAAGGACCGATTCCACCAGATAGAATGGAAGCAGCTGTAAAGTCAAGAGTTGTGCTAAGCTGATGTTGAGATGATGGGCACGGGTTGATTAGGAGATGTTTCTTCTTCAACTCCATCAGTTGCAGAAGAGACACCTGTCTGGTCAAGGATGTTGCTGGAGATGGCAGCGAAGGGTTAAGAGACTTACAGCAAGGTTCGAATCTACATGACCCCATGTTGACCCTCTTCCCTGCTTGATGCGCCATAAGGTAATGCTTGCCATACTTTCTCTCTATACCCTAAAGCCACAGATTGTGAATATTGTGGAGGAAGATGGGTGTTAAGTGAGAAATTATTCAACTTTTAAGACAATGGAGTGTGATTTTGTGAAAATGAAGAACACAAAATAAATTATCAAACTGTTAGCCAATGGGCAATTTTACTGACGTTGAGAGCTTAAGCTTTATATTTTTGAAGAATACAATTTCCTATAGCCTTTATATCTGTTGTGTCTGTTACCGCTGGTTAACCACTTGCTGACCGCCACATGACTATATACAGCGGCAGTCAGCCCCTCCTGGGCAAAGTGACGTACCGGTCACTCGCCCACGAGCCTCTAGGGGGTGAGCATGCACTGCCGGAGTCGCGCTCCCCACCCCCGCTCGTTCCCTGACATCCCCGCGTGAGTGACCGGCAGCTCTGATGTCTGGCGGCCACTCGTGATCTCCCGCTGGAGAGGGAGAAAGGCAGACGGCTGATGTAAACACAGCCGTCTATCATTCTCCCTGATGTAACTGCAGAGACTATACGATCCTGCTATGTAGGATCGTATGTCTATGTGGTTACATCACAAGCCATGCCCCCCCCCACAGTTAGAATCACGCCCCTAGGGACACATTTAACCCACTGATCACCAATAAAGTTAACCTCTTCCCTGCCAATGTAATTTTTACAGTAACAGTGCATATGTATAGCACTGATTACTGTAATAATGTCACTGGTACCCCCAAAAGTGTCAAAAATGTCAGTCAAGGGTCTGATCTGCCCGCCGCAATGTCGCAATCCCACAGTCGCCGCTATTACTAGTTAAAAAAAAACAATAAAAATATCATAAATCTTTCCCGCAATAACTTTTGCATTTACATTTTTTTGGGGGGAATTTCAAATAAAAAATTTGAAAAATCCTCTGGGGCTTAAGTAGTTAAAGAAAGGCCCTGTGTTCACAACCACCTAAAAAAAAGGAATGCTTTTTTTATTAGTTCTAATAATGGATCAGATGTAGCTGTTGTTGCTGCGGGTACGCTAAAGCCAAACAATAATATATATAAATAAAAAATGAATTATACATGCAAATTTTTGATGCCAGCATTTGATGTCACAAAAAGTGTCAGTAAGAATCAGACTTTTCCATAAAACTACATATAGTTTAAAGTCATCTCTCAAACATGTAATTGAAAGTGTTGGAGTTTTTCCATTGTAACATTTAAAGTTGAATAAAAAAGAGGATTCTGTCCCTGCTGAACAGTACTTTTTAAACATTTTATTTGCATTGGTACATGTCCCCCAGGGCAGTACTCAGCTCCCCATACACTTTTTTGACAAACTCTCGCTTGTTAGCCATGAAAAGGCACAACTAATTTTCTAGATTTGCCCCTTATTGACTTTAAGGGGGATCAGGTAAAGTATACTAATTTATGAAATTGTTCTGTGAGCAGCCAATGAACTGAACCCAAGCCAAATAGTTTATGACTAGTTAACACACAGTACCTTACAAAAGTGGGATATACGCATTTCACATTGGTGATTTAGCAAAAAATGTTTTACTAAAATGTAAATTTGGGAAGAAAATGAAAACTTGAAACCCATGATTGTACTGTACATTTTTCTAAATGGAGAAAGATATACAAATACATGTTTGATAAAGTATTAATTTTCAAAATGTGATAATACACCAATTTTAAATTTTTTTCCCCAGTCAACTTAATTAATCTTTTTCAATAGCTCTTAAGGCAACAAGAAGTTATCATAGGTTAAGTTATAAGAATATTCTGTCACCTTTCCAGTATTTATCGGGCAGAATTTTCACCTTGCAAGGAAGTTTTCCCTTAGCTTAGTAAATAAGGTAAAGCCCTGCTGACTTCAACCATCCAATCATCTGCAAGCAGATATCATGTTTTTTCTTATTTTTCCTTGCACACAAAGTATTCTTTGCAAAGCAAATTTTCACCACATTCACTGAGCTAATGGTAAATTCCCATTCAAAGTGAAAAGTTACTATGCTAAGTGAACAGCCTAAAACCCTTAGTAAATGAGCTCCGATATGTTCGTGTAACACCTATAAGTAATCTTTATATAGCATATGACAATCCCATTATCGTGGGGAATGTATTGAAAATGCATTCCAACATCTCTTCCTTTTTAAAAATTTAAACGCATTCCAACTTCACCTCCTTTTTAAATGTAAACTGCTTAAAAGATTTTAAACAGCAGCAGAAAGTATAAAAAAATTGAAGTAAGGGAAAAAGCAACCAATTAAGGACAGGAAATTTCACAGTATTTAGAATTTAGATCTGAGCTGTATTTGCCATCTTACATCAGCTAAAATCTTTCATCCAGAATGCTATTATCACATGCCATCTTACCATACAGAATACAGATGCTTCTCTAATTCATCCAGATAAGAAGTAGCTGTAGAGCATTTCTCTATCTGCTTTTCAGAAACCATTTCAACTTTTTGTGTCCATTGAAAATGCTGTTTTGGTGGGTCCTTTTCTCCCTTCTGCATGTAAATGTAATAATTTCAGTATATAAAATATAAATTAGGTTATTTTACTATAAAACTATTATTATTTTTTTTTCAATTTTATCATTTATAAAACAGATATGTAATTTGGTTTAGAAAACTGTCATTTCAAAGCAGGAAACTTATATAAATGCAGTATGCAGGTATACAAACTGGCCGAGGCACCTAATTTTACCACAAAAAAGTGGGAAAACTTATTGACTCGAGTATAAGCCTAGGGTGGGAAATGCAGCAGCTGCTGGACCCAACTGGACCACCATGAGACACAAAACAGGGGCTGCAGGCATGGTACAGGAGATGCAGGGCTGTGGGCATGGTACAGGAGATGGTACAGGCATGGCACAGGAGATGGTTCAGGCATGGTACAGGAGATGGTTTGGGCATGGCACAGGTGATGGTACGGGCATGGCACAGGTTTTGGTATGGACATGGCACAGGTGATTGAACAGACATGGCACAGGAGATGGTACAGGCATGGCACAAGAGATCGTACAGGCATGGCACAGGAGATGGTACAGGCATGGCACAGGTGATGGTACAGGCATGGCACAGGTGATGGTACAGGCATGGCACAGATGGTACAGGAGGTGCAGTGCTGTGGGCATGGTACAGGAGAATGTCCTATACCATGCCCACAGCACTGCATGAGGAAATTCAGGGGGTGCGGAGGAGTCTCACTTACCTGACAGTGAGGCACCTTACATTTAAAAATGTCCGAAGCATGTGCCGCCGATGTTTGGGAAAGCCCGTACACATTTGGCTATTCCCAGGCAGATGGCGCACGTGCGGTAACGTGTTGGTGCCAGGCGGGGCTATTTTTAAAAGGTAAGTGAGCCTTTTTCAGCATAAAAAAACATGCTGAAAAACTCGGTTTATACTCGAGTATATACGGTAAATGTGTTTTTAGTAACAGATAAATAAAACTGCCCTATATTTCTTCCTGCTTTCATACCTTTTAAGGTAAACAGCTAAACAGTTCAAATGCATGTACGTGAACTGTTACTCTCCAAATGATGTGTAATTCCATTTAGTCAGTATTTTAATCCATACATCCAAATCATAATGAACAGGCAGACAACTCTAATACCTTCTCCTACCCTTTTTTCAGCTTCCAGTGTCGTCTCCTGTTGCTATAGCCTGCTCATAAAATAGTGTACAGTATTTGAACAATTATCATTGTCCCCTACCCCAGCAGGTCACACTAGAAGCTGAATCGGGAAAGAGCGCAGTGATATTCCTGACTATACAGTGTTCAAGGGGTGAATGCATCACAGGACGGTCTGAACAAAATTAAAAAACCTTTGTAAAATAGGCTATACATATTTCAGCTATTTCCTTGGAGCTTTATGTAAAATGCTCCTCGGTCCTTCAGCAGCAGTACCTATTCAGTATCCTTTAGGGCAGGGTTATCATTAAAATTCCTCTTTTACTATGATCAGCATTGCATGATCAATTCCAGCTTTTTACTATGATCGCTTTGATCAGCATTGCATGATCATTTCCAACTTTTATATGCTCTAATATACATGTTCCTGCCTGGTTTTCTGGTGTAATGAATTAATGTATTCCAATTAATTGGAATAACATTTTACACTACTTTATTAGTGAAATGTAGTAGGGGCTATATTTATGAAAATATTTATATTTATGTATGGTTTATATTTAAAAAAATAAGTTTCATAAATGAGGTCCTAGATATTTTGGGATTTTGTTAATGTACACTATTTGATGAGGCCGCCTTGTTGCCAAGTCCAATTAGGTAATGTGGAAAAGGCCTTAACAAAAATAGGACATGGCACAGAATGTCTTTCTTAGTTTGGAACCACACATAGGCAATGTTTTTCTATAAAATCATGTGCTTTGAAATGTGTTGGTGTGCTTTCTTGAACGGCATTTTCTTAAATGTTTTACCACGATGATTTGTAGTTTTGCACTTAGGAAAAACATAAAAAAAAACATATCCTTCCTGTGAAATTCTGTAAATACACCAAATGCATGTAAATTAGGAAAATGCAGGTAGCCATTTTTTTTCTAATGCAATGCAGCTGCACATGTCTATATTTATGGATAGAAATTCTATGTACAGACATTACATCTTCATGACAACTGTCTGAACTTTAATGACTTTGTTTTGCTGGATGATCCAAGTGTCTGCATGTCCCCTGTTTTAGCAGGCATAGAAGAATATATTCCCAATGGTATTCTTTGGAAAAAAATAATTCAAATATGTTTTTAAAAAAGTGCTGTAAACAAATAACTTTTTCTAGCACTCATTTAGAGCAATGAGGATTATCTTGTAAAACGTAAATTCTGTAAAATTTTTTCAGGTTTACTTGTTCAGTAATTCACTTCTGTATGAAATATCTTTGATATTATTGCATGTTCCTTTAACATATACAAAAGCAAGTAAATCCCACAATTTTTACAGCAATGGCAAAACATTATTATTTATTTATTCTTTGTTTTTTATCTCAATCTATGATATATAAAAAGGAAACACTGATGGTAAGTCAGGTCAATGACTGTCCAAATTCTTACATTTGCTATCAGAGCAGGTTGAGGTTACATGCATTGCCTTTAAACCGTAGCCACAAAGCCAAATCAGCAAAGAAAATAATTATCCAATTACCACTTCAAAGCCTGTCAGAAAGGTATGGACTTTGATTAATTTAGCTGAAGTGTTCAGCAGCTACAAAAAAGGCGTGTTCGGAGCAATAAAAGGTTTAGTAGTATTGCTGATCTCACAAAATGTCATTGCTTTGACTTGTCAGGCACATCAAAACTACCTTTGAAGCCCAGAATACCAACTGCCAGGAAATGCATCTTAGAAATGTTGTATATTATGGTGCACATAAAGTGTTATTGTTACCTTTTTATTAAAATCAATGTCTTCTTTCGATGTAACATTTGGTTGCTTATCTGTGTATGGAACAATTTTATTACGAGGAATTCCTGAAGAAAGAAATAAAATAAGTCACCAGAAGATTGCCCACAGACATATGCTTATTTTTTTCAGAGTTAAATTAGTAAGGTATTTAAAAAAAACACTTAATTGAATGCTTCTGTTTACTAAATGTAACAAGTTCATGTGGTCATAAAAAAATTAAAGTATATTTCCATTTTAGCAGCAGAATTGGTACTTACTTTAGATGTGTTGTATGTTCTCTTTTACATAGCATAATGTAAAAAAAATAAAAATGTTGATTACTATTTTAAATTACCTTTTCTGATATCTCCAGCACTGAAAAATGCTATGTAAATAATTTTATTTATAGGAGGGGGGGGGGGGGTCTGTTTTTGTCATATTTAACACCTGTCTTTACTGTGCTGGCAGATCCCATTATTAGTTGTATCTGAACATTGTCTGTCCTAACAAAGGGTTTAGGTATCGTTGCTACTATCATTACTTGTGTTTGTACTTTTTAAAAACACTTGTACTTTTAGAATAATCCTGAAGCATCAATAAATTCATAATATTGAAAACATCTCATAAATTTAGGAAAGGTTTGTTCTGTATTTAAACAGGCCTTTTTCACATTATATGCATCAAAAAACTGTGGAAAAAATGTGCAAATTTAACTTTCATAGACACGAGTTTACATGTGTTTTTATGCACGTTTACCTCAGTTTATTTTTTTTTTTAGTTTTTTTTCATCCCTTCCTCTTCCCATTTGTGGTGAGAGAAGAGGACATTTTGCATAGCTTATTGCAAATTTTATTGCAGAGCCTTTACATCATAATCCCCATCAGAGCTCCCCTTTACATCATAGTCCTCATCAGAGTCCCCTGTGCATTATTGTCCCCACCAGAGCCCCCATTTACATCATAGCCCCCTTCAGAGTCCCCTGTGAATTATAGTCTTCATCAGAGGCCCGCTTTACATCATATCCCTCATTTGAGTCCACTGCGCATTAAGGTCTCTCTAAGAGCTCCCTTTTACATCATAGCCCCATTAGAGTACACTGTTCATTACAGTCCCCATCAGAGCCTTCCTTTATACCATACTCCCCATCAGAACCTTTTCATTAAAGCTCCCCATCAGTGTCCCTCCATCAGCATCCCCCTTATCAGAGCCCCCCATTAGAGCCTCCCCTTTTGGAGCCCTTCTATGAGGGCCCCCTCATTGGATCCATTTTATCAGAGACCCCACATGAGAATTTCCCTCATCATTGCCCCCCGATCAGTTTTCCTCCATCAGTGTCCTCCTCAATAAAGCCCCTCGACAGTGTTTACCTTACTAGAGCTACTCATCAGTGTCTCTCTCAGCAGAGCCCCTCATCAATGCTCTCTCATCAGTGTCCCCTAATCAGAACCCCCTCATCAGCGGTCCCCTCATGAAAATCCCCTCCTTAGTGCTCTCTCATCAGTGTCCCCTAATCAGAGCCCCTTCATCAGTGGTCCCCTCATCAAACCCACCCTCCTTAGTGCTCTCTCATCATTGTCCCCATCATCAATGTCCCCCTCTTCAGAGTCCCCTCATCAGTGTCCCCCCATCAGTGTCCCCCTCATCATAGCCCCCTCATCAGTAGCCTCCTCATCAGTGCGCTCTCATCAGTGCCCCCCTCATCAATGACCCCTTATCAGAGCCCCCCTCATTAATGTCCTCTCATCAATGTCCCACTCTCCAGTGTCCCCTTTATTAGTTTTCCCTTGTTAGTGTCCCCTTCATTAGAGCTCCCTCATTGGTGTCCTCCTTATCAGTGCTGTCTCATCAGTGTCCCCTTCATTGGCATACCCCTCATCATTGGCCCCCTAAACAGAGCCCCCTTCATTAATGCCCATTTCTCAGTGTTCCCCTCTAATCATTTTTTCCCTCTTTAGTGTTCCCCTTATAAAAGCCTCCTCATCAGTGTCCCTATGATCAGGCCCACCCCATTAGTGCCCCCCTCATCAAAGTCACCTCATCAGCAGTCCACCATCAATGTTTCCCTTATCAGAGCCCCCTCATCAGTGTCCCATTATAAGAGCATCTCTCATCAGTGTTTATTCAATGCCCCCCCCCCCCCAATCAGTATCACCCTCATCAGTGTCCCACTCGTCAGAGCCTCCTTCATCAGTG
Organism: Pelophylax lessonae; assembly: GCF_965119305.1. Classification (NCBI taxonomy): domain Eukaryota; kingdom Metazoa; phylum Chordata; class Amphibia; order Anura; family Ranidae; genus Pelophylax; species Pelophylax lessonae. The sequence goes on from NC_138772.1 coordinate 331,513,556, forward strand.
TCCCCCTCACCAGTGTCTCCTCATCAGAGCCTCCTCATTGGTATCTTCCTCATCAGTGTCCTCTCATCAGTGTCTCTCTCATCAGAGCCCACTTATCAGTGTCCCCTTCATCAAAGACTCCTCATCAGGTATACCCTTCATTATTGCTCCGTTTTCAGAGCCCTCCTTTCAGTTACCCTTTATCAATGCCCCCTTATCAGAGCCCCATCATCAGTGTCCACCTTATCAGAGCTCTCTCAACAATGTTCTCCCATCACTGCCCCCTCATCAGTGTCCCCCTCATCACTGCCATCCTTGTCACTGACAGCCTCATCAATGTCCCCATAATCAGAGCCCTCTTATCAGTGTCCCCTTCATCGGTGTCCTTCTCATCATTTCCCTCCTCATCAGAGCCCCCTCATTATCATCCCTTTCATCAGAAACATCTCATTTGATGTTTGGTTTTCAATGCTGCCCTTTAATCCGCATGAAAACACACTCCCCCCTCTGAACAGTATTTAAAACATTTTCTTTTGCATTGTTATGTGTCATGAAAGGCAGTGCCCAGCTACCCATGCCATTTTTTTTTTTTACAATAGCTTGCAAATTATCCTTAAAATGGCCATAAAAATTGTAAAATTGAGTTCTCATATACTTTACTAGAGTTTAGTTCCATGTTTAGGGTTTTTGGATTTTCTGTTGTGTTTACTGAACCTCCTGGGAGTCAAATCTAGCCTACTTTGTTCACAATCACTGTTCATTAATTACAATTTTTAAGCAATTTATCTAAATATGCATAAGCATAAAAACAGGTCACATTTAAAAGTTTCAGAAGGATTTGCACTTGTATTACATATAGTTTGTATTGGTGTTAAATATGTTATTAAAAATGCAAACTCTAACTAATGCAAATAATTTAACAAGTATCCAAACTGTAAAATGTGAACTGTGAAAGTCTAGGTAATAATTTATAAATAAAAAAACATCTCTAACAATATCCCTTAGAAGTAAACCTTTCAGTTAAAACTATCCACCTCCATCCTTGGTTGAGGGGCCTTAGTGCTAATGTCCACCATCCCCAAGCCTTTAAAACCCTGTTATGGGGAAACACATGATAGTCCCCCTACCCTTCAACAACTTGGTCCTATGGGGGCAACCTAGGTGTGTGCAAGCACTAACAATATCTTGTAAGGTAAGTCATAAGCATCCTAAAATCATTAGCTACAGGCATTGAATGACAACCCAACAACTATTGAAATACTAGAAGAGCTTGCATGTTTTTTTTATTTTTTTATTGATTTGTTTTTTTGTGCTTTGTTCAGTCTTAAGTAGCCTATTGAATTTATTACCAAATATTGGTCTGCTGCTTTATATATAGGCTGGTTTTAGCTCAATTAAAATAAAAATAAAAGATAAGAAGGAAAGACAAATTATGCAAAACATATTACTGAAAAGAGTGATGAGAGACAAACCTTTAAGAAACCGGTTCTTAGAAATCTATTTTATTTGCAGATTGCTTTCCCCATGTTACCTAAGGTTTAGATAATGATATAGACAGCTTTGCATTAACGAGGAGCTCCACCTATAAGGGGAAGCTTCACTTGTGTGCCTCATCCCCCCCTTTCTGCTGACACATTTTGGGGGGGTGGGGGGAGCAGGTACCTGTTTGGCGAACTCAGCCGGAAGTTTGACCCCCCTCTTCCTTTCCCCTCAGCTGGCCCATTCACAGACCGCAGCGCTCTTCACGCATGCGCAGTTGGGAACCAGTTTTCTTTAGAGGAGATGGCGGGGGCAGCACCTGATAGCTGACTGACGTCACCGCTGGGTTCCTGGACAGGTAATGGTCCTTATAATAAAAGTCAGCAGCTACAGTATTTAGAGCTGCTAACTTAAAAAAAAAATTCTGAAGGGGCCTGAAGCTCTTCTTTAGGCAGGAAAGGGTAAAGAAATTTTTGTAATACACATAGTAAATGGCTTTACCCTTATGTATAATGGTCTAACAGTCATGACAAAGTTTTGCTACAGGTAATTTTAAAGTAAACCTATTTATACAAGGAAAACTAATAGGTTTGTTGAACTGTCACAATACACTAACAGACTATCCCAAAATTCCTGTCCAGGTTTTGACTTTCTTCATTTAAAAACCTGGAAAGGGTTCACCTAACCCACCCCCAATGTGACAGTACTTGGTTCTGGTAATTAGACATCAAGGGGTTGATTTACTAAAGGCAAATGGACTGTTCACTTTGCAAGGGAGTTTAGTTAATGAAATGAGGCTGGGCTGATTTCCACCATCCAAGCCCAATGCCAGCAAGAATGCTTATTTTTTTCTTTCTCTTGGGTGATTGGGTATTCTTTGCAAACTGAAATGTCACTACATTCACTAAGCTCTGAAAATTCCCTTGCAAAGCACAATTTCTGTTGCAAAATTAACAGCCTATTTAGTGAATCAACGTCAATGCAGTCCTCTGTTTCCAGAACTACTGAAACATTTCTGAAACATTTAGCAGTAGATAAGAGTGGTGTGAGAGTGAATTAAAGACAGATCCTTTCACATTATGGTGGATGATTTGAACCTGATATTTTGTCTATTAGAAGTCTAAAGAGTGCTAAGATGGCTAACAAAATAACCAATATGTTTCTTTTTCTTTTTCAAAAAACATTTTATTAAGGAATAAAGCATACATAGCACAAAAGAACACAGCAATAAAGGGCAGGTAATAGAGCCCACCAAAAATGAACAGGTACAAAAGTGATACACATATAAACAGTACTATGCACGTAAGGAGCAACATAAATCACGGGTAAACCCACAAAGTGTCATGTAACAACAACATGGTGCGAAAACAGAGGGCCAGTGGGAGAACCAAGTGGGCGTAAGGCTAATGGAGGGGTTCGCTGGGTAGGGCGCCCACCCACCTTATGAGAACCGGAACAAAAGGGTTACCCATGATGGAGCATAGTGGATCCCCCCAAGCCCGACACCCCGTAAAGGGAACTATCTGTGTCAAGGAGTGGGGGACCCACCGCATAAAAGTGGGGAATCTGGTACGCACATCTCTGAACGTGGGCGCCATAGCTGTTGCCGGTGGAGGCAGAGCCACCACAGAGTGCAAAAAACCAATATGTTTCAAGTAAAATTAAAATGATTAATATGCTTTATAGCTAATAAAAGATTTTCAACCAGTGAATTAAAACATATGCTTGATTTGCTAAAGAATTCAGCATGCTTCTGAGGGTATACACACAGTCTGATTAAGCAGACTGGTAAAAAAACTAAACGTAAAATTAAAATAAATATGAAATGTGCAATTTACGTTAAAGGATAGTAACATCTGGTTTGTATCTCATACCTGCACATACTTGTTTTACATTTTATCAAGGGAGTTTCTCATTTTGTGTCACTTTGATTTACTGCTGTCTCTGACACACCCTAAACTGTTAGAACAGTACGTATCTTATGTATTACTGAAGGAAATCCTAAATTGTTCAAACATTTTAAAAAGGTGATCATTACATGTTGAAAATGTTTTCACTGCCAACTATTACTAATAGGACAAAACGTTGATGTTTAGCTGTGTTCATTTAAATTAATATTTTCAACTGGTATTGACATTAGCTGTCATGATGTGTATTCAGTGCCTAGTGCTCTTACATATAGTAGGGAGAAAAAAATATAACTGATTTTTATATAAGGTAGAATTATCAGCAAAATAAAAAAGAAAATAGTCTGTCATCGTTTACACAGTAGTTTGTTTTTGTTCTGAGTCCCTCATCATTCAGATGGAATTTACGTAAGTAACATACAAATGAAACCCTAAATCTAACTAAAAAAATTTAAACAGGTAAAGTAGCAGTTTCTTTCCTTTGAAAAAAAAAAACAAAAAACAAAAAAAATAACAACATAAAAAAAAACCCTAATAATTTAATTCTGAGTGTTGTCAGCATAGCTTGTCCTGTATTTTTTTTGCTAGACAGCCAGGTGTGCATGTAAATGTGAAGAAAAATATAAATAGAGGACTGTTAAAAAAAAATACAGGGATTAACATCATGAATACTATCATTACAGGTATTAACCCCCCAATACGATTACCAGATTATAATATTTTCACTATACTAGGCATAAACAAAAGTTTATAATACATATAAAGAGACTTAATAAAGTACATCTGCCATATTGTAAAAATATACCATATTGTACATATGATACACATGCAAGAGTATCAAAAAGAGCTCTCCTCTGCATGGCTTTTGTTTTCCGGTATATAGCCCAACATACATAACCTGAGCGTACAGTAAATCATCAGTTAAGTGCTGCATCACACTAGACTAAAAGCAGATTGTGATATTGGTTTACAATGATGCTGCAACACTGCCTATATCAATATCCAGATCTTGTTGTGATCATTTCTACAAAGGCAGTAAATACATATTGGGGTTGATATTACATTAGAAATTACATGAAAACTTTACATTAGAAATTGTTTACTTTGCAAAATGTATGTTCAGTTTGCAAAGTGAACGTTCACTTTTCAAACTAAGTGGTGAAGCTGCATTACCTTTAATCGTCCAGATATGTGCAAAAATTCTGTTTTGGGCATTCAAAGCATACACAGCTTCACTTTATTTACTAAGCTAAGTGAAAATACATATTTGCAATCCAAAATATCCATTGCTAAGGTACTGGCCTTTAATCCTTTTGTGAATAAAGCCAAGAGCCTAAATTGTGTATGGCCTAAGTTTATTTATTTTGTAAAATTCATGATTGGTTTCTAGCAAAACTGGTACTCACCCACCAAACTGATAAACATCTACCTTCTCATGAGAATTGTTTGTAAAATGGACAAACTGTCAAAACAAATTTTATGCACCTAAAATACACATGTACATTTCAATATATATTGTACACCATAAACTGTGACCCAAAGTACCACTTTATCTCTTCATTCAAAACAAGAAGCAGACAAGATCTGGCAGAAAATACGTAACCCATCCAAATTATTTTTCATCTGTTACAAATGTTTGCAACAATTAAAAAAGCAACATTACCGTATAACAATGGCCCTTTGTCTGATGAATGGTGAGCGGTAATTTATCCTACAAAATCTTGCCATCCACAATAACAAAATAGGTTAATCCCTTTTAACTGCAATTTGTGTCCTAGCTTGATCAAGGACTGGCAAGCTGTTGCTTGTTTTTAACACATTTTTCATTAAAGATAGGCTAAAATGCACAATTTATTAGCCAGTGGCTTAATAATTTTGCAGACAAAAGAGTTTTTTCAGAGTTTTTAGAATACTTTCAGTATTACAGCCAGACAACTAATATTTTTAAAAGGAGGTTTGGTAGTGTCAGTCCAAATATTTGTCTGATGACATATTTTTTTTAAATAAAAAAACATTTTAGGGGTTTTGCCTATTCTAGTGCAATTATTGTACCTTGCATGCTGTACAACTGTTTGAGTTACATTACATTTGTACTTGCTTGTAGCTCAAATAGTTTCATTGTGTAATTACAAATGGATAAGTCTGGATTAGTTGTTCACATACATTATATAGTAAAAACTATATCAAAGCTTAGAATTTGATTAAAGGGAGCCTGTCAGGATGTCTGTTACCTGCTACCTGTCACACCTAAGGCTTCCATTCAGTGCTTAAAGAGGTTGTAAACCCATTACATTTTTTTTTTTTTCAACCTGAAAGAGAAACACATAATGAGCTAGTATGCATCGCACACTAGCTGATTATGAATTACTTACCTTAGAACGAGCCCCTGCCGTGCCGCCCGCTTACCTGTATGATGGGCGACATGTTCAGTCGCCCGTCTTCCGGGATCGCGGCATCGCGCGGGGGAGCCGACAGTCATGGCACGGGGCTCTGAAGGAACGGCACCAGCGGCCATTCCTTCAGATCGCATGTGCCAGTGATGTCACGGGCTGCATTTAAGGTAAATATCTCCTAAACGGTACATGTTTAGGAGATATTTACAGTACCTATAGGTAAGCCTTATCATAGGCTTGCCTATAGGTAAAAGTTGCAGAGGAGGGTTTACTTCCTCTTTAATGAAGCCATTGAATGACTCTGGAAACAATTGCTGGTATATCACAGTGAATTTTGCTGTACAGGTGCGTAATTGGGGCCATTCAGACTTTATGCATGGACTTTTGTTCATTGATCCACATTGGCAGCCAATTTATAATAAAGTTGTTATTACACAACACGGTTATGAATAGACAGATCCTTAGAATGAATTAGAAAAATATGGTTTATGAGATGTAGTAACAAGTGATCAGCTATGTCACACTCTGCACTACTGATATAAAAGCATTAAAGTCTATGGTCATTTAAAGTAAACTGCCTTTTTCTGATAAAGAAAGCAAAGAATTTTTGAACAAAATCAGGGTAAAAGTCTTCATTCATTTATGTGTACACTGATTGTTTAGAACATTTAGCAGAAAAGTAGATGCAGGTGTAAAAATGTCAATTATGAATTGTATTGTAGGAAAATGGCACCTACTACATTTTAGTAATGAGCAACATTGAGAGTTTTTTATTTCCCCAAAAAAATACAGTGAAAATAATGAAATTGTGGTGGAATTTCTACATTTCTGTTATACGCATTGGAGTCAAAATGAAGGTGAAACTACAGTATGATCCCGTTGGGGTGACGAGTATCTCTCTAACAACAATACCCCTCCTAGCATATCTCTCCGAGTCATATGAGGTTCAGATGAATGTTTTGAGGGTGTTATTTCATAGGAGTAGCAACGTCTTTATAGAGAATTCAATGCTTTATACGGTGACCGCTAATATTATGATGTTCATATGTCCAACGACATCTTTTTATATGGTAACTCTTGTTATGTATCTTGTTCAGGATATTGATGGATGGAAAAGTATTACTTTTACTGTACTTGACTTCTTTATCTTAATAAAATTTTGTTTGGTTAAAAAAAAAAAAATGAAGGTGAAACTAAAATGTTTTTTGGTACTTTTAAAGGGTGCAAAGGGTTTTGGAGGATTACAGAAGACTAACTTTTGTGGTCCTGTTTTTGTTTCAGAAAGGCTTCCCTGATTAGTATTATTTTTAAAACTTTTCTTTTTCTTACAGAAAGAAAAGGACAGACAGGAAAAAAAGTAAAATAAATAAAATAATGCATCAGTACACAAATAGTGATTAATCGCCCCAAAAAACTTTCCTTATGATTCTTGTGAGCAGGAAAAGCTGGCCTAATGAAATAATATGCTCGAAATCCAGCATTCCGATCAGCACCTGCTGCAAGCGTTGATTTTTTAAATCTGGCAAGATGGGGGGGGGGGCACTCAGCTGTCAGATTGCCTCACCAAGATCTCTTTTTTTAATACAGCAATCTGTCAGGTTTTTTTTTCCCAGTGTGTATCCAGTTTTGGAATACTTATCACACATGCATCCTAATCTGTGTACTTCAAGCTCCAAAATCCTGGGTATCAGCTACCTGTTGCTTACTTTGACTTATTGTCAGCCATCATTAAGCAAATGTAATGCCTAAAGCCAGCCATAGATATGAACCATGTATGGGCAGTCTGAAAGTACTCAAGTTGATCAATCAATCAACTTGGGTATAACCAACCTGCTGGATTTTACATGCGATTTTAGATAGCGGCTATTACATCTCTACGGGAGGGATTCCCCTGTCAACACTGTCTGAGTTTATGGAGGAATCGAGTGCTGTTCTTTTCTGCAACCCATGGTGACCTGACACAAATCTGCAGATCAGGAAAGTCAGAGAACAGTAAAAAATTCTAATCTATCTACTTGTTCTGGATTAGTGACACATGGTATTGAACCAAGAAGATCAGCATGACAGTCTAGCACAAGCATTTACAGATAGAATGTCAGCATACTTCATTATGGGTGGTTTCCCTTAACACTCTGGATATTAGATTTAGTAATAAATTATGATGACCAATATATAAAAAGATGGTGTATATGTATTTGTATGTTTTTTTCAGTTGGATAAAGACACCCTTTTTTAGATATGCCAATAAGATTTAGATTATATTTGTAATATGTATTCAATTTATGAAAGATCAGCTTGTGTAAAGCCAGCCTTTTACTATGATTCATAATGGTGCTTATTATAATCATTTACCTGTTTATATCAAGCATATCTCTCAGACCATGATAAATAACCTAATAATTCATAAAATATATATTTTTTTATCTTTGTAAAAGTCTTAATTTATATTTTACACCATATTCAAAACGAAAGCATGTTAATTTAAAGTAATAGAACCAAAGTATATTAGCCACACCACTTATTTTTTTACTTTTCTGTACAATAATAAACATGCAAAAAACATTTAATTATGCTTTAAATTCATTTCCCTTTTTCTTCTTTGAGAACTAACAGTGGTATTTTTTTATTCTGTAATTTAAATGTTAAGCTGCCAGATGTGTGTCTCATGCTTCAAGAGTTGAAGCTTTGCATTATTTAGCATATTAAGATTCACAGAATTTAAAAAAGGGTTCCTTTATTGCCTGGAGGTTCTAATTAAGTAAACCTCAGCCTGATCCATGTAAAGCTTGCAATACGAAAGTATGCTCTGTCTCCTTTTTTCTTCAGTCAGGCAGAGTGATATAATAAAGTGATACAATAAATATGAAAAATCCATAGATGATATAATTTTTCTTGCGCTTCAGGAATTAAACCTATCTGTTATTCTTAGACTATTTTAATGGAGTCTAGCAATCAGAAAAGCATTGCATAGTCTACAACTTTTTTCTTAATTGTTGCAGTCACTCACAAATGATTAATCATGCACGCTTATACATCTGGAACAAAGGAATAGAAAACATGATCAGGAAAAATCGACATTTGACTGACTTAAATTTCTTTGTTTTTATGACTTGAACAGCACTAGATTGCAAGCCGATTTAAAATGTGCTCACAAAAATTTTTAGTGCCAAGGGTCATAGGAACAACAAGAGACTTTCTGTATGTGGTACTAATAAATCATGCCAGGGTTGAAATACAAGGTATTTCTTGACTCTTTTCTGAAAATGTCATTGGTGTCAAGTTTGTACATTCACATACTTTAATAGCAAGTAGACTAGTCCCCAACATTCAAGGTGCAGTAAATATAATGACAGCTTAATTTGCCACCAAATCAAAAAGAGTCTTGTTTATGTGGAAGTGAGTAAATGCTGCTGTAGTTATGATTATATTTGCCCATAGACATTGCTTACAGACTGAAGAATATCTGTAAATTATCAATATTTTTATGTTTTTCAAATAATAAATAAGATATATGTATTAGTTTGTTGTCTGTATTTCTACATATAGTTTATTCTGTGTTTCTTATGTTTTTTTTTTATCATTTATAACCGCCCAGTCAAATTAAATTGCCTGTTTAATCCAAGACTTGCATATCTTAGAATAGGAAAGAGACCTACCCTAATGTTCTAGTAAATACTTGATGGCACCCTAAGAAAAAGATGCGGGACTTCAGAAAGAGGCATGGCGTATATTTAGACTGGTTTGGGACCTATTCTACGTTCACACTGAATGAGGGTTTGAAATCAGCACAATTTCAAACCGGCATTTCAGTCCGACTTCGGGGGCGATTTGAGAGACATCTGTGGAAGTTCATGCAGAGATGTCTATTAAAATCACCACCAAAGTCACCAAAAGTAGTGCAGGAACTACTTTTGGGAATCGGTGCGGCACCACAAAGTCGGCATTACACTGATTCGGAAAGTGCCGTTGACGGCAATAGGCTCCAATTTGGCATGTGATTTAACATCATGTCAAATTGTCTCAATTTGAACGGGGGCTAAACATCACATTTTAATTACACTACTTGAAAAAAATATGTGGGATTAATGGAAATAGCAATTGCTGACCTTCTTAAAAAAAATGTTAGTGTTCATCACTTTCCCTAATGCTTTCTGAATCAGTGCTGCAGAAAAGAAACATGCATCTAGAGAGGTCAGAGAGAAGTCAAATCTCCTGATCCGTTAAAGCTCTGTGACTTAAAAAGCATTGAGGCCTTTAGATCAGTAAAACTGCCAAGAAACTAGCATTTTCAAAGGTAAAGTACAGCATTAGAAGGCTGTGTAGTTTTCCCAGTTTAGGTTTACAATCTCATTATCCATCATTCTTTGCGACATTACGACAGAGCATAGAATTTTATTTTCAGTAGTTAAGCGAGTTTAAAAAGGTCATCATTTCATCATTCAGTCATCCTTTGTTCTATTACCTTTTTTGTGCATTTTTCTCCTGATATGTCTTACTGTACTTTCTTCTGATGTTTCTTCCACCTAAGAAAACATAATGTTATCTAATATTATCTAATTCTCCAAAAACAGAAAATCACAAAGCATCAATTTATCATTGAACCTGAACAACTTGCGTCAAACTTGTCTGCTGTAGCTTTGCTTCATTTAAAATGTTCCTCTCCTTTCCTTTCGCTGCATTAGGATGTGTTTCCAAATCCTTCGCAGCACTGGGAAGTAATTCCTTGTGAACATTAGGTTCTCTTTGAGAGGCCAAGGGTTGTCCTGTGAAGGAAATGACAAGCTGTGAAAAGTAAAAGACCAATTCCTTCCACATGTTTTCAGTGCATTAGGAGCACTATGAAGCTTGTCAAGCAGAATCCCTTTGGATGCACCATGTCTCAGTATTTCAGCCCTGTCAAAGCTCATTTAGGATTGAAGAAACAAATGTAAAAGAAACTACATGTAAAACTCTGTTGGGAAATCTAAGTACCAAACCATGCATGGTTTTTATGTGCACTCTTGCTGCATAATACCTCTGTAAATAAGAATTGTTCGGTAGTGTCCACAAAGCTGAATGTTGTTCATGTTGAAATGGCAGTAACTGGAGTTTTTAAAAAGTATTTCTCTGTTTTGGTTTCAGGTATCAAACTGTAAGACTATGAAAACATCAAAAATGCCAACGAGAAGTGCTACTGGATATTTTGATATATATTGTATATGTAGATTTGTTATACTTTATTAGTGATGTCGCGAACATAAAATTCGCCGTTCGTGAACGGCGAACGCGAACATCTGCGAATGTTCGCGAACCGGCGAACATTGCGAACCGCCATAGACTTTAATAGGCAGGCGAATTTTAAAACCCACAGGGACTCTTTCTGGCCACAATAGTAATGGAAAAGTTGTTTCAAGGGGACAAACACCTGGACTGTGGCATGCCGGAGGGGGATCCATGGCAAAACTCCCATGGAAAATTACGTAGTTGACGCAGAGTCGGGTTTTATTCCATAAAGGGCATAAATCACCTAACATTCCTAAATTGTTTGGAATAACGTGCTTTAAAACATCCAGTGTGTGTATACGATCAGGTATGATGTTGTATCGATCAGGTAGTGTAAGGGTTACGCCCTCTTCACAGTGACAGACCAAACTCCCCATTTAACGCACCGCAAACAACCGCAAAAAAACGCAAACAGACCAGAACCGACCAAAATGGGACAGGAACTGGGCTTTAAGGGTTAGGGTTAGGTTTAGTGTTAGGGGCTAGGGTTAGGGTTATGGTGAGATACTTAGGGTTAGAGTTAGTAACCCTACCCCTACGCCTCTAACCCTAACCGTCTAACTAAAAATAACCCTAACCCTAGCCCTAACCCTAACCCTAGCCCTAACTTTAAGAACTTTTTTGTGTGATTTAGTGTCTAGGGGGTCTAAAAAGTGTACCTGTGAAGTTTCAGCTCTGTAGCATGTCCAGAACCAGAAAAAAAGATAATTTTTCAGTAGAGCAGGGATGGTGGGAACCCCTTTTACACCTATATGATCTTTTTTTCTGGTTCTGGACATGCTACAGAGCTGAAACTTCACAGGTACGCTTTTTAGACCCCCCAGACAATAAATACAAAGAATTTTTTTTTTTTTTTAAGTTTTTTTTTTTTTTTCCAATAATTGGCTCTCTATCAAAAATGACAATTTTTAAGAACTTTTTTGTGTGATTTAGTGTCTAGGGGTCTAAAAAGTGTACCTGGGAAGTTTCAGCTCTGTAGCATGTCCAGAACCAGAAAAAAAGATAATTTTTCAGTAGAGCAGGGATGATGGGAACCCCTTTTACACCTATATGATCTTTTTTTCTGGTTCTGGACATGCTACAGAGCTGAAACTTCACAGGTACGCTTTTTAGACCCCCCAGACAATAAATACAAAGACATTTTTTTTTTTTAAGTTTTTTTTTTTTAATTTTTCCAATAATTGACTCTCTATCAAAAATGACAATTTTTAAGAACTTTTTTTGTGTGATTTAGTGTCTAGGGGGTCTAAAAAGTGTACCTGTGAAGAGTGTACCTGTGAAGTTTCAGCTCTGTAGCATGTCCAGAACCAGAAAAAAATGATCATTTTTCAGTAGAGCAGGGATGGTGGGAACCCCTTTTACACCTATATGATCTTTTTTTTCTGGTTCTGGACATGCTACAGAGCTGAAACTTCACAGGTACGCTTTTTAGACCCCCCCCCCCCCAGACACTAATCCAAAAAAAGTCATGCCTGCCACCGTATATATCAGTGGTGGGTGGGCAGTGGCACTGCAGTGGGCACAGTACACTCTGTGGACCTGACAGTCACTGGCACCCAGGCAACTGCAATTATAAAAAAATATATATATTTTTACTTTGCAAGCTGCTGTGTCACCGTATATATATCAGTGGTGGGTGGGCACGCAGTGGCACTACAGTGGGCACAGTACACTCTGTGGACCTGACAGTCACTGGCAGCCCAGGCAACTGCAATAATAAAAAATATTTTTTTTTTCAATTTGCAACAAGATGCTGTGCCACCGTATATATATCAGTGGTGGGCAGTGCACTGCAGTGGGTACAGTGCACTCTGTAGACCTGACACAGCACTCACTGCAATTATGACAGAGGAAAAAAAAATATTTTTTAAAATGCAAGGTACTGTGCCTGTGCCACCCGAAATGAGTGTGGTGTGCACACAGTACAGTCTGTGGTGGGTCTGTGGCCTCTCACACACAGCGGGCAGGCAACTGCAGTGTACAATAGATATGTATATATATATATATATATATATATATATATATAAAATACTCAATTACCAGCCCTAAAAAGGGCTTTTGGGGACACTAGATATATATATATATATATATATATATATAAATAAAAAAAAATACTCAATTACCAGCCCTTAAAAGGGCTTTTGGGGACACTAGATATATATATATATATATATATATAATATATATATATATATATATATATATATATATATATATATATATATATATATAAAGAAAAAACTCAATTACCAGCCCTTAAAATCGCTTTTGGGGACACTAGATATATATATATATATATATATATATAAAAATTACACAAATACCAGCCCTTAGAACACTGACTAGCAAGACCAGGAACACTGACTAACAACTGTCCCTAGCTATTAACAGCAGCAGCAGCAGCAGCAACACTCTCCCTGCTCTCACTAACACACTGCTTCAGAATGATCTAAGATGGATGCTGCCCTTGCTTATTTATAAGAGGTGGGAGGGTGTGGGAGGGAGGTATGCTGATTGGTTGGAAATGTGCCTGCTGACTGTGAAGTTCAGGGTCAAAGTTTGCCTCAATGATGTACTATAGGGGACGGACCGAACATCGCATATGTTCGCCCGCAGCGGCGAACGCGAACATGCTAAGTTCGCCGGGAACTGTCCGCCGGCGAACAGTTCGGTACATCTCTATACTTTATATGTACAGCAGGTAAAATAAGTATTGAACATGTCACCATTTTTCTAGGTAAATATATTTCTAAAGGTGCTATTGAAATTAAATTTTCACCACATGTCGGTAATCACAAAACGAAGGAAACTCTTAATTGGTTTCAAAGAAAGAAAATATAGCTGCTTGAATGAAGGAAAAATAAGGTGCCTCTAAGTGCAGTATCTAACGTTTTTATTGCAGGATAAAGGATTAAAAGCACTTACAAAATGTAAGCCATGGCAGATAAAAGAAAGAGCTGAGGTGAATCTGATATGACTTCTGGAATCAAGGGAGCCAACGCTCAGATGAGCGGACGTCTGGGACTCTGCTTCCTGTGCGGGCGTTTGCTGTGCGGTGTGAGGACTGCTGACAACCACGCAGAGATGCAGGCAGCCAGTATCCGATAGTGCGGGTGGATGGCAGGTTACATGTTTCGGAGCATGCGCAGCTCCTTCGTCCTTCACGAGGTCTGACGAAGGAGCTGCGAATGCTCCGATACATGTAATCTGCCATCCACCCGCACTATCAGATACCGGTCCTCATGCCAGTAATGAAGGAGAACATCAATTCGGCTCAAAGGCTATCGCCCACAGCATGACTAATAGTATATCATAGAAAGTATGGGTAGTGTCACATTAGAGAAACAGGTTTAGTAGAAGAAACATTATGATATAGTCCATCGAGCACTCAGCAAAAGAACCAAGTATGAAAGGTGGCCAAATTTGCCCCTAGTTTGGCAAACATTTTCATGGCAGAATGGGAAGACAAATTTGTTTTTAATCAGCCGAAAAAAGAATTATGGTTTTATAAAAGATTTATTGATGACATTTTGTTCATCTGGGAAGGCTCTGAAGAATCTCTCTTGTCTTTTATGTCCCATTTGAATTCTAATTCCAACAATATTAAGTTGGAATTCCATTGGGACAGAACCAACATCCAGTTTTCAGACGTTACTATTTTTAGACATTTTAATGGTTTTGCCACAAAGGTTTATTTTAAACAGACCGATTGGAATAGTTACCTATCTATCATGAGTGGCCATCACCCTACGTGGTTAAAAAATATACCAAGGGGTCAATTCATGAGGGTCAAGCGAAATTGTACATTTGACCAGGATTATTTGACACAATCTGCAGTAATAAAAGATAGGTTCTTACAAAAAGGTTACGAAGAAGATTGTCTGGACCAAGAGATCAAGAAAATTCTTGATCTGCCAAGGTCAGAGGTTTTAAAAACTAAAAATAGATCTGCGGACAATACGAAGGAATGGAGCTTTCTATCCGACTTCTCAAGTGATTATAAGAATGTTGAGGCAATTTTCAGAAAACATTGGCCTATGCTACAGAAAGATCGGGTATTGGGCCCAGTGCTACCGGCCAATCCTTCCTTTATATATCGTAAAGCCCCTAATTTTGGGGACAGGTTAGTCAGGAAGGTCTTGGATCCCCCGAAGGTTTTCACACATGTGGGCGATGTAGGGCATGTTCTTTTACAAGGTCCAATCTAAAGAAAAGAGACGAGTTTGGAGTCCCTGCAATAGGGAAACATTTTAAAATTCAGAATTTGATGACTTGTGACACCACACACGTGGTATACGCTCTGATGTGCCCCTGTAACCTTATTTATATCGGTAGAACCAAACGGACCGTCAAGAAACGGGTGGGAGAACACATCTCTAATATTATCAACGGTTTCAAATACCATAGTGTTTCAGAGCATTTCAGGAGGTACCACAATCAGGACCCTAGTGGTCTCCACTTTTGGGATATACTGTAGAAAGGGTTACCCCTTCTTGGAGGGGGGCAAACTGGGTAAGAGAACTATCCAAATGCGAGACCAAATGGATATTTCTCACCCAGGCCCTGGTCCCCAAAGGATTAAATATTGATTTGGACCTCAACTGCTTCATCAGTGACTTGTGAGGAACACTACATTTTTGAGAGGCCTTTGTGATTCTATTAATTATTATTTTTTGATAGTATATACTTTTTATGGAATTTTTTATGATATTTTATATTATTATATATCCTTGTCCTTTTTATCCATTTTATTCAATTTTATCTAATTTTATTCATGTCTATTTATTCCATTTATTGATGAATTCATTTTATCTATTTATATTATCCAAAACCTATGCCGTTTATATATATATTTATATATTTTTTATATTTATGTCCGTATCTGAGAATTGGGCTTCCTGAGCATATGTTTATATTGGGGAATTTGTTTTTATGTTGAGTGGTCCCCTTTTAAATATAATTTCAATTACAATGAATGGGAGATTGGAATTTATAACCTCCATTCACTTTATTTATTGATTCCTTTTTTAGACCATCAGTAAGATTCACATTTATCAGACATGAGTCTTATATCCAAGTGTATTGGGTGGTATGGTTTAGGGTGTTAGTGCATTGGCAGCGTGCACTAGAGTTTAATATATATATGAGTTTTAATTATATATTATTTGCTCACTGTATTATGAATTTGTTGTTGACGGACTGTAGTAGAGGATTGCTGACAGGGTGAAAAGTAACTTTAGGAGATTCATAAATTATACTACCGCCCCCAATATGGAGTATAGCCTTTTAGCAATTACTTTGGCCGTTTGAAGCATCTGGACGCAAGTAGGACCTTAGTATGGGCAGGGACGGAAGGATGTAGGACCTGTCAGTAGTCTGGTATTGGCGGAAGTACTCACGGCCATGATGTGGCTGAATTAGCATAAAGGGGTGGTATATCCACTTTACGTCAGAACTGTCAGCAATCATCTCTCTATATACCCGGGCGCCGCGCCGTGAGGTTCACGCCCTTTGAAGAAGTCGGAAATGACGAAACACGTCAGAGCATGAACCTTGCGGCGACCGGAAGTACACGGGGGACACGAGCGGAGGCTTTCGAGGTCCGGGACACCAGCGTGGAGAGGGTGAGCCAGACCAACATTGCCCACTACGGTACCCGCGGTACTTATTTACTGAGAAAGCGCATTGACATCTGTTGTTTGTGAGTGCATTGTATTTGGGTTCTTGGGAATAAAGTTTTAAAGTGGTTAAGCAATATCACGCTAGTGCGGTTCCTCTTTTGTTTTACTCTATGCTTGCTGGACGGCTGGTTCATTATGAGGAAAAGAGACGCATGTTAATATAGGAGATATAAGTTTAAAGATCTGCAGCGGAAGCCGACCCCAGGAAGGAGATTTACACACAAGCTTGTATGCCTATATTATGAGAGTAGGTGGGCCATTTGTTCCGGTGAGTTGCCACCCCCCCTTATGTCTATCACAACGGTGGAGGTGTAGTTAGAGGGTGACCCCGACTCACAGTGGTGATTCCTTCTTGGTATAGTGGACTGCTGCTGGATTTTGAAATCCTGTTGAACCCTTTTATGGATCCAAGGATGGACTTTTTTGTGAAAGCATTTATTATCTATTTGTATGAACATTTTAAGGATTTTGTTTGCTTTTATGATGCACAATTATGTACTATCCGCGCTACTTATGCTAAGTTCATTGTCCTGAGTGACTAGTGATCTGAGTATACCTACACACAATTTTTTACAAGTAGCTGCGTTAGTGTCTGTCCAAAGACGCATCTGTTTTTGATACTTGTGCGCAGGGGATATACTATATCATCTATAGAGGGCGCATTCATTTATATTTTATATAATTTTCAAGTATGAAAGGTATAGAAAACAAAAATATGGCATGGACCGTTTCCAATCCATCAAAAATGGTCAATTTGCTGGCAATTTGATACGGTGTAAATACGGCAAATTAACATTTTGTCATGTTATTCTTAGAGATAAAAAGGAATAAAAAAGGAAAGAAGACAAAAAGAAAGAAATCAGAGAGGAGAACGGGAAAAGGGGAGGGGAAAAAAAGAGGGGAAAGGAGGGAGTGGGAGGAGGGGGTGAGCTGGGATGATACTCTGGGAGCGCTGAACTTAGTAGGATCTGTGGTTTAAGAAGGGTTACCACAACAATAGTTATAAGGCCCAAAGAAGGAACTGATTTGAAAAATCAGGGAGAGTGATATCTCAAACCCACACTACCAAAAATTTGGGGTCAAGGATGAACTAAAGATGACCCTGTTGGGGTCGAGAGCACAGCTGTGAGGGTGTCAAAGGAAGAGAAGTGGATCCAAACATGCCACAAGACTTTGTACTTGTCAAAAGTATTATTATCAAGAGCCAACATCTCCTCCATGCACATTATGTTGTTCACAGTAGAAAACCACAAATATAATTGCAGTGTAGTTTCAGACTTTCAATATAAAGGGATGAGTTGGCATGCTGCGGATAAAAACATGTGGAGAAGGCTCCTTTTTGAGACACTATAGGACCAGGAAGCAAAGAGAGAAGGGAAATTGCTAGCGTTGGTGTTAGAGGCTACTCATAAATGGTGCTATAAACCTATAAAATACCTTTGTCCAGAAGGGGCGTATTCTCTCACATGCCTACAAGATATGTAGGTATGTACCTAAAGCTGAGCCACAATGTCAGCACAAAGCAGGGGTTAATGGAAATTTTTTTGTAGTGTTGATGGATCTCTATACCACTGCAATAGGATCTTAAATTCTTTTCTTGGAAGTAACAAGAGATAGTGGACTTGTGTGTAAAATGGTATGAGGTCTGCCAGTCCGCCCTCGAAAACTCCTCACCCAGATCCTATATATTCCCATATTCTAGTGTATGTTGGCAAGTCATCATGTGTAAGTGCATGAATTAAACAGTAAAGGGAGGAAAGTAGATGTCTGGGCAACTCATGGAGGGAACACAACTGTTCAAATTCAGTATAGGACCAATGTATTTGGGAAGAAAGGAAAAGCTGTTGAGTGAAGGACGACACGTGAGGTGAGCTAATCATGTGGTCCCACAGAAACAACCTGAATTCCCTGTTGAGGATGAACGAACATATTCACCCTCGGGTGCAGGAAGGAACCCAGAGCAGTGACTCCTATGCCTTGGGGGAAAGGCGGGATTGTCGAAAAGTGGATTGAGGTGAGGGGAGAGGGATTGGAAGACAAAACAGAGCATAATCCTCTCTTGTACTATAATCTAAGGGCAGCTAATGGCAACGAAGAGGATAAGAATAAGCAGTGTAGGTCATGTGACGGTCATGTGAAATTTTAATTTCTTTGTTTTTATCTATGAAGACATAGTTATGTTCTTACTTATACACTGCATGTGCAAAGATATATACTTCCTTGGCTTTGGTCTTTGTTGCTTTTTAAAATGTCTGGACCTGGGATTACTCTCAATGACATTCAGGTTTCCTGAAACATAGTTACTGGTATAATTAATTAAAGTGAAGAGTTTGTAGTAACCTGTAGTTACAGCCAATAGTTAGGAGCAGGGGAACAGAGGAAACAAATGCTGCACGTTTCAGCAGGTCAAACCTGACTGCTTGCTCATCCCTTTTTATTACAATACGCATACTCATATTATATTGTATAAAGTAGCGGTCCTCATTTTCTTGCTTTCTTTTCCATCCTTTGTATTTACTTTCTTCTATAGCATAAAAAAAAAAAACGAGTGTTACATGACTGTGCAATTGTCCGTTAAAGTAACGCAGTGCCGAATCGCAAAAAATGGCCTGGTCATTAGGGGGGTAAAACCTCCCGGTCCAGAAGTGGTTAACCTTCTTAGCGGTATTCCCGAGCGTGGCTCGGGGGTTAAATTTCAGAGCCAAAAGCGGTAACCCCGAGCCACACTCGGGGTACCGCCAGAAGCATCGCTGGATTCTGTAAGCAGGGTTACTTACCTTTTCACCGGGATCCAGCGATGTGTCCCGGCGGTGTCTCGCGGCAGATCTTCCTCCCGATCCTCTCTGTGCCCGGCTTCCGTCTCCTGCGACGCAAAGTTCGCAGGGGGGTGGAACCGGTGGCAAATTCAAATGTAAAAACACACCAAACACACTGATACAATTCAAAATTAAAAAAAATCATATTAGTTTGCCCCCCAGTGCCCTTTCCTGCAGTTTTACTGTACTTTTTATATATGTATATATATATATATATATATATATATATACATAATTCTTGTGAATGTGCAGCCCAAACCAACTGTATACATTATATATATATATATATATATATATATATATATATATAATAAATGTATACAGTTGGTTTGGGCTGCTCATTTACAAGAATTACATGCAAAATAATGGTACCGCTTTCGGCACCTAAAATCCAAAGGAATCATACCGCCAGGGGGGGTAATATATCACACGGTCATTTTTAATGCAGAAAACATATTTGTTTGTTTGTGTCTGCACAGTTTGGACCATTCTACTTAGATATATTAAACTCCCACCTTGCTGTTAGTTTTTCTGAAATGTCTTAGAATTATTTTATTTTTTGTGTAAAAAAACATCTGCCTGGTGTCTAAACCTTCTTGCTCTTTAATCTGCTTACAAAACTGCTCTGCTGCTGGTAATTCTTTTCTTAAGTGTTTCTGAGATGACACATTTGAATTTCTTGTGTAGCAAAACATCTGCTTGCTTGTTCTACCATATTTTAACCTGTTCTACCTAGTTACATTCATGTACCTTCCTAGTGCTGGCTAATATTTAGCAAAACATGTTCAGGGATTATAGCTGTGATATTTTGGAAAAAAAATGGGGATAAGTAAGGGATTGAAGTGCAGCAGGGGTGACAGTGTACAGTGTGCAGAGTGTTTTTTTGTAAGGATGCAGAGTAAATGCTGGCAAAAATGTAGCTCTTCAATAGACCGTCACCAACAACTGCCCCTAGTTTAAAAAAAAAGAGCTAGTTATCAATGTTGTTGCAGAAATATATTGAACCCTAAAATGATTTTTTTGGGTGTACAGATCTGTGAATACAGGAATGGCATATAGGAAAATATACCTCATTTCTATGATTCAAAGAACTCAAGCATAGATTCCTAATGTAGATGTAAACATAACCAATAAAATCACCATGTCACATGCTTCTCCAAAGCAAACTATAGGCTTCTGTGTTGATGAACATCACCCAGGCATATTACAGGCATACACCACTTTTAAGTACACAATGGGACCAGAGCATGTATGTAAAACGAAAATGTACTTAAAGTAAAGCATTACCTTTTTTCATTTCTCAATGCATGTAAATACACTAGTTCCATGGGAAATCTTGGTTAGCTTGATATGGCACTGCTCCCAAACCATAAGTGACAAGGACACCAAGCTTGGGGAGCATGTTAAGCGGATCCAGGACTATAACATGGTAGATAACCTAGGCAAGCTGGCCGACCACAAATAGGATATGTTGTAGTCCTGGGTCCCCTCGCGGTGCTTCCTAAGTTTGGTATCCCTGTCACTTATGGTTTGGGAACAGTGCCATGTCAAGCTGACCACGATTTCCCATAGACGCCAATGTTAAAAACCAGGAGTAGTGTCATGCCAAGCTGACCAGGCTGTGTCTGTACGCGAGTGTATGTAAAGTGAGTGTACTCGGGGTATGCCTGTACACTGTTGTCACCTTATATTAAAAAAAAAAAGCCTGTGAAAAAAAAAATCCAGAATATTATCCCTGTATTGCTTGTGGACATGGACAGAATGTAGAGTCTTTCTATGCATTAAGGTAAAAAAACTATGCATTATTGAACCCTCCCCATATTTAAACACTTACCTGGCTCCTCGCTCAATTCAGCACCTTCCACGGCTGCAACAGCACTGCTCTCTCTTCCTGGTCTACAGGAGACTCTAAGAGTAGTGGCAACTATTGGCTGCTGCTGCTGTAAGTCAGATCCTGTAAGGAGGGGTAGAGGGGGTGTGGCCAAGAATAGCTCTTTGTGTCTATGGATGAAAACAGCCTGGCTCATGAGAGTGCCCTCTCAGATGCCCCCTCAGCACACTGATTGTTGGGTGGGCATCCGCAGGAAAGGAGGAGTGGACAGCACCCACGGGGGACTCCAGAAGAGGAAGTAAGAGACCACTCTATGCAATACTATTTCACATAGTGGGTAAATATAGCTTTTTTTTATTTTAAATAATAAATAAAAATTAGCTTTTACAATCACCTTTAAAATGTAAGAAAGATGGAATATGGTAAAACTCCTTTTCCCCTATTGTCTAATAATTATAAGCTACTAGTGAATGTCACATAGGTAGTAAAATGCTTATGTGCATATGTACTTCAACAGACCTGCTTGTGCCTACAAGCTCCACACTATTCTCCCCCTAAAGAGTTTGTCAGCAGCACTCCCTATGCTTTCCCTATCACAGATAAAGAACATTGTCATCATGGCTGCTGTGACCTCACCCTTTTTAGAGAGGTGGCTATCTTATCCAAGCCCTTCTAAGGCCGGCCATACAGGGTTCAAATCTTGGCCTGTTCAGCAGGAAGAGGCTAAGATTCAAACAGTTAATGGGCAGGCTGAATGTACCCAGTTGATCCATCAATCAACTTGGATACAACCAGTCTGCCAGAATTTCTCGCTATTATCGCTAGAGACTGCTATAGCCACTAGCAATAATCACTGTCTTCTCCTGGGGGGAAGGCTTCCCCCAACCACCCGCCCCACTGCTGGTAGCAGATAATGGCTCGGCAGGAGTGATTTCCCTGTCAGCACTATCTGTGTTGATGGGGGAGTCATGCAAATTTCTTTCCTGCAACCTGTGGTTGCAAGATAGAAATTTGCACCGTGTATGGCTTGCCTTATGCTCCATGCGCACTGGCTTTAAAATCTCTGCTTTTATAGGAGTTTTGTGTTTTGCCTGTAGAAGCAGCTCAATGCTATCCTATGTGTCCATGCACATTGTGACAATTTCAGACATAATTTGAGCTCAGCGTTAGAAGGCAGAAAAAAAAAAAACCTTCTGGTTTGTGTTTTTGAGTGGAGCTTTCTGCCAGAGAATAAGCTAAACTCTCCTAAACTCGCCCAAACTGTGTACAAAACGGCTCTATATTAGATTAGGGAACTGGTGTTTTTTTTTTTTTTAAGCCTAGTGTGCATGGAGCCTAAGCCAGCTATCCTAAGTTAACTAACTTCAGTTCAAAGACAGTTCATCGTGGTTACAAAGAATTCAGTCTGGGGTATTTTCTTGTTAATTCACTAGGACTGCTAAATTCAATACATTGGATGCATTGCAAACCCATGACAGCAGCAGACCCGAACCTCATTGCTATATATTATATTAGTCTCTTTATCCCACACTTTTTTTAATCCATTGGCTTCATGACAGGTGCGCCATACTATGGCCATATGGGCATAACACATGAAAATGGCTTACATATACTTAAAAAAGTGGACTTAAATAACTGCTAAAATCATGTGTCCAAATTGATATTAAAGCGGAGTTCCGGCCATAAAATCGACATAATCGATTTTGTGGCCATCCGCTTGCTTTTCTTCACCTGAAAAGGCAATGGATAGTTAGGAATTTTTTTTACTTACCTTGTTATTGTAGAAAGAAATACTCACCTTTCTTCCACTTCCTCCCTCGGCGGCCGTGGCCCGCGCCGTCACTTCCGGTTTGCAATGATTCCTGGGAGCTGAACGTTATCGCTCCCAGGAATCAATGCAATGGCACCGGCCCCGCTCGTCACTTCCGGTGCGACGCTGCATTCCCTGCTAAACAGCTTCTGGGCATGCGGCGCCGCACCGGAAGTGACGAGAGGGGCCGGTGCAGGCGCATTTTGGGAGAAGAAGACACGGAAGAGAACGCAGAAGAGCATCGCCCTGGCTTCAGCTGCCCACAACAGAGATGGCAACGCTGGAGAAGAAATTTTAAAAGTGAGTATTTCTTCTTGCAGGTAAGTGCGAACCGGGACAGATCAGAGGCTAGCCATTGTGGAATGTACTAGCCCTGACTGTCCCGGGGGTATGTTCATTGAAATTTTTTTTTGTGGCCGGAACTCCGCTTTAATATTAATTATAATATATAATTTTATACCTTTAGAATTTAGTGGGATATCTATACTTAATATAAAATGGAATGAGAAGTAGTAATGTTTCTCAAGTAACATGTATTTTTTTGTGTAATGTGCAATTATTATATACTTTATTCATAAAAATAATACAATAATCTTTGATTTCATTGCAAAATGTTGCCCTAATGAACATGAAGATACTGTACTGTATATGCAATTTTGAAGGCAGCAGAAACATTTTTTCATTGAATTGCTGAAGCAATGATTTCAACTGTGTTTTCAACTCCCTCAGGGTTCCCTCCTCTAATTGTAAATAGCCAGAAAGTCATCAAGCAAGCATTTAATAAACTTTTAATTTGAAATGGATTACCACATGTTGTGTTTGTTTACCCATTATTAAATCTCTCAGCTACATATCATTGGTAAAATCGGCATTGCTTTTTCTTATATCTTTTAGAACAAACACATGGGGGATATTAGGATGCTGTCAAAATATATTTAGATAGCCTTAATGAAGCAAATTCATGGAGAGTTTGAGACATTTTTTAAATATATAAATGTTGTTCTTAAATTTGCTCAAAGAGAATATTACATATGCTTTGTATTAATTGACCTTGCACTGTTAATCTCTAATAATTTGCCCTGTAATCAAGAGATGCTTAAAGTATCTTTAAAATGCACAGCTATTTCCAGCCAAGATGTCATTATATAGGATAGGCATCCAAATGTACTCATTAAGAGCAAAACATACTGCAGTAACTGTTATCTTACCACATTTGACACATGATTTGAACTTAATATATTATACAAACATTACCATTTATATTTATTTAAATTATTTTTTTACTTTACCAAAAAGTAATATTTTTACTTTACCAAAAAGTAATATTTTTGCCATTTGTTGTATGATTTATTTATTTAAACCAATTCCAATAGTGACAACACAATCAAAGCAATCCAGCTTTACAATCATCAGTCTATGGTAAATAGTCTATATTTACCTTACATATTTTTTTTCTGCCTGAAAGTACAAATTGGGAAAAAAAACTTTTTTTTTTTTTTTTAAATCAGGTTGTTTTACATTTACTGCTTTTCAGCCAAAAGGTGGGGAACTCTAAACAGAAATCTAATTTTCTTGGGCTTAGAAAACTGCTCTAGTTTAAAACAGACCTAGACAACAAGAGTAATTACATTATACACCCCTCCCTCTTTTTATAGCACAGACAG
Organism: Pelophylax lessonae; assembly: GCF_965119305.1. NCBI lineage: Eukaryota > Metazoa > Chordata > Amphibia > Anura > Ranidae > Pelophylax > Pelophylax lessonae. Next base: position 331,538,378 of record NC_138772.1, read on the forward strand.
GTCTGTTTTTGGCATTTATACACAGCCTGCCATGAGCAGTGTTTGGTTTTCTTAGAATTGGTATAAATTGGTGGCATTACTAGACAAACAAGCATACGTTTAATTATTTACATTGAAGAAAATGTATTTTATAAAATAAAAAATGGCCAAAAAACACTATAAGTTCCCATTTAAGTCTTTATTTTTAGATTTTGCAACAGTAACAGAGAAAGTTGGTAAATTACCAAGAAAATACAGTGAATATAACTTCAATAATACATTAACAGAAGGAAACAAATAAAGCTGAATACATTCCAGGTGCATCAAAACAAAAAAGTGCTCAATGTCTTACATTTTCATTCTAAAACAGCCCCAGTCAGAGTAGAAAAACTTGGCCTCTGCAAGGTGGGATCTTTATTTCTCTGCAGGTAAGCAGTAGTCTCTCTGTAGATGTCCCTCACACCCCCTGTACATCAGACTACTAACTCTACAATTAATAATAGTTATGCATCCACTGAGAGCTCTACCTCAAAGCACCCCTGCTATATAGCTCTTTCTTTAACTCAGCAGGGGAGTTTTGGACCTCTGCAGAGAGATCATCGCTCACAAAGAGCAAGGGTTCACTCTGCAGCTGCTGACATGAGACAGTATTTTCAATTTAGGCTGTGGCTACTTAATGAACATAAACTGTTAGACTTTGAATATATTTTGTTTTGATACACTTGAAATGTATTTAGGTATTTTAAACTGAAACATCATTTGGGTTTTGGGTATATCTTTAGATGTTTATTGATTCATGCTTAATTCTACTTAAGTCTACTACTTAAGTCTACTTTCGCTGGACACTTCAATATATGTAAATATATTTCCTGGTGCCTCGATGACAGCATACACATGGTTGGTTGCTCCACCTCCAAGCAACCCATAGGACCACTTTAACTCTATATAAGAAAGAGTCAGCCCCCCTCCTCGTCATTTTTTTTCTGTCCTCAAGCCTGCAGGATCATGGATCACCTGGAAACAGCCCTTATCACATCACTACATGGTGCAATACCAGGTTCATGCTCTCCTGTTTGTGGAGTCCCAGCACCTAGGCTGCTAAATGCACCAAAAAGTATGGGAGCCCACTTTTCTGTGGATCTTTTTGTGGGTTTTAGGAGCCGGGGATTTATTGCTCATTCCCCCTTCCCCTACTATGAAGTCGGCTGCACAAGATCCCTGCCTGGATGTTTCTACAGCCCGCGGCCTGAATGTTTTTAGTTTTCTGCCTACCCCTTCTCCAGGGCAGTTCTGGCATACTTATTTGGGCCAACCATGGCAGCTTCTTCCCTTCCTTCTTGCTGTGTGGCAGCAGCCCTTTGTGTGTGTCTCCTGAGGCTAGTTTTCTGGTCTCAGAGGCAGAGCCACATTGCGGGTGTATGACGTCATCGATGCATGCACGGTGGCCTCGTGAAGCCATCAGTGGCCATACACCTAGTTAAGCCCTGGGTTTATTATGGTGGCAGCTGTCAATAGGAAAACATCTCCTGGGAGGTCTGAAAGAGTTCTCAGTTCTATAGAAAGACACGGAAGCCTTTTCTGCACCTACGGGGTCAGCCCAAGGCATCATGAGGAGGATGAAAAGAAAAATATATTTTGGTTTAAAAAATATATATATATACTTTTCCTTTGGTTATATTAACCCTTTCGGTTTCAGCTGTTTCCCGCAAACCAGTGCTGCATCAAAAAGATCCTCATCTAAAAGAGAATTTGGGCGTATTGTATGAAACACCAGAATCTCCTGTCTATTATAGACTGCACCACAGATGATTCAGTAGAGAATCGTCGGACAGAAGGTCCAGAGGTCATGGTAGTGCAGGATGCGCTCGTGAGCATTCACCCTCTGCTCATGCATCTCATTGCCGGAAATCACCTTGGCATACATCTTGGAAGGCTACTCCAACCGTCCCAGAGACAAGGCCTGCTGGGTCTGTGGAAATCAGGCCCTTCCAGAGAAATTAGTGTGAAAGGCATGTTTCCTAGAGGCAGATGGGGACAAGGAAAAGGAGAAACAAGAGTCTTGTAGACACTATGAAAAGGTTGATTAAAGATTCCATTCGGGAATTAGGCTCATCCTATGACCTAACAGCACCTTCCACAAGCAAAATATCTGCGGAGACTTCTGTTTAGCTGGCAGATGCAGGTTCTAGTTCTGAAGATGACAAAGATACAACAGAAGAAAACTGTTCTTCTTTTGATTTTGGCCTTATTGAACCGTTTTAAGTCGCATTGAAAGATGTGATTCAATGGGAGAAGTCAACGGAACCCCCTGCCAAATCCAGAAAATACTTCCCACATTTGAAGAAAAAGTGCCTGACCTTCCTGCTTATGGAAATAAAAGAGGTAGTGAGAGAAGAATGGCAAAAGGGAAAAAGGGGCCGATCGCCTATAAGCGTTTCCACAAATGATACCCCCGAAATGTGCAACTGTTTGACTCCATGCCGACAGTGAAGTCTAACCAGATTATTAAAGCCCTTGATGAATTAAAATTGGCATTAGATTTTAAAGCTTAAGCGGCTATTGATACATTGAGATGCTCCGCTCCGGCCATTCTGTATTCAATTACCGCCAGAAGGGCACATTGGCTGAAGCCATGGTCGGCGGACCCTTCCTCCAAACAAACATGGTGTTGCATACCCTATTACGGAAAAGGCTTGTTCAGTGAAAAGCTGGATGCTGCAAATAATAGGGGCACAGGAGATAAGAGCGGCCTGATTCCTTAAGATAGGAACAGGAACTCCAGTGGCTTTTTAGCAGAAGGCCAAATATGTCAGGTCATGAAGGCCAGGAAGAGAATACAGAAGAGGCAGAAGAGGCTCCCAGGCTATCTTTTTGAAGATGGGAAAGCAGAAGTCTGCAACAACTTCTCATGAAAATCAAAAATCGTTTTGACTTCTTGCCCACCCAAACCAGACTGGTGGGTGCCCGTCTCATGGCTTTCGCTAAGGTTTGGGTGGAAACTTGCTTGAATCAGTGGGTAACTTCCACGATCAGTCAGGGGCATTTTTGGAGATTCAAGCACCATTCTCCCTGTCCTTCCTTTCTACCCACCAAGTTTCCAGACTCCAAAGAAAAGCGTGAGATTCTTTTCCAGTATGTCCTGACATTAATACATCAAGAAGCAGTAGCACCAGTTCTGGATTTAGAAAAATTCTTAGGGATTTTTTCCCCAATTTTGTTAGTACCCACAAAATTAGGAGGCTGGAGACTGGTTCCAGACTTAAAACGAATAAACACATTTATTTGCTTAGAACATTTCAAGATTGAACCCCTCAACTTAGTAATTCTAGCAGTACATCCGGAGGATTGGATGGTCTCTATAGACCTCAACGATGCTTACCTACACATACCAAAGTAATCACGATTTCCAGTCTTTTCTACAATCCAAGGTAGGGGAACTTCATCTGCAGTTCCATTGTCTGCCTTTTGGCATATCAACAGCTCCCAGAACTTTTACAAAGGTATTAGTGGCAATTCTAGCCCCTCTTAGAAAAAAGATCAGTATTCAACATTATCTAGACGATATACTGATACTATCTCAGGACAGAGGAACTCTGCAGAACCACCTACAGGAGGTTGTGGACACACTGAACAAGTATGGATAGCTAATACATTTTACAAAAAGCCAGGTTTTTCCAGCACAGAAAATGACATACCTGGGGGCTTTGTTCGACACCCTGAAAGGAGCGGTGTCACTCCCACCATAGAAGATCCCTATGATCATAGGGAAAGTAGGAAGAGCACTGGCCAGCAAGACCATGTCGGCATCAGAATGTCTAAGTGTCCTTTTCCTCGTGCATCCCCATGGTAAAATGGGCTTGGTGGCATCTCCGCACATTTCAACGAGGATCTCTCCCTGTGGAGGAGAATATCCCTATCCCAGAGGATTCTAATTACTTTTTCAATGAAATCCAGCCTGTGGTGGTGGACGAAAGCCCCCAGTCTTCTAAATCATTGCCATCTTGGCCCCATCTCTTGTATCACTCTTAAATCAGAAGCAAGTGGGTTGCTTTGGGGCACCACTGCGAAGATCAGTTGGTTCAGGGAATATGGCAGTTCAACGCAGAGTGCATAGTGTCCAACATTTTGGAGCTAAGGGCAGCATGGATGGCGATATTGCTCTGGGCATTTCTCCTGATGCATCTCCATCTTGTTACAAACGGACATCACAGAAGGTCATTGTCCAACAAAGTAGCCCAGATTTTATCTTGGGCCAAAATGAATCACACCAATATCAGAGCATCTTATATCCCAGCTCTCGAAAATCAGCTGGTGGATCACCTATCAAGAGAGTTCGCCAACAACATGAATGGTCTCTGGACCAGAGTGTTTTCCATTGGATATGCCACCAATGGGGCAGGCCTCAAATAGATCTTTTTGCATCACCACTAAATGCCAAAACTCCTCGATTCTTTACCAGATATCCTGCTTGGAAATTGGCAGGGGCGGATGCCCTAGTCAAGCCATGGGTGTTTCAGATGGGATACACAATAATGTGATAATGAGATTTTTTCAGCGCCTAACAGAAGAACAAGTAACCATCCTGGCAGTAATTCCTTACTGGCGAGAAGACATTGGTTCACACTCCTCACCAAGCTATCTCTGTGCAACCCCTTAACACTTTCAAACACATACAACCTTCTGTCTCAGAGAAATTTATTCCATCCACATCTAGAGATCCTGGATTTGAGGGCTTGGAAATTGAGCGAAAGAGGGTGGAAAACTTGGGATGCTTCAACAAAGTAATCCAGACACTACTTCAGGCCAGAAAGGCATCCACCAATAGCACCTTCTACAAAGTATAGCAAAAATTCTCAGAATGTGCCAAAACTAACAAGTTCAACCCAATAAAACCAAGTGTTTCCAATATTTTCCTGTTTCTACAAACAGGGCTGGATTTGGGTCTGGGGCTTAGTACCCTTAAGGTGCAAGCGTCAGTCCTATTAGCCCTGACAGACACCAGATAAGCTCTAAACCCTCTGATAGAGTGCTTTCAGAAGGCCTTAGAGAAAGTCTTTATATGCAAAATGGGATTTGCCCTTGGTTCTCAATATTCTTACAGCTCCTCCATTTGCACCCACTGAAGAATGTTCCTTAGAAGATATTACTCTTAAAGCAGCCTTTCTAATTGCCATCACCTCTGGCAGAAGGGTTTTGGAAATCCAAGCCTTAGGGGCTCAAGACCCCTACATTACATTCTTTCCAGACATGGGGGTTCTTCAACCAATACACCAGTTCGTCCCCAAGGTGCTCTTGATATACCATCTTAATCAGGAATGGGTCCTCCCAACTTTCGAAGAAGATCCAGCAACTTTAAAGCTTCAGGAGCTGGGCGTGGCAAGGACTCTCCGGCAATATATTGAGCTAACGTAGCCTTTTCGCAAAGATCAACGTCTCTTTGTAATCCCTAATGAAGCTAGAAGAGGAATGACAGCATCCAAAAGAACTTTAGCAAATTGGATTGTACGTCTAATACAAGGAGCATATTGGGCTGGTGGTCTTCCGGTTCTGAAAAAAATCAATGCGCACTCAACGTGGGGAATGACATTTTCTTGGAAGGCTCTAGCACAGGTCGCTCCAGAAACTATATGTCAGGGGTGGGGGTCATCCTGTTATTGCTCAGACCATATGCCACACACTGCATTAAATTGGTCTGCAGGGCTGTCATCCCAGAGGGAAGCTTCTTCTAAAGATGATGCACAAGAAAGCCTGCAAACAGTTTGCTGAAGACAAGCAGACTAAGGACATGGATCACTGGAACCATGTCCTGTGGTCTGATGAGACCAAGATAAACTTATTTGGTTCAGATGGTGTCAAGCGTGTGTGGTAGCAACCAGGTGAGGAGTACAAAGACAAGTGTGTCTTACCTACAGTTAAGCATGGTGGTGGGAGTGTCATGGTCAGGGGCTGCATGAGTGAGCTACAGTTTATTGAGGGAATTATGAATGCCAACATGTACTGTGACATACTGAAGCAGAGCATGATCCCCTCCCTTCAGAGACTGGGCCTCAGGGCAGTATTCCAACATGGTAACGGACCCAAACACACCTCCAAGATGACCACTGCCTTGCTAAAGAAGCTGAGGGTAAAAGTGATGATCTGGCCAAGATTGTCTCTACACCTAAACCCTATTGAGCATCTGTGGGGCATCCTCAAACGGAAGGTGGAGAAGCGCAAGGTCTCTAACATCCACCAGCTCCGTGATGTCATCATGGAAGAGTGGAAGAGGACTCCAGTGGCAACCTGTGAATCTTTGGTGAACCCTATGCCCAAGAGGGTTAAGGCAGTGCTGGAAAATAATGGTGGCCACACAAAATATTGACACTTTGGGCCCAATCTGGACATTTTCACTCAGGGGTGTACTAAATTTTGCTGCCAGTGGTTTAGACATTAATAGCTGTTTGTTGAGTTTTTTTAGAGGGGACAGAACATTTACACTGTTATACAAGTTGTACACTCACTACTTTAATTGTAGCAAAGTGTCATTTCTTCAGTGTTGTCACATGAAAAGTTAAAATAAAATATTTACAAAAATGTGAGGGGTTTTCTTACTCTTGTGAGATACTGTATATATATATATATATATCTATATATATATATATAGATATATATATATATATATATATAGATATATATATATATATATATATATATATATATATATATATATATATATATATATATATATATATATAAATATATATTTATATATATATATATATATATATATAAAAATATATATATATATATATATATATATACACACTGATAAAAAAAGTAAAGGAACACTTTAAAAACACATCAGATCTCAATGGGGAAAAACATCATGCTAGATATCTATACTGATATGGACTGGGTAATGTGTTAGGAACGAAAGGATACCACATTGTTTGATGGAAATGAAAATGATCAACCTACAAAGGTCTGAATTTAAGACATCCCCAAAAATCAAAGTGAAAAAATAATGGAGCAGGCTAGTCCATTTTGCTGAAATTTAATTGAAGCAACTCAAAATGGTATACAGACAAACAAATTCGCCTGCGTTCAACAGAGATGTGGCGGCTGTAGGTCTCTATGGCTCTGGGTAAAAGCACAGATTTTGCTGCCCTCCTGGGGTCAGGGGAAACCCCAAAAAAACAATGTTTAAAGAACAAAAAGAGGGTGCACCGACCTTGTGAATTACCCAAATGGAGTTTATTAAAATGAAGTAAGAAGAAATTTACTCACAAACACTAAAATAGTTAAAAGCATATCAATCCACAATTCACCCAAAGCCACCAGGTTATCAGGACAGTGTCCAGCACGCCGGAGGACCTGCCAAATTTCTGACACGTTTAGAGGGGAGATCCCCTCTTCTTCAGAGCCAGTCAATTCTTCAGGGCTGAGAGACAGGGGAGTGAGAGAGATAGAGGGGTGGAGTGTGAGAGAGAGAGGGGGAGTGAGGGGGAGTGAGTGTAAGAGAGAGGAAGTAAGTGTAAGAAAGAGGGGCCGGAAAGACAGAGGGGGGCTGAGAGAGTTGGTGGGTGAGAGAGGGAGTGAGAGAGAGGGGGTGCTTAGTGACAGGGAGAGTAAAAGAGAGAGGGGTAGAGTGTAAGAAAGAGTGGGGTGAGAAAGACTACATAGCCCTATCCCTATCTTCAGTGCCTCCTCTACCTCCAACCCCCGTGCAGGCTCTGTGTGCGGGTAGGTATGTGTAGCATGCCCAGTACCTGATAGCAAGCAGTGAGCAGAGCCCAATCTCCTCCTTTTCCTAGAGGTGCTCTCATTGCTTTGCTACAACTGTGGCAGCCTCCATCTTCCACTCGTTCACTTCCTTTGGCCCCCAGTCAGCCTGTCCTCCGTTCTCTGGGATCTTGGAACAGAGAGGAGGCTGGAGTAATCCAGGTTCTGTGAGCACCGGGGAGGCTGTGCTCACTCCTGCTCGACTCTTCGGTGGTCAGGGAGGGGGAGGAGCTCTTCTCCCCCCCTGGGTTCTCACAGGTCTAACTACCCTCCTCGCTGGCCACCTTCGGTGAATCCTGTGGCCTGTTTGCTGCCACACTCCCGCTGCCACCAAACTGCATGAAAACAAGTGGCTCAAGGAGTAGTGTGTTAGGCACTCTGCTGCCCCTCTCAAAATTCCACCTGGGTCCAATGGACCCAGTGGGCCCATGGTAGAGCCGGCACTGCCTATTGAAGAGAAAACTCAGCATAGAGCTCTTTTTTTCCCCCCATTATAGCTTTGAGAAAGTTTCAAATAATGTTGCCACTATTTACAGTGCCAAATCAAAGAGTACAATGAATTTGAGTCACCTTATACTGGTGTTTAAATTATTAAAAATTTTAGTAAACCTTCTTTCTACAAAAATCTGGGATAAAAATTGGCTCAAATGTTGCTCCTCTATTTGATTAATTGCTCATGCATCAGGTAAAACATACCATTCTTTTCCCTGCATTGGGCACTGGCAACTTCTTGTATAAATGTTATATAGATGACCTATTGTTGATTTGGTCAGGCACATCCAATGAACTTACATAAATTGTCAATCCTACCAATTTATTGGGAATGCCCCTAAAACTGATGCTGTCATACTCATTTACAGACATTGTTATTTCTTACCTCAACATATAAAAAACTACTATACATGACAATGTGCACTTGGGTACCTGGTTGTACCACAAGGGGATAGATCACATCACCCCCCCTATACATCAATAGCGCCTATACCATTGTGCTACTTAGAGGCTTCCTTTAGCACAAATACTTGGGATAAAGCAATAAAACTCCTCGGATGGGACAACTGAATCAAATAGCATAAGGATTTATTGAAAAAGGCTACTCTAAAACTATACTACAATAATATCTGTGGGAATTGACACATATGTCATGCATAGATTCTTGGGCCAAACAAATGCAAGATCTGTTAACTAACCAGCAGTACTTCAGTTGTTTTTGTGTCTACCTTTACCAAAATGAGCTCAGTATTTATCAATTAGGGTAATGAAGGCAAGTAGGTCAGTCATTATCAGGGATCAGTCTGAAGTGTTTGAATTCACCTCCTGCAATAATGGGGTAATGATTCAGTAAGAGCCATAACATCCAGGTCAAGACCAATCTCTCTCCTCCTGGGGGGAATGACAAATCCCTAACCAAAACTGGTATACTGTAGATGCCACTATTTCATTACTTGCAATTATAAACTTATAGAATCCTTCTTTTATATCCACAAATCATCATTTGAATCATCTGTAGCACTGAATTTGTTATCTGCATTCTCTGATTCCCATATGGTTTATATCATGTTGTCAAAACTATTACAACAACTCAAGAATGCCTGCACAACCACACAGCCATTCACAAAGCCCTAGCATCTGGAACTGCTGATCAACCTATATCCTGTCACTTTGATGTGTAGTTATTTATTACCAAGTTTCAAATCTCTATTGATCACCCATATCCCTTCTCTCAGGTGAGGGGGTGACCAGCACCACATCTTTCTCCAAATGTAATGTGGGAAAACATATTAATTATAAATTCTGTTACCTAAAGGTCTGAATGAGCAGTTTAGCTTCACCTTACTCCTAGGGAGTCTGGTGAACCTTTGATTCATCTGTTTATCCTAGATGAAGAATCCTGCACTCTTGAGAGCACACCTATAAAAGCTGATGCACAGAGAATTTGTTTTAAGGAGGAAGTAAAGCTTTCTCTGTAACTTGTACCTATAGGTAAGTCTATAATAAGGTACAGTAAATATCTCTTAAACATGCACCGTTTAGGAGCTATTTACTTTGCATGGAGCCAGTGACATCACTGGCGCATGCGCTCTGAAGGAACGGCCGCCCATGCGTTTCCTTTATAGCCCGGTGCCGTGAATGATGGCTCCTGTGCACATGGGCGGGAGTGACGTCATCGCGGCTCCGGCCAATCAGATGGGTGGAGGACACAAACCCAGAAGTAAGATGGCTGAACATGTCGGCCGTTTCACCGGCACTGCGGTGGCTTCGTTCTAAGGTAGGTATTTCATAATGAGCCAGTATGCAATGCATACTAGCTCATTATGCCTTTGTCTTTCAGGTTTTTTTTTTTTTTTTTTTTTTCTGAGGTTAATAACCTCTTTAAGTGTCGGTTCACACTAGGGCGACGCGACTTCGGGCGACTAATGCCGTCGCCCGTGCACCGCGACTTCGGCACGGCTTGCAACGACTTCACATAATGGAAGTCAATGCAAGTCGCTCCGACTTTGCAAAAAAAAGGTGCAGGAACCTTTTTCTAAGTCGGAGCGACTTGAGTTGCTCCTATTAGAATGGTTCCAATTGTACAGCACGGTCCGCTACTTGTCAGGCGACCAAGTCGCCTGATAATTCGGAACAGTGTGAATTGGCACTAAGTGCTTGATCAATCTGGTTTAAAGTGTCAATAAACCCACATGATAAGAAAAAATATCAATACATGGTGGATTACATGCTGTTCATTCTCCGTCACTATGAGATTTGTTTTCTGTATTCTGTAAAAAAAACTGGTTGATGCTGCTAGTCTATCTCCCCCTTCTGTCCAAGTCCCCAATTTTGCCTGGCATTTTGCAGAGCAGTGTTGGCAGCCCCGCACATGCTCAGTTTTCAGTGAGTTTCTATGCTGAGCATTTCCTCCCTATCACATCTGAGCAGCCCATGTGACTATAGAGTCACACATGTGAGAGTATACACTCTGGTAAATGACAGCCCACTCTCTCTTTCCTCCTCCATGTCCACTAACCAGCTAAACACAATGGGGGTGGGATAGTACATGTACTGTATATTGATGAAGGAATCACCATCCTCTTATTTTAAGACACAGGCTGGAGGAGCATGACATAGCCTGTGGCTAGCAGATATCCGCCCACACCATGTTACTGCCAAAAAAAATAAAGATTTGGTTTACAATATATAGTTGTATGGCAAGTTTAAACAGTTTATTCATAATAATTCTTTGTTTTTACTCTGTATTCCAAAGGCTGTTTTTTTTTTTATTTAAAAAAACAATGAAAACAAGAGAAGGGCACACCGACCTAGTGCATGTATGCATATATATGCATATATAAGATATCATACATAATACTCACAAAAGCACGTAGTGCATTTGCAAGTCAAAGCACAATAACACAGGTTGCCCTAGGACTGCTAGACTACTCCAATCATGCAAAGAGAACAGATGGTGCTTCAATGCCAAACACCTTTAACCCTTTGTGCTGATGTTATCTGGGGGCGGGGTCTGTCTATGAGGGCAGTCTGCATCTTAGATATTTAAGTATGGTGGGTCATTTGTTCCGTTGGCTCTGAGGAAGAGGGTTCTCCCTTGAAACGCATAAGCCTAGCCATCACGGACACCATCTGGTCTCCTTGCATGACTGGAGTAGTCCAGCAGTCCTAACCTGTGTTATTGTGCTTTGACATATGTATGTACTACGTGCTTTTGTGAGTATTATGTATGATATCTTTTATCTTTTAATAAATGTTTATAATGGAATTGCACTAGGTCGGTGTGCCCTTCTCTTGTTTTCGTTGTTTTGTAGCACCTTTGGATACCCATGGTCCTGAGAGGGCAGCAACAGTCTAGATATTGTCAACAAAGATTAAGATACCGTATATACTCGAGTATAAGCCGAGTTTTTCAGCACATTTTTTTGTGCTGAAAACGTCCCCTTCGGCTTATACTCAAGTCAAGGAAAAAAAAAAAGTCCCTGGCCGCTCCGACAGGCTTAAGCTTTAAAAATGGCGCCGCCCGTCGCATACATGTCACCGCACATGCGCCGCTGCCGCTCGGGAGAGGCCGGGAATAGCCGAAATAATACGAGCGGCGGCGGCGCGTGCGCAATGACGTGTCGGCGCCGGGCGGCGCCATTTTTAAAATGAAGGCGCCTCTGGAACAGGTAAGTGAAACAGCTTCACTACCTGCCATTATGCAGGGCTGCGGGCACACTACAAGGGATGCAGTGCTGCGGGCATGGTCCACCTGTACCATGCCCACAGCACTGCATCTCCTGTAGTATGCCCACAACCCCGGATCCTCTTGTACCATGCCAGTACACTGCATTCTCCTGTACCATGCCAGTACCCTGCATTCTCCTGCACCATGCCAGAACCCTGCATTCTCCTGCACCATGCCAGTACCCTGCATTCTCCTGCACTATGCCAGTACCCTGCATTCTCCTGCACCATGCCAGTACCCTGCATTCTCCTGCACCATGCCAGTACCCTGCATTCTCCTGTACCATGCCAGTACCCTGCATTCTGCTGCACCATGCCAGTACCCTGCATTCTCACCCTAGGCTTATACTCGAGTCAATGATTTTTCCCATCTTTTTGTGGTAAAAGTAGGGGCCTCCGCTTAGGCTCCATGTACACGGGACGTTGTTAAAAGTCCCTTTGAATGCTGGAATTTTTAGGATGTTTGAAACGTCCGTTCGGTCGCGTTTGTACCCGCGTTTAGCGGGCGTTTAGCGGCGTTTGCGTTTAGAACCGTTCCTAGAGGTCAAAAAAATTATTCCCCTTTAAAATGGAAAAACGCGAACGATAAACGCGGGTCATCGCGTTCAGACGCGTTCGGACGCATTTGTGCGTTTGAAACACACGTTCGAACGCAAATAATTGCGTTCTAAAAAAAGTCCCTGAACGCAACTGCCTGCAAATGACTGTAAACGACCTGGTGTACATGGACAGATAAGATAAAATGTAGATGGGTTCAGGGGCTTCTGAAAAAAACGCCCAACTGCTCCTAAACGGCCATTTCCAGCGTCCCGTGTACATGGACCCTTATACTCGGGTCGGCTTATACTCGAGTATATACGGTATACATTTTTCCCTTGAGCATAACACCTGAGCACAGGAGAGTTACTTTTTTGGATTCTTTTTAATTTTAAACACGTGACCAACAGCAGAGGACTAGAAACTCCTCCTACTTATGTTTCCCTGGGAAAGAGCTAGGACATGTGACAGCTGTATGTCGTTTAGGAAAAAGGGTACTTAGATTTTTTTTTTTATTCAATTAATTACCATACCATCATCCACATACAGTAATAGAAAGGACAATGTAAATTAAACACTGTGGGGTTGATTTACTAAAGGCAAATCCACTGTGAACTACAAGTGCACTTGGAAGTGCAGTCGCTGTAGATCTGAGGGGAAGATCTGAAATGAGGGGAAGCTCTGATGATTTCTATCATCCAATCATGTGCAAGCAAAAATGCTGTTTTTTATTTTCCTTGCATGTCCCCCTCAGATCTACAGCAACTGCATTTCCAAGTGCACTTGCAGTGCACAGTGAATTTGCCTTCAGTACATAATCCCCTGTGTGTTTAGTATCACTTTAACCTTCCTAGCGGTATTCCCGAGTGTGACTCGGGGTAAGATTTTTGAGCCAAAAGCGGTAACCCCGAGTCACACTCGGGGTAGCGCTAGGAAGCTCGCTGGATCCTGGTGGAGGTTTCACTTACCTTTTCTCCGGGATCCAGCGATGTATGAGAGCGGTGTCCGGCGGCGGATGTTCCTCTCGATCGTCTGTAACCCCAGGCTTCCGTCTCCGGCGACGTGACGTCCGCCGGGGGACGGAACCGGCGGCAAATTCAAAAAGTATAAACACCAAACACACTGACACACTGTAATCCTATTGGATTACATTCCCAAAATATAATAAAGTGACCTTTTTATGCCCCCCAGTGCTTTCTCCATTGCACTTCCTGCATTATTTCCATACTTTGTATCTGGATTATTGCAGAGCGACCATGGCCTCAAGCAAGCGTGCCGCAACATCAAAAGTGATGTATGACCTGCTGGGCGATAGCTACAGCGATCCCGAATCGCACGGAGAGTGGAGTGACAGCGATGCATGGGAAAGCTCATCATCCAACGAAAGTGAGTTTAGTGATGATGATGTGCCGAGCGATGCGCGTACTTGGTGCGTGATCGACTGCGGTACGGAGCACGTAGCGCCCCCAAGGTTCCCGTATACCGGAACGCCTGGTCTCAAAGTTGATGTTGAGGAGGATAACCCCTTGGCGTATCTGCAGCTTTTTTTGACTGATGAGGTCATCGAAAAAATTGTTGTGGAGACCAACCGGTACCAGCAACAACAAGCCGCAGCACATCGGCGGTTTTCCAGGAGCAGGATGTGGGAACCCGTTACCAGTGCGGATATCTGGAGATTCCTGGGCCTTATTATTCTGCAGGGAGTGGTGGGGAAACCCCTGCAGAAGTGGTATTGGACCACAAACAAATTATTGGCCACTCCTTTTTTTGGAACCATAGTGTCGGAGTACAAATTTTCCCTTATAATGCGATATTTGCACTTTGCCAACAATGAGGATTTTGATGAAACATCTCATCCGGCTCCGAAGCTGAAAAAGATCTGGGACATTTATCAATTAATTTTGAAAAACTTCCAGCGGTCCTATGTCCCAGAAAGAGACATTTGCATTGACGAAAGTCTTATGGCGTATAAAGGGAGACTTAGCTGGATCCAATATATTGCGTCCAAGCGAGCACGCTTTGGAATAAAATCCTTTATGCTGGGTGAATCCAGCTCTGGCTATATTTGGAACTCGGTCCTATATACCGGAAGAGGAACTAAGTTCAACCCAAGGTTCAGCAGCTATGGGATGGCAACTGCTTCTGTTCTGACGCTGATTGAGCCTCTGCTGGATCAGGGGTATTGTGTCACTACAGACAATTTTTATACATCCCCAGAACTGTTTGAGTTCCTCCTACAGCATAAGACGGATGCTTATGGGACCGTCAGAGCAAACCGGCGTGACATGCCCCCCAGCTTTGCCAACAAAAAACTCAAGCCTGGAGAGTTAGTTGCCTGGCAGAAAGGCAAAATGTTGGCACTTAGATGGCGCGACAAAAAAGATGTCTGCCTGATGAGCACCATCCATAACACGGCCACTGTCATGGTCCATACAAAAGGGGGAAAAGATGTGCTGAAACCGCAACTGGCCCTGGATTACAATAACACCATGGGAGGTGTGGACAGAGCTGACCAGGCCATGACCTTCTATCCAGCAATGCGGAAACAGCAGAAGAAATACTATAAAAAAATTTTCAGACACCTCCTGGAGCAATTATGGAATGCCTTCATTCTGCTAAAAAAGAAAAGTGACCAGCCTATGATCCATGCGGACTTTGTGTGGAAAATTGCGGAGCTGATTTTTCTCAGGCACCAGACACCAACTGTAAGTCGATCCGGACACCGTGCGGCTGGTGTCGTGAACCCCGAACGACTGACCGGTCGTCATTTTATGGACCTCATTCCGCCGATGGAGAAGAAGACTGCACCCACAAGAATGTGTGTGGTGTGCTGTTCCAAGCACGACGACACCGGGGGGAAAATAAGAAAAGAAACACGGTACTACTGTCCAGACTGTGATGTTGGACTTTGCGCTGTACCCTGTTTCAAAATTTTCCACACCCGGGACGTTTATTGAAGCAGTATGAAGAGTAATATTGCATCCTTTTTGGGAAAAAAAAAATATATTGCATCCTTGTTTGACAAAAATAAATGTCAGTGTTTTTGATTACATGATTTACTATCATTTATTGAATAAAAAGTGTTATTTTTTGGAAAAAAAAAGTGTTATTATTATATTATTATTTTATAGTTATTTATTATATTATAATTTAGGATTTTGTGTTTCAAACTTTATCATACTCGGGATGTTATAAAGAAGAACACACGGTAAAAAGAAATCATTAGTAAATAGCTGGTTTGGGCTGCTCATTCTCCAGAATTGCAAGCAAAATAATGGTACCGCTTTCAGCACCTAAAATCCGAAAGAATCATACCGCCAGGGAGGTTAAGTGTCCACATTCCCACTGTCACTTGTAACTTATTTTTTTTTTTTGCTTAATGCTAAGTAAGTTCTCTCACTATTTAATGTTTTGCTCATACAGTGTATTTCATTCCCTAAATTTGTAGGTGTATGTAGTGTTTTGGCTTTTTTTTTGCATTAATAACATTTAGTAGTATATATGTATACACTATGTTATCAAAAGTATTGTGACGTCTGCCTTTACATGCACATGAACTTTAATGGCATCCCAACCTTAGTCTGTACAGTTCAATATTGAGTTGGCCCACCCTTTGCAGCTATAACAGCTTCAACTCAGGGATGGCTGTCCACAAGGTTTAGAAGTGTGTCTATGCGAATGTTTGACTATTCTTCCAGAAGTGCATTTGTGAAGTCAGGCACTGGTATGGACGAGAAGGCCTGGCTCGCAGTCTCCGCTTTAATTCATCGCAATGCTGTTCTTTTAGGTTGAGGTCAGGATTCTGTGCAAGCCAGTCAAGTTCCTCCACCCCAAACTCGCTCATCCATGTCTTTATGGACCTTGTTTGTACACTGGTGCGCAGTCATGTTGAAACAGGAAGGGGCCATCCAAAAACTGTTCCCAAAGTTGGGAGCAAGAAATTGTCCAAAAGGTCTTGGTATGCTGACAACTTAAGAGTTCCCTTCACTGGAACTAAGGGACCAAACCCCAACCCTGAAAAGTATCTCCCCACCATAATCCCCCCTCCACCAAATGATTTGGACCAGTGCACAAAGCAAGGTCCATAAAGACATGGATGAGCGAGTTTGGGGTGGAGGAACTTGACTGGCACAGAGACACAAAGTCCTGACCTCAACCCAATAGAAAACCTTTGAGATGAATTAGAGTGGAGACTGCGAGCCAGACCTTCTCATCCACATCAGTGCCTGGACTCAAAAATGCGCTTCTGGAAAAATGATCAAACATTCCCATAGATACACTCTTAAACCTTATGGACAACCTTCCCAGAAGAGTTGAGACTGTTATAGCTGCAAACTGTGGGCCAAGTCAATATTGAACCCTATGGACTAAGACTGGGATGCCATTAAAGGTCTTGTGCGTATAAAGGCAGGCGTTCTAATGCTTTTGGTAATATAATGTATATACTGCACAATTAACTGAGCGTGTTGGTGAAGTTTAAGTGGGTCCCATTGTTCAATTTCCAACTTGTTATAACATTTTCTAATAAATAGAAATATAATGCCTTAACTAGGAACAGATTGTTCTAGGAAAGGTTTCTACATCCAGTCTTTTATCACTCTATTTTGTTTACAACCCACCAGTTAATTGTGGCAAACATTCAGTATTCAGTAGTAGCTGTGTTCCAACCACCTATACTATTGTTTATGTAAGAATGTGATATCAATTATGTGCCAATTCTCATTTACACTGAAATATTCTATTCTTCCAAAATGTTCAATATTCTTTACACATAGCTCTTTACAAGCTTTTAAGATGCTTATTATTTTCTGCTGCCACCTCTGGTTCCCTACCAACAGACATGTTACATTCAAATATTTCTACCATTCCTAACCCAGGGAAAGATCCCACTACCACAGTTAACTATAGGCCCATATCACTTTTGAATCTGATGTTAAATTATTTGCCAAAGTTTTTGCAGTTAGATTGATAAACTTTCTCCAGTCTTTAGTACATCCCGACCAAGCAGGGTTTGTCCCTTACAGACACGCTCCAGATGCAACTAGGAGGGTTTATATTCTTGTGTACCAGGTTGCCCATATGCGGACGCCTTCTCTGCTTCTATCACTAGACCCACAGAAGGCGTTTGATAATGTGCATTGGGATTCCTGAATGCTGTTCAATTTTGACATAACTGGATGGGTTTAATCAGTGATACTTTCTCTATACTCCAATCCATCAGCTAGAGTACTTACAAGGGGGACTCTTTCTAAGTCTTATGGGATCTCCAAAGGCACCCGTTACCTGGGAATAAAACTAGTCTCCTTCTCGAATCAACTATACAACCTGAATTATCATGCCTTCCAACGACAACTGCCCCAACATCTAAGTCAATTGCGTGTATCTAATTTACCCAAACAAGGCAAGATTGCCTCTTTCAAGATGATCGTTCTGCCCAAACTCATCTACTTATTTTGTACAAGATGATCGTTCTGCCCAAACTCATTTACTTATTTTGTACATTAACGATTCCAATCTCCCATACCTTTTTCACCTTGATACAAAGACAAATCTCAAGATTTGTCTGGGATGCAAAACCGCCCAGATGTGCTGCTAACCACATCCTAATAAGACACTATAAATTAGGTGGAGTGGGACTCCCCCACACCTGTATCTATTACTATGCCTCAATCTTAGACCAACTATACTACTGGTGGCACCCCACCTCAAACAAGATTTAGTCATCCATGGAATCCTCATCCTATCTGCCTAATAACCTGATAGACACTCTCCTTCTCACTTCTGCAGGCTTCCCCCATCCCACGTTGACTACTTTCCCTTCCAATAAAGAATCCTTACTTGCCTGGAAAAAGTTTACCTATGACTCCTCATTAGATCACCCTTCTCCCACTCTCTTGATTCCTCTTAAAGCACTATCCAGACATCTGACAGACATCTGACTTAGGATCCAACACTGGCGGACACATGGGATCCATACTTTATTGGACCACACTTCTAACCATTCTCTGAAAACTTTCAGAGAACTCCAAGATGAATACCATCTTCTGAACTCAGATGCCTATACATACATACTTCCTTAAAGCTTCTAAACTCCCCTCAGTGACTGCAATTCCTGAACCTTTGCATCAATTCTTCACTCACCCCTCTTATCCCAAGCATAGTATCTCCACAATATATGCAGCCTTAAGTGACAATCGCCCTTACTCTCAACTCACTTCCCTCTGGAAATGGTAAGAGGAGCTAAATGACCATGCTGACCCAGAAATGTGACAACGAGCCTTCAGAATTACTTCCCACTACTCCAATTATTGGAAATCATATCAAAAGACCCTTCACAGGTGGTTTATAACTCCCTACCCTCTCTCAAAAATCTACCCAGGAAGCTCCCATACCTGTTGAAGAGCTTGTGGAAGTATAGGTACTATTGCACACCTATGTGTAAACTCAAGTCACATACAAATTTGTTATAATTTGATTGCAAATTATTAATTTATCTCTATATTATATACTTTTATTGTGGATCACATATTTAGCATAAGTCACATATTTATACATATATATATATATATATATATATTTCTTTGCACCTTATTTGCAATTTTATTTATTCACTCATGCACTTTAAATCCTATATTTAATATATTATCTATTTAGTGGAATTTGGTTGAGCGCAACTTTATATTTAGCAATATATATATATTTTATTTATATACTATTGAACACCTACTATGGTTTTTTAGATCCTTAAGCTCTTTCTGGAGACAAATATTTTCCCTGATTTCCTCAATTTCACAAACCTCCACAGCCCCTAACCTATCGCAATCTCTTCTCCATTTCGGAATAAAGAAATTTCCTCCTAGCTCGAGGTTTGTTATAATACATCTATTGCTTGCAGCCAAATTAAATATCATTAGGTTGTGAAAAACGCGAGATTCCCCCACCATCTCCAGCACAATAGGAGACCTTAATCTTCGATGTGAGATGGAGAAATTAGCAGCTAGAAAAAATGCATAAAAAAGTTCCTTTCTATGTGGTCAGGTTGGTTAATCATCCAAAATGTATGGTGCAAATGTGAAGTTTTCGTACTGTTGATCTAATTTATTTCACTGATTGTTATGCTGGTGCTTCCCCTCCTGTTTTTCCCCCACCCCTTTACCCCTTCTTTACTACCCCCGTCTGGAGTTCAACATCCGATAACATTCTTGAGATTGTTTGTATGTCACCTGTTCAACGCTTAGTTACTATATTATTTTAACAGAATTTCTTCAATGCTCCTGTCGGAACATCTGGTTTATTGTTATTAATTTGTGCCAGTTTCCTTTCTATGTGAAAACCTAATAAAGAATTATTGAAATTAAGATGCTTATTATTTACTAGAAATGCAGCCTTCAGTCAGTGACTGATGTGTCATACTGTAGTAATGAGTCATGTTCAAACAGCTTTCTATTTACAATTACAATTGTAAAGGATTACAATTTCCTTCAGTAACTGTTTCTATTTTCATAACTTTTGTAACTTTTCATCTGCAATTATTTTTGCATTTTAAAATGAAGCTCAAGATACAGGAATGCTACAAAAAAATGAGAGCCATTTTTATGCATTATTAATAATATAACTGCAGTCATCTACTTTGCTAGAGCCTGACTAATGTGCTTATTCCTACTTTTCATGAGTGTACATACGTCCTATATGTCCCTGCCAAATGCAATGGTTAAGAAAAGTTAGAGTAGAGGTACAAGGACAAATGTAGAAACAAAAATATATTTTAGCCAATGGCTATGAGCTCTGACCAGAGTGTTCTTGCGGGGGGCCGTCCTTTGTTAGAACGCAATAGAACAGCAGGGGAGATAGCTGTATGAACGTCAGATACTTTTTACAGCGGCTCCTCCTGAGCTGTCAGTTTTTTTTTTTGTTCAACCCTGCTGCGTTGATTAAAAAAAAAAAAAACTACTAGTGTGAACCAGGCTTAGGAAATGAAAGATCCTTAACCACTTGCCGTCTGCTCACGTTGAGCCTACTGCGGCAAAGTGGTTCGTTATCGTCTGACGACGTAGACCTACGTCGTCAGTCACTCTCCTGTATTCAGGCTCGCTCCCGCTGTATTCAGTCACAGCGGGAGTCGGGCCAGGGGAGGAGCAGCGGTGATCGCCGCTGCTCTTCCCCGATCGTCGGGGAATCGAGTGTGGAGATCCGCCCGCCTGTGTAAACACAAGCGGGCGGATCTCTGAAGTGACAGGCAGGGTCAGATTGCAGGGTTCAGCATAGTTGAACCCTCGATCTGTCCTTGTGTCACACAGTCACCTCCCCCCCCACACGTTAGTAAGCACCAAGCATACATTAACCCCTCCCTCTCCAATAACATTAACCCCTTTCCTGCCAGTGTAATTTTTACAGTAACAGTGCATATATATATAGCACTGATTACTGCAGTAATGTCACTGGTATCCCCAAAAGTGTCAAAAATGTCAGTCAAGGATCCGATCTGTCCGCCGCAATGTCGCAGTCCCGCAAAAAAAATCGCAGATCGCCGCCATTACGCGCTAAAAAAACCCCACCAAAAATGACAGAAATCTTTCCCTTTGTTAGTAAACGCAATAACTTTTGCGCAAACCAATCAAAATACGCTTATTGTGATTTTTTTTACCAAACATAGGTAGCAGAAAACAAATTGGCCAAAAGTTTCAAAAAAATTAGATTTTTAAATTTTTTGGGGGGGAAATTCATATAAAAAATATGAAAAATATTATTTTTTTTAAAAAAAAAAACGCTCTTTTTTTGTTTATAGTGCAAAAAGTAAAAATCGCACAGGTGATCAAATACCACCAAAAGAAAGCTCTGTTTGTGGGAAAAAAAGGACGTAAATCTCGTTTGGGTACAGCATTGCACGACCGCGCAATTTCGTTAAATTCGCACAGTGCCAAATCGCAAAAAGTGGCCCAGATGTAAGACAGCAAAATCCTCTAGTGGTAAAGTGGTTAACATTATAGTACAAGCCCAGATGAATGGAACTAGCTACTACTTGCTCTGCCTTGACTTGGACTATTGAAAACCTTCACACATGTATTGGGTTAATACCTTTAATGAAGACGTTTTGAATATGAACTCCTTTTTTTGTGCCATTTGACCTTATTCGGAGTTATTGCCACATTTCTAAGCTGTCCATCAAAACTGATATTTGGATATACAAACCATATAACACTGATTATGGCTTAGAATATTTGTCTTTTATTCCTATAGTTTATATCTTTTTCCAAAGAAAAAAAAAAGTTGATGTTACTGCTTAAAAAATGTTAGCTTGATCTAAAACTATTTAATAAGAAATATAATTTAAGACATGAGTGACAGACTAGATAAAAGACTTTCAAGCCTTCTATCATTCTGTATGCAGCATTTCTTCAGTGCAAAAGTGTGCATATAAATAGTTTTGTTTTTTTTCAAGCAAGAACAAATATCTTATGTGCATACTACTTTTATTTATTGAGTTTGTTTTTTCTGTATACTGCAACTCAGATTTTAGTTAAGGCCGCGTTCACATGGGGTGGATCCGTTTTGACGGACTCTGCTTGCTCAGCGGGGATCGTTCTGTTGATCCCCGCTGAGCAGGTGACTGACAGGTCCATCTCCACTCACTGTGCAGATACGGACCTATCAGAGTTGCGCTCTCCTGTATGGGGAGATCGGCCTGTCCATTTACATCTGATCCCATCCGACCCCCTGGATGGATGACGAACGTATCGCCGTCCGTTTGTTTTCAGCGGATCTTGTCGGATTGGATGCCAGATGGGTGTCCGCTAACATCTGCTTCCCCATAAAAGACAATGGGTGGCCCGATCGGATCCACCTGAGAAATGGAAAGGCGGACCCGGGCAGTCGGATCGTGTGAAAGGGGCCTTACTTAGAAGTAAATAACTCAAGCACCAAAACACCCAAAATTTGGGCTCAACAAACAACAATAATATTATGAATGATCAAAAACAACTAATCAGAAAGTGAGGCATCTCATATCCAATAACACACAGTATTTTATTCCATGCACGTATCACAATAAAGGACAATTGTACAAAACAAACCTAAAAATGACCCCTTCAACCTGCTTTCAAATGGCATCACATCAAAAAATCTATATGTTGTATTAATTATAAAATTCTGGCTCAGAAAGTTCCTACAGTAGGTATCACATACAGATATACTGTAACAAATGGATTCCAGTTTACTCAAACCCTTAGATAAGACTGGCAAAAGGGAAACTCATTGGCATACATATGAATATTAGCAATGCATATAGATGACAAGCTAGGAGTTTTGCAGACTTACATGCTAGTCCATATACAGTACATGTACTGTATGTAATAAATTCAAAGGTTGATGATAATAACCCCAGATATGCATTTGTTATATGCACATATATACACCACCAGCTTGTTGTGTAAAAAATAATTGTTGCCCAAGAGTACAGTGTAAGTAGGACTTACAGTGCACCATTGACACCAACGCAGGGAGGGGCTACTTGTCACCAATGAGGAGGGGTTATTACTGCTGCCACTCCCACCAGTGAAGATGTTCTAATTGCACCCAATGACACAGATAAAGGGAGTGATTATTGTAGCTGACAGTGCCACCAATGAAGTGGTCTTTTTATTGCTGCCACTGACACCAGTGAAGGAGGGAAGTGTTATTGCTGACACTGAGACCAATGAAGTGTGGGGATATTAGTGCTGCCACTGACATCAATGTTGAGGGTTATTAGTCTTGCTTTACCTCATCCAGCTCCTACTTCCAGAAGTGACTTGGCAGCCTTTCAGTCTTCTTATGTGAACCCAGAGCAAGTAAATTATGTATGCAATAGAAATTTGGAAAAATGCTAAGTCACTGTTAGAAGAGAGAATCATGTGACATAAAGTTTTTAAAAATGTAACTACATCCTGATTAGAGTGCATTTGTCAGGAAGTTTGAAAACAAATTGCTCTACAGTGCCTTCAGATACAGAGGTCAGTGGTGGCTTGTTTTAAAGCTCACTTTCTGCTTGTGAACAATGTGTAAAATGCATGAATGCTCATATCCTTGCTACATGTTCATTTTAGAGTAGAATATACACAGAATGTTCACATTCCTTAGCCTCCTTAATAGTGGTCATTTGGTTAAGAATACCTTGTGAGTAAGTGAAAAGAAGACTTGAATGTGTTCCTTGGTAATGACACGATTGTTTACAATTATCTCTTCTTAATGGATTTTGTATGTCTTTTTCGTTGTCTGGCTTCTTCTCATTATAACTTGCATAGGTGAGAAATTCTTGTGGTAGCTGAACAAAAATATCACATTCTTTCTGTTCATTTATGTACAGTGGCAGTTTTATGATCTAAAGTAAAACAAAAAAATTAACTACACACAGGCCTGAAAATGATGTAGATAGCAGGTAAAAATCAATGTATTCTATAAAAAAATATGGTATCTTGTACTGATTTACAACTCACAGCGTGTAGAATGAATATCATATTCCATCAGACATCAGATAATGTTTGCCAGATTCAGTTGTGTAGGGCAGAAATAAGAGTCTGTAGATCCTTTTTAACCATGCCAGCCATGCCAAATAATCCCTGTTTGAGCTTTCTGGGAGGTAGAGTACAGCCATGGCCAGAAGTTTTGAGAATGACACAAATATAAATTTTCACAAAGTTTGCGGCCTCAGTTTTTGTTATGGCAGTTTGCATATACTCCAGAATGTTATGAAGAGTAATCAGAAAAATGGCAATTAATTGTAATTGTCCCTCTTGCCATGAAAATTAACTTAATCCCAAAAAAAAAACATTTTCGCTACATTTGTGAAGAAGGCTTCAGGGCACCTAAGAAAGTCCAGAAAGTGTCAGAACTTTCTCCTACAGTTGAATCAGCTGCGGGATTGGGGCACCACCAGTGCAGAGCTTGCTCAAGAATGGCAGCAGGCAGGTGTGAGTGCATATGCACACAGTGAGGAGAAAACTTTGGGAGAATGGCCTGGTGTCAAGAAGGGCAGCAAAGAAGCCACTTCTCTCCAGAAAAAACATCAGAGACAGACTGATATTCAGCAAAAGGTACAGGGACTGGGCTGCTGATGACTGGGGTAAAGTCATTTTCTCTGATAAATCCCCTTTCTGATTTGTTTGGGGCATCCATAAAAAACCTTGCCCAGAGAAGAAAAAGTGAGTGCTACCATCAGTCCTGTGTCATGCCAACATTAAAGCATCCTGAAACCATTCATGTGTGGGGTTGCTTCTCAGCCAAGGGAGTGGGCTCACTCACAATTTTGCCTAAGAACACAGCCACGAATAAAGAATGGTACAAAAACATTCTCCTAGAGCAACTTCTCCCAACCATTCAAGAACAGCTTGGTGAGGAACAATGCCTTTTTCAGCATGATGGAGCACCTTCCCATAAGGCAAAAGTGATAACTAAGTGGCTTGGGGAACAAAACATTGACATTTTGGGTCAATGGCCAGGAAACTCCCCAGAGCTTAATCCCAATGAGAGATTGTGGTCAATCCTGAAGAGGCAGGTGAACTAAAAAAAGCCCCACAAATTCTGACAAACTCCAAGCATTGATTATGCAAGAATAATCAGCCATCAGTCAGGATGTGGCCCAGAAGTTGATTGACAGAATGCCAGGGCGAATTACAGAGGTCTTGAAAAAGAAGGGTCAACACTGCAAATAATGACCCTTTGCATAAACTTAATGTAATTGGCAATAAAAGCCTTTGACACTTATGGAATGCTTGTAATTAAACTTCAGTATACCATAGCAACATCTGACAAAAAGATCTAAAAACACTGATGCAGCAGACTTTGTGAAAATTACTGTTTGTGTCATTCTCAAAACTTTTGGCCACGGCTGCAGATAGATTTGTTTGGATTTTTCATGATTCATCTCTATCATATACCTTATCAAGGCCTGAAGCAGGGATGTCTCCTAAGTGATCCCTTTACTTTTTTTATACATCAGATGATCACTAAAAGGATCCTGCACAACCAATCAATTTTAACTTGACACGGGGGTCATATTAGCATGTGGAATGATCAGTTGTATCCCCAAAACCTCCAGATGGTTAAACAGAACTGATGTTTTACTGCACTTGAGCAAAACATCTTGGTCACCAACCTGGTTTCAGCTGTGAATGGAGAGTGAAGGAACAGCTTAATTTGTATATACAGTAGTTCAAGCTATTGATTAGGAACTGCTCTCCTGATTTTAGGACACAGTTGTTAGGTATTTATACTGCATATGATTTTTAACAATATCATAAAAAGGCAATGCAGTGAGGAACAAACTAAGGCATTAAGGCAGGCTAAGTACACAGGCAGGTCATCTCCCCTGTCCTATCCACTGTTGCCAGATGCCATGGCTGAGATTCAGTGCAGAGCTAGAGTGAAGTACAGGCTTTAGATGTTTTTTTTAAAATAGGGAAAATTTGGGTCATCCCTAGCTCATGGCACCATTTATGTTTATGAATGACGATCCTAATAAAAACTGCAAAAAAAAACAGTTGCACCAGAAATCTTTTAAAATATATTCCACAAAGGCACATTGGTGAGAACCTTTGACCTTACCTTTCTCAGGATACAATGTTTGAGTCTGAGCAGACAATCACCAAACACTGTCAAATACAGATGGGGAGAAGACCATTACCCTGCATAAGCCCTGATACAGACTGAAACTGAGTTTATGCTTTTCCCTCAGTTTAATAACTATTTATTTATTTATTAATTTATTCATCACTTATAAGCCTCTGGATTGGCAATATATACTTTTAAACTATACTAAATCGCACTTATCACCCCTGAAGCGCAGTATTCCCCCCATCAATTGCTAATCAGACTGTTTAAGGTACCAGTTATTATACGAGCAACATCAGGGGTAGAATTGGTTGATATCAGTGGTGTGAGAGAGAGTGGGGTACCAAAAGAACCTATGATTTTGACCTTTATGAAGAAAGTAACAAATTCTCATTAAGTGTTGTTTAATTATTTGATAAACCATACTACATTGTAAAGTTGTAAACAGCATCTTACTGGATACACATTCAGAACAATGTGCTATTAGCCAATCTGCAACAACTGTACATATACTGATAACCCTAGCTGATTGAGGTTTATCGTTCTAATGTATCATGCACACTGGGTATATAGCCCTGCTGTATGAGGCTCTGGAGTTTAGGTGTGGGTGCAATATATAGGCACACTCCTATAGCCTCTTTACAGCCACATCCTGTCTACAGATATGCAATCTGCCAATGGCTGCCTAACATTTCTTGGATGGAGGAGGGTTTTCTGAGGCTGACAACCTTGGCCGTGCCTGCATAATGTTTGTTGAGATGGCCACTTGTACTGTCCAATGGAAACCCATGTTGATGAGTGGGTACAATTGGGATAAAGGGACAGATTGTTGTCACCTTATAATATAAATTTGAACAAGGTTCCTCATTACAGGATAACCAGATATTATGTAAATGAAAGCTGCAACTTTAAAATGTTAAAATTACTTTTGGAGGTGTATATATAGTTATATACTTCAAGACACGTTCAACTGAAGAAGGAGTGTGCATGCCCTGCCCAGGCCCTTGTGCAGACTCCGAAACGCGTCTTGAAGCTCCCTCAGCCATCTTGCCAGTTCCCTGCCGCTGACGTCAGATGCCTTCCGGTTCCCTCCACGGCCACATCTTTTATTTTTTTATGTCATAATAAATCATAGTTTTATGTCATAATAAATCATAATCTTGCACGCAAGTGGTGCTCTTCCCTCCTCCTTTATCTGTTTACAGTTGTCTTCACTCTGTTTGAATGAGCTGACCCTGACCTGCGGACCACACTTGGATTGCTTCTAAGAACTGTCAGATATTTGCACATGGACTCATTATCCCCCCCTGTGCAAACTGTTTTTTCCCCACCTGTGTACATCAACACTTTTATCTGCCATTGTTTCAGCTTATATCTATATGAACTTTTTGACCTCTGAGCGCCTAAACCAGTCTCTGTATCCATTCACACCTGAGACCTTGTAACACTAATGAGGCACATGACACTGGGGAGGGAAAATGGCTAATTGGGCCTAATTTTGACATTTTAACTCAGGGGTGTACTCAGTTTTGTTGTCAGCGGTTTAGACATTAATGGCTGTGTGTTGAGTTATTTAGAGGGGACAGAAACTTTACACGCTGTACACTCACTACTTTACATTGTAGCAAAGTGTCATTTCTTCAGTGTTGTCACATGAAAAGATATAATAAAATATTAACAAAAATGTCAGGGGTGTACTCCCTTTTGTGAGATGCTGTACTTTTTCTATGTAACCGCTGCTTGCATGCGCTGCCTTGTTAACTTGAAGTTACCATTAAAGTTACATTTTTTTGTTAGTACACTTTCTTTCATATTGCATTTTTTTTTTTTAGTATTTATTTATATTTTATATATAATTGTAAATTCCCATACCTGAAAATATAAGTTACATAGCCAGTGATCCAGGTCTGTTGTGATAAGATCTTCAACTTTATTGAAACGATTAATCCTCGAATCATAATGTCCCCTTAAAAGTGGGCACCTGTACTTGCCTTCCAAGACATTTAGATTATTGTCACAAAGTGGGAAGATTCCCCATCCCACTGCTCGATCGATGTATGAATCTTTTCCATGAAGTAGGTACAGTTCAAGGAGCAAAGTCATTCCAGACTTTATTTTCTTTTCAGTGGGCAGCAGCTATAAAAAAAAAAAATGTAAACAGGAAAGCAGTATTCAGTAATTAATGCAAGCTGAGAGCTCCTTCCAAATCTACCCAGCTGGAAAATTATTAAAGAGGAGAGCCACACACATCAAAGGAAATTCAAAAAGCGTTTCTGTCATAGGTCCCAACATTACTTGTGACAATCACTCAATTTTTATCATGCTTTATATCTCAAACTTCTAAAATGGCTTTGCCTGCCCCTCCATTTAGTAATGATTTTAAAAATGAGAATTTACTTTCAAGATACAATGTTTCTCTGGGACATCAGGAACTAATTATTGCAGGTATATATAAATAATACATATGGGTTTATTCATTCTAAAAATGTAACCATTTTCCTTTAGCTGCGTCATAGTATTTCTGCGGCTTATACTGTATATTTTTCTTTGGTCTTTGCATGTGTGTTTTTTAACATAAATCCAAAAACAAAACGGAGGAATAAAGAAATGATCTTTTTTATAATAAAGCTGTACAATACATTACATGCATTATGAATATATATTCATGTGCCTTACAATGATAAAGACTAAAACAGAAGCATCTGTTAAGAAGGACCACAGCCCTGTAGGGGCCTCTATAAAACCATTAACAGTATCAGATTTCATGTAAACCAGACATATTTTTCTATAACTGCTTGAAGAAAGACTAAAACCATTATACACAAATTAGTTGCAAAGCATATTTTTATTAAAGGTAAGTATTTTTGGTTACACAGCTTAGTGAAATTTTAACACAGAGCACATACCAATGACATCATGACAATGTGCATATTTGGGCCAAACCAAGCAATTAAAATGGCTGGAATGGAAGGCACATATCAAAATATTTTGGTATGCTTTAGAAAAAAAAAATCGTAATACAATAAACAGTGATTAACAGTATAAAACAAGAGAGAATACCGCGCTAATGTCTGAATAAGCAGCCAGCACGACACACAGGACAAATGTAAACAACAATTAAAACAATATGTGCAGCGCTACTGAATGATTACCCATAAGGTAGCCATTAATAGATACTTAAACCATGTGTAAATTTCATATGTGGAGTAATGCAATATTAAATCAATGTGAAAATATAAAGAAATATGTTAGGAATACCTGTATGAGTATTAAGACCTATATAACTTCAAAAAAAGTGATAAAGCAAAATACTGACACGTCAAATCACAATGAAAGTGACACGACATTTAAGTAAAAGGTGCAACAATTATAATCCATAAATAAATCCAAACAAGTGTAAATAAAACAAATCTTTAAGTGCCCATTCACACTACCGCGACTTGTCAGGCGACTGGTCAGACTGACAAGTCGCGGTCCATGCAGTGCTACGGGAACCGTTCTAATAGGAGAGACTCAAGTCGCTCCGACTTAGATAGTAGTTCCTGTACTACTTCAGGCCGACATCGGAGCGACTTGCATTGACATTCATTATATGAAGTCCGTGCAAGTCGCGCCGAAGTCGCGGTGCACGCGACTTCACAGGTCTCCCCCGAAGTCGTGCTGCGGTAGTGTGAACCGGCACTTAAATGTGCTCCAAATGGATACTAAGTGAAAACCCACTACCAAAAAAATATTGTTGTGAAGAAATCCACCACCAACATTTAAGTTGTGGGGCGTTAAGATTAGCTTATTTCTTGTAATGGAATAGGCATTTGTGAAGAGGTTTTAACGCACCTTAACGCTCATCAAACGCTTCAAACCTGCCCATAGGGCGTTTGGGGAGCATTTTTAACTCATCGTTAACGCTTGTGAAACGCCTGTCTAACGCCCATACTAAAGCTCATTACTGAAAGTTTAACGCCCATGCTAACGCCATAGGAGCATTTATTAAGCGTTAAAAATTTAGTCAAGTTTGAACAAGCCCTAAAGCTGACTATACACTTGAATAATATAATTTTACACTTTTCATTCTAAGGGCCTTTGTTCGATTTCCTAATTGTTAGTGGGGTCAAATTGATGTTTGTTTTCGACCACAGTGACAAGAAAATAGGAGCGGGATGGAAAATGTATCGCAAGCTAATGATTTCCCAATAGTGTACATGATTTTCGATCAGGAAATTACAATATTAAATGTTAAAAGCGAAATAAACTTTTGAAGTACTTTCAACAATTATCCAGTCATCGAATGTACAAAAACATTTTGTGTTGAATATAAAATATACTAGTGTATAGCCAGCTTAACCATGTGAGAGATGCATTATTGTTCTGGGTTGGTTACAAAAATGTTAGTGGCGCTATATAGACTATTTCATAAATAGAAAATACAGCAAAGGATCTGATTGGTCACTGTAGTGATCTGATTGGTCACTGTAGTCAACAGCTTCACTTTTGTTTACATTTTCATTCCCCCTTATTTAATACCTAGCTCCTTATGGTGGCGGTAGCGGCTGCATAACTCATAATAAAGGAACATTAGAGTTGACAGCTGGAAATAACATCACTTTATACAGAACAATGACTTTACAGCGGTACCTGCTCAAGTGGAGCATACAGTCTAATAATCCTTTAACCACTTCAAAACCAGGCCTATTTCTGACATTTGTTGTTTACAAGTTAAAATCGGGTTATTTTTGCTAAAAAATTACTTAAAAACCCCAAACATTATATGTATATTTTTAGCAGAGACCCTAGAGAAAAAAACGGTGGTGGTTGTAATATTTTATGTCACACCGTATTTGCGCAGCGGCCTTTCAAACACAATTTGTTTTGGAAAGAATACCTTTCAAAGAATTAAAAAAAAAAAAAACTGTAAAGTTAGCCCAATTTTTTTATAATGTGAAAGATAATGTTAGGCTAAATAAATAGATACTTAACATGTCACGCTTTAAAATTGTGCACGCACATAGAATGGTGACAAACTGCGATACTTAAAAAACTCCATAGGCGACGCTTTAAAAGTTTTTAACAGTTACTTGTTTAGAGTTACAGAGAAGTTCTTGTGCTAGAATTATTTCTCTCACTCCAACAATCACGGCGATACCTCACGTGTGATTTGAACACTGTTCACATTTACGGGCGCGACTTACTCATGTGTTTTCTTTGGTGCGTGAGCACGGAGGGATGGATCGCTTTAAAAGTTTTAATTTTATCATTCATTTTATTTATTTTTTTACACTGTTCCTTTAAAAAATGTTTATCTGATTACTTTTATTGCCGTCACAGGGAATGTAAACATCCCTTTTAAAAGTAATAGGCAGTGACATGTCCTCTTTATGGAGGGATCTGGGGTCTAAAAGACCCCAGATCCCTCCACTGCACTTAAAAGTATTCAAAATGCTAAGACCAACGTACTGTCATTTTTTTCTCAATTGGTGTCGTTGGCTACCAAGTTAACCAGAAGTGATGTTGCGACATTGCCATGGCTTTGTTCGGGGGCCTGGCTAGCCAGCAGACCTCCCACCGGTAGACCTGGGCTGAGCGGCGGAAGGCAGTGGGAGGGGGGAATGTCCTCTCCCGCTCCTAATGATAACAGCTGAGCATCTGCTTAGCCGCATCGGTTGGTATTACTAGAAACGCATCGGTTGGTATTACTAGAAAGCCAACTCGTCAGCTCAAAAAAATGGTACTGGGGTAATGCCTGTAGCTGCAGGCATCACCCCAGTACAACCACTTCAGCAAACTTACATACAAGTACATGATTTTGCAGGAAGTGGTTAAGAGTAATACAGAGGGGGGTACTCGACCACCAAAATACTTACCTGAATGTCTTGTATACGAGAAAGTTTTGAACCTATGTCAGATTTTACTGCTGTCTATATCTAGTACAGATGGGTACCAGCTCAGGAATTGGAGGGACACAGAGGGGTTGCTTTACTAAAACTTCAGAGTGCAAAATCTGGTGCAGCTTTACATGGTCCAACTTCACCTTGTTCAATTAAGCTTTGACAAAAAAAAAAAAAGCCTGGAAGCTGATTTGTTTGTCTGCAAAGCTGTATCAGATTATGTAATTTTCAATTTGGTAGATCAACCCTAGAAAGTAATAAGACAGTTTTGTAAAGGGACACTAAAACTGCTGGCAATTGTTTACTGTTGTCTGTGCCCATATTGGAGATTTATATACACTGAGGTTGATTTATTAAAACTGAAGAGTGGAAAACTTGGTGCAGCTCTGCATAGAAACCAATCAGCTTCCAGGTTTTATTGTGAAAGCTTAATTGAACAAGCTTAAGTTTGAAGCTGATTGGGTACCATCATGACTGCTGTTAGAAATCATGGGGCCCTGTGCAGCCTACCTGGCAGGGCCCCCCTGAATATATCAAGACAATATTTTCACAAAAAAAAACACTAAAATCATTATTAGCAGACACAAACATAACAGTGTGAATTAACCCTTTTTAATTGTTTTTTTACATTAAAAAAAATTGAATTTATTTTAAAAATGTTTACAATTATTTTATTTTACATGTTTTTTAATTAACTTATTACAATGCTTATTTATTTATTTTTACAATTTGGTATTTTTTTACAGGACAGGGAAGACTGCAGCGCTGCAGGTGGGGGGGGGGGGGGCACAATGAATGGGGGAACACAGGTAGAGGGGGGGATCAGAAGAGGGCAGAACAGGGAGTGGGATTGGTATCAGAGAAGCAATTACAGGAACAATGCCCTGTGTCTCTCCCCAAAGCAGCTGAAAGCTGGCAGGAGGGGGAGAAACTGGCGCTTTCAGCTGCTGCAGAGAGCCGCACAGGGCTTGCATCTGTAATTTGCCCTCTGCCCAATCAAACCGATTCCCCAAGCTGTTAGCCCCCCCCCCCCCTGTGTGCCCAGGTCCCCTACAGGAGGACTGGTGGTCCCCCCTATCAGCAGCCCTGGTTACCATGCACAGCTGCACCTGAATTTTAACTCTCCAGTTTTAGTAAATCAACCCCAGTGTTACTGAGATAAGACATGAGAGAAATCCAGACAGCGAGGCATCAGACAGGAATAATAACTAGGCTGGAGTTAGAATGTAGGCAAAGAAAAAAAAGTATGGTCATGTCCTGTTGAGACATCCAGTACTAAAAATCTGGTAATTCCGGTGCAATCTTGATGCCTATACAAACATATTCTTAGGCTTACATATTATTAAAAAAGCAATATGCAAAACTATGTCAACCAATTAGCTATCAGCTATGCTAACATCTTTAGACTGCTGAAGATTAAATCTGATTACTTTTTGGTTACTGGTCTTCCCCATCACTGTGTTTTGCACCACTTATATATCTTGTAAGATTTTTTAGAATAAAATATTTTTAAAATATGTCTTGCGGACAAATGATTTATAATTGCAAAAAAATATGATATCTGAAAAAATGTATTTGGTGTTTATATATTATAATGTAGGTCAGTTAACAAGTGTATACCGCTTTGTTGCATTAATTTCTTGTGCTATTGCTACAACTTTGCACTTGAAAAAAAAAAATACTTTCACAGTTTTTTTCCTTGAGCTACATTCTCTGCAAAGTTTCTGCTCTAGTTTCCTGTAGAAACACCATGTATTTGGCACTTATTAAAATCATTTCCATTCTCAGATGGATGCTGACATACAGAAAATAACCTCTTAGGAAGTAGTGGTCTCATCATCTTTTAAAAATGAATACCTCAGGTCATGTTAATCAATTTCTGATATATGTAGTTTGCAGAAAGCACTTCTTGGAAAGGAACTGTGGGCATGACTAATAGTGACAAGCATATGAATCCCATTCTCCATACATTTTAGAACTGGTCCATTCTAGAAGGCTTTACCTTCTGAAGTATTAAAGAGACCTTAAATAAAAAATAAAAATCAAGCATTTTTTTTCTTCCTTCAAGCATAAAAGTTGAATCCCATTAATTTTAAAAGAATACTAAATTTTAAACTCTGAGATAAAATAGCTGCATGCATGACAAGTGTTCTTAAAACTGCAAGAAGGGGCACTAAATTTTTCACAGAATTTGCACATCATTTATATTATTACAAATGTGTGGTGCCCATTTTACAATGAATAATAGACATCAGGCATGATTTACATAGAGTACATTACTAAATGCAGCATCTTTAGCATTGGTAGACTTCTCTCACTTACTATCTGTAAAAAGCTCAAAGCATAACTATATGCCAGAAGCTAACTATATGCTTTACCTGAAGAAAGAGATTTGTAATTTTATTCAGCCACTCTTTACATTTTTTTTACCCCTACCAGGAAGCACATTTACTATAGATCCTTGACCTCACTTTTCTACACGGCAGTTAAAGCACAGTCTGGCCAAGGACCTGCCCCATGCTGTGAAATCAACACATTAATGCTTTTATAAAAAGGTATCTCCATGCTAATAAACTACAAAAGAGCTATTAAAACCACAATTGACAAATATTGTGTAATGGATTATGAATGTGAGTTAGGGACCTTAGATTGTAAGCTCCTTGAGGGCAGGGACTGATGTGAATGTGCAATGTGTATGTAAAGCACTGCGTAAATTGACAGCGCTATATAAGTACCTGAAATAAAAAAAAAAAAAAAAAAATTAAACATAAAAAAAGGTGCTGCACTGAAATAGTTTATATAGTGAAATATGATACATACAGACAGAAAAGTAGTAAATAGTGATAAATATTCAGTCCCAAAGACTTAATGTTGCAAAATTAGGGATGAATTGTATACAAGGGGCCACCGGCTGTGTACCCATACATCAAAGAATTTTCATAAGTGGTAAAAGTGATGATCCATAAATGGTGGCAACCATCAAAGGGCCAATATCCACCACCATAGATAGTTAGGGGAAGCTTACCAGAGAGTGTGGACCCAAGTACCAACTGAACCCACCAAAATCATTTAGGAGAGGAGCGTTTGGGTTGAAAAAATGTCTGACATGCCTCAACACATGTAAACACGCTAAACATGCCTAAATCCGATGAATGCTTCAGCATTCATTCATTTCAATGGCCAGAATAAATTATTTATCTGCCCAATTAGGCATTTTCAAGAGCTTAGTGTGCAGGAGGATGTGTAGTATATCACATTCAAGAGGCACAGTATGTGAAAAATCACTTGCCGACCACCTACAGTACATATACTGCGTGTGGCCGGTGGGCAGGCTACATCACGTACATGTAGGTGGTTCAGCCTGTTCCAGGTCAGGAGCGCACAGCACGGTGGACAGATATATCTATCTATCTATCTATCTATCTATCTATCTATCTATCTATCTATCTATCTATCTATCTATCTATCTATCTATCTATCTATCTATCTATCTATCTATCTATCTATCTATCTATCTATCTATCTATCTATCTATCTATCTATCTATCTATCTATCTATCTATCTATCTATCTATCTATCTATCTATCTATCTATCTATCTATCTATCTATCTATCTATCTATCTATCTATCTATCTATCTATCTATCTATCTATCTATCTATCTATCTATCTATCTATCTATCTATCTATCTATCTATCTATCTATCTATCTATCTATCTATCTATCTATCTATCTATCTATCTATCTATCTATCTATCTATCTATCTATCTATCTATCTATCTATCTATCTATCTATCTATCTATCTATCTATCTATCTATCTATCTATCTATCTATCTATCTATCTATCTATCTATCTATCTATCTATCTATCTATCTATCTATCTATCTATCTATCTATCTATCTATCTATCTATCTATCTATCTATCTATCTATCTATCTATCTATCTATCTATCTATCTATCTATCTATCTATCTATCTATCTATCTATCTATCTATCTATCTATCTATCTATCTATCTATCTATCTATCTATCTATCTATCTATCTATCTATCTATCTATCTATCTATCTATCTATCTATCTATCTATCTATCTATCTATCTATCTATCTATCTATCTATCTATCTATCTATCTATCTATCTATCTATCTATCTATCTATCTATCTATCTATCTATCTATCTATCTATCTATCTATCTATCTATCTATCTATCTATCTATCTATCTATCTATCTATCTATCTATCTATCTATCTATCTATCTATCTATCTATCTATCTATCTATCTAGATCTATCTAGATATATATATGTATATGTATATATATATATATATATCAGTCATTCAGTATCCCTGATGACTGCCACACTAGTCACATGATGACCCTGTACTGCACTGGGGACACTATGTAAAAAAAAATGTGAAAAAATGATTTCATTTCTTTATTGTCCAAAAGACTTGCCATGTTTCTTACTAAATGCAATGGGGGGGGGGGGGGGGGTTGTACTGTTCTGGCACTTTAAAGGCCTAAAGAAATGATATCACCAGGCCATCAGTACATCAGTATACATGAACATGTCATATTTTTTCACAAGTTTTTGGAAAATGTGGAAAGAAAATGAAAACACAAGTTGTCCATTTATAACTTATTTCTAACACATAGCGTGTACAAAGCAAAAATGGCACCCCAAAATACATTCTCCTCCTAAGTATGGCGATACCACATGTGTGAGACTTTTACATAGCCTAGCCACATACAGAGGCCCAGCATTCAGGGAGCACCATAATTTCCTGACTATCCATTACATTTTTGTGAGGCACTGTATGGCTTGATAAGCACTGTAGTGGCACTGATGTGGCACAGATGAACACTGATGTGGCATGGATGTGGCACAGATGAGCACTGATGTGGCATGGATGTGGCACAGAGAGAGGAGAGAACTGAACCGGACATGCGCCGTTTTGTTGACAACTGATTGCTCCATCATTGAACGGAGCGATCACGTGGTAAAGGGCCGCTGTCATTGGCCCTTCACCACGATTTGTGATGCGCCGGGTCCAAAGGTCAAAATCAGCTGGTCAAATCCTTTGAGAATGTCCTATGGGACGAAATGCATCAGGATCGTGCCTCTGTAGCCTGATTTGCCTGCATATATTTGCCTGTTACCACTG
Organism: Pelophylax lessonae; assembly: GCF_965119305.1. Taxonomy (NCBI): domain Eukaryota; kingdom Metazoa; phylum Chordata; class Amphibia; order Anura; family Ranidae; genus Pelophylax; species Pelophylax lessonae. Next base: position 331,575,518 of record NC_138772.1, read on the forward strand.
GACTGTTTGTGAGTGCATTTCCCTTATGTAAATACATTTATTTTTTGGGGTTTTACACTATGTTTGTTTCATTTGGTCTATATTCATATGGTCCTGGATGTCTGTGAGCCTCATTCTGCATTTACCCTAATGGACATCTACCTGGGCAACATCTGTGGTTGCAGTCCATTTCAAGGAATCTCAGTACCATCTTATTAACTTTATTTGACCCTCATGCTGTATAGTAGTTTGGGTCAACATCATCTGGTGAGCGCAATATTTATTTTGGTGTTGGTGACGGGATATATTTATATTACGATCTACCTTATCATCTTGGATGTCTTCACTCTGCACTTATATTTGGGACTTCTTTTTGAATTTTTTGAATGTTTGTATTTACCATTGATTTGGTTTTATATGCACTTTATCACTTATATTTATATTGAGAGCTGTCACAGTTCTCTTTGATTTAGCGCTGTTCTTTTTTTAATTCTATTGTTTATATCAACCTTTTGGGTTGGTTAGCACAGTATAGACATTTCTCTATTGTAATTGTTCATTGGTTGCCTTTAAAATCCTACAAAGTGAGAATTTTTAGGGGGGTGAAGTAAAAGCCATTACTTTGCTATTCATTTCCTGGCATGGTATATACGTCGTGTAAGTGTTATATAAACTACACAATTCCTCATCCAATGCCCCAAGGAGACATACCAGTCTGATCCATGTAAGCTGATACATTCTGCTGGAGTGCTTGTACTTTTGAAAAACAATAGACTTGCTGGCTGGGTCACCAGATGAAAATAAAAGAAAGGAAGTCTAAAAAAGAAAATGAATGCAGCCATCACATCTAAGAATTGGTAAGCTGCAATATAATGTTTGTTTTTGGGTTTAATAATTAAAGTGCTGACACAACCAAGCGTGTATGTGTATCATTCAAATAAAGACATTTGTGATGTCTTTATTTGAATGATACACATACACGCTTGGTTGTGTCAGCACTTTAATTATCATATTCTTTTGCCATAATTCATCATTTGTTTTTTGACATATGGGTTTGAAGTTTTAGACAGCACAGCATGTTTTTCTCATACTGTTGTTTTATTTTATTTGTGCATGCAGCTTTGTCTTCTTATGGGCTGGTGCACAATTTTATTTTTTTAAATATTAATAAGACTGACTCTCTCTTTGTCATCCTGTGTGGTCCCTGTATTTGGCAATCAGCTTCTGGCTCATCCATTTCTAGATGGCTTACACAGATCATAGTCCAAGGAGGATTGGGCTCCTCCCTTTCCTGTCAATTCTTTGAATGCTTCTTGGCTTTTCATCACCAGCCAGTCCATGTGTCCCTCCATGGATTAGAAAGAAAATTTTATTTTTTTTTTCCTGTGAATTTAATTTTTTGGAGTTCATATAGGGCAGTGGTGGCAAACCTTGGCACCCCAGATGTTTTGGAATTACATTTCCCATAATGCTCATGCACTCATAGGAAATGTAGTTCCAAAACATCTGGGACGCCAAGGTTCGCCATCACTGATATAGGGGCACAGGTACCATCCCCTTTGTGTCTATGATCTTCTAGTATGGCGTTTCTACAAAACGTAGGCATGCTGGGAGTGGGAAGAGTGATGCCAGGCTGGTCAGTTTTTGGTTTACCAGTAGGTGGCAGTATAACCCAATTGACCTTGAATCCTGTGTCCGTCAATCAACTGCAAGATGTTGCCAGTTTTTTTTTTACTTTTTTTGTTTATTGTGGGGTCTGTAGCATGAGCTTGGCATGCTATTCCTGGCCATGAAAGTGGATGAGGCTGGGTGACATCACTGCCTCAGTGCCTGCATCCACCAGCATCGTTAACTATAGACAGTGGGAAGATGTCTTTTATAATAGCAGTAGTAATACTTTCAGTGGTCCAAACAGCCAATGTTTAGTCTGAACTTATGTTCAGACCAAACCATAAACTTATCTCTATTGGAAAATGAAAAATCTATGCTATGCTGAGATTGCAATAATCATGTTTTGTCAGAGGTAAGGTATCCAAGGACATGAGATGACAGCCATCTTGAATTTGTTTAGAAAGAATCGGTGAAAAACTCAAATATGCTGTCTCTTGCAAATGGAGCATGAGGAATGAGTGATTGACAAGTTAGGATTTCTTTTTGTTTGTAATTGTATTCATGCCTCAACATGCAACACCATTGTTTCGCTTTTTGATTCTCAACCTTGAATCATTTTAGTGACATGAACTCAATAGGTTTTGGGAATAGTCAGATTGTGCCCACTTGAAAAATCCTCTGCAGAAGTCAATAGGCAGATTTAATAAACAATCACAAAATCCTGTTGTGCAAAGAAGTGCTAAAAATATATCTTGGTGTTACAATAAATGGGCAGTACTTCATAAATGATGAAATATGTATGAGAAGCCTTAAACGCATGCAGAAGCTTTAAACGCATGCAGTACAAATACATGATGCAATCAGTATATATTTTTTCATTACTAGAGATGATGTTATAATGGACATGGAAATCACATTTTTATTGATCTAAAAGAAATAGAAAGGAAAGTAAAAACTTACTGTATGTACAGCATGATGTACAGTGATCTCCACGTCATGGAATTGACCCTTGTGGAAAACTGGCAAAGTTGTTTCAGCCCATAGATGATCCTTAACTTTGGACCACTGAAGAGCATGTCCTCCAGGTCGACTCAGAAGAGATGTTTTCACAACATAATGACCCTTGGGTATCTTATCTTTAACCCCACGCAGGCATTTCAAGAGTATCTGCATAGGCTGTATGGGCTGGGGTTTGTCGGACCAGCCCCCCTGAAAGAAATAAGCAGTTTTTTGGTCTAACAAGGGAACTGACACTGCTTTCACATAGTTAGGTGGAAAGTAAACTTAAAGCTGATATCTCTGCTTTGAGTGAATGCAATCAGTTTAAAACATTCCCTGGCTTACTTTAGTTGTCATTAATCGCAAGGGAATATTTATCGGCTGTAAACCCTCTTTGCTTACCCTGGTTTATTTACAGTTAGTATTTTCTGGATTATCTATCTATCTATCTATCTATCTATCTATCTATCTATCTATCTATCTATCTATCTATCTATCTATCTATCTATCTATCTATCTATCTATCTATCTATCTATCTATCTATCTATCTATCTATCTATCTATCTATCTATCTATCTATCTATCTATCTATCTATCTATCTATCTATCTATCTATCTATCTATCTATCTATCTATCTATCTATCTATCTATCTATCTATCTATCTATCTATCTATCTATCTATCTATCTATCTATCTATCTATCTATCTATCTATCTATCTATCTATCTATCTATCTATCTATCTATCTATCTATCTATCTATCTATCTATCTATCTATCTATCTATCTATCTATCTATCTATCTATCTATCTATCTATCTATCTATCTATCTATCTATCTATCTATCTATCTATCTATCTATCTATCTATCTATCTATCTATCTATCTATCTATCTATCTATCTATCTATCTATCTATCTATCTATCTATCTATCTATCTATCTATCTATCTATCTATCTATCTATCTATCTATCTATCTATCTATCTATCTATCTATCTATCTATCTATCTATCTATCTATCTATCTATCTATCTATCTATCTATCTATCTATCTATCTATCTATCTATCTATCTATCTATCTATCTATCTATCTATCTATCTATCTATCTATCTATCTATCTATCTATCTATCTATCTATCTATCTATCTATCTATCTATCTATCTATCTATCTATCTATCTATCTATCTATCTATCTATCTATCTATCTATCTATCTATCTATCTATCTATCTATCTATCTATCTATCTATCTATCTATCTATCTATCTATCTATCTATCTATCTATCTATCTATCTATCTATCTATCTATCTATCTTCAATTTCCATCTACCAATATTTTAATAACAGTATATCACTATGTGCCCGGGAAATACAAAGGTCATTTCACCATTTTGTCATGACTCAAGGGCCTTTACCTATGTTTCTTTATGTGCTTGAATATAATTACATTTTATTAACTTTAGGCCTAAAGGGAATTATAACATATTTCAGTGAGCATAAGTTTAGAGTCATTATTACAGTGCTTAACAAAAAGTAATCTTTTATATGACTTTTACATTTTCACACGCTAGCTCCATAGATAGATCTATCGATGCGTTACTATATTCAATGAAGAGATTTGCAGATTAGCCACTGATTAGTTACTACAAACATTCGTTCTAACCACTCAACAGCTGTTGAGATGAGAGATCGGTCTCAGAGGAGGTGAACTGGACTCTTTTCAACAAGTCAGCTGATTGGGGTTAATTTACTAAAAAGCGACACATCTTCACTTTGTAAAGTAAATGTTCATTTATCTTTGTTTAATGAATGAGGTAAACTTGTTTTTGTTTCACATGACTGAAGCAAATAGGGCTATGCATTTTTACTGAGCTTGGTTAATATTCTCTACGCCTTTAGTAGACCCAAAATAATACTACACAACCAAGCATAACTTGATTATTTAGTTGGCAAATATTGCTTTCTCAGGTTATATTCACTATATTACCAAAAGTATTGGGACACCTGACTTTACACCCACATGAACTTTAATGGCATTCCAGTCTTAGTCCGTAGGGTTCAATATTGAGTTGACCCACCCTTTGCAGCTTTAACAGATTCAACTCTTCTGAAAAGGCTGTCCGCAAGGTTTAGGAGTGTGTCTATGGGAATGTTTGACCATTCTTCCAGAAGCGCATTTGTGAGGTTAGACACTGATGTTGAAGAAAAGGTCTGGCTCGCAGTCTGCACTCTAGTTCATCCCAAAGGTGTTCTATCAGGTTGGGATCAGGACTCTGCTGGCCAGTCATGTTCCTCCACCCCAAACTCACTCATCCATGTCTTTATGGACCTTGCTTTGTGCACTGGTCCAAATCATTTCGTAGAGGGGGGATTATGGTGTGGGGTTGTTTTTCAGGGGTCGGCCTTGGATCCCTAGTTCCAGTGAAGGGAACTCTTAGGGCATCTGCATACCAAGACATTTTGGACAATTTCATGCTCCCAGCTTTGTGGAAACAGTTTGAGGTTGGCCTTCCTGTTCCAACATGACTACACACCAGTGCACAAAGCAAGGTTCATAAAGACACGGATGAGCTAGTTTGGGGTGGAGGAACTTGACTGACCTGTACAGAGACCTGACCTCAACCCGATAGAACAGCTTTGGGATGAATTAAAGTGCAGACTGCGAGCCAGGCCTTCTTTCAAACATCGGTGCCTAACCTCACAAATGCGCTTCTGGAAGAATGGTCAAACATTCCCATAGACACACTCCTAAACCTTGTGGACAGCCTTCCCAGAAGAGTTGAAGCTGTTATAGCTGCAAAGGGTGGGCCAACTCAATATTGAATACGGACTAAGACTGGGATGCCATTAAAGTTCATGTGGGTGTAAAGGCAGGTGTTCCAATACTTTTGATAAGATAGTGTATGTAGCTACAAACTATGCATACAATCAGCATTTTTAAAATATTAGTAATTTACTTCGAATGTATCTCTTATGTCTGAGTATTTTAAAAAATCATTAAAACTCTGAACAATATAGGGGGATTCATAAAGACTGTTGTAGTAATTTCCCAAATATGGACATTTCCATATTTGGCTAATGACATCACTAGTATCCCAGTATTGTTTTCATTTAGTTTCCTGTTGAGGAATCACTTAGATGACAGCCGAATAGGACCGGGGATGCAACAATGTGCAAGAAGTTTCCAAACCCAGAGAAGCCCTATTCTTGAGTACTGGCATATCTCTGTACTCCAGCTCAGAGTTTGTCTTATTTACCATCCGTTTTATAATCTGAGAATTGGTGGGAATTGTTTAAATATCTGCCATAGTGATAGGTTCCTAAAGTGGTGGTGATAGTAGTACTTACCTGAATTTGTTGCCTTAGTTAGTATTGTTACCACATCTGCCTAAATAAAGCAAAGTCTTCCTTGATTGAGGTGCAGATAGTTTTAAACTAAACTACCACCAGATGTGGCACAGGATGTCCGCTGGCACCTGCCAATCGTCGGAAAAACCCACAGAACAGAGATCTGCCTATGTAAACAAAGCAGATCTCCACTCTGACAGTGGGGAAGGAATGGATTTTGTCTCCCTGCTAGGAAGGGAATAAAATGCATCACGTCCCCTAGTAAAAGCAGCACATACAGTACACAACAACACTGGCTAGGCAAACAGTTAACCCTTTGATTACCCTAGATATTTAACCCCTTTCCACACATTGTCATTAGTACAGTGACAATGCATATTTTTAGCACTGATCCCTGTATTAGTGTCACTGGTGTAAAAATTGTCAGTTAGTGTTCGATTGTTCACCACAATATCGCAGTCCTGCTATAAGCCTCTAATTGCTGCCATTACTAGTTTAAAAAAAATATATACCATAGTCTGTAAACACTATAACGTTTGCATTTCAATCAATATATGCTAATTGGTATATATATATCTATATATATAGATATATAGATATATATATATTTTTTTTTTTTTACCAAAAAGTTGTAGCAGAATAAATATTGGCCAAAAATTATGAAGACATTTGATTATTTTAATTTTTTTTAACAATGTTTTTATTGTTATGTGTTATCTGCTATCTGTTATGTGGCAACTAAAAGAATGTGCAGTCCTTGGTGTTGGAAAACAAGGTGTGCCATGTGTCGTGCAGAGTTAGGTTACTTAATTGCAATTTGATTGCCCATAGAGCACTATATGGCAGTGAGGAGGACCCGGAGGAAGTGTCCAGAGAGGGGGTGAGAGCCAGGTTGAAGTCACCTCCTAAAATCAGTGTTCTGCCTTGAAAGGATGTAAGGAGCTGCAGTGTGTTGTGGAAAAAAAGATACATGGTGTTTATTAGGTGCATAAAAGGTTGGCAAGGGTGATGGGTTTGCCAAATATTTTCTCTTTAATAAATGAGTATCTACCCTGATCGTCTTTTAGAGTGTCTTGAATCTAGATAGGACAAGTTTTGGATATGAGGATGGATACTCCCTTGGACTTGAATTCATTATTGGAAGCGTGGAAAGCTGTAGGGGAGTAACCATTGTAGAGTTTGGGAATGTTATCAGATCTGAAGTGATGTTTACCACACCCGCTTTAGTTTTGCGTAAGAATAATAGGAGTTTGTATTTTTTTTTAGGTGTGTTTGGTCCTCTAACATTTAATTAGTAGAGCTTGACCTGTGGGGGAGGGTTGTCAGCGATATGTGTGGCCATGGCTAACTTTTCATGAATCGGTTGTGATCGGTGGGTCGAAAGGGGAATAAGGAGGATCGGGGGGAAATTGTTGTGGGGAGGGAGATAGAGGAGGAGGAGGGATTCCCTCCTAGATAGGTAAACCCATTAACAGGGGGAACCTGCCCACCTGTCTAAGGTTGTCTAAGGTTGTCTAAGGTTGCCTAAACCTGTCTAAGGTTTGATATTGTCGGTGTGGTACAGTGGCTAAGCAAGGCATGTATGTTGAGAAGTGACCGCTACAGGTCTATGACCACTGTGGAGGGTTGGAAAGGTTCTGGCGGGATAGAATAGGATAAAGCCCACTATGTCCCATCGCCACAGGACATTGTGTCCAGCTTGAGATTCACCAATTAAGAGTAAAGTTCCGGCATTCTAAGATTGAGGGTCATACCATTATGAAAGGTATGGAGATTTCTTAACTAAGCTAATCCCGCGAGAACCAACAAAACTGTTATAAACTATTTCTGTGAGGTAAAAAATATTGCTTTTTTTTTTCAAAAATGTTGGTCTTTTTTTGTAGTACAAAAAATAAAAAACACAGTGGTGATAAATACCACCAAAAAAAGCTCTATTTGTGGGAAAAAAACTGACATACATTTTATTTCTGTACAGGGTTGCATGACTGTGCAATTATCAGTAACGCAGTGCCATATCGCAAAAAATGGCCTGGTCATAAGGGGGGGGGGATAAATCTACAAGAGGTAAGAAAAGGAAGCCCCATAAAATAATTGCAGCCATCACATTAAAGGAATACTGAGCTGCATAATATTGTTTAGATTCACTTTAAATGCTTCAGTGGTTTTAAAACTTTCACTAAACTGAACCATTAGTCCTAATGAAAAAGCAAAATAGGGTAAACTAAAGCATTTACAGTAGGTTATGTTTCACATAAAAAAAAGTTTAGTAATATAAGACAATATGAGAACTAAAGTTTTATATACATTTTTTCAAGTACATTTCTATGTAAACTGGAATAAATAGGTAAAGTTTGAATGATAGTACTGACATATGTTTACATTTACTACTGGAAAGTAATCTTTGCTGGATGAACATAACATAAATTCTATGCATATCCTTTGGTCTGTCAATGGAAACACAACATAAAAATGCAATTTCCAGAGCTCTCTTCAAACGATATCCTTGCTTTTTTTGAAATGAAGAATTCGAAAATAAAGGAATAGAGCTTTCTTGAAATCAACCAATACTTAGAGGCATTTTTTAAGCAAATGTGCTGTGGGAGCAAGGTGTGCATGCAAATAAGGACTTTTTTTTTGCTTTAGATCTGATAGCTGGCGAATAGGGATGAGCTTTTGGTTCAATCCAAACAGAAGAGAAGTCTGGCCAGTAATGGTCTTCATGGAAGAATTGCGGCCAAAAAGCCATACCTCCAATGTAGAAACAAGGCTAAACAACTCAACTATGTATTAAAGCATAGGAACTGGGGTGCAGAAAAATGGCAGCAGGGGCTCTGGACTTATGAGTCAAACTTTAAAATATTTTTCTGTAGCAGGAGGCAGTTTGTTCTCCAAACTGCCGGAGAGGTACAATAATGACTGCCTGCAGGCAACATTGAAGCATGGTGGAGGTTTCTTGCAAGTTTGAGGCTGCATATCTGTAAATAGAATTTGAGACTTGGTCAGGATCAATGGAGTCCTCAATGTTGAGAAATACAGGCAGATGCTTATCCGTTTTGCCATACTATCAGGTAAGCATGTGATTAGCCCAAAATTTATTCTGCAGCAGGACGATGACCCCAAACATACAGACAATGTCATTAAGAACTATTTTCAGAGTACAGAAGAACAAGGAACCCTGGAAGTGATGGTTTAGCCTCACAGAGCCCTCATCTCAATATCATTGAGTCTGTCTGGAATTACATGAAGATACAGAAGGATTTGAGGCAACCTACATCCACATAATATCTGTTGTTAGCTCCCCAAGATGTTTTAAACAACCTACCTGCTGAGTTCCTTCAAAAACTGTGTGCAAGTGTACCTAGCAGAATTCATGCTGTTTTGAAGGAAAAGGGTGGTCATACAAAATATTGCTTTGATTTGGTATTTATATTTTGTTCTTTTACATTACATTTTGTTAATTGATAAAAATAAATTATTTACACTTCTATTCATTAAAACATTCCTAATGTACAGCATTTTCACCTGACTAAAACTATTGCACAGTAGTATATATACCAATCAGCCATAAAAATATGACATAACATTGAGTACACCCCCCCCTTTTTTCACCAAAACTGCTCTGACCCATTGTGGCATGAAAGCCACTAGACCTCTGAAGATAGGCTGTAATATCTTTAAATCCTAGTTGTGAGGTTGGGCCTCCATGGATCAGACTTGTTTTTCTAGCACGTGCCAAAAGATGTTCAATGGATTGAAATCTGGAGAATTGCCTATGTCATATCTTCCCCAGGTAAGCAGAACACACGCACTTAGCCTTTTGCATAATGTAAAAGAAAATGTGATTCATGAGACCAGACCCCTTTTTTTGATTGACCCTTGGCCCAGTCCTGATGCTTACATGCCCATTAAAGGTGCTTTAGGCCAGTCCGCAAAATTTCCACTTGCCTGCTTGCATTAGGCGAGTGGAAATAAGATGAAGGCGAGTGTGAACCCGCATTAGAGGCAGGATTGAACGGGAGCTGATTCTCCTCCCAGCTCCTGCCTCTGTCATTCTCCTAGCAGAACCTAGCATAGAGTGGGTGTGGACAAAGAACTAAAGGAGGTGGGGGCAGGACGGGGGCAGAGGCAGGGGCAGGGCAGGGGGGCCGGAGCTGCCAAAATTAAATTTTCCTATTAACAAGCTTGTGATTGGTTGCTTGGACCGCCTAGCAACCAATAACCAGCTTGTTAACAGGAAAAGGTAACTTTGGCAGCTCCCACTTCCCTGTCCAGTGCTGTGCTCTGCTGTAAGTCTCTCTGCATCCTAAATCTGTGAAAGTGTCATTCATTGGTTTTAATTTTTTAATGCTATATTTAACAACTTCAGCTCCAGAAGATTTACCTCCCTTCATTACCAGGCTATTTTTTGCAATATGACACTGCATTACTTAAACTGACAATTACCCAAATAAAATGTATGTCCTTTTTTCCCTACAAATAGAGCTTTCTTTTTGGTGGTATTTGATCACCTCTGTGTTTTATTTTTTGCACTATAAACAAAAAATTACCGACATTTTGAAAAATAAACTATATTTTTTACTCTTTGCTATAACAAATAAAAAATGCAAAAAGTCAATTTCTTCATCAATTTAGGCCAATGTGTATTCTGCTACATATTTTTTGGTAAAAAAAAATCCCAATAAGTGTATATAGATTGGTTTGTGCAAAGGTTATAGCATCTACAAACTGTGGGATATATGGAATTTTTATTTATTTATTTATTTTTACTTGTAATGACAGGGTTCAGCAACTTATAGCGGGAGTGCGACAAATTGGACACCTAACTGACACTTCTTACCAGATAAGTAGAAACATAGATTATAATGGTCAAAAACTACCAAGACAAAGCTTAAACAGCTGATCATCCAGTGAAAAGCGGCAGTCAATCAGCAATGGGTCCCAATGAATGACACAAACATTTTAAAAAGAAAATACTTGCTGATTTTCAGTAACAGAGAGACGTGATCAGTAGGGGGTTAGGAGGTAGGGATGATCGAACATTGGGTGTTCGAAATTCGGCCGAATTCCGAACTTTTTGCTGAAAAAGGGCAGGTCACTTATAGAACAGCAATATGGCTTCTCGCCTGTCACCCTGCTTTTTGCTGCAGGCGTTTATAGGGTTTTTTTGAGGACATGTTTGGAGTCAGGCATGACATCTGAACTTCTGTGTATGGGTATATATACACACACACATGTCTGTATATATACACATACACATATATACATATGTGTGTATGTGTATAAATACATATAAGTGTGTGTGTGTATATACCCCTATACAGAAGTTCAGATGTTTTGCCTGCCTCCAAAGACCCCAAAAAAATGCCAAAAAAAACACCCGCGCCAAAAAAAAAAACGCCCAGGTGTGTTATTGCAGGTGTTTTTTTTGGGCATTTTTTTGGGGTCTTTGGAGGCAGACAAAACATCTGAACTTCTGTATAGGGGTATATATACACACACGCAGGTGTTATAGGAGCGAAGACATATGCCTGTTAATTATTTCATTAGCGCAAGCATAGTGTTCTGCTACTTTCACACCTATATGTGTGTATGTGTATAAATACATATAAATGTTTGTGTATATATACCCCTATACAGAAGTTCAGATGTTTTGCCTGCCTCCAAAGACCCACAAAAAATGCCCCAAAAAAACTCCTGCAATAACACCTGTTAAGTCGCTTGAAATAACAAAAGCAGTGTAAATCAATGAGAGCCATCTTAATTGTCACTACTGAAGTCACTCCGACTTCAGAAAAGGGTCCTGTACTACTTTGAGGCCACTTGTATCCGACTTGCCCCAATAGACTTCAATGGGAGTCGCCTCCATGTCGGATCCTTATCTTATTTGAAGCGACTTGTGATCCGACTTTGCATGAAGAAGAAGAAAAATTAGCCAGGCATTCCCCACATTGCAGCCATGCCTACAGTTCCTATATACCATTATCTCTGCCTGGTCTGTGTGAGTGGCACTGGTAGACACTGATACATGGCACTGGTGGACACTGATTTGTGGCACTGATACGTGGCACTGGTGGACACTGATTTGTGGCACTGATACGTGGCAGTTTTTTAACCTTATTTAAATAAAGCACCCCTTTTCCATGACATACTTGCACTATTTCGAGCCTTTGTTTTGAGATCCATTGGGACCGCTGGGAACCTGGAGAGGGAGTAGGGAGCCAACCCACCCGCAGCAGCCCAGATATCAGGCCCTAGTGGAACACAGAACAGGATTGGAGAGGAGCCCCCTGGATAAGCTATAAGGCCTTTACCCTTAGACCTTGAGGTGAGCTGCTAGGACACTTAGAGGGGTTGAGGAGAAGCACCCCACCACCCTAAGCACGGTGTTAGGTGAAGGAGCATCACCTGTGAAATTCCCCCCACTTGAACACTAACTTAACCATTTTGGACTGTATTTCACCCAGATTGCTATATTTTTGTGGAGCACAGAGGACACTTTAATTTTGCTTATATTGAATTTTTTCACATCTGTATATGCACCTGAGCACTTTACCTGTCACTATTGCATTATCAGCACTATAAGTGGTTCTTATATTCTCTTATCTATTTATATTTTTTAGAGTGCCTTTGTCAGTAATTTTAGCACTGTGAGACTATTTTTTTGAGTATGGATTAATATTGCACTTTATGTATATAGTACCATATTTATGTAAACCACCCACACACAGTGTAGTTCCCCCCATCTATTGTGACAGGCATTAATACTGAGCACAGTTCACGCACAATCAACCCAGAAGCGCAGTACCCCCCACCCTTATACGTGGCACTGATACGTGGCACTGGTGGACACTGATTCGTGGCACTGATACGTGGCACTGTTGGACACTGATTCGCGGCACTGATAGGTGGCACTGGTGGACACTAATTTGTGGCACTGATACGTGGCACTGATACATGGCACTGCTGGACACTGATTCGTGGCACTGATTCGTGGCACTGGTGGACACTGATTCGTTGCACTGATATGTGGCACTGATACGTGGCACTGGTGGACACTGATTCGTGGCACTGATATGTGGCACTGATACGTGAGACTGGTGGACACTGATTCGTGGCACTGATACGTGGCACTGATACGTGGCACTGATACGTGGCACTGGTGGACACTGATTCGTGGCACTGGCGGACACTGATTCATGGCACTGATACGTGGCACTGGTGGACACCTATTCGTGGCACTGATACCTGACACACACATATATATATATATATATATATATATATATATATATATATATATATATATATATATATATATATATACACTTACACACATATAGGTGTGAAAGGAGGGTAACACCATCCCTGCAAATAATTTCAGTAGCGCAGGGAGAGGGTTCCGCTCCTTTCACACCTATATGTGTGTATGTGTATATATATATATATATATATATATATATATATATGTGTGTGTGTATATATACCCCTATACAGAAGTTCAGATGTCATGCTTGCCTCCAAAGACGCCAAAAAATGCCCAATAAACGCCTGAAACAAAAACGCCCAGGTGTGACAGGAGTGGAGCCCATCCCTGCGCTAATAAAAATTCTAAGAAAAATTATCTTTTTTTTCTGGTTCTGGACATGCTACAGAGCTGAAAAGGGTAGGATTTTTAGACCCCCCAGACACCAAATCCAAAGAAATCTCATTTTTTTAAAATAATTTTTTCAATAATTGGCTCTCTATCAAAAACGACAATTTTTAAGAACTTTTGGAATTAGGTCACAACACATCATATTCTGATTGGCCAAATACAAAATCGTACAAAGTCGTCTATCATATAAGTCGCTTAAAATAATTCACAAGTTGCGCTGAAGTCGCGCTAAGTCGCGCTGAAAGTCGCACTAACAAGTCGCCCCTTATGAGGCGACTTAGAGGTCGCGGTAGTGTGAACTGGCTCTTACAGTGCCTATAGTTGCCAATCATATTTTATCCTTATTTTATTCATCAGTGTCACATTCATGAAATATGCTTTATGTTAATATTGCTAACGTTTTTGTTGTTAATATTGGTATTATTTTTGATTTTATAATTTTGCATAAAACATTTCATGACATAATTTATGAGGGCTTGTTTAGGTGCGGGATTTGCGGCGGGGCAGGGTAGGGGTTGGATGGGGCAACTGCTGGCGAGTAACTCTTAAGGCCTGGCTAGTAGCTAGTAACCCTGCTTTAAGCTGTTAACATGACTCAGTATGGGCACCATAGCAGGTCTGCGGCTCCACAGCCCCATACACAACAAACTGTGATGCCCATTTTTTCTGCTTTCAACAAATCATGGACAGCATGTAGCAAGATGGTTAATGTTACTCACTGTTCACCACTGTCAGTGGTCATAATGGTATGGCTGATTTGTGTGTATAATTATATATATATATATATATATATATATATATATATATATATATATATATATATATATATATATATGTGTATATTATCTGTGTGTGTTTTCCTAGAGTTCCACTTTAACACATATATTCTGCAGTGTGTCTGTGATTGTGTGTGCATATGTTTCCCTGTGTGTGTACATACCTTTGACTATAAAGGCAGCAAATGTTCTGAACTCTTATCATTTACAAAATATATAATATATTGTGGAAACCTTAAGGCAGGATCATTTATGCAAGCAGCCTTGGTTATTAGCAACATTCCAGATCAGAAAGCATTTAAGAATTTTATATAGAAATATATTTTCTAAGCTCAGCATGCCAAGTGTGACATTTTAAATTTTAGATTCCTTAGCAACAGTAATTTTGGAAATGTCATGCAAACAAAGAATTTGTAATTTTCTACTGAAATGACTGTGTATGCCCAGCTAGTTATCCCTTTCCTGGTTTGCCTGGTCGCTTCAAGTGAGCAAGCCGTAAAAACTCTTTATCTCTCCGAAACACAGCAATTTAGAAGATAATCGAATAGTGACTGGGGGGCACAAACGCCAGTCTAGGAAATTAAACCACAATCTCTCTTACATTTACAACCTTCCTCAAAGCAAGTGTCAGATGAGGAGAAAAAAAGAAGATAGAGCATTCATCACATACCAATCCTGTCTCATTTACATGGTGGCACAGCTGCCTCTTGTCCTGCAGAAAGAAATTCTTTGGCCAGCCCTGACAAACTCTTCTGAAGGACTGTAGCCATGCCCAAATGATTCACAACTAATAAAATCAGACAGGCTACTTAAGTATTAGTATAATTTGGGTTGAAAAGCAAATACGATTGACTTAAATCGCTAACATCACAGAACAATGAACTAGAGGGAAAAAAATAAATACCAAAAACATCTACACTAGGGATAAATCGATAGAATTGATCAGGTCTTTAGAATCAACAACTGAACATTCATGTTGGATCTCACCTTCCAGCAAAGACCTGCTGCTCCATTTGATTCATTATTCACTTTGGAGATGTTGCCAAGCTTGGCTAGAATTTCTTCTTTGTGGGCATTTGCTGCGTTGAACAACTGGCTTTCTGTTCTGCATCAGTCACAGGAAGAAAAATAATCATGCAGAGCACACATGAAATGTATTTGCCTTTTGGTTTTACAAGGCAATTTTTGCTTTTCTTTTAATAAAATGTGATCAGTAAACAGAGGTGAAGCATGGTATCGAGCAGCAAAGTTCCAAGTAAATCTTCTCGAAAAGAAATATGAAATGTTTTAAATGCTGACAATTAATGTTTACCCATAGTATTGATTGTAGAATTATGTGAAATGCCCAAAAGTGAATAGCATTTGAAAATTTCACAAACAACATTAGAATTTACTGAATCAGAAGAAATTTGTAAATTTTCTTTTTTCTTTTTTTTTAATTAAAAGTTCAGGTAAACAATTAAATGCACAGATAAAATAAATATATGGAACCTGTTTTACCTGTCAAATACCCTTTTTTTTATCCAAACCTGACATTTATATAGCCCTGTCTGGCAGGGTATGAAGCCCAGTTTTTCTTTGAGTAACCCATACAGGTCTTGTCCCTCCCCTAGCCTTTGAATAGACTGTAAAAAGAGAAGCAACTCACTTAAGAGCGTATCTCTCTGTTACTCTGCTCTCTCCTTCTATTAAGATGTTATTTGTTAGAACATGAGCACTGAGACACAACTGGGATCTTTTGTAGCTTTTTCCTCTTCCAGCTATGCTGCAAAGGAACTGCAAGAGACTGATACCAAGTTAAATTCCAGTAGTTATACTGATTGGATTCAAAAAGTACATTTAATGATGTTTTAATGAATAGAGTGCTGCATGAATGTGTATATTGTATTTCTGCCTGTAGTTCAGTTTAAAATTACATTAAAACACTTTCTATTCTGATCCTGATTTTTTTCCTGCCCATAGCATGCCTCCAATCTATCCTGAATTCTTTGGGACTGTTCAGGGTTTTAAACAAAATACCAGCATACCACAGATCCAGGCTACATCCCGCACTCTTGCTGCCTGTCACTTTTGGGTCCAGTCAGAGGCAGAAGAGGCATGACCGCCTCTGGCACCATTTTGCAGAGAGAGCATCTGCCATGGGAGCCTCTTTTGCCTACGCATTATCTGGTTGCCAAGGTGCAAGGGAGTCTCCCGACTCCTGTGATCTGCTGTTGCATTATTCCCAATCTGGACTTTTTTATGTGGCTAAGGAGAGCTCCATGATCTGAGGGCCCCAGCAAACTGGTGGCAAGACCCTGTGTTTACTAACATTGCTGTGTCTCCCCTCTCCAAGCCCAACAGAACATCTCTCCTTTCAGCCCACAGGGCTAAAAGAGAGGTGACAGAAGTGATGTTCTGCAGGGATAGGAGAGG
Source organism: Pelophylax lessonae (assembly GCF_965119305.1). NCBI lineage: Eukaryota > Metazoa > Chordata > Amphibia > Anura > Ranidae > Pelophylax > Pelophylax lessonae. Next base: position 331,592,308 of record NC_138772.1, read on the forward strand.
AGTAACAGGAGTGATGTTTTTCAGGGCTGGGAGAGAGGTGATAGCGGTTATGTCCTGCAGGGATAGCAGAGGAGTGAGGTTCTCCAGGGATTAAGACAGAAATAATGGTTTGCAGGGCTGGAAGAGGAATGTCAGGAGTAATTATTTACAAGAATGGGAGAGGGGTGACAGGAGTGATGTTCTGCAGGGCTGGGAGTTGGATAACAGGTCTGCCTTCTATCACCCTTAACCCGCATTGAATAAGAGGAGCAATGTGTATGGGGGGGATGTGTGTGCAGAGGACAAGGTTGGGGGATCTGTACAGAGGGGGGCAGTGTGAATGGGGGGGGCAATATGTGCAGAGGTAAAAGGGGGTTATGTGTATAGAGAATGAGCAGTGAGTACAATACGTCAGTGTTTTTGCAGGGGAAAAGAGGGACAGTGTGTATACAAAGGGGGGGAGGTGTACAGGGGAAAAGGGGGACAGTTTGTACAGTCGGTAAAATAAATTTGCACTAAATCTCAGGTTTCTTTAGTGTTTCCAATCAGAATCTATTAAGCCACACCAAATATTTATTTTAATTCATTCATGTCCACTTTTTTCCCCAATGTGCTAAATGTACCTGTCAAGATTCAGCAGCAGCTAGGGAGACCAGACACATGTAGCTACACAAGGAATCTGGGTTCAGCCCAGAGCAGCACAGTGCCACCACTAGGTGAACTCAGTCCTAACAGTTCCACTGGTCAGTAATGATGAGCTTTGTGTTCTAGTCGAACCTAAGTTCGACTCAAACACTGCCTGTTCGCCCATTTGCCGAATGGCTTCTTCGCGGGAACTTTGAATCCCCGCATCCATAATTAATTTATTAGGTTTTATTTAATATACATAATTAATAATAATCATCCCCTGGCCAGGATATTCAAACCCCCAGACTCTCATTTGCTAGCCCGTTATTCTACCAGCTATGCCACCGAGGCAGCTGATTAACCTAAGACTCTCTCTGCCTAACTAACTAAGTTTGACAGCTCTTTTATTGGGCTCTGAAGTCACCAGCACCCCATAAGCCATTGCTCAGGTGCAGTGAATAAATTACTGATGTCAGTAATTTATTCACTGCAAGTAGCCCATTTGTTTGCCAATCGGCGAACGGGCGAACAGGCAGTGTTTGAGTCGAACTTAGATTCGACTCGAACACGAAGCTCATCACTACTGACCAGTGGTACTGTTAGGACTGAGTTCACCTAGTGGTGGCACTGTGCTGCTCTGGGCTGAACCCAGATTCCTTGTGTAGCTATGCTATTTATGGATTTTAATTAAAACCTATTAATTGTCCCAGCCCCTCCTGATGTGATGTCAGTAATGTATTCACTGCACCTGAGCAGTGGATTATGGGGCGCTGGTGACGTCAGAGCGCTATAAAAGAGCTGTCAAACTCAGATAGAAGTTAGTTAGGCAGAGAGAGTCTTGGGTTAATCAGCTGGCTCAGTGGCGTAGCTGGTAGAATAAAGGGCTTGCAAGTTAGAGGCTATGGGCTCTATTCTCCCCTGGCCAGCGGATGATTAATAGTCACTTACATTTAAGATTTTCAAATTAGGACTTGTGATTGTTCGTGTTCGTATGTTTGCTCTAACATTTCCCCAGTTTGAGATGTTCTGGTGCGAACCGGACAGGGGGGTGTTCGACTCATCACTACTGGTCAGTGTCTCTCTAAAGCAGTGTTTGTCAACTTATGTGCTAAAGAGGGCATCAAATATTGCGATAGGGTTGTTGACATTCTCTCCACTGTTGTCTCGATGCCAGTACCAAAGACTCCAAGGGTATGCCTTCTTGGGATCCTAGATGAGGACCAGTGGCAGAGATGCGATAGAACCCTGTTGAGGGAGACCTTGTTCTTGGCACGGAAAGCTATAGCACTTAAGTGGATTCAGCCGACTCCACCCTCTGTTGTGGCCTGGATAAAGTTGGTTAATAATGTCCTACCATATGAAAAAATTGTATACGAACACAGGGGTTACTCTGGGAAATATAATAAGATCTGGGATAAATGGTGTGCCTCCCCACTTACCATCAATCATGAATGGGAGTTTGGAAATGTACTGGTTTATAATTAGAGAAATATTTTAGTTATTTTGTATGCTCGCAAGTACCCAAAATATCCAACAGAAATTGCATCTAGTAGAATATTTTGTAAGATAAATTACATCTGCTTTCTTTTTGACTGTACCTCATGTCAATTTTGCATGTATTGTGTATTTTTGTGCTCCTGTTGAGCAAACTGTTGTATGTGATTACTGTATTACTCCTTCAATAAAATAAGTTAAAAAAAAAGAGGGCCTCAAATGTGGCCCCTGACATCACCAAAGGGCCACATATAATGTTCAGTAAATGTAATTCTTGAGGAAACTGAAGGTCAGAGAGTGCAGACATGCTACATTTTTACTTGGGATATGCTGTAGAAGACAATATGAAATTGGGAACATGTTACATGAGGCTAGTAGTGGTCAAAAGCCCACACATCATATACCAAAGTGCACAGGTTGGGCACCAGGGCTCCAAAGTGTCCCTCGTTTTCAAGTTCTAAAGTTAGAAAGTATGCTCATAGTCTTGAGAGCATTTGGTTAAAGGGCTGGTATAATTTAGGTGCAGGTGTAAATGGCATTCTAAAGAGATCCTGTTCGCATATCAATTTTTAATTTAAAAAATCTTTATTAATCTTTTATGAAACAAAGTTTCACAGGCATCCATTACTTTAGGAGTCTGGATCCCTTTAAGGGTTGAGAGGAGAATAGACTTTGTAAGAGACTGCCTGCTTTCCACCTGATCACCTTCTAAAAATGGCATTTGTTGGGCTGTCATGCTGCTCCTTGGCTGTACTACCCCCAGAGGCACTGACCTAGAACAAGTTTCCACATTAGGAACTCTGGCATTATTCAGACCTCTAACCTGCTGTTTTTTTCTTCTAGGTCAACACTGTAATGAAGTATTAAATAAAGAAAAAGAGAAGTAACTAGCCTTTTCATTCAAGGTCAGCCCCCATATTTCTTTCACTACTGGTTTCTTTAAAACACAAGTAAATATTGTTTATTCTTCCTGACATTTTAGTGATAATGAAAACATAATTTTAGGACCCACAAATCTAAAAACAAAGTGATTTTCCTCAACAGGCACCAATTTGTGTTATGAAAAACTTTGTGCAACCCGAGATAAAGTTTACATACTTCTTAAATGAGTGATTTGATCTTCTGTAGAATATCTTTCTTCCACTTTGAAAGAAACCCTCTTGGCATTTGAAATCCTAAACAGATAATACACAATAAAAGGTTCATTGTTGATATTAAAGAAATATTGCATTTGCAGAGCCTGGTTAAAGTACATCCTTAAAATCCAACTCAAGGAATTTAGCAACCCACCCTAATACCCCCTCTAACTAACTGTTGATATAGAAAAAAAAACTATCCAAATGCTCATATACTTAAAGTAGATTTTTAGACTTTACCTAACTAGTTGTATGACATGCTGCCTCTCTCCTCTTAACACCTATGCTGACAAAACTGTGTAAGAAAGAGCTATATACTTACCCATTTTCAGCCCGCTCCGCTCTGGTCATGTGGTCTCCCCTGTGTCAGCAAGGGAGAGAAAGGAGAGCCGACAATAGATGGGCCATAGCAGGTCTATGAGTGACATCACCACTACCCAGCATAACCAGTTGTTATCAAGTGCTCTCTCCTCTCCCCTGCAGCCTATGCTTGTTGACATAGGAGAGATCACATGACCAGTCCAGATTAGGGTGAAAGTAGGCAAGTATACAGATCTTTCCTACATGGGTTAGTAATCAATACCAGAATACTAAAATCAACCCTGTAAAATACAATAGCATAAAATAGAACAGACTAAAAACCCAGCAGCTGGAAATTGTCTGCCACCCTCAAAAAAACAGTGACTGACAGTCACATCCTGGTCAGTTTACGTGATTCCATCATCCACAGCTCTCCTGTCTGCTCTCTCCCCTCCCTCCCTACCTGTCAGCTCTGTGTATGAGCCGCCCCTCCCCTTCTAGCACCGTTCTGAGCAGTGCACAAATTACTACTAACAATCACTGCCAGCCCCTCTGCTAGGATAACATGTAATATAAAGAGCATAACCTTTTTTAAAATTCATCTTCTAAATACCTTATTTCTTCTTGCCGATCAGCGGTCACGTGACTGCCCATCACTCTCTTCCTCTGATGTATGTACTACAGAGGGAGGTCACGTGACCACCCGGCAGACATCAGAGGGAGATCTCAGCCCCTCCATCCATAGTACATACATCAGAGGAAGAGAGCGATGGGCTTTCACACAGTTGCAGGTTTGAATGTGAGTGGTGTTTTCACCTGAAGGAGTGATTTTTTTGTTAAAGTGGTATTACATCATGTTATTATTTTAGTTTTTTGGGAGGCTTTTAACCTATGTAATGGAGCCATTGGGAAGGAGGGCTGCCTTGGAGTGATTGTTTGATAAGGCTCATGGATTTTGGATATTTTGTAAGGGGTATGGACTGAAAGTGAAAAGCAAGTCACACGTGGTGGTATCCTAATTGGATGTATGGGATATGCACAATATAACATAACTTGATAATTGAAATCAAGACTGAGGAGTAAGATAATCAATGCACAATGCATTATTTAAATGGAATTTTGATTGAAGCTGAGCTTTAGGTTTCTAAATTAAAAGAAGGGGAGTGGAGTAGATAAACAGTTCTTCTTTTCTAATGATGATGTAAAGTTATAGTGTACTTTATATTGTCTGATTTATTCATGTTGTAGACCTCTATGCTTCTATGCTATGTTGAATATTGCAATGGTTAGAGGAGCAGGTCAGGGTGTAAGATAGTCTCACAGGCTTAGCTGCATTATTGCCAAGTGTTCTGGATCCAGGGCAATTTGAAATTTGGCAGAGTGGGGAGTGGGGAGGGGTGTGTCAGGTGCAGGAATGCTCTCTGCATGCCAGCAACTACTGTAGTACTTACATAATGTCAGTTCTGCCAGACAGAGTGATCTCTGCCCAACAGTAAAACAATACTTTCTGGCCAGCATTGAAGAGAGAGGCAAATAGAGGCCACTGGCCACAAAACCAGCTGCTGTTTAATAGCACTGCCATTGGCTAAATGTTTGGGGGGCTAATAAAACTGCCACTAACCAACAGTGAATTTGGGTAATAGCACTACCTCTCTCCACCAATAAAGAGGTTTTTGATAGCACTGCCACTGAAAATCAATGCAGGACAGGGGAGGTTTATGAGCACTGCCACTAACCTCCAACACAGGGAGGGGTTTATTAGCATGACCACCAATGCAGGGAAGTAATAAAAGCACTGTGCTGATCAACAACTTGAGTTGGTCTAATATTACTGTTGTTGACCACCATTGCAGGGAGAGGTTTAAATAAAAAGCTACTGTCCACCCATGCAGGTAGTACTGCCACTAATCATCAATGTCTAGTGGTGTAGTCTCATCACCACTGTTTTCATAGAACTGCCAAAAACTACCAATTGAGGGTCTTCAATTGAGGGTAGAAAGCACGCTGTGCTGCAAGTTATGCATCATTATGCTATGCATTGACTTTTTATTCTACATGTCCATATGGTAAAGTAATGCTCAGTGCCAGGTTGGAACAGAGCTGTGCATGCTCCAATTAAGAACTTTCACACTATGATGATATCACTGTAGCGCTGCCCCCCTAACGGTCACTGGAGTTTCGGGTTCTTCCTCACATGCACAGCCAGGCACTAGAACACTTCTGGCATTCGCTTGGTAATCAAAAATGAGTCCAGGGTGCTTTGTTTTATTTTTGGTTTATTAGGGGAAAAATTTGATAGGGATGGGAAGGTACGGGGTGCCCAAAACTGTTGTTTGAATGTACCTCAAGGACTTGAAACTGACTGTGGCTACCAACAATCACAAGGCTGTCCTCCCATAGGGAAACCTGATCAGCTCAACTGGCAGAGAAAGATCTCCAACTACTGAATACAGGTTCTCTATCTTCAAAGAAAATGCCAAGGCACCTGGCTGCTCTTTAGGCTCCCCAAGCAAGAGGTGTAGGGTAGCTGTACAGGCTTTAATGGCCCTAAGCTTTCCCTTGTTAGAAGGCTAGCTTGGTTTTTCATCTGGCTGCTTCTCCTCTATAGGTTCTGGGGTGTAGTGGTTGAAGTTACCCACTCAGTCCCATAGGTGAATCTTGTGAAACATGTGACTGCTGAACAGGCCTCCTGCTTGACAGGTCCCAATGGCTCCCAGAATGGCTCAGCTAAGCCTAGCTGAGGCTGAAGGGTATAAGGGTTCTTCTGCTGCTCTCTCTCTTCCTTTGGCTCCTTCCGTCTGCCCAAGGACAGACCCCCCCACCGTCAGGGTCACCTCAAGGCCACTGGACCCTGGACTCTGCTCCCCACATGGCCGAGCTCCAGAATATTTATAGCCTGTCTCTCCACCTTCTGGGCCATCCTCACCCAGGGATTGGAGGAGACTCCATAAATATTCAGGCCTCATCTCTGCCCCTCTGCCCTCTATGTTTTAGAACACCCCAGCATTTCTAGAAGCCAAGGGGAGTCAAGAGAGACCCAGCCCTTGGAGCTTTGCAGAGAAGCCCATCTAAATTTTCCTACACTGTACAGCAAAGTGTATAATTAAGTTTGCTTGGTTGGTTGCTGCTGGTAACTGTACATTGCACATTTCTGTTTGTAGTCTTTGCTTGGTTGTCATTTCTGCAGTACTTTTATAAGGACCTGACCTAAAACAAATATGTTGACTAGAAGTCAAAACTCATAACCTGCATACTTGTTCTGGTTCAGTGCATCAGAATTTACTACAGTCATGGGTCAGCAGGACAGCCAAAGCAGGTAATCGCATGACTTTAACAGGAGAACTAATGAGTTTACTACTAATGTGTACAAAGGATTTTACAAACTATACCAATTTTTTATCTTTATAGTATTGGGATGTTTAGCACTTTTTAACCTAGAATATGTCCCTTTATATCTCTGCCTCCAACATGACCTTCCCAGTCAAAGCACTAGGAATGCAAAGAAATCACAGAAACATTAGCTATTTTTGTCTATGATAACCTGACTGTTGAATATCTAAACTATTGAACCACATAAGTAAATCTCTGCAAACTTCAAATCCTTTTATCGGTTTTATTAAAATACATTCCAGACCAGAAATGTGATGGGCAGATGACATTAAAAAAAATCTTCAAATACTGCTGACATGTTGAGCAGCATGTGCTGTTATGTCTACAAAGAGTCAGCGATCTGGAATTAATTGAAAATGTAAATGTTTTATTCTTTTTAGGAATACTAGTGGTCAGTGGGCCATAATGTATGTGTTCACATCTGCCAAGCAAGTCTGATAAGTAATTGAAAGTAATGCTAACAATGGCATTATTGGAATATTTGCTTAACTCTGACCTGTTCCTGTGAAAGGCTGCCAAGCATGATTATGTCATCCTGAGCATCCTTCTCAAACTCTTCAATGTAGCAGGGAATGGTCTCATCTTTTGGGAGGAAGTCACCACCATCAATGGCATCAGTCTGTACAGAAGTAGACGTAACTGTAGAAACCAACCCGACCTTGCCTAGGATTTAAAAAGAGCAAAACAGCAGTCTTATGGACAAGAAAAGTTATTTTACAATCAATGGACATAACTAGACAGGGAATTGAGCAGGCCCTTGTATTCCTTCTGTATTGAATTGCATTGTTACTTTTCTGTCTCCCTTTTTTCTTTAAAGCGTTGTGCAAACTGTTGGCACTAAATGAATCCTAAATGATAATAATGGAGTATTTTCCACTTCGTATACCCACATGCATATTTGAAAAAAGATAGGTTTCCAAAGAACCTGTTTAAGTAATTTTTGTGAACATAGGCTAAAGGGAATAGTATTCCTTTAGTAACCACAAAATGTTTTATTGCAGATATAATTTGGTTACCAGTTGCTATAAATATGTACAGAAGGACGTCTGTCAATACAAACACCACGATATAAAAATAAATACATTTGTATTTTAATAACTATATTTATTATATCATTTAAAAATCTTTTTTTTTTTTTTTTTTTTACTTTAGTTCTACTACATTATGTTTCTTTGCTGTAAAATAAATATCTCCAAATGTTTTTTGAAAATGATTTTATTTATAATATAGCTGTGGGGTAAATATACTTTTGCCATACAGAAAAAAAAAGTAGCATAAAAACTCTGATTGCACTGTTTAATTAGCAATCATCTAATTGAAATCATTTTAATTTCGATGTTTAGATCCTCCCAAGATGAGAGGTTAAAAAGTTAAAAAACTTGATATTTAAATTATCCTTTAAACAGCCAGAAAACTGACCACTCCAGGATGGACGTACTCTTATGCTTAACATGGTCAGTTTGAAATAGGAACGCAGGGGGACTGTCAAGATCACTAAGTATTTCAAACAAAGGAAGGAATGCAAAGAAAACAGGATACTTTTCTTGTTCAAATATTTTATTGAAGAATAAAAAACAAAAGTCCCATAGTAAGGAAGAAAAGGAGAGTCATCCCCTGTGTACAGGAGGGGATGAAGGTTGGAAAACAGGATATTTTTAACACAAATACATGGTAAAACAGACACATATCAGGAATATGAAATGCTGGGGTCACACATTCTTGTAGTACACACATTAACATTCATTGTGTGAAGTTTTATACAATGAAAAGCCTCTTTAGGAATGGAGGGGCAGACCTTTAATTTATCTGCCCTTCCTCCATTGGAGCTTTTCATGGCAATAGGCTTCCATGAATAGAGCAGGGGGTGGAAAGGGCTAGCATAGCCAGCATTTTGGATCAGTGCTTGTGAAAGGTGCAGCCACTCAAATTAACCTCCTCACCCCTTGAAGATCACAACTGCAGGGGGATCTGGTGGGTGGAGGACTGAAGATATTATGCAAAAAAATAGCCACCAGCAAGCAGTAAGTACAGTCCCTGATGTTGTTTTAGAAAAAAAAAAATCACCAAACTTAAGTTTTAAGACCAAAGGGCAATGATAGTGTGAAAATGATAGTACCTTTTGGAAAGCAAACACGTTTCTACTTTCATCAGTTTAAAAATGAAAGATTGATTGATCTTAGTGGGTTGCTATAATTTTCACTTGAATTTATGCTGAAGAATAAATCCTCTAGAGTGGCGAGTAGTGTTATTCAATCTAAATTCGATGATGTGTGTTTATTTACAGCAAAATATTTCATATTTGGGTTTTTTTCCTGAAAATAATGCCATGTTGTACATATAATGTAAATCCAATAGAACATTTATCAGATTTCCAGGGTGGGCTTTAAAAGAAGCTTTGGTTTCCATATGCATTCTTCACCTCTGATATATTTATATTGTACCATTTCCTTTATGTTTTCAAATGAATGCAGAAGAACTTGTTACATTACCTTGAAGTTCACTCTTATCACTTTCATCACCATCTAGAAGATGAATCAGCTCATCATGAAGAATCTTTTCTTTTAGCTTCAAAGGCACTAAAGAGGAAGCACAATTCAGGAAACAATGTAAAAAGGCACGTCCTTGAAAATAATACAAACTATTAATCTGACATTTCAAACCAGTATCTTCTTCATGTTTACCTAACTAACAAGAATGTATTTTTCATGTTTTGCCAACTATCTTTTAGATAAAAAGTCATAGTAAAAAATTGTGACTAGAAAAAACGAGGAAGCCACCCAGATCAGAGTTACTTAACTGCTACTCAGCTAAATCCCATAAATGACAAGAACACAAAGCACAACCATAAAAAGATTCTGAATAGACACAAAAGGAAATGCAGCCTGCTAAAGTCATTCAAACAAATGCACTTCAAACAAACATGGCATACAAGATCTTTATTCTATAAAATTGAATGCAAGAGACTACACACAATAATGTTTTCTCAAAAGTAAAACATATAATATACCAAAAGGACAGTAGAAACGTCAATACAAACTTTTCGGTGTTATAACACATTTGATATTTCAAATTATTTGGGAAATGACTTCAACAGCTAAAGAAAAGGTTCCTGCATGCTGACCATTAGTTTAGGATGTTGGTACCTCTATTCAAATGTGCTACCTATGCTCATTTGGGAATCTCATTTCTGTTTAACATATATATGGTAATGCAACTTTTGATATTTGATTGTCAAAAGGCCAAAATAAGTAATCACAGTTTTAGATGGAGCCTTGCAAGCCTAAGCTAATTCACAATCTCACAAAGGAACACAATCAAGATCAAGAGGAACACAATAATCCATACAGATCTGGATTATGTTTGGTGTCCATATAAAAGTGTGCCGATTTTTGTCTGAATGCTACTAAATCTGGATAGAGCTGTGGGTGGCCCAGTTGGCATTTACAAATTGACTGATCTGGGTGGAAAATTCCCAGCTAAACAATGACTGTGCCCTATCAGATGTAATTACTAGAAGGTTTCACACAAAAAAACGATTATATATATAAAATAGATAAATAGAAGCTATGATAGGTAGCCTAAAAGTCAACTAAAAATGCATCAAAGACAACAGATGCAAAAGTCTGGGTGCTGTCATGGGCATGTAACTTCTGGTGATCCTCAAGTAAAAAATGTAAACCTTAATTAGATGGCCTTTAATTTACCAAACAATTTCCATGTTTTTTGTTCTCATGGACATATAGGAGTTGATTTACTAAAACTGGAGCGTACACAAGTGGGCAGTGGCCACAGAATAAAGCTTTGGACCCTTTTGAGGAATCCATTGTGTGCTAATGACATTTCTTCACTTTGAATATCCACGGTTTCCAACCTATGGTCATTACAGCACCCAGCATTACTAAACTGCCGGTTATCTTGAATGTGTGAGAATATTGTGTTTTGTTCCCATAGGGGAAGTAGGGCCAAAATAGCTTTGGTCATAGTTCTACTTTAAAATGGCACTAAACCATATCCTTATTTTTCAAAAGTAATCCATACATATCCACTACTTAATGACCCTGTAATCTATTTTTCATCAACTAATTTCTTACTCTGTTTTTAAGACTTTTTATAATGTCCCATTTTAGTTCTCAAATCTCTCCTTTTCTCTTTGCTTCCATTTGTTTGGAATGAGCAGTGCATATTAGTTGCTGTCATGTGCACTGCACTATGCACACTACAATGCCCATTAGTCAATAGTTCTAAATCCATCACAGGAGCAGGCAAGAGAGGGTGGCTATGTTCCTACATACAGTCGGACCACAGAGAATGATTGTATCCACCCTCTAACAGAAAGTCAGATCCCATCAACAAAAAAACAAAATAGCTTGTAGATTTGGAGGAGGCTTAGAGCAGTAGAAGGTTATTTTTAAGTTAAAAATATATACTTTTTTATATTTTTTTTCTTTTTATACTGGAGCTTAGGTGTCGCTTTAAAACATATTTCCACTTTAAAAAAAAAAAATAGTACTGCGCTCCTAGGATATAATAGAGGTATATGTATACATAAATATAAAGTGCTTCTTCATTAAATGACTTCTTCAGGCGATTTCACGTGACCCGTGATGTAACGCGTAGGGTGTACACGAGAAACCGTAAGTGACTTATCGGGATACGAGCGGTGCGTTCATCTTGGATTGCTGCTGGATTTTCAGATTTTAAATATGAGTGAATATTTATCTTTTAATAAAATATGTTTACATACTACACCATGAAATTTTTTCTTCACCCAATGTCCAGAGACATTAAATCGCTTAAAACTGTAGGGGGTGAAAGGTTCCCCATAGATCATCAATTCTCTGAGAAAGGAAAAAGGATCACATATAGGAGGATTACAAGTCATTGGTTTTCAAATACCCACAAGCACTGTTGTTTATCAATAGAGGTGAGCAGTTAGCACACACATAGGTGTCATCAGTTGAAGAGCACCCCAGTGACTTTACTTTCTGGTGGATGATTTTCTAATATACTACAAGAAGGACTCTTGCTAAAAATATACACAGATATTGTAAGTCACAATATATTTTTTGAAATTCGTTTTTTTGGCTATTGGCACGCACTTTTCACACAGTGTATGTATTTTTTTGATTGCTTGTTTAGAAGTAATACTCTTCATGATATAATTTTATGATTATAATTTATTAGAAGTTTGAATATTATATGCTACACACTTAGCACTAATTGTTATTTAAGGGTTACAGACCTCAAGCATTTACACCGCTATTGTAGGGGAGTACATGTAGCACTATATGCACTTTTTCCATTAGCAACACGGAGCACTTTATATTTTTTTATACATCTACCTCTATTATATCCTAGGAGCGCAGTACTATTTTTAATATTTTATTTGATTTACACTGTTTTGGTTAACCAGTTGGGTACTAGCAGCACCTGGGAGGCAACACTTTACCTTATCTGTTTTACCTTGTATCTGATAGCACAAGAGTCATCTCTATTCTTATATTTCCACTTTTGCAGTCAAATTTAGGAAAAGCCGACAATATTATTGTTATGTGTTACTATTTTTATAGCATGCCTATTTTTTAAATATTTGTTACCTTTTAGATGTCGCTCAAGCAAAGGTGTCATTGCTGACAGCAAGGTTTTTTAACCTCTTGCTGACCGCCCTATAGCAGTTTTAGAGCCGGGTCACACTAGTGCGATGCCAGACATTGCATGTGATTCGCACCGCATTGCTGTGCAGATCACATGTGATGTCTGTGCGATGTATGTTCAGCTATACAAACTGTATGAAACTCAAAGGGAAAAATAATGGACTTTATAGGCATGTAGATATATAAAATTGAAACAATTTATTGGCCTATATTAAAAATGTTGTATAGAAGATACAATCATAAAAAAAGAAAAAAAAATCTTAAAAATAATTTAAATAATAATTGGACAGACTGTGGATTCCCCAGAGGATAGAATATCATATATATTATATAGGGTGTTTGTTGCAGTTGTATAATACATCGGCATATGCCAATCCTCGAGTTACTGGGGTACCACTTGTCCATGGACAAGTGGTACCCCAGTAACTCGAGGATTGGCATATGCCACAGTCTGTCCAATAGTTTTTTTTAAGTATTTTTTTTTATTTTTATGATTGTAACTTATATACAACATTTTTTATAGAGACCAAAAATTGTTTACATTTTATATATCTACGTGCCTATAGTGCAAAATGTGTTATCTTTAGGATGTGGCACAGTTAAAATTTTGGTGCTAAATAGCCACCAAGGGCACCAAACTCATCCATACCACTCAATACAAACTGTGTGGCTGCATTTGCATCACATTCAGACCAAACTCGTGCAGGGCCCTTTTTTTGTCTGCACCGGAATCGGATTGCATGGGTGTTCACACCCATGCAATCCGATTCTGCAAATCATGCTGCGTTTTGCAAACTGATTGCGGGGTGTCATTAATTTGACATACACTCCACAATCAGTGGAGAGGCTGGATTCACCCCTTTTCTATGGATAGTGTAGGACCCACTGATAATGGGGTACTTTGACGCAGTGGTGGGCTTGAGCATGATATGGCCATATGGTGGGACTAAACCCCCATTTTTATTTATGGATTGTCTCCATATTTAATAGTCATTTCTTTTGCATGGTTGCGCTTTTCTTCTTTAATATACATGTTGCTTGGTCCATAGCTGCACCGGCTTTAGATATACATGTTCAGGGTTTGCTCCCCCAATTTTTTGCTTGTTTATTATGTATTCGGTCTGACCAGACTTCTGTGGTTGAGCATCCCACCCCCCACACACACCTGTACTCTATCAGAGTCCACCATCAAGTAGATACAGGAGGAGTCCTTTGTAGTGCATTAGCACATCCATCCCAGCAAGGAGTGTTGTCTCCAAGGGTTGGAGAGGCTGGATTCACCCCTTTTCTATGGATAGTGTAGGACCCACTGATAATGGGGTACTTTGACGCAGTGGTGGGCTTGAGCACGATATGGCCATATGGTGGGACTAAACCCCCATTTTTATTTATGGATTGTCTCCATATTTAATAGTCATTTCTTTTGCATGGTTGCGCTATTCTTTTTTAATATACATGTTGCTTGGTCCATAGCTGCACCGGCTTTAGATATACATGTTCAGGGTTTGCTCCCCCAATTTTTTGCTTGTTTATTTTGTGTTCATCCAGCAAGCCCATCCCCCACACAGTTACAAAGCACCCCCTAGGCACACATTTAACCCTTTGATCGCCCCTGGTGTTAACTACTTTCCTGCCAATGCCATTAGTACAGTAACAGTGCATATTTTTATCACTGATTACTGTAGTAATGTCACTGGTCCCCCCAAAAGTGTCAAAAATGTCAGTTAGGTGTCCGATCTGTCCGCCCCAATGTAGCAGTTCTGCTAAAAATCGCTGATCGCTGCCATTACTAGTAAAAAAATAAATAAATAAATAAAAATTACATAAATATTTCCCCTAGTTTGTAGACGCGATGTCACAGTCCCACTAAAAATCGCTGACCTCCTCCATTACTAGTAAAAAAATAAATAAATAAAAATCCCATAAAAATATCCCATCGTTTGTAGGCACTATAACTTTTTGTGCAAACCAATTAATATACATTTATTTGGATTTTTTTATTATCAAAAATATGTAGCAGAATACATATTGGCCTAAAATGATGAAAAAATTTGATTTCTAATTTTTTTTTATACCACCAAAAGAAAGCTTTATCTTTTTTTTTGGGTACAATGTCGCACGACCGCGCAATTGTCATTTAAAATAACGCAGTGCCGTATTGCAAAAAATGACCTGGTCATTAGGGGGTAAAACCTTCCGGTCCAGAAGTGGTTAAACAATATCAGAATGAGTCTGTCCTAAGACTGTCTACATACAATGCAAGAAGCCTAGCATCTAAACCTTTAGCGCTTAGTCAGAACAGACAGTGTTAAAAAAACAGTTACACTTGATAGTGAAGATCTGCCTGTACAGTACAGACAGTGTTCATTATAGCAAACACAGCTTCCCAGCCCCCTCATAAACAGAGAGAGTTAGGCAGGATTTTTCCTTGCTGAAAGATCTGGAATAGAACATTTTAATAATATAAGCTGCAATTTTTTAAGGTATTCTATGTGAGTGAGGACATGTAACTAATGTAATGTAGGTGCTATCTCAATTTGGCTGCAAAGGTGAAAGTACACTTTAACTACTTAAAGCAGAATTCCACCCAAATGTGGAACTTACGCTCATTTGCTTCCTCCCCCCCTCTGGTGCCACATTTGGCCCCTTTCAGGGGGGAGGGGGGAACGGGTACATGTTTTTGACAGGTACCCTTCTCCACTTCCTGGAAATGGCACCGCGCCAAAGTTTGGCCCTCTCTTCTTACCCTCCGCTGCCAAGCCAATCCGAATGCACAGCGCGCTTCGCACATGCGCAGTAGGGACCCGACCGTGAAGCCGCAAGGCTTCACTGCCGGGTTCCCTTATCAGTGATGGCGGTGGCAGCACCAGACAGCCGATGGAAACATTGGCTGCGGTGCTGACATTGCTGGACTCCATGACAGGTAAGTGTCCTTATATTAAAATTCAGCAGCTACAGTATGTGTAGCTGCTGAATTTAAATTTTTGGAGGGGGGGGGCAGAACTCCGCTTTAAGGACCAGGCCTATTTCTGACACTTTTTGTTTACAGGTTAAAATCAGTATGTTTTGCTAGAAAATTGCTTAGAACCCCCAACCATTATCTATATATATATATATATATATATATATATATATATATAGAGTCGAGTGGGGGCCATCAACTTCCTGCCTCGGACATGAACAGATCAGATCATTTTCCCCACTACCGGCGGCTCCAGGAAGCGGGGAAAATAACCGGGAAGCAGTGGGAGGGGGGGGGGAACCTCTCCTGCTGCCCATAAAAGTGATCCTGTGGCTGGGACCACTTTTATGTGAAAGAGGACCACTGGCCGAGTTAGAAAATACCGGGGTTATGGCAGCTATCTGCCACCATAACACCGTTATTTAACGTTAAAGTGCAGATGTAGGTCCTAAAAGTAGGACCTTTTTCCTCAGACAATGGGTGCAGGAACTCCTCCCTTCTAAGTCACGTCTTAACAACGTCCCCCCCACCCACCTCTGAACAACATTCCTTGGTTCCACCCCCTACCCACCTCCCAGTACCGCCCCTTTTAGAGACTACAGAACTAAGTATCATTTTGTGGTAATAAGTCATTTGTATGGAATTTGTTAATGATAACAAGAAAAGCAGTAAAGTAGATCCCCAGCACCAATAGATTCCCCCAGCTACAATAGACCCTTCCCAGCAACGCTGGGCCCCAACAACAATAGACCCTGGTAGCAACAACAGATTTCCCAGCATCAGCCCAGTATTAATAGACTCTCCAGCAGCCAGCAACTATAGACCACTCGCTTAACAGTAGATCCCTTTCAGCAACATAAGCCAAACCAACAATAGTTCCCCCACCAACAACAATAGACCTCCCAGCAACAAAAGACTGCAATGCAAAAATAAATGCCCTCCAACAACAATACATCCAGCAAAAATTGCCCCCTCCTTCAACAGCAGATACCTTTCAGCAACAACTGACCCCCCAGCAACATAAGCCAAAGCAACACTAATAGTTCCTACACCAGCATTAATAGACTTTCTTGCAAAAATAGATGCCCTCCAGCAACAAAAGATCCCCAACAGCCAGCAACAAAAGACCCCTCCCTAAACAGTAGATCCCTTTTAGCAACAAATTAACCCACCAGCAACAAAAGTCCACCCCCAGCAACAATAATAGGCCTCCGCCATGCAAAAATAGATCCCCTCCAGGAACAATAGACCCCCCCCCCAGCAGCCAGCATCAATAGACTCTCCAGCACACTCCAGAACACCTTGCCATTACATATATTCAGTGCTGGAGGTGCTGGAACTGCGTTCCCCCACGTTCCACTGAAAAAAATTCTTACTTTAAAGTATAGGAAAAGAAAAGGCAGTGATTATTGATTATATAGTAAACTCACACAATTGTTTCATAAACCTGAATATTTAAAAAAGAAAAAAAAAAAAGCTTTAGGCAAAAAATTAACATTTTAGTTTTTTAAATTAATTAATTAATTAATTTAAATAATTGGTAAATACACAAATTTAAAGCTAAAATTGTATACCTAATTCTATCTCTTCTGCTTTGTTTTTGTCCATATTGTAGGGTCCTTGGTCTATTGCAACTTTCACTGATGAATGTATGTATGTTCCATAACCTGGGAGAAGTAAAAGGAGGATACTTTAGTCATTGCTATGTACATAAAGCAGATTTTTTTTTTGTGTGCACATATGCACACAAAGGCACATATATCCAAACATTCATATACATTTTTTTTTTCAGGTTTGTCACCTGTCATGACTTCAAAATGTAATTTCTAATTTTTACAAAGGTCACTTTCAGACACACTGAAGTGATACAACCAGCACAAAATGCAGTTTACATTAACCATTTTTTTTTTTTTTCACGGTAGCTATGATCGATGGCATTTCTGGAAAAAAGCAAATAAACATTTCAACATTGTTTTATTTATTTATTTAAGTAGTTTAAATATGTAAAAATTAAGGTATAATATATAATCTATCTAAAATCTATCAGTATATGTGGATGGTTATTATACCATCTTGCAAACATGGTAAATGATATCTCATATGACTTACAGTTAAAGTGGTTATAAAGCCTGAAGGTTTTTTACCTTCATGCATTCTAAGCATAAAGGTAAAAAAACTTCTGTGTGCTGCTCCCCCTACAGCGCCTCCCCCCCCCCCCATATACTCAACTGAGCCCCCTCTCAATTCAGCCATGTTCATGGGAACCTCGGTTGTCCTTGGTCTCTCTCCTCATTGGCTGACACAGCAGTGGGAGCCAATGAGGAGAGAGCAGGGGGAACGGGCAAGCACGCACCAGTGCCCCCATAGCAAGTAGCTTTCAATTTGGGGGCACTGGTCAAGGGGGAGGAGCTGGCGGTGGACCCAGGAAGAAGAATATCAGGGCTGCTCTATGCAAAACCTTTGCACGGATCAGGTAAGTATGACCTGTTTGTTTTTAATATATATATATATATATTTTTTTTTTTTTTTTACATCAAACCTTCAATATTACTTTATACACTGTGATAGAGCAGATAACAATCAGGGAGAGCAAAACAAACCTAGGTATGAGGATCCAATAGAAATCTTGTCTCGTGTAGCTTGCGATAACATGCAATACAAATAGGACAAAACTGGTGTTTTCACAAATTGGCTTTAGTACTAATGAGATTGTAAAATCAGCTATGATGACAACCTGCTCCTCTAATAACATGGTTTATGATTAGTGTTGAGCGAACACGGACTGTATTATTCGTGTTCGTACCGAATAATTGGATTTTTTGTACCCGAACACGGACACGGACACTTTACTGTATGTTCGGGTAAAAATCCGTGTTCGGTCGTTTTATTTCCGGGTTTTGCATGCTTTGGCGCTCTTTTCATGGCGGGCTTTCAACAGCCAATCAACAATCGTTTAACTGGTGTGCCTTAAGCCATCCCAGCCATGCCTGCAAATGTCTCAGTAGCTGTGATTGGCCGTCTGAAGCATGTGACCAAGTCTTTATAAGTTCGAGGCAGCCGCAGCGGCGTCATTATGCTGCTTAGATTCAGGGACAGAGCACACATCAACGTGCTGGCTGCTGATTAGGGAAAGATAGGCAGGAAAAAACCATTTGTGTCCGGATAGAATTGAGGGACAGGTCGGAGTGTTTAGGCAGGGCGAGTTGTAGGCATTTTAGGGATAGAGTCTGCTGAATTATATAGGGTCAGTGTCTTCTACAAACTACAATCGATATTGCTGTGTGGGGGGTGGGGTCTGCACTCAATCCTGATCTACGATCTCTTCTCAATCCTGTTAGGGACAGAGTCTGCTGAATTTTAGGGAAACTGTGTTCTACAAACTACAATCGATATTGCTGTGTGGTGTGGGATTGGAGATAGGCAGGTGTCAGTGATCCACATCCATTTTTCTGTGTGTGAGCTGCAGTGAACACAATCTTTTTGGGCTGCAGTGAACACAATCTTTTTGGGCTGCAGTGAACACAATCTTTTTGGGCTGCAGTGAACACAATCTTTTTGGGCTGCAGTGAACACAATCTTTTTGGGGTGCAGTGAACAAAATCTTTTTGGGGTGCAGTGAACACAATCCTTTTTGGTGTGCAGTGAACACAATCTTTGTGGGGTGCAGTGAACAAAATCCTTTGTGGGGTGCAGTGAACACAATCTTTTTGGGGTGCAGTGAACAAAATCCTTTTTGGGGTGCAGTGAACAACATCCTTTTTGGGGTGCAGTGAACACAATCTTTTTGGGGTGCAGTGAACAAAATCCTTTGTGGGGTGCAGTGAACACAATCTTTTTGGGGTGCAGTGAACACAATCTTTTTGGGGTGGAGTGAACAACATCCTTTTTGGGGTGCAGTGAACAAAATCCTTTTTGGGGTGCAGTGAACAAAATCATTTTTGGGGTGCAGTGAACACAATCTTTTTGGGGTGCAGTGAACACAATCTTTGTGGGGTGCAGTGAACACAATCTTTTTGGGGTGGAGTGAACAACATCCTTTTTGGGGTGCAGTGAACAACATCCTTTTTGGGGTGCAGTGAACACAATCTTTTTGGGGTGCAGTGAACACAATCTTTGTGGGGTACAGTGAACAGAATCTTTGTGGGGTGCAGTGAACACAATCTTTGGGGGGTACAGTGAACACAATCTTTGTGAGGTGCAGTGAACACAATCTTTGTGGGGTGCAGTGAACACAATCATTGTGGGGTGCAGTGAACTCAATCTTTGTGGGGTACAGTGAACACAATCTCATACTGAAGGTTTGAGGGTGCTGCCTGTTCCATACTCCCCCTACTCCTCATCTAGCCTTTTAGGGGTACAAACAATAGTAATTGGGGCCTAGTGTGGTTGTGTACGTGTGATATACATACACTTTTTTGGGATCATATTTTCTATTCCGCTATTTAATCAAAAACCTTTGGGGATCAGTTAAATTGGGGGATAGTCTGTGTTGGTACGTGTGAGAGAGATCCACCTTTCCAAGTTGTTGGGGTTCATCTCATACTTCTGAAGGTTTGAGGGTGCTGCCTGTTCCATACTCCCCCTACTCCTAGCCTTTTAGGGGTACAAACAATAGTAATTGGGGCCTAGTGTGGTTGTGTACGTGTGATATACATACACTTTTTTGGGATCATATTTTCTATTCCGCTATTTAATCAAAAACCTTTGGGGATCAGTTAAATTGGGGGATAGTCTGTGTTGGTACGTGTGAGAGAGATCCACCTTTCCAAGTTGTTGGGGTTCATCTCATACTTCTGAAGGTTTGAGGGTGCTGCCTGTTCCATACCCCCCCTACTCCTAGCCTTTTAGGGGTACAAACAATAGTAATTGGGGCCTAGTGTGGTTGTGTACGTGTGATATACATACACTTTTTTGGGATCATATTTTCTATTCCGCTATTTAATCAAAAACCTTTGGGGATCAGTTAAATTGGGGGATAGTCTGTGTTGGTACGTGTGAGAGAGATCCACCTTTCCAAGTTGTTGGGGTTCATCTCATACTTCTGAAGGTTTGAGGGTGCTGCCTGTTCCATACTCCCCCTACTCCTAGCCTTTTAGGGGTACAAACAATAGTAATTGGGGCCTAGTGTGGTTGTGTACGTGTGATATACATACACTTTTTTGGGATCATATTTTCTATTCCGCTATTTAATCAAAAACCTTTGGGGATCAGTTAAATTGGGGGATAGTCTGTGTTGGTACGTGTGAGAGAGATCCACCTTTCCAAGTTGTTGAGGTTCATCTCATACTTCTGAAGGTTTGAGGGTGCTGCCTATTCCATACTCCCCCTACTCCTAGCCTTTTAGGGGTACAAACAATAGTAATTGGGGCCTAGTGTGGTTGTGTACGTGTGATATACATACACTTTTTTGGGATCATATTTTCTATTCCGCTATTTAATCAAAAACCTTTGGGGATCAGTTAAATTGGGGGATAGTCTGTGTTGGTACGTGTGAGAGAGATCCACCTTTCCAAGTTGTTGGGGTTCATCTCATACTTCTGAAGATTTGAGGGTGCTGCCTGTTCCATACTCCCCCTACTCCTAGCCTTTTAGGGGTACAAACAATAGTAATTGGGGCCTAGTGTGGTTGTGTACGTGTGATATACATACACTTTTTTGGGATCATATTTTCTATTCCGCTATTTAATCAAAAACCTTTGGGGATCAGTTAAATTGGGGGATAGTCTGTGTTGGTACGTGTGAGAGAGATCCACCTTTCCAAGTTGTTGGGGTTCATCTCATACTTCTGAAGGTTTGAGGGTGCTGCCTGTTCCATACTCCCCCTACTCCTAGCCTTTTAGGGGTACAAACAATAGTAATTGGGGCCTAGTGTGGTTGTGTACGTGTGATATACATACACTTTTTTGGGATCATATTTTCTATTCCGCTATTTAATCAAAAACCTTTGGGGATCAGTTAAATTGGGGGATAGTCTGTGTTGGTACGTGTGAGAGAGATCCACCTTTCCAAGTTGTTGGGGTTCATCTCATACTTCTGAAGGTTTGAGGGTGCTGCCTGTTCCATACCCCCCCTACTCCTAGCCTTTTAGGGGTACAAACAATAGTAATTGGGGCCTAGTGTGGTTGTGTACGTGTGATATACATACACTTTTTTGGGATCATATTTTCTATTCCGCTATTTAATCAAAAACCTTTGGGGATCAGTTAAATTGGGGGATAGTCTGTGTTGGTACGTGTGAGAGAGATCCACCTTTCCAAGTTGTTGGGGTTCATCTCATACTTCTGAAGGTTTGAGGGTGCTGCCTGTTCCATACTCCCCCTACTCCTAGCCTTTTAGGGGTACAAACAATAGTAATTGGGGCCTAGTGTGGTTGTGTACGTGTGATATACATACACTTTTTTGGGATCATATTTTCTATTCCGCTATTTAATCAAAAACCTTTGGGGATCAGTTAAATTGGGGGATAGTCTGTGTTGGTACGTGTGAGAGAGATCCACCTTTCCAAGTTGTTGAGGTTCATCTCATACTTCTGAAGGTTTGAGGGTGCTGCCTGTTCCATACTCCCCCTACTCCTAGCCTTTTAGGGGTACAAACAATAGTAATTGGGGCCTAGTGTGGTTGTGTACGTGTGATATACATACACTTTTTTGGGATCATATTTTCTATTCCGCTATTTAATCAAAAACCTTTGGGGATCAGTTAAATTGGGGGATAGTCTGTGTTGGTACGTGTGAGAGAGATCCACCTTTCCAAGTTGTTGGGGTTCATCTCATACTTCTGAAGGTTTGAGGGTGCTGCCTGTTCCATACCCCCCCTACTCCTAGCCTTTTAGGGGTACAAACAATAGTAATTGGGGCCTAGTGTGGTTGTGTACGTGTGATATACATACACTTTTTTGGGATCATATTTTCTATTCCGCTATTTAATCAAAAACCTTTGGGGATCAGTTAAATTGGGGGATAGTCTGTGTTGGTACGTGTGAGAGAGATCCACCTTTTCAAGTTGTTGAGGTTCATCTCATACTTCTGAAGGTTTGAGGGTGCTGCCTGTTCCATACTCCCCCTACTCCTAGCCTTTTAGGGGTACAAACAATAGTAATTGGGGCCTAGTGTGGTTGTGTACGTGTGATATACATACACTTTTTTGGGATCATATTTTCTATTCCGCTATTTAATCAAAAACCTTTGGGGATCAGTTAAATTGGGGGATAGTCTGTGTTGGTACGTGTGAGAGAGATCCACCTTTCCAAGTTGTTGGGGTTCATCTCATACTTCTGAAGGTTTGAGGGTGCTGCCTGTTCCATACTCCCCCTACTCCTAGCCTTTTAGGGGTACAAACAATAGTAATTGGGGCCTAGTGTGGTTGTGTACGTGTGATATACATACACTTTTTTGGGATCATATTTTCTATTCCGCTATTTAATCAAAAACCTTTGGGGATCAGTTAAATTGGGGGATAGTCTGTGTCGGTACGTGTGAGAGAGATCCACCTTTCCAAGTTGTTGGGGTTCATCTCATACTTCTGAAGGTTTGAGGGTGCTGCCTGTTCCATACCCCCCCTACTCCTCATCTAGCCTTTTAGGGGTACAAACAATAGTAATTGGGGCCTAGTGTGGTTGTGTACGTGCGAGATACATACACTTTTTTTGATCATATTTCCTATTCCGCTATTCAATAAAAACCTTTGAGGATCAATTGAATTGCGGGATAGTCTGTGTCGGTACGTGTGAGAGAGATCCACCTTTCCAAGTTGTTGGGGTTCATCTCATACTTCTGAAGGTTTGAGGGTGCTGCCTGTTCCATACCCCCCCTACTCCTCATCTAGCCTTTTAGGGGTACAAACAATAGTAATTGGGGCCTAGTGTGGTTGTGTACGTGCGAGATACATACACTTTTTTTGATCATATTTCCTATTCCGCTATTCAATAAAAACCTTTGAGGATCAATTGAATTGCGGGATAGTCTGTGTCGGTACGTGTGAGAGAGATCCACCTTTCCAAGTTGTTGGGGTTCATCTCATACTTCTGAAGGTTTGAGGGTGCTGCCTGTTCCATACCCCCCCTACTCCTCATCTAGCCTTTTAGGGGTACAAACAATAGTAATTGGGGCCTAGTGTGGTTGTGTACGTGCGAGATACATACACTTTTTTTGATCATATTTCCTATTCCGCTATTCAATAAAAACCTTTGAGGATCAATTGAATTGCGGGATAGTCTGTGTCGGTACGTGTGAGAGAGATCCACCTTTCCAAGTTGTTGGGGTTCATCTCATACTTCTGAAGGTTTGAGGGTGCTGCCTGTTCCATACCCCCCCTACTCCTCATCTAGCCTTTTAGGGGTACAAACAATAGTAATTGGGGCCTAGTGTGGTTGTGTACGTGCGAGATACATACACTTTTTTTGATCATATTTCCTATTCCGCTATTCAATAAAAACCTTTGAGGATCAATTGAATTGCGGGATAGTCTGTGTCGGTACGTGTGAGAGAGATCCACCTTTCCAAGTTGTTGGGGTTCATCTCATACTTCTGAAGGTTTGAGGGTGCTGCCTGTTCCATACCCCCCCTACTCCTCATCTAGCCTTTTAGGGGTACAAACAATAGTAATTGGGGCCTAGTGTGGTTGTGTACGTGCGAGATACATACACTTTTTTTGATCATATTTCCTATTCCGCTATTCAATAAAAACCTTTGAGGATCAATTGAATTGCGGGATAGTCTGTGTCGGTACGTGTGAGAGAGATCCACCTTTCCAAGTTGTTGGGGTTCATCTCATACTTCTGAAGGTTTGAGGGTGCTGCCTGTTCCATACCCCCCCTACTCCTCATCTAGCCTTTTAGGGGTACAAACAATAGTAATTGGGGCCTAGTGTGGTTGTGTACGTGCGAGATACATACACTTTTTTTGATCATATTTCCTATTCCGCTATTCAATAAAAACCTTTGAGGATCAATTGAATTGCGGGATAGTCTGTGTCGGTACGTGTGAGAGAGATCCACCTTTCCAAGTTGTTGGGGTTCATCTCATACTTCTGAAGGTTTGAGGGTGCTGCCTGTTCCATACCCCCCCTACTCCTCATCTAGCCTTTTAGGGGTACAAACAATAGTAATTGGGGCCTAGTGTGGTTGTGTACGTGCGAGATACATACACTTTTTTTGATCATATTTCCTATTCCGCTATTCAATAAAAACCTTTGAGGATCAATTGAATTGCGGGATAGTCTGTGTCGGTACGTGTGAGAGAGATCCACCTTTCCAAGTTGTTGGGGTTCATCTCATACTTCTGAAGGTTTGAGGGTGCTGCCTGTTCCATACCCCCCCTACTCCTCATCTAGCCTTTTAGGGGTACAAACAATAGTAATTGGGGCCTAGTGTGGTTGTGTACGTGCGAGATACATACACTTTTTTTGATCATATTTCCTATTCCGCTATTCAATAAAAACCTTTGAGGATCAATTGAATTGCGGGATAGTCTGTGTCGGTACGTGTGAGAGAGATCCACCTTTCCAAGTTGTTGGGGTTCATCTCATACTTCTGAAGGTTTGAGGGTGCTGCCTGTTCCATACCCCCCCTACTCCTCATCTAGCCTTTTAGGGGTACAAACAATAGTAATTGGGGCCTAGTGTGGTTGTGTACGTGCGAGATACATACACTTTTTTTGATCATATTTCCTATTCCGCTATTCAATAAAAACCTTTGAGGATCAATTGAATTGCGGGATAGTCTGTGTCGGTACGTGTGAGAGAGATCCACCTTTCCAAGTTGTTGGGGTTCATCTCATACTTCTGAAGGTTTGAGGGTGCTGCCTGTTCCATACCCCCCCTACTCCTCATCTAGCCTTTTAGGGGTACAAACAATAGTAATTGGGGCCTAGTGTGGTTGTGTACGTGCGAGATACATACACTTTTTTTGATCATATTTCCTATTCCGCTATTCAATAAAAACCTTTGAGGATCAATTGAATTGCGGGATAGTCTGTGTCGGTACGTGTGAGAGAGATCCACCTTTCCAAGTTGTTGGGGTTCATCTCATACTTCTGAAGGTTTGAGGGTGCTGCCTGTTCCATACCCCCCCTACTCCTCATCTAGCCTTTTAGGGGTACAAACAATAGTAATTGGGGCCTAGTGTGGTTGTGTACGTGCGAGATACATACACTTTTTTTGATCATATTTCCTATTCCGCTATTCAATAAAAACCTTTGAGGATCAATTGAATTGCGGGATAGTCTGTGTCGGTACGTGTGAGAGAGATCCACCTTTCCAAGTTGTTGGGGTTCATCTCATACTTCTGAAGGTTTGAGGGTGCTGCCTGTTCCATACCCCCCCTACTCCTCATCTAGCCTTTTAGGGGTACAAACAATAGTAATTGGGGCCTAGTGTGGTTGTGTACGTGTGATATACATACACTTTTTTTGGATCATATTTTCTATTCCGCTATTCAATAAAAACCTTTCTAGGGCAAGATCTTAAATTACAGAAATATGAGGAGACCGTCAAATAAGGGCCGTGGCCTGGGTCGTGGTGCTGCTGGTAGAGCTCCTGTTGCAAGGAGAGGACATGGTCGATCTGTGCCAGCTACACGCACAAGTGAAACACCTTCCTCAAGTGTGAGTAGGCGACAGAACCTGCATCAGTATTTGGTAGGGCATCAAACGCCCCTAGAAGTGATGAGGCCAGAACAAGTTGAGGCGATAGTAGATTGGTTTGCTGCTGACAGTGCCTCCAGTTCCTTCACATTGTCTCCCACCCAGTCTACTGCAGAAAGGTCAGAGTTGGCACCTGCAGCCAATGTCCAACCGTCTTTCACCTCACCCCCTTGCAAATCAGGCCAGCAGTCTGAGCCCCAAGCCATACAGCAGTCTCTTATTCTTTTTGAGGACTCTGTCAGCAGGGTTTCCCAGGGCCATCCACCTAGCCCTGCCCCAGAAGTGGAAGAGATTGAGTGCAGCGATGCCCAACCACTTATTTCTCAAGATGAGTACATGCAAGGATCATCGCAGCACGTCTCCGATGATGACGAAACGCAGGTGCCAACTGCTGCGGCGTTCAGCATTGTGGAGACCGACAAGGAGGGCAGGGGTGAAGACTGGGTGGAAGATGATGTGGAGGACGATGAGGTCCTCGACCCCACATGGAATGAACGTCATGCAGGTGAACTGAGTAGTTTGGAGGAAGAGGCGGTGGTCGCACAGAGCCACCAGCACAGCAGAAGAGGGAGCAGGGTGCAGAAGCGGAGCGGCCGTGCCCTAGACACTACGCCCGCTACTGCCCAACGCAGCAAGGGAACGAGCGCACCAAAGTCAGCTCAAAGGAGTTCTCTAGCGTGGAAGTTCTTTAGAAAATGTGCTGATGACAGGACACGAGTGGTTTGCACCCTGTGCAATCAGAGCTTGAAGCGAGGCATGAACCTTCTCAACCTGAGCACAACCTGCATGATCAGGCATCTAAGTGCAAAGCACGAGCTGCAGTGGAGTACACACCTTCAAAACCAAGAAA
This sequence comes from Pelophylax lessonae, assembly GCF_965119305.1. Classification (NCBI taxonomy): domain Eukaryota; kingdom Metazoa; phylum Chordata; class Amphibia; order Anura; family Ranidae; genus Pelophylax; species Pelophylax lessonae. Next base: position 331,619,340 of record NC_138772.1, read on the forward strand.
CGTCTCTGGCTCATCCTGCTTCCTCTTCTGCTGCAGTCTCGGCCGCTCCAGCCACATCTGTAGTGATACCGGCACCTGCCACCCCGCAAACAGACGATCTGTCAGCAACACCACCACCTGGGTCACCAACAACCATCTCCACAATGTCCCGTGGAAGCGTTCAGCTTTCCATCTCCCAAACACTTGAGAGGAAGAGGAAGTACCCCCCTACCCACCCGCGATCCCTGGCCCTGAATGCCAGCATTTCAAAATTATTGGCCTTTGAAATGCTGTCATTCCGTCTGGTGGAGACGCACAGTTTTAAAAACCTTATGTCGGTGGCTGTCCCACAGTACGTCGTGCCCAGCCGCCACTACTTTTCCAGGCAAGCCATCCCTTCCCTGCACAACCAAGTGGGGGAAAAAATCAGGTGTGCACTGCGCAACGCCATCTGTGCCAAGGTCCACCTAACTACGGATACGTGGACCAGTAAGCACGGTCAGGGGCGTTATATCTCCCTAACGGCACACTGGGTAAATGCAGTGGCGGATGGGCCTGAGGCGGATAGCAATTTGGCGCATGTCCTTCCACCACCGAGGATTGCAGGGCGCTTCAGTTTGCCTCCTGTTCCTAACTCCTCCTACTCCGCTTCCTCATCCTCTACCGCCTCCTCATCCGGACAGCATAACACCTTCACCACCAACTTCAGCACGGCCAGGGGTAAACGACAGCAGGCAGTTTTACAACTTGCCTGTTTGGGGGACAAACCACACACCGCGCAGGAGTTGTGGAGGAGCATGGAACAGCAGACAAATGAGTGGTTGCTGCCAGCGAGCCTCAAGCCCGGCCTGGTGGTGTGCGATAACGGGCGAAATCTCATAGCAGCTCTGGGCCTAGCCGGTTTGACGCACATCCCTTGCCTGGCGCATGTGCTGAATTTGGTGGTGCAGAGGTTCCTTAAAAACTACCCCGATATGTCAGAGCTGCTGCAGAAAGTGCGGGCCGTTTGTGCGCACTTTCGGCGTTCTCACCCTGCTGCTGCTCGCCTGGCAGCGCTGCAGCGTAACTTCGGCCTTCCCGCTCACCGCCTCATATGTGACGTGCCCACAAGGTGGAACTCCACCTTGCACATGCTGGAAAGACTGTGCGAGCAGCAGCAGGCCATAGTGGAGTTTCAGCTGCAGCACGCACGCGTGAGTCGCTCTGCGGAACAGCACCACTTCACCACCAATAACTGGGCCTCCATGCGAGACCTGTGTGCCTTGTTGCGCTGTTTTGAGTACTCCACCAACATGGCCAGTGGCAATGACGCCGTTCTCAGCTTAACTATCCCACTTCTATGCCTCCTTGAAAAAACAATTCGGGCGATGATGGAAGAGGATGTGGCACAGGATGAGGAGGAGGAGGAGGATGAAGAGGTAACATTTCCAAGGCTTTCAGGGCAGTCATTCGCAAGGGGCTCCGAGGGTGGGTTCCTGCACACGCAAACGCCAGGGACGCAATTGTCCAGCAGGGGCACAGTTCTGGAGGATGAGGAGGATGAGGAGGAGGAGGAGCTGGAGGAGGAGATGGAACCATGTTCACAGCAGGGTGGCACCCAGGCCAGCTCATGGCCATCACTGGTGCGTGGCTGGGGGGATACAGAGGACACGGACCATACACCTCCCACAGAGGACAGCCTTTCGTTGCCTCTGGGCAGCCTGGCACACATGAGCGATTACATGCTGCAGTGTCTCCACAACGACCGCCGAGTTGCCCACATTCTAACTTGTGCTGATTACTGGGTGGCCACGCTGCTGGATCCCCGTTACAAGGACAACGTACCGTCCTTAATTCACTCACTGGAGCGCGATCGCAAGATGCGCGAGTACAAGCGCACGCTGGTAGACGCCATGCTGCTGGCATTCCCATCTGACAGCGGGGCCACAGTGGAAGCACAAGGCAGAGGAGGAGGAGGAGGAGGTCGCCAACGCAACCAGGGCACCGCCAGCACCTCAGAAGGCAGGGTTAGCATGGCCGAAATGTGGAAAAGCTTTGTCAGCACGCCACAACAAACAGCAGCACCAGCAGCTCAGATGGAACGTCTTAGCAGGAGGCAGCATTTTACCAACATGGTGGAGCAGTATGTGTGCACACGCCTACATGTAGTGAATGACGGGTCTGCCCCCTTCAACTTCTGGGTCTCCAAATTGGGCACATGGCCTGAGCTTGCCCTTTACGCCTTGGAGGTGCTGGCGTGCCCTGCAGCCAGTGTATTATCTGAACGGGTATTTAGCACGGCTGGGGGCGTTATAACAGACAAGCGCAGCCGCCTGTCCAGAGACAATGTGGACAAGCTCACGTTCATTAAAATGAACCAGGCATGGATCCCACGGGACTTTTCCGTACCTTATGCAGAATAGCAATGGATACCGACCTTACCCACCCATTGTTCCATTTTTGCTCTTTCTCACTCTTTTGGGGTGTACCCTCATTTAAAATTTGTGAAAAGAAGCAGTGTTGGCTACCTCGTCCTCCTCCTCAGGGCCAGATTAATGTAGGGGCTATTGGAGCTGCAGCTCCAGGCCCCTACCTTTTATATAGGCCCCGGGTTGGCCATATTCACTGTTACCGCTCTTCTGTCACTTGTAAACACAGAAGTCTGGCTTCTATGCTCGCTTCCCCAGGCAGCACCCTCAGAACCTCCCCACACAGCGTGAAGGCCGGACAAGGAGGGACAGTTGGCGATGCATGGATGTGTTTATGGGCTTCAGAGACAGCATCCCATGTTGAATTAGGCATGCATGGCTGCACCCTTCCTCCTCTGGGTGCATGGCAAGGCACGGCCCTTAAGGCCCTTCAAAATCCTCAGCACCAAGCCCATGATGCTGTTAATCCGGCCCTGGTCCTCCTCCACCGCCGCTTCCACCTACACCGCCCATAGGTGTGCGCAGCCTATTGCATTAAGGTGTGCACCCCAAAGTTGAAATACACATGCATGTGTTTGCCAGCAGGGAGAGTAATGTATCGGGGCCATGTACCTGTAGGCAAGGAGAAATAGAGCAGAGCAGGTCCCAGGGAGATCTTTCCCATCTCCTCACTGGCAATGCTATGTGCCCTAGGTGATTAGGGTGTGCCCAGGCACACCCAGCACACCCTGTGCGCACGCCTATGTCACCGCCACATCCACCACCACCTCAACCTCCCTCCTACTCCATATGGGCCTCGTCCTTCAGAGATGAAGAAGAACATTGTTTTATTTTTCTGTTTTTTTTTGTTGTTTTAAGTTATTTCCCTATCCACATTTGTTTGCAGAGCACTTGCCATGCTCTTAATTACGTTTTGCTGCCATTTGCAGCACTCTAGCCCTTTCCTTTGGTGTTTTAGAGCCATTTTAGTGCCTTAAAGTTCGGGTCCCCATTGACTTCAATGGGGTTCGGTGTCCGGGAAAAGTTCGGTAAAAGTCCGGGACACGGACCCGGACTTTTTTTTAAAGTTCGGCCGAACCCGTCGAACACGGACATCTAGGTGTCCGCTCAACCCTATTTATGATACATTATCAGCAAAACAATGAATATTGTCATCTCATAGAGCTGTTATCTACATTCTGCATGGATGTGAATATTGGAAAAAAAAAAAATACAACTTTCACTGTAAAGTACCCCGCATGCAGTAATGCTGTTGAATGTCTTTGACTGTGTTGCACCATCAGAAGTCTGCACATCCAAGACTTCTGGTGACCACCATTGCATGCATCATGGAGTAGCACTGACCCAAAGGTGTTTACCCAATTCCTACCAAAGAAGAGGATTGCCACTAAGCTGTATCAATGCAGCCAGGACAGTAGAATACTAAAACTACTTGAACTTTACTTTTGCAATCTTAAAAACAAAAGTAGATTTTATTGTTGGAGGTAAGTTACAAGGAAAATAAATACAGCACTAAAAATGATACATATATATTTTTTTCCGAAATTTTGAAATTGTAAATCACATATAATAAGAACCTTCGAGTGCAGATATCACACTATCTACCAATGACTAAACTGAATCTATGAATACATTGCAGGCACTTAGGATGTGTATAATAAATTGTCCCAAGTTACAGGGCTCCAAATGCAATGAAATCCTGACTTTTGAAGGTGACATTGGGTGCTGGTTTGGCATTTTCTACCTTAATATTTGCACATCACTGTATTTGGTGTCCTTACTAGCAAATAGGGAAGAGGGGCAAATAAATACTCAAAACATGGCAAGTCACAGTTTGCTGTGCAATTTGAGCACAGCAAGGATAAGCAACAGGATCTTGGTGAAGCAATATGGCAGCAGTCCAGGACTCAGCAAGCAACAGGTAGCAATATGATGCAGCAAAGATTAGGTCCAGGATCACAGGATGGCACAACAAATAACAAAAGCAAGGGAACAGGACAGCAGTGTGATACAAGAGGTTTTGAAGACGAAACATGTAAACATCCAACAGCCAGCTCAAAGGATGTGTTGGCTTGGCAGAGGGGTGCATGCAGGTAGGTCGGCAAAGTGCTGGTTCTGGAATGCTGGATGTTGGCAGGAGTGGGGATCCTGGCTGCACTTTTAGGCACACCAGCCAGCAAGAAGGCTTAGGATGTGGGGCACAGTGGTTCATAGACTAGAGGCTCCTAGTATCATAAGGGGCAGAGGGGGGGAGTCCTGTGGGCCTAGTCACAGCTCATGGTCCACACATCTACACAAGGAACAAGGCAACACAAAGCACAGCAAAGAAGAAGAGCCTTGGTACAAGACCCTATTCAATTATTATTATTATTATTATTGTTATTATTAATATACAGGATTTATATAGCGCCGACAGTTTGCTCAGCACTTTACAATATGAGGGAAGACAATACAGTTACAATACAATTCAATACAGGAGGAATTAGAGGGCCCTGCTCATTAGAGCTTACAATCTAGAAGGGGGGGTCAAGTGAAACAAAATGAAATAGCTGTGGGGGATGAGCTGATGGAGAAAATGGAGGTATAGTTGTTAGGTGTGGGTAGGATTGGTTTCTCTGGAGAGGAGGGTTTTCAGAGATCGTCTAAAAGCTAATAGAGTAGGAGATAATTGGACAGATAAGGATAAGGAGTTCCATAGGATTGGAGAGGCTCTGGTAAAGTCCTGGAGGCGAACATGGGAGGAGGTGATAAGGGAGCTAGAGAGCAGGAGGTTTTGAGAGGAACGAAGAGAGCGATTAGGTTGGTATTTTGAGACTAGGCTAGTGATGTAACTGGGGGCTAAGCTGTGGATGGCTTTGTAAGATGTTGTTAGTATTTTGAATTTAATTTGTTGGGTGAGTGGAAGCCAGTGGGGGGCTTGACTGAGAGGAGCAGCGGACACTGAGCGATTGGTAAGGTGGATGAGTCTGGCAGCAGTGTTCATGATGGATTGAAGGGGGGAAAGCCTATGTATAGGTAAGCCAATGAGAAGGGAATTGCAGTAATCGAGGTGCGAGATGACCAGGGAGTGAACTAGGAGCTGTATTGTGTCTTTGGTTAGAAAGGGGCATATTTTGGAGATGTTGCGAAGTTTGACACAACAAGATTTGGACAGCGATTGGATGTGGGGCTTGAAGGAGAGTTCAAGTATATATATATATATATATATATATATATATATATATCTGAGCAAAGGTGCGATCCCACTATCATGCAGTCCAATGCTTAAAGTCAGGCTTCCAAAGCAACATGTCCTGCCCACTTGGCTCCACCACACCCAAAGACATGACCAGGAATACAGAAATTCTCTTGAGACCAAGTGAGAACCAAGGGAAGACTTTGCAGCCTGCATGTGTCAGCCTATCAAAGAAACTGCAGAAGGGGATGGGGCTTGTGACACCCTGTTTTTATTTCTCATATAATTACACTGAGAACGAATAACAATGACTGGAAAGCATATCCCTAGTAGTATCACAGAAAACATTTAAGGACTTTAACAACTTGGTTTACAAAAGTATATTTCTTGGGATTCTTGTATTAGTAAGCAACTCATTCAGGCCTTCAACCAAAATAGAATAATGCATAGTAACAAAAAAGGGTTAATAAGCAATAGAGGTATAGTTACTTAGAACAACTTGTGGGGGAGGCTGGAACAATAATGCAAGCAGTAGTTCCTTTTCACAAAGACGAAATGAAACCTTGATAAGAAGCTGGGTTTAATTTATATTTCTGGACTGGCACATTTTAGCTGTCAGTCTTTGTTCTATCATTGTAGTAAGTACAAGGACTGAAAATCTGCTTTACCTTGAGGTCTCAATAAAGAGAAATAAATGAGTTTCATTTTTTTCTACTTTATCTGTCAACAACTACTAGGTTGGTATGAATCTTGGCAGTATGTAATCAAAGTCTTATGTACTGCAATAAAAGAGCTATTCTACTACATTCTATGTAATTGTTTTCCTCTAGCACAAAGCACTCTGATGCTATATGTTTACTAGCCCATATGTTAGTAGGCAAAAACAATAAAGTATATTATATCATTTTTGATTTGTTGTCTGCAGGATGAATACAATTAGAACTGATGCATAATAAATGTGATATGGTTTAACCCCAATTTTGCTGTATCTTGAATAGTAATTCATAACACATACAGTATTTATCATGTACCAATAGAGACACATATAAAATGAATCATTGTGCTTTATTACTCGAGGATCTAGTTTACTTATTTCATGGTAAGCTTAAGTGCACCTTAAATCTCAGTCATGTGCTGAAATGTACCGTACAATTGTTATAAAACCTTGCAAAATTAAAGGAATCCAGGAGTATCATTAACTGTAAATTCCAATGAAGCAGAAAAACATTTTACAAGAAGATCAGGGAATTGTGATTCTAAAATTAAGCATAAATGAAACCCTTGAAACAATGAAAACATACTATCAGTTGGCTCTTTAGCACATTTTATGTGAGCCATGTAAGTAGGTTGTGAACCCTGATGACATTTTCATCGCAATGTGAACAATGCTCAATCAGACATATATTTTTGGCTCAGATTTAGGAACCCAAAGTTACCTCTTGCAAATACTGTAAAACTGTGAACTTGACCTAATAAAATACCAAATTTAGACCGTCATTCCATGTTTTTTTTTTGCACAATAAAATCTGAATAAAATTCGAAAAACCCAGGTCATACAATTGCTATATGAATATGTATGTTAAAGATATGGTTACTCTATTTACTAAAGGGGTTATACCCAATTCTAGGGTGGCACTTCAGATTTTAAAATGTACACTGTCTAAAAATGTCTACAGGGAATTTTCATCCTAGAAAACTGGATTCTTTCCGATTTTAGGTGCTGAAAGCGGTACCATTATTTTGCATGTAATTCTTAATAATGAGCAGCCTAAACCAACTATTTACATATGATTTTTTTTTTACTGTGCGTTCTTCTTTATAACATCTCGGGTTATGGCGGGTGTGGATGACCCCTTTGGGGGTGCGTTTTCACAGAGAGATAGCCGAGCAGTGGTTGCAAACAACACTTTGTTTTATTCATGCAATTTACTTCACACAATTGCAAGCCTCAAAACAGCCAAAATAAAATAAAACAAAATAAATCCTTGCCACTGTGGGCGGCTACCTTCTCACACACTGGAACCTATCTAATGAAGTCTGTCCCCAACCTACTGTTGGGCAGACTTGGCTGGTCATACAGCAGACTCTCATAGTCCATGTTTTATCTCTTCACACGGCAAACAGTTCATTTAACATGTCCCTTTTCCTTTTCATATGGAACATGTCCCTTTGTTTTCTTTCCACATAGAAAAACAGTCCATGTCCTCACCTTTGAGAAGTCTTCACACTTGTTTACCCTCCTTAGCACACATCACTTCAGGGGGTCTTCTCCCACACGGCGACAGGAGGCAGCAGTCCTTCTCCCATGCCCACAGGGCGTCGGGAGGCACACGTCTGTCTGTCCTCCTCTCCCAGCCCACACGGCGACAGGAGGCAGCAAACAATAGGACTTCCTTTGGACAAATTATAGAGGCCTTAACTCCGAACAGCTGAAGGCCTTGTTTCAACTTCCTTAGACAGTTCTGGCTACCTCTGCAGCCGACACCCTATAGTAATTGGTGATTTGTCTAACCCAGGTGGAAGTGTAGCTCCTGTCTGTGACTACATTCACAGATTTACCTGACTTCCTGTCACAATATGTATATATATATATATATATATGTGTGTATGTATATATATATATATATATATATATATATATATATATATATATGTGTGTGTCTGTATGTGTGTATATATATATATATATATATATATATATATATATATATATACATAAAAAGTACAATAAAACAGCAGGAAAGGGCACGGGGGGGCAAACTAATGTGAATTTATTTAATTTTTCAATGTATCAGTGTATTTGGTGTGTTTTACTTTTGAATTTGCCACTGGTTCCACCCCCCTGCGAACGTCACATCGCAGGAGACGGAAGTTGGGGCACACAGAGCATCGGGAGGAAGATCCCCCGCCGCACACCGCCAGGATACATCGCTGGATCCCGGTGACAAGGTAAGTAACCCCTCTATCAGGATCCAGCGATCTTCCTAGCAGTACCCCGAGTGTGGCACTGAAATTTAACCCCAAGCCACACTCGGGAATACCGCTAGGAAGGTTTATAACGTGTTTAGGAATATATTGCTGCTCTCAGACCTTGTCTGGTCAAATACATGTAACAGGGCTCAAAATTTCAAGTCCTGAGCTACTAGCCAGGCCTTAAGGGTTACTCGCCACCAGTTTCCCCACCAAACTCCTACCCTGCCCTGCCCCAAATTCTGCCCCTAAACACGCCCTCATAAATTATCTTATACAATTACACTGTTAAATGTTTTTGCATTAATGCAGAAGTTACAAAAATAACTATTAATAACATTGTCAGTACCCATCAGTGCAGCTTCATCAGTGTCCATCAATGCAGCCTATCAGTGACCATCAGTGCAGCATCATCAATAAAGCTTTTCAGTGCAGCCTCAACAGTGCCCATCAGTGAAACCTCAACAGTGCCCATCAATGCTGCCTCCCCTGTGCCCATCAATGCCACCTCCCCTGTGCCCATCAATGCAGTCTCACCCATGCCCATCAATGCAGCCTTGCCCATGCCCATCAATGGAGCCTCACCCATGCCTATCAATGCAGCCTCACCCGTGCATGTGAATGCAATCTCACCCGTGCATATCAATGCAACCTCACTCATGCGCATCAATGCAACCTCACCCTTACCCCTCAGTGCAGTTGCACCCATGCTTGTCAATGCAGTTTTACCTGTGCCTGTCAATGCAGCTTTACCTGAGCCTGTTAATGCAGCTTCACCTGTGCCAATCAATGCAGCTTTATCTGTGCCCGACAATGCAGCTTTACCTGAGCCTGTTAACGCAGCTTCACCTGTGCCCATCAATACAGCTTTATCTGTGCCCGATAATGCAGCTTTACCTGAGCCTGTTAATGCAGTTTCACCTGTGCCCATCAATGCAGCTTTACCTGAGCCTGTTAACACAGCTTCACCTGTGCCCATCCATATAGCTTTATCTGTGCCCGACAATGCAGCTTCACCTGTGCCCATCAATGCAGCTTTATCTGAGCCCGGCAATGCAGCTTCACCTGTGCCCATCAATGCAGCTTTATCTGTGCTTGATAATGCACTGACCAGTGCAGGGGAAGAGAGAGAGAGGAAGAGGAAAGCTGGCCAGATAATGACAGAGCGTGGGTCATCCCGCTGTAACAGCTTTAATTGTAATTACCGGGCGCTCGCCGACACACACAGTCCCGCCTCCTTGCCCGACTCATTTGACAGACGTCACACGTCCTGGTTGGCCAGGTGTTCTGTCTATCAAAGAAGCCGGGCTAGGAGGCGGGATTGTGAGTGTTGGCGAGCGCCCGGCAATTAAAATTAAAGCTGTTACAGTGGGATGATCTGCGCTCTGTGATTATCCAGTCAGTCGGCTGGCCGACTTTCCTCCTCCTCTCCTCTCTTCCCCTGAGCGGCTCCTGGAGCAGCCCCACACTCGCCCTAAATAATTGTCCACTCGCAAAATTCGAGCAGGCGAGTGGAAAATTTGAGGGCTGCATGTAATACGCATCCAAAAAAAGTGAGTACATTATGTTCTCTACTCATTATCAAAATGTATTCAGCAAAGAGATGGAATAACACATTCTGCCATCTTTGTGCCCCCTTTTTGCTTAAGAAACATTTGATCTAGAAGAAAACAAGGCGGACCCATTTTTGTGGATGTTTATTTAATTATTAAATATATGATCCATGGAGTGAATGCTGATCCTGTATGATGGCTGAACAAAGATGGCAATCGATATCTACAAATGTTTTACGTTCAGGTTATTTAGTATTCATTAATGTAACATAAAATGATATCTCCAAGACTGAGCCTATTTTAACAATTGCCAAAAACATTATGTTAAAAACTTCCATTGGCTTTCTCCAAATGTAAACTTGTCTGGATATAGAAAATAGATTGAATGATGATCTTTCATACTATATTAAATAAGAAAAAACTGAGAATGAAAGTGCCATAATTTTTATAGAAAATTTGAACAAATGTAACAAGCTTTCATGAACCAATTAACAAAGGAAAGGTGAGAGGCTTGCATTATACATAGTGTTGAGCGAACACGGACTGTATTATTCGTGTTCGTACCGAATAATTGGATTTTTTGTACCCGAACACGGACACGGACACTTTACTGTATGTTCGGGTAAAAATCCGTGTTCGGTCGTTTTATTTCCGGGTTTTGCATGCTTTGGCGCTCTTTTCATGGCGGGCTTTCAACAGCCAATCAACAATCGTTTAACTGGTGTGCCTTAAGCCATCCCAGCCATGCCTGCAAATGTCTCAGTAGCTGTGATTGGCCGTCTGAAGCATGTGACCAAGTCTTTATAAGTTCGAGGCAGCCGCAGCGGCGTCATTATGCTGCTTAGATTCAGGGACAGAGCACACATCAACGTGCTGGCTGCTGATTAGGGAAAGATAGGCAGGAAAAAACCATTTGTGTCCGGATAGAATTGAGGGACAGGTCGGAGTGTTTAGGCAGGGCGAGTTGTAGGCATTTTAGGGATAGAGTCTGCTGAATTATATAGGGTCAGTGTCTTCTACAAACTACAATCGATATTGCTGTGTGGGGGGTGGGGTCTGCACTCAATCCTGATCTACGATCTCTTCTCAATCCTGTTAGGGACAGAGTCTGCTGAATTTTAGGGAAACTGTGTTCTACAAACTACAATCGATATTGCTGTGTGGTGTGGGATTGGAGATAGGCAGGTGTCAGTGATCCACATCCATTTTTCTGTGTGTGAGCTGCAGTGAACACAATCTTTTTGGGCTGCAGTGAACACAATCTTTTTGGGCTGCAGTGAACACAATCTTTTTGGGCTGCAGTGAACACAATCTTTTTGGGCTGCAGTGAACACAATCTTTTTGGGCTGCAGTGAACACAATCTTTTTGGGCTGCAGTGAACACAATCTTTTTGGGGTGCAGTGAACAAAATCTTTTTGGGGTGCAGTGAACACAATCCTTTTTGGTGTGCAGTGAACACAATCTTTGTGGGGTGCAGTGAACAAAATCCTTTGTGGGGTGCAGTGAACACAATCTTTTTGGGGTGCAGTGAACAAAATCCTTTTTGGGGTGCAGTGAACAACATCCTTTTTGGGGTGCAGTGAACACAATCTTTTTGGGGTGCAGTGAACAAAATCCTTTGTGGGGTGCAGTGAACACAATCTTTTTGGGGTGCAGTGAACACAATCTTTTTGGGGTGGAGTGAACAACATCCTTTTTGGGGTGCAGTGAACAAAATCCTTTTTGGGGTGCAGTGAACAAAATCATTTTTGGGGTGCAGTGAACACAATCTTTTTGGGGTGCAGTGAACACAATCTTTGTGGGGTGCAGTGAACACAATCTTTTTGGGGTGGAGTGAACAACATCCTTTTTGGGGTGCAGTGAACAACATCCTTTTTGGGGTGCAGTGAACACAATCTTTTTGGGGTGGAGTGAACAACATCCTTTTTGGGGTGCAGTGAACAACATCCTTTTTGGGGTGCAGTGAACACAATCTTTTTGGGGTGCAGTGAACACAATCTTTGTGGGGTACAGTGAACAGAATCTTTGTGGGGTGCAGTGAACACAATCTTTGGGGGGTACAGTGAACACAATCTTTGTGAGGTGCAGTGAACACAATCTTTGTGGGGTGCAGTGAACACAATCATTGTGGGGTGCAGTGAACTCAATCTTTGTGGGGTACAGTGAACACAATCTCATACTGAAGGTTTGAGGGTGCTGCCTGTTCCATACTCCCCCTACTCCTCATCTAGCCTTTTAGGGGTACAAACAATAGTAATTGGGGCCTAGTGTGGTTGTGTACGTGTGATATACATACACTTTTTTGGGATCATATTTTCTATTCCGCTATTTAATCAAAAACCTTTGGGGATCAGTTAAATTGGGGGATAGTCTGTGTTGGTACGTGTGAGAGAGATCCACCTTTCCAAGTTGTTGGGGTTCATCTCATACTTCTGAAGGTTTGAGGGTGCTGCCTGTTCCATACTCCCCCTACTCCTAGCCTTTTAGGGGTACAAACAATAGTAATTGGGGCCTAGTGTGGTTGTGTACGTGTGATATACATACACTTTTTTGGGATCATATTTTCTATTCCGCTATTTAATCAAAAACCTTTGGGGATCAGTTAAATTGGGGGATAGTCTGTGTTGGTACGTGTGAGAGAGATCCACCTTTCCAAGTTGTTGGGGTTCATCTCATACTTCTGAAGGTTTGAGGGTGCTGCCTGTTCCATACTCCCCCTACTCCTCATCTAGCCTTTTAGGGGTACAAACAATAGTAATTGGGGCCTAGTGTGGTTGTGTACGTGTGATATACATACACTTTTTTGGGATCATATTTTCTATTCCGCTATTTAATCAAAAACCTTTGGGGATCAGTTAAATTGGGGGATAGTCTGTGTTGGTACGTGTGAGAGAGATCCACCTTTCCAAGTTGTTGGGGTTCATCTCATACTTCTGAAGGTTTGAGGGTGCTGCCTGTTCCATACTCCCCCTACTCCTAGCCTTTTAGGGGTACAAACAATAGTAATTGGGGCCTAGTGTGGTTGTGTACGTGTGATATACATACACTTTTTTGGGATCATATTTTCTATTCCGCTATTTAATCAAAAACCTTTGGGGATCAGTTAAATTGGGGGATAGTCTGTGTTGGTACGTGTGAGAGAGATCCACCTTTCCAAGTTGTTGGGGTTCATCTCATACTTCTGAAGGTTTGAGGGTGCTGCCTGTTCCATACCCCCCCTACTCCTAGCCTTTTAGGGGTACAAACAATAGTAATTGGGGCCTAGTGTGGTTGTGTACGTGTGATATACATACACTTTTTTGGGATCATATTTTCTATTCCGCTATTTAATCAAAAACCTTTGGGGATCAGTTAAATTGGGGGATAGTCTGTGTTGGTACGTGTGAGAGAGATCCACCTTTCCAAGTTGTTGGGGTTCATCTCATACTTCTGAAGGTTTGAGGGTGCTGCCTGTTCCATACTCCCCCTACTCCTAGCCTTTTAGGGGTACAAACAATAGTAATTGGGGCCTAGTGTGGTTGTGTACGTGTGATATACATACACTTTTTTGGGATCATATTTTCTATTCCGCTATTTAATCAAAAACCTTTGGGGATCAGTTAAATTGGGGGATAGTCTGTGTTGGTACGTGTGAGAGAGATCCACCTTATCAAGTTGTTGGGGTTCATCTCATACTTCTGAAGGTTTGAGGGTGCTGCCTGTTCCATACCCCCCCTACTCCTAGCCTTTTAGGGGTACAAACAATAGTAATTGGGGCCTAGTGTGGTTGTGTACGTGTGATATACATACACTTTTTTGGGATCATATTTTCTATTCCGCTATTTAATCAAAAACCTTTGGGGATCAGTTAAATTGGGGGATAGTCTGTGTTGGTACGTGTGAGAGAGATCCACCTTTCCAAGTTGTTGGGGTTCATCTCATACTTCTGAAGGTTTGAGGGTGCTGCCTGTTCCATACCCCCCCTACTCCTAGCCTTTTAGGGGTACAAACAATAGTAATTGGGGCCTAGTGTGGTTGTGTACGTGTGATATACATACACTTTTTTGGGATCATATTTTCTATTCCGCTATTTAATCAAAAACCTTTGGGGATCAGTTAAATTGGGGGATAGTCTGTGTTGGTACGTGTGAGAGAGATCCACCTTTCCAAGTTGTTGGGGTTCATCTCATACTTCTGAAGGTTTGAGGGTGCTGCCTGTTCCATACTCCCCCTACTCCTAGCCTTTTAGGGGTACAAACAATAGTAATTGGGGCCTAGTGTGGTTGTGTACGTGTGATATACATACACTTTTTTGGGATCATATTTTCTATTCCGCTATTTAATCAAAAACCTTTGGGGATCAGTTAAATTGGGGGATAGTCTGTGTTGGTACGTGTGAGAGAGATCCACCTTTCCAAGTTGTTGGGGTTCATCTCATACTTCTGAAGGTTTGAGGGTGCTGCCTGTTCCATACTCCCCCTACTCCTAGCCTTTTAGGGGTACAAACAATAGTAATTGGGGCCTAGTGTGGTTGTGTACGTGTGATATACATACACTTTTTTGGGATCATATTTTCTATTCCGCTATTTAATCAAAAACCTTTGGGGATCAGTTAAATTGGGGGATAGTCTGTGTCGGTACGTGTGAGAGAGATCCACCTTTCCAAGTTGTTGGGGTTCATCTCATACTTCTGAAGGTTTGAGGGTGCTGCCTGTTCCATACCCCCCCTACTCCTCATCTAGCCTTTTAGGGGTACAAACAATAGTAATTGGGGCCTAGTGTGGTTGTGTACGTGCGAGATACATACACTTTTTTTGATCATATTTCCTATTCCGCTATTCAATAAAAACCTTTGAGGATCAATTGAATTGCGGGATAGTCTGTGTCGGTACGTGTGAGAGAGATCCACCTTTCCAAGTTGTTGGGGTTCATCTCATACTTCTGAAGGTTTGAGGGTGCTGCCTGTTCCATACCCCCCCCTACTCCTCATCTAGCCTTTTAGGGGTACAAACAATAGTAATTGGGGCCTAGTGTGGTTGTGTACGTGTGATATACATACACTTTTTTGGGATCATATTTTCTATTCCGCTATTTAATCAAAAACCTTTGGGGATCAGTTAAATTGGGGGATAGTCTGTGTTGGTACGTGTGAGAGAGATCCACCTTTCCAAGTTGTTGGGGTTCATCTCATACTTCTGAAGGTTTGAGGGTGCTGCCTGTTCCATACCCCCCCTACTCCTAGCCTTTTAGGGGTACAAACAATAGTAATTGGGGCCTAGTGTGGTTGTGTACGTGTGATATACATACACTTTTTTGGGATCATATTTTCTATTCCGCTATTTAATCAAAAACCTTTGGGGATCAGTTAAATTGGGGGATAGTCTGTGTTGGTACGTGTGAGAGAGATCCACCTTTCCAAGTCGTTGGGGTTCATCTCATACTTCTGAAGGTTTGAGGGTGCTGCCTGTTCCATACCCCCCCTACTCCTAGCCTTTTAGGGGTACAAACAATAGTAATTGGGGCCTAGTGTGGTTGTGTACGTGTGATATACATACACTTTTTTGGGATCATATTTTCTATTCCGCTATTTAATCAAAAACCTTTGGGGATCAGTTAAATTGGGGGATAGTCTGTGTTGGTACGTGTGAGAGAGATCCACCTTTCCAAGTTGTTGGGGTTCATCTCATACTTCTGAAGGTTTGAGGGTGCTGCCTGTTCCATACCCCCCCTACTCCTAGCCTTTTAGGGGTACAAACAATAGTAATTGGGGCCTAGTGTGGTTGTGTACGTGTGATATACATACACTTTTTTGGGATCATATTTTCTATTCCGCTATTTAATCAAAAACCTTTGGGGATCAGTTAAATTGGGGGATAGTCTGTGTTGGTACGTGTGAGAGAGATCCACCTTTCCAAGTTGTTGGGGTTCATCTCATACTTCTGAAGGTTTGAGGGTGCTGCCTGTTCCATACTCCCCCTACTCCTCATCTAGCCTTTTAGGGGTACAAACAATAGTAATTGGGGCCTAGTGTGGTTGTGTACGTGTGATATACATACACTTTTTTGGGATCATATTTTCTATTCCGCTATTTAATCAAAAACCTTTGGGGATCAGTTAAATTGGGGGATAGTCTGTGTCGGTACGTGTGAGAGAGATCCACCTTTCCAAGTTGTTGGGGTTCATCTCATACTTCTGAAGGTTTGAGGGTGCTGCCTGTTCCATACCCCCCCTACTCCTCATCTAGCCTTTTAGGGGTACAAACAATAGTAATTGGGGCCTAGTGTGGTTGTGTACGTGCGAGATACATACACTTTTTTTGATCATATTTCCTATTCCGCTATTCAATAAAAACCTTTGAGGATCAATTGAATTGCGGGATAGTCTGTGTCGGTACGTGTGAGAGAGATCCACCTTTCCAAGTTGTTGGGGTTCATCTCATACTTCTGAAGGTTTGAGGGTGCTGCCTGTTCCATACCCCCCCTACTCCTCATCTAGCCTTTTAGGGGTACAAACAATAGTAATTGGGGCCTAGTGTGGTTGTGTACGTGTGATATACATACACTTTTTTGGGATCATATTTTCTATTCCGCTATTTAATCAAAAACCTTTGGGGATCAGTTAAATTGGGGGATAGTCTGTGTTGGTACGTGTGAGAGAGATCCACCTTTCCAAGTTGTTGGGGTTCATCTCATACTTCTGAAGGTTTGAGGGTGCTGCCTGTTCCATACCCCCCCTACTCCTAGCCTTTTAGGGGTACAAACAATAGTAATTGGGGCCTAGTGTGGTTGTGTACGTGTGATATACATACACTTTTTTGGGATCATATTTTCTATTCCGCTATTTAATCAAAAACCTTTGGGGATCAGTTAAATTGGGGGATAGTCTGTGTTGGTACGTGTGAGAGAGATCCACCTTTCCAAGTTGTTGGGGTTCATCTCATACTTCTGAAGGTTTGAGGGTGCTGCCTGTTCCATACCCCCCCTACTCCTAGCCTTTTAGGGGTACAAACAATAGTAATTGGGGCCTAGTGTGGTTGTGTACGTGTGATATACATACACTTTTTTGGGATCATATTTTCTATTCCGCTATTTAATCAAAAACCTTTGGGGATCAGTTAAATTGGGGGATAGTCTGTGTTGGTACGTGTGAGAGAGATCCACCTTTCCAAGTTGTTGGGGTTCATCTCATACTTCTGAAGGTTTGAGGGTGCTGCCTGTTCCATACCCCCCCTACTCCTAGCCTTTTAGGGGTACAAACAATAGTAATTGGGGCCTAGTGTGGTTGTGTACGTGTGATATACATACACTTTTTTGGGATCATATTTTCTATTCCGCTATTTAATCAAAAACCTTTGGGGATCAGTTAAATTGGGGGATAGTCTGTGTTGGTACGTGTGAGAGAGATCCACCTTTCCAAGTTGTTGGGGTTCATCTCATACTTCTGAAGGTTTGAGGGTGCTGCCTGTTCCATACTCCCCCTACTCCTCATCTAGCCTTTTAGGGGTACAAACAATAGTAATTGGGGCCTAGTGTGGTTGTGTACGTGTGATATACATACACTTTTTTGGGATCATATTTTCTATTCCGCTATTTAATCAAAAACCTTTGGGGATCAGTTAAATTGGGGGATAGTCTGTGTCGGTACGTGTGAGAGAGATCCACCTTTCCAAGTTGTTGGGGTTCATCTCATACTTCTGAAGGTTTGAGGGTGCTGCCTGTTCCATACCCCCCCTACTCCTCATCTAGCCTTTTAGGGGTACAAACAATAGTAATTGGGGCCTAGTGTGGTTGTGTACGTGCGAGATACATACACTTTTTTTGATCATATTTCCTATTCCGCTATTCAATAAAAACCTTTGAGGATCAATTGAATTGCGGGATAGTCTGTGTCGGTACGTGTGAGAGAGATCCACCTTTCCAAGTTGTTGGGGTTCATCTCATACTTCTGAAGGTTTGAGGGTGCTGCCTGTTCCATACCCCCCCTACTCCTCATCTAGCCTTTTAGGGGTACAAACAATAGTAATTGGGGCCTAGTGTGGTTGTGTACGTGCGAGATACATACACTTTTTTTGATCATATTTCCTATTCCGCTATTCAATAAAAACCTTTGAGGATCAATTGAATTGCGGGATAGTCTGTGTCGGTACGTGTGAGAGAGATCCACCTTTCCAAGTTGTTGGGGTTCATCTCATACTTCTGAAGGTTTGAGGGTGCTGCCTGTTCCATACCCCCCCTACTCCTCATCTAGCCTTTTAGGGGTACAAACAATAGTAATTGGGGCCTAGTGTGGTTGTGTACGTGCGAGATACATACACTTTTTTTGATCATATTTCCTATTCCGCTATTCAATAAAAACCTTTGAGGATCAATTGAATTGCGGGATAGTCTGTGTCGGTACGTGTGAGAGAGATCCACCTTTCCAAGTTGTTGGGGTTCATCTCATACTTCTGAAGGTTTGAGGGTGCTGCCTGTTCCATACCCCCCCTACTCCTCATCTAGCCTTTTAGGGGTACAAACAATAGTAATTGGGGCCTAGTGTAGTTGTGTACGTGCGAGATACATACACTTTTTTTGATCATATTTCCTATTCCGCTATTCAATAAAAACCTTTGAGGATCAATTGAATTGCGGGATAGTCTGTGTCGGTACGTGTGAGAGAGATCCACCTTTCCAAGTTGTTGGGGTTCATCTCATACTTCTGAAGGTTTGAGGGTGCTGCCTGTTCCATACCCCCCCTACTCCTCATCTAGCCTTTTAGGGGTACAAACAATAGTAATTGGGGCCTAGTGTGGTTGTGTACGTGCGAGATACATACACTTTTTTTGATCATATTTCCTATTCCGCTATTCAATAAAAACCTTTGAGGATCAATTGAATTGCGGGATAGTCTGTGTCGGTACGTGTGAGAGAGATCCACCTTTCCAAGTTGTTGGGGTTCATCTCATACTTCTGAAGGTTTGAGGGTGCTGCCTGTTCCATACCCCCCCTACTCCTCATCTAGCCTTTTAGGGGTACAAACAATAGTAATTGGGGCCTAGTGTGGTTGTGTACGTGCGAGATACATACACTTTTTTTGATCATATTTCCTATTCCGCTATTCAATAAAAACCTTTGAGGATCAATTGAATTGCGGGATAGTCTGTGTCGGTACGTGTGAGAGAGATCCACCTTTCCAAGTTGTTGGGGTTCATCTCATACTTCTGAAGGTTTGAGGGTGCTGCCTGTTCCATACCCCCCCTACTCCTCATCTAGCCTTTTAGGGGTACAAACAATAGTAATTGGGGCCTAGTGTGGTTGTGTACGTGCGAGATACATACACTTTTTTTGATCATATTTCCTATTCCGCTATTCAATAAAAACCTTTGAGGATCAATTGAATTGCGGGATAGTCTGTGTCGGTACGTGTGAGAGAGATCCACCTTTCCAAGTTGTTGGGGTTCATCTCATACTTCTGAAGGTTTGAGGGTGCTGCCTGTTCCATACCCCCCCTACTCCTCATCTAGCCTTTTAGGGGTACAAACAATAGTAATTGGGGCCTAGTGTGGTTGTGTACGTGCGAGATACATACACTTTTTTTGATCATATTTCCTATTCCGCTATTCAATAAAAACCTTTGAGGATCAATTGAATTGCGGGATAGTCTGTGTCGGTACGTGTGAGAGAGATCCACCTTTCCAAGTTGTTGGGGTTCATCTCATACTTCTGAAGGTTTGAGGGTGCTGCCTGTTCCATACCCCCCCTACTCCTCATCTAGCCTTTTAGGGGTACAAACAATAGTAATTGGGGCCTAGTGTGGTTGTGTACGTGCGAGATACATACACTTTTTTTGATCATATTTCCTATTCCGCTATTCAATAAAAACCTTTGAGGATCAATTGAATTGCGGGATAGTCTGTGTCGGTACGTGTGAGAGAGATCCACCTTTCCAAGTTGTTGGGGTTCATCTCATACTTCTGAAGGTTTGAGGGTGCTGCCTGTTCCATACCCCCCCTACTCCTCATCTAGCCTTTTAGGGGTACAAACAATAGTAATTGGGGCCTAGTGTGGTTGTGTACGTGCGAGATACATACACTTTTTTTGATCATATTTCCTATTCCGCTATTCAATAAAAACCTTTGAGGATCAATTGAATTGCGGGATAGTCTGTGTCGGTACGTGTGAGAGAGATCCACCTTTCCAAGTTGTTGGGGTTCATCTCATACTTCTGAAGGTTTGAGGGTGCTGCCTGTTCCATACCCCCCCTACTCCTCATCTAGCCTTTTAGGGGTACAAACAATAGTAATTGGGGCCTAGTGTGGTTGTGTACGTGCGAGATACATACACTTTTTTTGATCATATTTCCTATTCCGCTATTCAATAAAAACCTTTGAGGATCAATTGAATTGCGGGATAGTCTGTGTCGGTACGTGTGAGAGAGATCCACCTTTCCAAGTTGTTGGGGTTCATCTCATACTTCTGAAGGTTTGAGGGTGCTGCCTGTTCCATACCCCCCCTACTCCTCATCTAGCCTTTTAGGGGTACAAACAATAGTAATTGGGGCCTAGTGTGGTTGTGTACGTGCGAGATACATACACTTTTTTTGATCATATTTCCTATTCCGCTATTCAATAAAAACCTTTGAGGATCAATTGAATTGCGGGATAGTCTGTGTCGGTACGTGTGAGAGAGATCCACCTTTCCAAGTTGTTGGGGTTCATCTCATACTTCTGAAGGTTTGAGGGTGCTGCCTGTTCCATACCCCCCCTACTCCTCATCTAGCCTTTTAGGGGTACAAACAATAGTAATTGGGGCCTAGTGTGGTTGTGTACGTGCGAGATACATACACTTTTTTTGATCATATTTCCTATTCCGCTATTCAATAAAAACCTTTGAGGATCAATTGAATTGCGGGATAGTCTGTGTCGGTACGTGTGAGAGAGATCCACCTTTCCAAGTTGTTGGGGTTCATCTCATACTTCTGAAGGTTTGAGGGTGCTGCCTGTTCCATACCCCCCCTACTCCTCATCTAGCCTTTTAGGGGTACAAACAATAGTAATTGGGGCCTAGTGTGGTTGTGTACGTGCGAGATACATACACTTTTTTTGATCATATTTCCTATTCCGCTATTCAATAAAAACCTTTGAGGATCAATTGAATTGCGGGATAGTCTGTGTCGGTACGTGTGAGAGAGATCCACCTTTCCAAGTTGTTGGGGTTCATCTCATACTTCTGAAGGTTTGAGGGTGCTGCCTGTTCCATACCCCCCCTACTCCTCATCTAGCCTTTTAGGGGTACAAACAATAGTAATTGGGGCCTAGTGTGGTTGTGTACGTGCGAGATACATACACTTTTTTTGATCATATTTCCTATTCCGCTATTCAATAAAAACCTTTGAGGATCAATTGAATTGCGGGATAGTCTGTGTCGGTACGTGTGAGAGAGATCCACCTTTCCAAGTTGTTGGGGTTCATCTCATACTTCTGAAGGTTTGAGGGTGCTGCCTGTTCCATACTCCCCCTACTCCTAGCCTTTTAGGGGTACAAACAATAGTAATTGGGGCCTAGTGTGGTTGTGTACGTGTGATATACATACACTTTTTTTGGATCATATTTTCTATTCCGCTATTCAATAAAAACCTTTCTAGGGCAAGATCTTAAATTACAGAAATATGAGGAGACCGTCAAATAAGGGCCGTGGCCTGGGTCGTGGTGCTGCTGGTAGAGCTCCTGTTGCAAGGAGAGGACATGGTCGATCTGTGCCAGCTACACGCACAAGTGAAACACCTTCCTCAAGTGTGAGTAGGCGACAGAACCTGCATCAGTATTTGGTAGGGCATCAAACGCCCCTAGAAGTGATGAGGCCAGAACAAGTTGAGGCGATAGTAGATTGGTTTGCTGCTGACAGTGCCTCCAGTTCCTTCACATTGTCTCCCACCCAGTCTACTGCAGAAAGGTCAGAGTTGGCACCTGCAGCCAATGTCCAACCGTCTTTCACCTCACCCCCTTGCAAATCAGGCCAGCAGTCTGAGCCCCAAGCCATACAGCAGTCTCTTATTCTTTTTGAGGACTCTGTCAGCAGGGTTTCCCAGGGCCATCCACCTAGCCCTGCCCCAGAAGTGGAAGAGATTGAGTGCAGCGATGCCCAACCACTTATTTCTCAAGATGAGTACATGCAAGGATCATCGCAGCACGTCTCCGATGATGACGAAACGCAGGTGCCAACTGCTGCGGCGTTCAGCATTGTGGAGACCGACAAGGAGGGCAGGGGTGAAGACTGGGTGGAAGATGATGTGGAGGACGATGAGGTCCTCGACCCCACATGGAATGAACGTCATGCAGGTGAACTGAGTAGTTTGGAGGAAGAGGCGGTGGTCGCACAGAGCCACCAGCACAGCAGAAGAGGGAGCAGGGTGCAGAAGCGGAGCGGCCGTGCCCTAGACACTACGCCCGCTACTGCCCAACGCAGCAAGGGAACGAGCGCACCAAAGTCAGCTCAAAGGAGTTCTCTAGCGTGGAAGTTCTTTAGAAAATGTGCTGATGACAGGACACGAGTGGTTTGCACCCTGTGCAATCAGAGCTTGAAGCGAGGCATGAACCTTCTCAACCTGAGCACAACCTGCATGATCAGGCATCTAAGTGCAAAGCACGAGCTGCAGTGGAGTACACACCTTCAAAACCAAGAAACATCTCTGGCTCATCCTGCTTCCTCTTCTGCTGCAGTCTCGGCCGCTCCAGCCACATCTGTAGTGATACCGGCACCTGCCACCCCGCAAACAGACGATCTGTCAGCAACACCACCACCTGGGTCACCAACAACCATCTCCACAATGTCCCGTGGAAGCGTTCAGCTTTCCATCTCTCAAACACTTGAGAGGAAGAGGAAGTACCCCCCTACCCACCCGCGATCCCTGGCCCTGAATGCCAGCATTTCAAAATTATTGGCCTTTGAAATGCTGTCATTCCGTCTGGTGGAGACGCACAGTTTTAAAAACCTTATGTCGGTGGCTGTCCCACAGTACGTCGTGCCCAGCCGCCACTACTTTTCCAGGCAAGCCATCCCTTCCCTGCACAACCAAGTGGGGGAAAAAATCAGGTGTGCACTGCGCAACGCCATCTGTGCCAAGGTCCACCTAACTACGGATACGTGGACCAGTAAGCACGGTCAGGGGCGTTATATCTCCCTAACGGCACACTGGGTAAATGCAGTGGCGGATGGGCCTGAGGCGGATAGCAATTTGGCGCATGTCCTTCCACCACCGAGGATTGCAGGGCGCTTCAGTTTGCCTCCTGTTCCTAACTCCTCCTACTCCGCTTCCTCATCCTCTACCGCCTCCTCATCCGGACAGCGTAACACCTTCACCACCAACTTCAGCACGGCCAGGGGTAAACGACAGCAGGCAGTTTTACAACTTGCCTGTTTGGGGGACAAACCACACACCGCGCAGGAGTTGTGGAGGAGCATGGAACAGCAGACAAATGAGTGGTTGCTGCCAGCGAGCCTCAAGCCCGGCCTGGTGGTGTGCGATAACGGGCGAAATCTCATAGCAGCTCTGGGCCTAGCCGGTTTGACGCACATCCCTTGCCTGGCGCATGTGCTGAATTTGGTGGTGCAGAGGTTCCTTAAAAACTACCCCGATATGTCAGAGCTGCTGCAGAAAGTGCGGGCCGTTTGTGCGCACTTTCGGCGTTCTCACCCTGCTGCTGCTCGCCTGGCAGCGCTGCAGCGTAACTTCGGCCTTCCCGCTCACCGCCTCATATGTGACGTGCCCACAAGGTGGAACTCCACCTTGCACATGCTGGAAAGACTGTGCGAGCAGCAGCAGGCCATAGTGGAGTTTCAGCTGCAGCACGCACGCGTGAGTCGCTCTGCGGAACAGCACCACTTCACCACCAATAACTGGGCCTCCATGCGAGACCTGTGTGCCTTGTTGCGCTGTTTTGAGTACTCCACCAACATGGCCAGTGGCAATGACGCCGTTCTCAGCTTAACTATCCCACTTCTATGCCTCCTTGAAAAAACAATTCGGGCGATGATGGAAGAGGATGTGGCACAGGATGAGGAGGAGGAGGAGGATGAAGAGGTAACATTTCCAAGGCTTTCAGGGCAGTCATTCGCAAGGGGCTCCGAGGGTGGGTTCCTGCACACGCAAACGCCAGGGACGCAATTGTCCAGCAGGGGCACAGTTCTGGAGGATGAGGAGGATGAGGAGGAGGAGGAGCTGGAGGAGGAGATGGAACCATGTTCACAGCAGGGTGGCACCCAGGCCAGCTCATGGCCATCACTGGTGCGTGGCTGGGGGGATACAGAGGACACGGACCATACACCTCCCACAGAGGACAGCCTTTCGTTGCCTCTGGGCAGCCTGGCACACATGAGCGATTACATGCTGCAGTGTCTCCACAACGACCGCCGAGTTGCCCACATTCTAACTTGTGCTGATTACTGGGTGGCCACGCTGCTGGATCCCCGTTACAAGGACAACGTACCGTCCTTAATTCACTCACTGGAGCGCGATCGCAAGATGCGCGAGTACAAGCGCACGCTGGTAGACGCCATGCTGCTGGCATTCCCATCTGACAGCGGGGCCACAGTGGAAGCACAAGGCAGAGGAGGAGGAGGAGGAGGTCGCCAACGCAACCAGGGCACCGCCAGCACCTCAGAAGGCAGGGTTAGCATGGCCGAAATGTGGAAAAGCTTTGTCAGCATGCCACAACAAACAGCAGCACCAGCAGCTCAGATGGAACGTCTTAGCAGGAGGCAGCATTTTACCAACATGGTGGAGCAGTATGTGTGCACACGCCTACATGTAGTGAATGACGGGTCTGCCCCCTTCAACTTCTGGGTCTCCAAATTGGGCACATGGCCTGAGCTTGCCCTTTACGCCTTGGAGGTGCTGGCGTGCCCTGCAGCCAGTGTATTATCTGAACGGGTATTTAGCACGGCTGGGGGCGTTATAACAGACAAGCGCAGCCGCCTGTCCAGAGACAATGTGGACAAGCTCACGTTCATTAAAATGAACCAGGCATGGATCCCACGGGACTTTTCCGTACCTTGTGCAGAATAGCAATGGATACCGACCTTACCCACCCATTGTTCCATTTTTGCTCTTTCTCACTCTTTTGGGGTGTACCCTCATTTAAAATTTGTGAAAAGAAGCAGTGTTGGCTACCTCGTCCTCCTCCTCAGGGCCAGATTAATGTAGGGGCTATTGGAGCTGCAGCTCCAGGCCCCTACCTTTTATATAGGCCCCCGGGTTGGCCATATTCACTGTTACCGCTCTTCTGTCACTTGTAAACACAGAAGTCTAGCTTCTATGCTCACTTCCCCAGGCAGCACCCTCAGAACCTCCCCACACAGCGCGAAGGCCGGACAAGGAGGGACAGTTGGCGATGCATGGATGTGTTTATGGGCTTCAGAGACAGCATCCCATGTTGAATTAGGCATGCATGGCTGCACCCTTCCTCCTCTGGGTGCATGGCAAGGCACGGCCCTAAGGCCCTTCAAAATCCTCAGCACCAAGCCCATGATGCTGTTAATCCGGCCCTGGTCCTCCTCCACCGCCGCTTCCACCTACACCGCCCATAGGTGTGCGCAGCCTATTGCATTAAGGTGTGCACCCCAAAGTTGAAATACACATGCATGTGTTTGCCAGCAGGGAGAGTAATGTATCGGGGCCATGTACCTGTAGGCAAGGAGAAATAGAGCAGAGCAGGTCCCAGGGAGATCTTTCCCATCTCCTCACTGGCAATGCTATGTGCCCTAGGTGATTAGGGTGTGCCCAGGCACACCCAGCACACCCTGTGCGCACGCCTATGTCACCGCCACATCCACCACCACCTCAACCTCCCTCCTACTCCATATGGGCCTCGTCCTTCAGAGATGAAGAAGAACATTGTTTTATTTTTCTGTTTTTTTTTGTTGTTTTAAGTTATTTCCCTATCCACATTTGTTTGCAGAGCACTTGCCATGCTCTTAATTACGTTTTGCTGCCATTTGCAGCACTCTAGCCCTTTCCTTTGGTGTTTTAGAGCCATTTTAGTGCCTTAAAGTTC
The DNA here is from genome assembly GCF_965119305.1 of Pelophylax lessonae. Classification (NCBI taxonomy): domain Eukaryota; kingdom Metazoa; phylum Chordata; class Amphibia; order Anura; family Ranidae; genus Pelophylax; species Pelophylax lessonae. The sequence goes on from NC_138772.1 coordinate 331,645,435, forward strand.
GGGTCCCCATTGACTTCAATGGGGTTCGGTGTCCGGGAAAAGTTCGGTAAAAGTCCGGGACACGGACCCGGACTTTTTTTTAAAGTTCGGCCGAACCCGTCGAACACGGACATCTAGGTGTCCGCTCAACCCTAATTATACACAGTTTTTATGCATTTCTCAAATTCCCATCTCTTAGCTTAATAAATGTGGTGAAGTAAAAATAGTATCATTCTAAACTGATGAATAAAAAATGTAAACTTGACTTTTTATAAACATATACAATTGTGATTTAAAACAAAATGGAAAAAAAAGGAAAATCAACCATACTTAACCTTAACAAATAAGGAGATTTTGCACAGACTCAGGGAAGCTGATTTAATTATATGATTATATTGAACGTTAAATACACATTGTCAACCATCCTGCTAAGCCTAATGCCCCATACACACGTGCAGATTATCTGCAGACTTTTGTCTGCAGACTTACCAAAACCATATAATATGAGGTCAAACCTAAACACTTTCAATTTGTATGCAATCCGGCAGGCCCTTGCACTACATAGAAAAGGTAAGTCTGCAGACAAAAGTCTGCAGATAATCTGCACGTGTGTATGGGGCATTAATCCATTTCCATCAGTGAACCTAAAATTCCAACCATCTACCTACTGTACCACTTTATTTAAATAATTTGTGCATGGTTGACATACATTATTTAATTTGAAACTGTTCCTTAATAATTTGCCAATTTTGGAGTCCGATAGTTTCCTCAATAGAAGGTTGCTCTGGTCAAACAACCTTCTCACCAGTAATAGTTTTAGCATCTGATATTGGGCTCCATTCACAAAGCAGTATCCACCGCTTTAACCACTTAAGCCCCGGATGATTTGGCTGCTCAAAGACCAGGCCCTATTTTGCGATTTGGCACTGTGTGATTTTAACGGACAATTGTGCGGTCATGCGACGCTGTACCATAATGAAATTGACATCCTTTTTTTCCCCACAAACAGAGCTTTCTTTTGGTGGTATTTGATCACCGGTGCTATTTTTATTTTTTGCGCTATAAACAAAAAAAGAGCGACAATTTTGAAAAAATAACAATATTTTTCAAATTGTTTTATATGAAATTCTCAAAAAAAAAAATGTAAAAATCAAAACTTTTTAACATTTTAGGCCAATTTGTTTTCCGCTACATATTTTTGGTAAAAAACATCACAATAAACGTATTTTGATTGGTTTGCGCAAAAGCTATTGCGTTTACTAACTACGGGCAAGATTTATGTAATTTTTATTGTTTTTTTTTTTAACTAGTAATGGCGGCGATCTGCGATTTTTTTTGCGGGACTGCGACATTGCAGCGGACAGATCGGACCCCTGACTGACATTTTTGACACTTTTGGGGGGTACCAGTGACATTACTATGGTAATCAGTGCTATAAATATGCGCTGTTACTGTAAAAATGACACTTGCAGGGAAGGGGTTAACTTTATTGGTGATCAAGGGGTTAAGTGTGTCCCTAGGGGCATGATTCTAACTGTTAGGGGGTGTGGCTAGTGAAGTAACCACAGAGACATGGGATCCTATATAGCAGGATCGCATAGCCTCTGTGCCTATTTCAGTGAGAATGACAGACGGCTGTGTTTACATTAGCCGTCTGTCTTTCTCCCTCTCCTGCGGGAGACCGCGAGTGGCAGGGAACGAGCGGGGGCGGGAGCATGACACTGGCAGCACATGCTCGCCTCAGGCGGCGCGCGCTTGCCCCCTACAGGCTCGTGGGCGAGCAACGTAGTACTACGTTGCTTTGCCTGTAAGCCGCTGACTGCCGCAGTAAATATACAGGAGGCGGCCGGCGAGTGGTTAAGAAATCCGGTAAAATACTGCATAGTGCTTTTCAAACATTTTTTGGACATTTACTAAAAAAAGCTTCTAAAATCCCGCAGGCAGTAATTTTTTCGAAATATGCAGTATTTATTTCACGAAACCATGCAGTATTTTATGTCATGCGATATCCAGTGGGATGGATACAATTGGAACCCCTGTCAGTCTTTATTGCTAATAAAAAGGTTAAATGCCAACTCACTAAGTCAGTGTGGTCCCTGCAGCATATGTATTAATACAAAAGAAAAAAGGTGATTAGAACACCAGTTAAAGGGATGCCACTTTCACAGGAGACAGCTGAAGTATCAAAAACAAGAAGTTAGATTAAGTAAATACAAAATATCTTTATAAATGTCAAATATTGAATGAAAATAGTATCAAAATACAATGTTGCCTTTTTTTATTGGTGGAAGAACGGTATTTATATATGTGTGCAATTTCATACTATTTTCATTCAATATTATATTTTATTTAAGTATTACATTTAATTAAATATTAAATATTATGTTTATAAAACTATTTTTATTTACTTTACTTTTGTATTCACTTAACCAATTCAGCCCCGGACGGTTTACCCCCTTCCTGACCAGGCCATTTTTTGCAAAAACGGCACTATATTACTTTAACTGACTATTGCGCGGTTGTGCAATGCTGTACCCAAAAAGAATGAATGTTCTTTTTTTCCCACAAATAAAGCTTTAGTTTGGTGCTATTTGATCACCTCTGCGGTTTTTATTTTTTGCAATATAAACAAAAAAAGAGCGACAATTTTGAAAGAAAAAAAAAACAATATTTTTTAATTTCTGCTATAAAACGCATCCAATAAAAAAATGTAAAAAAATCAAATTTCTTCATCAGTTTAGGCCAATATGTAATCTGCTACATATTTGGGTTAAAAAAAATCCTAATAAGCGTACATTGATTGGTTTGCGCAAAAGTTATAGTGTCTACAAACGATGGGATATTTTTATGGAATTTTTGTTTATTTATTTTTTTACTAATAATGGTTGAGATAAGCGATTTTTAGTGGGACTGCGACATTGCGGTGGACAAATCGGACCCCTAACTAACACTTTTTTGGGGACCAGTGACACCAATACAGTGATCAGTGCTAGAAATATGCACTGTTACTGTACTAATGACACTGACCGGGTAGGGGTTAACATCAGGGGTGATCAAAGGGTTAAGTGTGTCCCTAGGGGGTGCTTGATAACTGTGTGGGGGTTACTCTGACTGGATGAAGACAGAAACCCATGTTCCTGCTTAGCAGCAACACAAGATCTCTATCCTCTCCCCTTGTTTACATAGGCAGACCGTCATTCTGCCACTTCAGGGAATGATCGCAGGTGGCTGGCAGATATCGGGTCCACCAGACCCGCTGATTGGCATTCCCTGTGTCCAATAAGCAGTAGATCGCTTCTGCAGCTGCGCACAGGCGCCACCCAGTGGCTATTGAAAGAAATGATGTACAGGTACGTGATTTTGCGCAATAGAGACGGTCTGCTGCAGTAAATATGTGGTAGAAGGTCAACAAGGGGTTAAAGTATAACTAAAGGAAAAAGTTTTTTTATAGTTTTAGATAGGGTGGAGAGGTATTAGAACACCTATAAGGTTTTTTCCTGCCGTAAAATAGAAACTATAGGCAAAACTTTTTTTATTTCATTATGGATAGAGTCAGAGAGGGTTTTATATATATATATATATATATATATATATATATATTGCCATCTGTGTCACCATTGGAAGATTTCCCCTTTACTACTTTTCTATGGAGGACCCATAATATTATTTTACTTCCACTTTCAATGATAATGGTAAACAGGACAAATCAAGAGGATGAATCTGCCTAATAGGAGCAAAGACAGCAATAAAACCCTGACAGGTGTTCTAATCCACTCTATCAAAAACTAAGAAAACATTTTTCATCAACCCAAATGATTTCCATATTTCCAAATATAGGTTTTTATGCATTACTGTTAAGAAAACTGATCCAAACAGGCAGAAACGTATCAAAATTGGCTATTATATTTGTACATTCTTTAAAAACCACATTCCTGGACCACTACTTAATTCGTAAATACTACATGCATTTTATTCTTTATTTTTTTCTGTGAATTGAGTTTAATGAGTTTAATGCCTTTCCATGTGGTATTTTCTGAGCATTTTTTAGTGTTTTTCAGTAAATACTGCAAAATGGCATAGTGAATTAACAGTTTCAGGATTGCATGCAATAGTTAGGTAAAATGTGTCCGGACCCAAATAATGGTTGGAAGTGTATGTGGAAAAACATGGACTTTATAGACACGTATATAGAAAAAATACTAACATTTATTAATACAAAAAGGACATACAATTTTTTTTAAAAAAAGATTAATTCAAGAATTGTCATATGAACATAAGCCTTAATAATAACCATGGTCATATAACTAAATCCCCTAAGGGGATAGTGATAAATACCAGAAGCCCCTCAGGGGATATCGGCATGGCCATGGTGCTAAGTATGGTAGATCAGGTGTTAGCTCAACATGTTTTGCGATGCCGCTTCTTCGTGAGCATGTCTCACCACTGAAATTGTAGAAGGCTGGTATATGGAGATGGTCGTTGTACAGAATGGGAATACAGCATGATAAAGATATGGCAAAGTATAGTACCAGGTATATCATAATATACTGAATACACATGCTACAGTACAGGGGCAGTGTACCAACCCCTATGGTGAATGCACAAATGCATACGCCATCTCATGTAATGGGGGAACCACCGCAATAACGATCAGCTGGTCGCTGTGATATCTGTCTAAATGGGAGGAGTTATACATGTTATCTTTCTCTCCTTTCAGGAAGAAAAATAAACAAAATTCTGTATAAAAAATAATAATAATAATAATAAAAAATAAAATAAAAAACAAGGAAAAAATACCTCAATCAAGGTTTAATCTAGGTAAGAGCAAGGGTTAGTTTTTGGGTCAAATGTCAGAGTCAAAGGTTATGGTCAGTATATTTTGGGCAGGAGTTTTTTTTTTCAAAAAACCAGCAACTAACATACATACAGGGCCTTGCGAAAGTATTCAGCCCCCTTGAACTTTTCGACCTTTTGCCACATTTCAGGCTTCAAACATAAAGATATAAAACTGTAATTTTTTGTGAAGAATCAACAACAAGTGGGACACAATCATAAAGTGGAACGAAATTTATTGGATATTTCAAACTTTTTTAACAAATAAAAAACTGAAAAATTGGGCATGCAAAATTATTCAGCCCCCTTAAGTTAATACTTTGTAGCGCCACCTTTTGCGGCGATTACAGCTGTAAGTCGCTTGGGGTATGTCTCTATCAGTTTTGCACATCGATAGACTGAAATTTTTGCCCATTCCTCCTTGCAAAACAGCTTGATCTCAGTGAGGTTGGGTGGAGAGCGTTTGTGAACAGCAGTTTTCAGTTCTTTCCACGGATTCTCGATTGGATTCAGGTCTGGACTTTGACTTGGCCATTCTAACACCTGGATATGTTTATTTGTGAACCATTCCATTGTAGATTTTGCTTTATGTTTTGGATCATTTGGAGCTTTTTGGAAGACAAATCTCCGTCCCAGTCTCAGGTCTTTTGCAGACTCCATCAGGTTTTCTTCTAGAATGGTCCTGTATTTGGCTCCATCCATCTTCCCATCAATTTTAACCATCTTCCCTGTCCCTGCTGAAGAAAAGCAGGCCCAAACCATGATGCTGCCACCACCATGTTTGACAGTGGTGATGGTGTGTTCAGGGTGATGAGCTGTGTTGCTTTTACGCCAAACATAACGTTTTGCATTGTTGCCAAAAAGTTGGATTTTGGTTTCATCTGACCAGAGCACCTTCTCCAAATGTTTGGTGTGTCTCCCAGGTGGCTTGTGGCAAACTTCAAACGACACTTTTTATGGATGTTTTTAAGAAATGGCTTTCTTCTTGCCACTCTTCCATAAAGGCCAGATTTGTGCAGTATACGACTGATTGTTGTCCTATGGACAGAGTCTCCCACCTCAGCTGTAGATCTCTGCAGTTCATCAAGAGTGATTATGGGCCTCTTGGCTGCATCTCTGATCAGTCTTCTCCTTGTGTGAGCTGAAAGTTTAGAGGGACGGCCAGGTCTTCGTAGATTTGCAGTGGTCTGATACTCCTTCCATTTCAATATTATCGCTTGCACAGTGCTCCTTGGGATGTTTAAAGCTTGGGAAATCTTTTTGTATCCAAATCCGGCTTTAAGCTTCTCCACAACAGTATCTCGGACCTGCCTGGTGTGTTTCCTGTTCTTCATGTTGCTCTCTGCGCTTTAAACTGACCTCTGAGACTATCACAGTGCAGGTGCATTTATACAGAGACTTGATTACACACAGGTGGATTCTATTTATCATCATTTGTCATTTAGGTCAACATTGGATCATTCAGAGATCCTCACTGAACTTCTGGCTGAACAAAGAACTGAACAATATAACCCTCCCTCTTAGATTGTAAGCTCTAACAAGCAGGGCCCTCTGATTCCTACTGTATTAAAGTGTATTGTATTTGTACTGTCTACCCTCAAGTTGTAAAGCACTGCGTAAACTGTTGGCGCTATATAAATCCTATATAATAATAATATTAATAATATATGGCCAGCTTTACATACTTTATCAAAGTGCTAATGCACCCATTTCTTTTAAAGCTGTCATATACTTTCATAACTAGAAATGTCATTATTTTCTATAAAGAGAAAGGTACACTGAAACTCATTGTAAAGTATGTATATCTTGCACATCTATGTGTATTTAATGTTTGTACTTTATGAACATTTTTACATCAGTGACAATTTTTTATCATTACTACAATAATAAAATGTTACCTAATATATAGTGGTTAAGCAAGGAGCAGCATAACACCAAATAGCTAAAAATGTTAACTAACACATACAGGTTATAAGGATCATCAGCATGAGACATTTTAGGAAAACTTTAAATTTTTACTATTACTGATTGCACTTTATTGTAGCTATTAAGTTGAGTTGAGGAATGCACCTGAAAATGTCAGACAAGGCCACTATCTGTCAGCTGAGCTTCATCACATTTTAGTGCATTGTTTTAGTGAAGGTGAGAATTATTGAACATTGAGGATTATAGGCACTGCAATTCTACAGCACAGGCCCTGCAGCCTTAAGGATAATGTTTAGTATGAGTAGTGATAATACCCTGTGAGCTTAAGAAGCCAAAAATGTGGCCTTAAACAATTAATTCCAACGATTACATTATTTCTAGCATCTAATATTTCATACCTAGGGAAAGAAATGCTATAAAGGATTAAAAGTGAAGTAATCTATGTTAGAGCCTTTAGGGGTTTACACGTACAGTACGGTATGATTATTTGAAGCCAATTGCACACTGCCAAAGGTAATTTGTTAATAGCTTAGAATTAAAAGTTGAGCTCTAATCATTCATATTCTGCTTTGAAAACACATGAACATATTTAAATTTAATAGGTCCATGTGGAATTTTCATTTAGCTAAATTGCACTGTAAATATGTTAAGAGTTCTGTCAAACAAGTATAATTGTTGTCTCAGTGTTGCTTATAATTAAAATTTAAACACAATGTTTGAAAGGTGTTATTCTGTTATACATGGAAATAAACAAATTATAGTTGTTAAGCTTTTAAATAAGACAATTTTGGTTAAAAAAAGTGAATAAAGATCTATCTAATTTATAAAATAACAAGAAAGAAAGAAATTACTTGCATGATAAGCAGTAGAATAAACAATTACATATTAATACCTTTGTATACAAATCACAAATTGAGTACATTTATAGAGTGTGAAATGCAGAGTACGATTACAATAATTTATTAATTGATTTATGCTGCTGGTGTTACATTGGCTTGACTAGCTTTTATGGTCATGTAGGTATCGTATACAATGATAAAACACAGCGAGCGCTTAAGAGGTGAAGCCTCAAAGGTGACCAACCCTATGATTGAAATCAGTAATTTACAAAAAGTGCAATGCTAAAAATCTCTAACAACAAATTGTCAAAAATTAACATGTAAAAAAATGTTGTCAAACAAACTCATAAATCACAAAAAAAGTCCATAAAGTGCTGACTGTGCCAAAGGTGAATGAGAATCATTCAATAATGGTATGTTCCCATGTGATAACAAACATGTAAAGTGATATCAGTGCTTCTCTGCATAAAGTGACTCCAGTGCTTTTCTTGCAGCAATATGTACTTACCAGAATGCCATTAGTAAACGGCATTGTATCAAAACAACAGGGAAAATTCCCAGCAATCATCTCTGTAGGGGTGCAATGAAGGATTCTGTGCAAGAGGCCACTGCCTTTTGGGAGCAGCAGCTGGATGATTACTGGGAATTCCTCAAGGATGATTTGATACAATGCCGTTTACCAATGGCATTCTGGTGAGTGCATATTAGTGAAGGAAAAGCACTGGGGTCACTTTATGCAGAGAAGCACTGATGTCATTTTTCATGTTTGTTATCACACTGGAACATACCATTTTTGGAGGATTCTCATTCATCTTTGGCACAGTAAGCACTTCATGGACTTTTTGGGCTTTTTCATGATTTATAAGTTTGTGTGATGAAATATTTTTATATGTTTATTTATGACACTTTGTTGTTATAGATTTTTAGCGCTGCACTTTTTGTATACTATGGATTTCAAATATAGGTATTGTATACACATTATTTATTAGTTAGATGTTAGGTAATATCTGGCTAAGTAAATCAATATCATAAGCATACAGTATGTGTGTTATCTGACTGTACATATACTTTGAACTGCAGTGCAGCTTTTCTCTTCATGGATAGAAGTTAACATCTTAGTCTACAGATCTCTCCAAAGCATAAAGATTCCTTGAGGTCATCCATGCCCTAAAGTCTGAATTTTGCCTAAACCGGTCAAAATTATCAAATACAAACAATGTGTCTTTGCACTGTGGTGAAGTGGCCGCTGTCACAAACAAGCAGTATACCCAAGTTATATAAAAAATGTACAAACAAATGTGTAGCCCCAAATAATACATGAAAAATGTAATCAATCAATATAAAGTGAAAAAAGTCCTCTGTTAGTGAATACAATCCTCCATGATGGGAGCAGAAAGACTTGTGTCTAAAGTCCAGTGAACAGATGAAGAATTTTTAGAAAGATCAAGTGCAGCAATACAAAGGAACCCTCACTAACACCTCTTGAAGTAAACATAGATGATCCAGCAAAGTGCTCCAAGGTCAGCCACCAAGCCCCAGTAAAATGAACACTCACCAGAAATTATGGCTGCGATTACAGTAGCATGCATCCCTTAGTAATGTGTATGTCATCCAGGGAAAAGAAAACCCAGTAAGTCCGTTCAGCAATGCTGCTCAGCAGGGTATTACTACGATAAATAAAGCTCACCAAGAGTGAGAAATTATCCTCATGGTGTAGTATTTTAATATGGATACATATAGACAGAAAAAAATGGCATAAAATCCTTACATTAGAAGCTGCTGCTGACCCACAATTGAGCAGTGGCATGACGTCAGCTATAGTATCTCCTCCCCAATGTGTTTCGTCCAATAGGACATTATCAAGGGATCCTCTAGTGTCAACATCCACCATCTTTATGTAGCTTCTCAAAAGTACTCTAATACATGATAAACAATTAGACTAAATTGAAAACTGGAAGCACTTGGTCCGCCATTTTGCCAATGATGCGGAACTGGAAATAGTGCCATTTTGTTGCTGGTTGAAAAAGCAGGAAACGGTTCGTCGCCATTTGATTGGAGATACAGACAAAGGCTAATGCAAAATGATAGGTGCTGCCCATATAGAGATATAGCGCAGCACCCCCAAATGCCTAAATAGAACTGGTTCCCCCAAATGGAACATGGACAACATATGCAACTTTATAAAAAAGAAAAACTAGATTAACTAGTAAAAACAAATAAAAAAAGGAGCAACATTGATCCACTACTTACACTGTTTAATTGTATAATCTAAAAACGATTTAAATAAAATTTCTGCTTTTGATATTTCTAAAAATTCTTCATCTGTTCACTGGTCTTTACACACAAGTCTTTCTGCTCCAATCATGGAGGATTGTATCCACTAACAGAGGATTTTTTTTAAACTTTATATTAGTTGAATGTTTTTTTTTTTTTTTTTTATTTATTATTTGGTGCTACACATTTGTTTGTGCATAGTCATAATTATCAGGTGATGACCAACTCATACCTTTAAATACCTTTAGGATATTCCTTCAGGTTTAACAGTCATATTGTATGCTGTGGGAAGCTGTATTATTTATACTAGATTTGTTTTACATCATTTATTGAAATTATTAACTTCACACCACCAAACAAATTTTAACAATAGGCTAAGAAGAAGCGAAGGAATTAATTTTATAGCACAGATTTGAAGCCCTTAAGTGCTAAACCACGTAAGATATGCAATGCTGATAAATTTTAATGTGACTTAGTGAGCATGACTTACTTTGTTTAATTTAACCTCTTCCCACCGGCTGTACAAATATTTGCAGGCTCTCAGCAGGTGAGCTTTAACACAAAGCGACCATATATATGTGACCATGGGGTACTATTTACTGGGCTGTGAGCATGCTCACTGTGCCCTCCCAATACAGTAACTAAAGTGAAATTGGAAAACTCTCAATGCATACCTGTGATTGTATAATTTTGATCTTGTGTCACAGCAGTCACATAATCTGAATGCCAGCCTTCGCCTCTCGGCATTTAGATCACCTTAAATTGGAGGGAGGAAAGGGGTTAATCATATTTGTTGAAAAAAATAAACAGAAGTGTTTTTAGTTCTGTCATATTTGTTTAAATTAACCAAATAAAAGCCTTGTCATGAGATGAGGTAGTAGATGAGGGTTTCCTCCCCTCTCCCCCAGCCTATGTCTACTAGCTATCCTTTATTTCCAGCTCTGTAAGCTCATAAATGTCCTCATGATGTGACACTCACAATATAGTCAGATGCCTGTGTTCCCCATCCACCTTAGTTCCATCTACTAACCCCTATGTTACAGTTGGAAGTGTTGAATGTCTAAGACATTTACAAATGCTGCACTGCTGAGTCGAGGGAAGGTAGGGGGTAGTTAATTAGCGAAGTGAGTATACTACTTACCTTGCAGAGCACTGGCAGTTTCATTTGGTTAAATATATGACAGGGTCTCCTTAAGATATGGGAAACTTAACCCTGAAACCAAATTTCTGAGTTTGTAACTAAAATCTTACCTGCAACTCACTTCTGCCATGTTAAGAGAGACTGGTTTTATGCCAGAGTCTATTAGAAGTGGAAGTATTATAAGTAGGAACAGGCCAATACAGAGGCAGGAGAGACACCCAGCTAAGGTGCTACAGTAGGGTGACACAGTTATGCTGGCAATACACTATACAATTTTCTTATTCAATTTTGTTTAGATGTATCTTCAATTATGTAGTGCAAGGGCCTGCCTGATTGCATACAAATTGACAGTGTTTAGGCTTGACCTCATTTTATTTTGGTTTTGGTAAATTTAAAGGGAAATTGTACAAGAAACTTGTATAATGTATGACCAGCCCTAGGGCAAAGTCTCATCCTGCCCATTCATGTATTGGAAGCTGCATATCAAATTGCTGTCAGTTTGACAGTTAGGTCCAACTTTGCTAACAGCAGCTCCAGTATGAATAAAGGCTGGAGGTTTCATTCACAAATATATCATGGCTGCCTTGTTACAATCTATTTTGAATACTAAATGTAGGAGCAATGCCTACAGAAGTTTTATTCATTCATAAACCCAATTAATTTCAGGTAATGTTTATGTGTAAATGAAAGATTTTTCATTTGAGCTACACATGCAAGTTTTAGCAATCCTGCAATTATAAACAAAAAAAAAATGAATTTTCAGGGTGCGATAACCTATACTCCACAAGTAACATTTAGGTATATGATACAATACAATTTTATTAAGTTTACTAAGTGTTAAAAAATGTTGGGATATAAACGTTAAAACCATCACAGAGGAATGTGCGGCTTGAGCAATAATGCAGCGAATTCAGCTCTATATCTTTCACCAAGATATGGCTTCTTCAGGAGTCTTATAAGTGCTGCATAGGCGAGTGCTCAGAAGAGTCAAAAAAATAAATAAACACTTTGTGCATCTGCAATGTGATTTTGGACACTTGTTCCATTCATTGAGTGGGTACTTTTTTGCTTGTCCCTCCCCTCTGTCTGTTTTACCTTCCCTCTGGTCCTGCTCCATATGAGTGATGAGGAGATATCTTGATGAGGGTGATCATTTTTCCACATGATAGATTGACAAATAACCTTAAAGCTGTGGAGTGCCCCCTCCTTTCTAAGGTATTAAAATATGGCACCTATCCCTCCTGTGGTCACTAATACATTCCGAGGCTAGTCCCCCCCCCCTCTTTTTGATGCCCAAAGGGTTTATCCTTTTTTCACTCTTCTGAGCACCCTGCCTATGCAGCACTCATAAGACTACTGAAGAAGCCATATCTTTGTGAAACATGTAGAGCTGAAGCCACTGCAATAATGCTCAAGCCACATGTTCTTTTGTGAAGGTTTTAACATTTATATCCTGATATTTTTTTGACACTTTAAAAACGTAATAAAATAGCTTTTTATCATATACATAAATGGTACTTGTGGAGTTTTAATTATGGCACACTGAAAATCCCTATTTTTTTGTAGCTTGTAAATTGATTTTATTTGAGCTTTTTTTGGGGGATGTGGTGGCTTTGATCCCTTTACACCTGGTAACTTTAATACATATAAACAAAAAGAGTTTAATCAGTTCCCTCCCAGCCGTCATTTTGGTATAGGCCTCTCATCCATCCGGTGGACGTCATATGGCGTCCTCCAGGATCAGGCCATCCAATGGCGCAATCTGTCACCGGCTGCATCCACCGGACACAGCCAATGACTGATCAATGTATTGACTCACTGCCGATACCATGTGACCACTGTGACCAATCGCAGAAGGTCACATGACAGTTGTACACAATTGATGGCTTCCTTTCATGCCATCCATTGTGTACAGTTGTGTTGCTAGCTGTGATTGGTCAGTGTGATCACATAGTGCAGATAGGGCCACTTACAGCCCATCTGTACCATGTGAATAGTTCTAGCCAATCACAGCTAATCAAAACAAAACAAATTGAATATGGGCTACCTATAGCGCTTGCTAAAAATAAAGGTATGTTACTGTGGTACTCTCAAAAGTTAATATAAAGCATATTCCTTGTAAGTAATAAATAATACAGTGAAATATAGATATGTGTTATATGTATAAGTGCATAAAATATATAAGGTGCTAGTGTCTCATGTAGTCCATATGGATATAAGGTGACTTCAGTGATCACAGTTCCTTGTGCCAAAATAGAAAAAAAGTGCAGGTGCTTAATGCGGGTCTGCCAATCAGCCTTGTCGTATGTGAATAGCACCCGTCACTCTCCACCGTGTGAAAGGTAGTAGATGGGTCACTCACCAGATGCAGTTGGTCCTAAATGCCATATAGCATTAAGACCAAAAAGCACTTGTTGGCCACTAGGGCCAGGGTAGCCTGTTATTGCCTGTTATAAGCCTGTTATTGCCTGTTATAAGCACTTGTTGGCCACTAGGGCCAGGGTAGCCAGGGTAGCCTGTTGTAAAGTGCCTGTTATTGAAATGGTTAAGATATTAACTATTATTATTTACCCCCATATTAATACTCAGTTAACCTTAACCATTTTACCACCAGAGGATTTTGCTGTCTTACGTCCAGGCCACTTTTTGCGATTCGGCACTGTGTGACTTTTACTGACAATTGCGCGGTCATGCAACACCGTACCCAAACAAAATTTACCTCCTTTTTTTCCCACAAACAGAGCTTTCTTTTGGTGGTATTTGATCACCTCTGCGCTTTTTATTTTTTGCGATATTAATAAAAAAATGTGAACATTTTGAAAAAATAACAATATTTTTCTATTTTGACAGTTAGAAAATATCCACTATATTCAATTTTTGTCATATATTTAGGCCAAAATGTATTTAGCTACATGTCGTTGACAAAAAAATTCTCAATGAGCATATTTTTAACCGCTTTAAGACCGGAAGATTTTACCCCATTCCTGACCAGGCCATATTTTGCGATTCGGCACTGTGTTAATTTAACGGACAATTACGCGGTCGTGCGATGCTGTACCCAAATTAAATTTATGTCCTTTTTTCCCCACAAATAGAGCTTTCTTTTGGGGGTATTTGATCACCTGTGCGATTTTTACTTTTTGCGCTATATACAAATAGAGCGACAATTTTGAAAAAATAACAATATTTTTCATATTTTTTTATATGAAATTCCCCCCCAAAAAATGTAAAAATCAAAATTTTTTAACTTTTTTGCCAATTTGTTTTCTGCTACATATTTTTGGTAAAAAAAATCGCAATAAGCATATTTTTATTGGTTTGCGCAAAAGTTATCGCAGCTACTAACTACGGGGAATTTATGTAATTTTTATTGTTTTTTTTTTTAACTAGTAATGGCGGCAATCTGGCGGCGATCTGCAATTTTTTTGCGGGACTGCGACATTGCGGTGGACAGATCGGACCCTTGACTGACATTTTTGACACTTTTGGGGATACCAGTGACATTACTACAGTAATCAGTGCTATAAATATGCACTGTTACTGTAAAAATGACACTGGCAAGGAAGGGGTTAATTTTTATTTGTGATCAAGGGGTTAATGTATGCCTGGTGCTTACTGATGTGTGTGGGGGGAGGGGATTGTGTGACACAGGGACAGATCGCAGGTTCAGCTATGCTGAATCCTGCAATCTGACCCTGCCTGTCACTCAGGAGATCCGCCCGCTTTGTTTACACAAGCGGGCGGATCTCCACACTCGATCCCCGACGATCGGGGAAGAGCAGCGGTGATCACCATCGCTCCTCCCCTGGCCCGACTCCCGCTGTAACTGAATACAGCGGGAGCGAGCCTTCAGCGGCGCACGTGCGCCACCCATGAGGGGAGGAGTCCAGCGACATAGGTCTACATGCTGGACGGAATCAAACCACTTTGCCGCAGTAGCACCAATGTGAGCGGTCGGCAAGTGGTTAATTAGTTCTTATTAACTTATTTATCCTCTTTGTTTTTAGGCTTTTTTGTCTTTATCTCCTAGCATTTGCCTTGTAAACTTTCCTAGGTTTAGTTTTTGTTTGTTAATTTTTTTTGCATATGCAATGGAATTGTCAATATTATGCATATGGAAGGGACATGGTCAGCTACAGCAAAATGAATCATCCAGGCAGCAGGCAGGAATACGGTCCATAGTCAGTACAGACAGCAGGCAGAGATATGGTCAGCACAGCCAAGGTATTGGTCCAAGCATCAGGCAGGAACATGGTCCATAAAAAGTCCTGGGTCAGTGCAGGCAGAGATATGGTTAGTCCAGCCAAAGTATTGGTCCAGACTGAAGGCAAGAACATTGTCCATAAAAAGTCCTGGGTCATTACAGGCAGCGGGCAGAGATATGGTCAGCACAACCAAAGTATGGGTCCAGGCAGCAGGCAGCTTAGGTCCTTGGTCAGAAAAGAATGGGCACAAGGGTAGAGGCTTCTTCTCACCCAAATTTCTTCAAAGCCTCCAGTCTCCAGACCCTGATATGCAAATTACAAAACCCATAGAAAACCAAAAACTACTTTTCTCTACCCAGAAGCCCCTCAAATATGTGAGACCCCTGTTTTATCTTGAATCCCACTACTACAGAAGCAGGGCAAAAAATCAGTCCAAGCGACAGGCAAAAAACATGGTCAATTAACAGGCCAAGGTCAGTGCAGGTAGAAGGCAGAAACATGGCTGATAAACAATCCAGACAGCAGGCAGATGCATAGCCAATAAACTGGCCAGGGTCAGTTCAGGTAGAAGGCAGAAACATGGTGAAAAAACAATGCAGACGGCATGCAGAGGCTCAGTTCACGTGGAAGGCATTGGCATGGTTGGTTAAGGCAGCAAGCAAATTATCAGCACAGATATTGAAAACAGGGAAATGGCTGGCTGTTAGAAATAGGGGCTAATGTTTTAGTGACATGTAAAAATGTCAGAAGCAGTCTCCGATGCATAGGCCTGGTTGAGAGAGGCATTGGGGACAATGAAAACTGTTGTCTCTTCTAACTCCCCCCTGTTGCATACCTGACATTTTTTTGGTGTCTTCTGCCTGCTTCTGTTGGTGGAATGCTCTCAGGTAAATGGCGCTTTATGAGGTCTGCTCACAGAATCAGAGCAAATGTTTTCGGGGGGGGGGGTCCTTGCTGGTAGACGAGGGACATGATGATTTCTTCTATAAATTTGAGGAAGGAGATGGGTCTTTCTGTGGATTTGGTGTAGGTAACATAAATATTATAAATGGCCAAATGAATAAGATATATTGTAATTTTTTTTAAATCAGAAATGGGACTTTATTGTACCTAAATAGCACTGTGGCATCGAAAACATCCCCCCACCATGTAGAGATTTTAATTTTGGATGCAAGCAGGATGGGACTGTGTCTTCCAAGATTTCCACTGAGGTGTCATTGTTGATGGTAGACAGGACATAAATATCTGTCTTATCATTTCACTTCACGGGCAGCACTTCCTCGTTCCTCAGACTTTCTGATTCTCCCCTTTGTAGCCTTGTGGTCACTAATTTTTGTGGAAAGCCCTTCCTGTTTTTTTGGGTGGTATCGCAGGCCAAAGTTTTTTCATGGTACAGTGGCGGAAAAGGGGCAGAGTGGTATAGAAATTATCAAAGTAAATATGCTAACCTGGGAAGCCGGGAATCTTTGCCTTCGTACACACGGAACGCATACACACATCCCGTGGCTCTTTCACAAAGCTTGCAGAGCTTGACTCCATATCTGACCTTTTTGCTGGGAATGCATTGCTTGATTCCCACCCAACCAGTGAAGTGAACAAGGGACTAGTCCACACATATGTTTTGGTCAGCGACATAAAGTTCAGCAAATCGCTGGGAAAAAAAATTGAGAAGTGGGTGAATTTTGTATAATTTGTCATAGTTGGGATGATCTCGGAGAAGGCACTAGGTATTGTCACTGAAATCAAAAAAGTTGCGTTAAATAACGTGACAAAAGTTGATAAAGTAAATCATCATTATTAAATGAACATCTATATTGTGATAATATTGTGGGAAAAAAAAGTCCATATTATTGTGCATAAAAATAGTGACAATGTTCAATTGTGAATAGGCCACTATGCAGTCATGCAATTCTTCAGTGAAAAAAGGGCCATCACCACCAAACGTGAATCCTTCAACAAAAAACAGATGGCTCCTTACCAAAAGGACATGACCATCAAGGTCATCAGCACTTATGGTATAACCTAACCAGGGTCTCTGGATTGAGAAGTAGAACTGTATGGTTCCAAACGGTATTGAAACCCCACGTCCACCTCCACTAGCTACAGCTGTTGTTGCTCGTCATGAAAAAAACAACAATACTAACCTCCATAGTGTAAAACTGTTACTAATTTTATGTAAAAAATCTAAAATTTGCACTTTCAGACATCCAATAGTAGAATGCATAAAATAAAGATAAAGCCGGCTGGCTGCCTCAACATCGCCCGTCCTTCCGGGATAGCACGCGGTGACATCAGCACGTCGCACGGTTTACGTTCATTTAATAGAGATGATTTACTTTATCAACTTTATCAACTTTTGTGACATTATTTAGCGCAACTTTTTTGGTTTTTGCATATTCATAATACATATATAACAGACCAAAGGGGACCACTTAAAGGCTAAAATGGAATTTTGCCTTCCGTAGTTGGGAAGCACAGGAAACTATCATCTTACAATGTTCCTGCAGGCTAAACAGGTATTTGTTATTGAACGGATACAATATACCGTATATATATATATAGGCCAGATATATAGAAAAACATTTTCAATTGTATATTTAACAGACCAAAATTTAAGAAAATAAGAAAAGAAGAGTTTAAGGGTTTTGAATCAATATGTCTACATTTTTTCTATTGCCCATGGATCAAGAACCCCTTAACAATACCCCAAAAAGAAAAGGTCCAAAAAAAAAAAATAAAATGATTTTAAATACATTAGTTATTTTTATTTTTTTGGTGTTACCATTAAATTCACTAGGGATCCTGAAATTAAAACATACAGCGGTTGATTTACCAACATAGGTGAGTGCAAAAATCTGGAAACCAGAATGAAAGGTAGAAGCTGATTGGCTGCCATACACAGCTGCACCAGATTTTGCACTCTCCAGTATTAGTAAATCAACCCCTCAGTGTGAATGACCATATACTATGAATATAGTGACACAGTGAAAAGATAAATAAAAAGTTAAGTATGAAAGTTAAATGCATACATTTTGCAGTATGCTACTAATCTTTTCTTTTTAGTTTTAGATTTCCAAACACATTGTTTTATTAACATCATAATAAACTTTCAAAATATTTCAAGTTTATAATGTAACTTAATTTGTATGTAGCTTTTATTTTCAATTACTCTAGGTCATAGCTTTCTACTTTTCTTCCATAAATTATTAATTAAATGCATATAAAAATTAAATTGGAAGCTCATCCTAGTAATATTCATATCCCTTTTATGACTCCAGATGCCCTGTGCTCTAAAAGTTGGAAAAGATTTATCAGTGACTGTCACGTTTCTCCTAAAGAGGATGATTCTTTTCACTGCAACCTTTTCAAACTATTTGTCCAAACATTGGATCTGATGTCATTTTAGTTTAAAGAGGAAATAAAGCTTCCTCTGTAACTTGTAGCTATAGATAATCCTATGATAAGATTTACCTATAGGTACTGTAAATATCTCCTAAACATGCCCCATTTAGGAGATATTTACTTTGCATGCAGCCAGTGACATCACTGGCGCATGCGCTCTGAAGGAAATGGCCACCTGTACCATTTCTTCAGAGCCCTGTGCCGTGAATGGCGGCTCCTGCGTGCATGCGCGGGAGTGACGTCATCGGGGCTCCAGGCAATCAGATGGCTGGAGGATGCGAACCCGGAAGTAAGGTAGCTGAACAACTCGGCCGTGTCACCGGTGAGTGGGTAGTGCTGTGGGGACTTTCTTCTAAGGTAAGTATTTCATAATGAGCTAGTGTGTGATGCATACTATCTCATTATGCCTTTGTCTTTCAGGTTTTTTTTTTTTGAGGTTTACAACCTCTTTAAATTATGCACAACCCACTCAGTATTCTTAAACATTTTCTGGATTCCTGGGACATTTTATTTTTTAAATAATAATATACTGTATGTAAAACATTAACCACTTAAGCCCCTTGACCAGGGGGTATTTTGCGATTCGGCACTGCGTGACTTTAACGGACAATTGCGCGGTCGTGCGACGCTGTATCTAAACGAATTTGGTGTCCTTTTTTTCCCACAAACAGAGCTTTCTTCTGGTGGTATTTGATCACCTGTGCGATTTTTTGATCACGCGCTATAAACAAAAAAAGAGCGTAAATTTTGCAAAAATAGCAATATTTTTCACAATATTTTTCACAATATTTTTCATATATGAAATTCCCCCCCAAAAAAAATGTAAAAATCAAAATTTTTTAACATTTTCGGCCAATTTGCAAAAAGCGTATTTTGATTGGTTTGCGCAAAAGTTATCGCGTTCACTAACAAAGGGAAAGATTTTTGTCATTTTTTTTTACGCGTAATGGCGGCGATCTGCGATTTTTTTGCGGTACTGCGACATTGCGGCGGACAGATTGGACCCTTGACTGACATTTTTGACACTTTTGGGGTTACCAGTGACATTTCTACAGTAATCAGTGCTATACATATGCACTGTTACTGTAAAAATACACTGGCAGTGAAGGTGTTAACTTTTTTTGAAAGGGAGGGGCTATGTGTGTCCCTAGGGGCGTGCTTTCTACTGTGATTGGCTGTGGCTTCAGATGTATGAAGAGTGATCAACGGTTCTACATAGTAGAACCGTATGATCATCCTTCATACACAGGGGAGAATGACTGGCAGCTTGTTTACACAAGCCACCTGACTTTCTCCCTCTCCCCCGCCGATCACAGAGTGACCGGCGGACATCGGGTCTGCCGGTCACACGCGCGGGGGGGTCCGTGACCACGCGGAAGCGGGAGCGTGCCTCCGGGGGCGCGCGCTCGCTCCCTAGACCCTCACAAGCTAGTGACGTAGCCCTACGTCACTTTGCCTGTGAGGGGCTGACTGCCGACGTAGATCGGCGTTAAGCAGTCGGCAAGTGGTTAACAAGTATTCTTTAACTTGATATCACAAGAGGCAGAACTTGAATTATCAGAATGAAGGGTGGTGAGATATAATGAAGGAGAAGACAGATTAAAGTTATTTTAGGCCCAGACTCTAGATGCCCAAATACCCTGCTCTACCACCAAGATCAACTCTATAGATGTCAGGGACTCATAATTACTGTACTGTATTAAGTCCATGTCCTGTTCATTTTCAGGTAATAATCTGGGAATGATCTCTGAAAGAAAGCTACGTATGCATTGTATATAGATTATGCTGTTCAGCATGATGGAAAAAAAGGCATGGATACCAAGCAGTATGGACATTTTCTATCTCTGCTTTGTAAGGATGTTGTTAAGTCTTCCCTCCCAAATGTATGATTCACTTCCCTACATAAGTCTCCAATTTCTGGAGTATTGCTTTGTTTTTGTAAATTATTGTCTGTTTTATAATTGTCAATAGATGTAATTGAAGATATTTAAGGTGTGTGTGGGTATGTTATTGCCAAAGTATTTAATAGCCTAATAGCTTAGGAGAATCCGTGGATGGAAGTAAAATCAAATGTAAAAAATCAGTCGTAATTGTTAACCACTTCTGGATCAGAAGGTTTTCCCCCTTAATTACCAGGCCATTTTTTGTGACAGTGTACCCAAATAAAATTGATGTCCTTTTTTTCTCACAAATAGAGCTTTCATGTGGTGGTATTTGATCTCCTGTGCAATTTTTATTTTTGCGCTATAAACAAAAAGAGTGACAATTCTGAAAAAAAAACTATATTTTTTACTTTCTGCTATATAACATTCCCAATAAAAAAAAAAATTAAAAATCAAATGTTTTCATCATTTTAGGCCAATTTGTATTCTGCTACATATTTTTGGTAAAAAAAAATCTCAATAAGCGTATATTGATTGATTTGCGCAAAAGTTATAGTATCTACAAACTAGGGGAAAGACTTATGTATTTTTTATTTATTTATTTATTTTTTTACTAGTAATGGCAGCAATCAGCGATTTTTAGCAGGACTGCAACATTGCGCCGGACAGATCGGACACCTAACTGACATTTTTGACACTTTTGGGGGGACCAGTGAAATTACTACAGTAATCAGTTCTAAAAATATGCACTGTTAGTGTACTAATGACACTGGCAGGGAAGGGGTTAACACCAGGGACGATTAAAGGGTTCAATGTGTCCCTAGATGGTGCTTTCTTGTTTGATATTTTTATTGAAATGAATGCAGAGTATACACAACAACAGTAACGCTGTAAGCACATGTACTCGTAAAAGTAACAGAGAGGTTCTCAAATATGAACAAAACAGTAGGAAATAAATATTGATATCTGTGTTAATCTGGAACTCTTGCACAAATTGTCAAAAAACAGGCAATGTCTAAGAAGATGCGTAGACCAGAGCATTTGTAGTATGCATATATAGTTAGAGTGACTGGAATCCCTAGAGGGTGCTTTCTAACTGTGGGGGATGGGCTTGCTGCATGAACACGGAGACATGAACACAGGAAAGGAAAAAAGAAGACATTATTGTATTTCTAAGGCCCTTTGACATTTTCTTCATTTTCTTCAAATGTATACAATTTATGTATGTAAGATCCAGGGTGTAAACCAACCTCCAATTTATCCAAATGACTGCACCTTATCTGGAACTCCCCAAGGGATAAACTAAAGATCAAGGTATTTAATTACACAATTATTTTAACTTCTGTCCTGTCTACTTCTACATAAAGATATCTAAGTTTATAATTATACCTTTATCTTGTTTGTACTACTTTATATACACAAAAAGATTCCAAAGCACAGATGCTTTGGGTATAAATGGAAAAGGGTGATTTTTCCTCTCGTCCATAGATGCATACCATTACTTATATTAGGAAGCAAAGCTTTTTTTTTGCTCCTCACTGATTTATTTTCACTTTGTTACAAGAGCAACGTTTCATGGCTAAGTGTAGCCACTTACCTGGTGCACAAGTTTTTAAACAAGAAGAAAAGAGCAGACCTTCCATGAGAATGACCACCCAATTCGAAGTGAAGGAACGTTCTCCCCTCTTCTCCCTTTGTAGAGGTCATGCGACATATAATGTAACCACACTATGGAGCACAACGGAGTAGTAATTTCAGCATTCCTTGGTGGGCACTCAATATGAGGAGAGTTGTGCTCCTTTCTTCTTATTTACAAACTTGTGCACCTGAGGCTTCACTGGCTTGAGACACAAATTGCATAGCATAGATAGCATGGGACCCACTGAAACAACTTCCAATGTTCCTTCCTAGCGAGTGTGCCTAAGCAAAGACTGATATTGCTTCTGACAGTTGCTATTGAGCATGCCCCAACAGTTTGTGACAGAAGAGTTAATAATCAGTGTTATAAATGTTTAAGACAATGACTCAAGTTTTAGTGATTCTGGTGTGAGCAGGGGTAGTCGTTAGATGTCTGGTACACATCTGCCCATATGCTTTTCCATCCCAGGCTTTGGTCCTAGGAGAATGGTGTATTGAGCTCTCTATTTCTCCCTGGGATTAGGCCCTAAAAGTTGTATTGTGCAGTAGTTTCCTTTTCTAGAATTTTTCTGAAAATTCTGGCTTGCTGAAAGTAATTGGTCTTCAGGAAGTATCTGCAGCAATGGTTAGTGATGGGCTGACGGAGAATTTTACAGAGGAACCATTTTAATTCTTTTGAGAAGTCTATGATCAAGGCAACCTTAATCTAAAAGAAAATGTCCTAGGTAGTAACCCCCCTAGCAGTGCGTGTGATCAGGGAGAATAGAAAAAAGCAGGAAAGATTGTGGTTAGCAGCATGTTTTAAGTATTCATTGTCACCTTGCTCTCCTTCCATCTTTATAAAGTCTGTGCCAATACATTCTGTGAAATATCATCTACAAATGACTAGCACAAGTCATTTATCTACACTGTTGGAGAAAATCAAACCTAAAGATTAAGCTCCGAAGGAAACCACGGAGTTAAAAAAATGTAACCAAATTATAGTGTTTTAACTTTGTTAGGGAGGTGGGAAATAATAAACTACTTCCAAATAATTAAAAAATTAAAAGTCTAATACTTCATTATAGGGGCATTAAAAATACAGAAGATGGGCCATGTTATCATATAATCTTGTTTTAGCCAGTACAAACAGGATCCCCCTTGGGTTTTTTCCCACTTACTTCTATCAAAAGTCAGATGAAGAGCCCAAAATAAGAGAGGGAAGACTCTCCAGAAAAGATCTCTTTGTAGTTCATTGAATACTGGGTGGATACTTGCAATACTTTTAATGGATTAAAATATACCTTTTTTATTTCTGTCAAACAACAAAGAAGACTGCAATTAAAACGATTTTGTGATTTAAATGTTAGGCTTAAATATTCATTAAAATATAAAGATCTTTGACAAAAATACATTGATACAAAATCACATTCAACATTGCTGCAGCTTTACAATAAGCAACAAACTATCACTATCCCCTATTTCTTTTTAGTTGAGAAAAGAATTAGCACATGGAAGTTTTGTTTCACAGGAAAGCCCAATGTGTGTCCCCTATTATGACAATGTTGTGGCAAAGGTGAACATGTAAACCACATAAACACACTCAGTATCAAATGTTCTTGAGGGAAAAGTTCCTGGATATTTGCCAAAATGCATGATTACTTCCAAGGAGTACATAAAGAACACTTCATCAAATCTAGCACTGTACAAGAAGCACTGAAAGCAAATCCTGCTACAGAGGTCACCACTTAAATAGTGTGTCAAGGATCTTGCAAGTGGATTTTTGGAAAGAGGAAAATTAGGAGCCTATAAAACCTAATAGTTCCCTTGCCTTCTGTATCAGTGAAGCGTACATGGCTATGTGTATTACTGAGCTAATTTATTTTCTTTGCTATATTCTATTAACGCTTCAGATACTGAACTTGAGGGCTTTAATATCAGTAACACTAAGTTAAAGACGCTGTATCAGCACAAGTTAGTTTGTATATATTTCAACAATGCAAAAATGACTATTTCAGCATGTATGCATAATGAAATTGTTCATTTCAGTTTGCACAATAAAAATGAAAAAATTCAATCTTTTCTTCATGTCCTTGTGTTGGCACTGCCACAGCTTACAGTGGACCAAACTTGCAAAGGCACCTTGATATAATATATGACTTGCCCACATATATATGCAAATTAGAAATGTTTTTATGAAAATGTTAGAAACAGGTTTTAATAAGGTCACCTTCATTGGCTCGCAGACGAGAGTATTGGGAAAATATGTTTTATGCACTGTAATGTAATGATTTGTTCCTCCCACATACATCTCCCATTCTAGCAATGAAATGGTGAATCTTTTTGCTATTTCGTCTTTCTGTTTAGTACATACACAAAGTGACTAAGACCGTTACACTTGTAACGACTTTAACAGAAGGTTTACTAGAAATATTTTTTCCAGCTCTCATTTCTGAGTGCTGGAGAGTTTTTTTTTAAATTTGAAGTCACTTTCCCCTCTTACATACAGTATTTGCTTTGGTGGTTAGATTTTTTTAGATCTGCAGTATAATTGTGCACTTCCTAATATCTGGAATTAATTACCCTTAGCTTCCAAGGAAACTAAAGTTGCACTCTGATTGGTGGGTAAGGGGAAATAACCTAAGGTTGTTTTTATTTGTCTTTGCTTGGGATATGCATCTGTCTATGATTATATATATATATATATATATATATATATATATATATATATATATATATATATATATATATATATATATATGTGTGTGTGTGGTTCCTAGGTGTCTATCACCTATGTGAGCATTAAAAAAATAGGACATATAGGGCACTTGTAAATAGCATATGACAGATGTAGTTCACTAATCGAATGCAAGTTACTTATACATTGGGTAGAGGGCCACAAATTTGATATATACTGTAAATAGATCAAAATTAATATTTATCTGTATTGTAATGGGGGTTTGGTTCTTCAGTGGCACATTTCACTAGGCAAAACATATCTGATACGAGCAAGAATACAAAAAAATTAAATGAGATTCCCTAATATGTTCCTCAACTTAGAATGTTAACTCATATGCTTTTATAAAATGATATTAGACTATTTTACCATGTCATTTCATGATATTGAAACATAATAGAGTATACTCGTGACTGTAATCTCAGTGATAAAAATGTTTCTTTTCCTCACAGTTATGATTTTAACAATTTGAACACCAGACCCCTTTTGTGTTGATTGTGCATCGCAGGGTTTTCCTATAGGCTTGAGAAGGAAAGTCTAGGGTGTGTTCTCTTTAAAGGTTACAATTGACAACCAGCTCAGGGCAATACCAACTTTCAGAATATGCCTACTAAACATCATAGGGAATTAGTAATAAAATCTCTATCTATAATCTATGCATACATTTCTCATGCGTTGTCTAGTAATTAAAAGTAATATATTTAATCAACCTTGATATATCATAATAAGGACCTACCTCCAGAATCATTGTTGAAATATTTTAAAAAATGCCATGACCCAAGAGCATTAATCTGTATTTATTCTTCATATAGTTTATGGAGTTTTTTAGATAAATTATTGAACCTTAAAGAAATTACCACACATAATATTATATTACAATAATTGATTTTTTTCCCCAAAAAACTGAAATTTTAACTACAATTGTATTTATTTTCTTATGAGTAAAGCATGGCATTATATTAGACTTTAAAAAAAGAAGGAACAAGAGATTTTAAAAAAATGGCATTTAGAGACGTGGACAAAATCCATTATTTACTATAATTTAGTTCATGCATTTTTATTATTTTCTGCTTCCTATAAAACTATGCATTTAACATTATTTAAAAAACTTTACCATGACTTTAGTGGTTTATGCTGAATTTGCAAATCTTGTAATGAGGCACAATCCAATCTGCTCATTTTTAAATGCTTTGTGAAGAAGAACAGTCAAATGGCAAAAATAAAAACAAGTCCAGTCTCCAATATAATAAATTACTCTGCACAAAGGACTTCTTTGTCAAATCACTCCATCTATCTAGCTCTTTATTAAACAGCAAAGCAGCCTACAGTAACACGTTAAAATGTAAAATCCTCTGTATAGATACACAACATTTTGAGCCAATCTATAGGCTAATTTTTAAGTATTGAGTATGTTGAATTTGCATTAATGCCTCTGCATAACATTTACATTATCACAAGACATAAACGTTACATGTGTTGCATGTTTTTACAATGCACTGCTTTTCATGAAACACTCTGTCAAATGAGCAGGAAGTAGCTGGGGATTTTAACAGTAACTCTCTGTTTTTGGTTACCAGAAAAGTTGTATAGCAAGGGAATGACTCACTTGTAGTCAATTGTTTCTAATCCTGACTGTGACTTGCTATAACTTGCATGAATGGAATTTATAAATTCGGCCTTGGAGAACACAGGTTACATTAGAAAGGCAGTTGCTGTCATTCATTGTGAGTATAATTAAGAGTGAAGTCTCACCTCTTGGTTCAGCATGGGCTTGTTGCGTGAGGTTTTTTTAGTGAGTTACAAGGGTGCTATCCAACTTGTCATATCTAATATTTTTTTCCCCTGAAGATTGATAATTTGAAATATCTGTGCTGATGATGTTAAATAGTGGATTTTCAATGCCTTCTGCTTCTGCCCTGTCTTCTTTGACTGCACAAAACAAAGAGGTCATGGTAGCATATCATTGCAAGCATTTCAATGACAAGAAAAAAAAAGCATTCCTTCGAATACTTGTATTGCTGAAAAATTCCAGTGTATCGTCCTCAAATGTCGCCAAAACAGAATTAGGTTAAAATTAACTCTCCCCAAAAAAAAGAGAATAAATGATTAAAATAATTACAAATTGCACCATGACAAGCAAGAGCAAAATTTCGCCCACAGCCATTTGTCTGTAATTAGTTAATTAATCCTTACACAAATTATGAGCAATAACTCATCAAGCAAGGCTCACCCATCAGAAATTCAGCCGACTTGGATTTATTCTGCTTAGTTTGCTTCAGAGCCTTCTGCTGGAACTTCTGGAGGGAAATTGTTAAATGAATAAATTAGCTAAAGAACGAAGATCATCATTTATGATCCACAACTAACACAGAATTTTAAATATGGGATGGCATTGAAATGTCATTTAATTTACATCTCTGCTAAAGGGGTCAAACACTAATTGAACAACAGGAGTGGAAGGATTAAATAAAAAATGATAAGTAAAGTTAAAAGAAATGCCACGTGAAGGTCAAACTAAATACTTATGTTTACTACCACAAATAATGTTGTATGAAGATTTTCACATACATTCACATCTACTATCATATTTATATAGATAATTGGTTATGCCATGTCATTTAATATCTATAATTTTATTGCTAAACTTTGAAACCATCAAACTTTCATTCTTAGTTTACAATTCTCCAAAAATAAAATGGTGGCATTGTTTTTGCAATTTTGCCAATAGATTTACATATCAGCTATACAGTCTTTTCTGTCTTACTCAAAACCAATTGTCACCATCCACAAACTATTTAATCTACTTTGTACAAAAAAAATGTAATGTATGGGACTTTTGAGGCACAACATATATTAAAATGTAAAATTGTCTTTACTATTGGATATGCCTTCATAAAATAAGTACACTACAAGTCATATATACAACATAGAATAAAATAAAACAAATATGCACCCTTCTACATTTTTCACTAATACATGTTCAATGAGATCATGACACATCTCCTTCAATTATGTTACATCATGATGAAAGGCTCAACGCATTTCCTGGACAAAATCCACTTCTTCAGGGACCACAAAAAAAAAAACTCTGAAATACTGTTCTCTAGACCAAGAATGCTTCTAAATAAATAAAGAAAATATTGATAACTAAGAAAAGGGATTTCTGAATAATGTATGACCATGACATGTTTAGGTTATTCCCTGTTAAAGATAAATTGCTGTTTTTTTTTTTGTTTCATGTTGAAAAGTCATAACAAATGATGATGGTGAAATAAGCATGCAAATACTATCATTTAAATTACCTTTACATTTAAAATGTACCTTTGCCCTAAACAAATCTGAATTTTATAATTTTCCAAATGGGGCATAATATAAATCAGGGAATGTGATATTCACTAAAAATTCTCTGATGGTGAATCAATCAGCATATATTAAAACACATTCACCAGGAAGATTCATCTGTAGTAATTGTTTGGGGAATGTCAGATTTTATGCTTTATAACCCTGCCTTTTAATGAGCCAGCATTTCTGAGTATTATAGCTATATTATAATATTATATCTTTATAACTAGTGTAATAAAGCATTGACAATGCTTCCATCTGAATGTTCAATTTCAGTTGACAATGTTCATCCCCATATTGATATTAATGAACTAGAAAAAAAAAGCCACTTTAAGTTATAAATAACAATATTAATATAACTGATTGATCACAACAATTAATACTTTTCTGCTACCAACTCCTAGGGGTTGATTTACTAAAACTAGAGAGTGCAAAATTTGGAGCAGCTGTTTATGGTAGCCATTCAGCTTCTAACTTCAACTTATTAAATTAGGCTTTGACAAACAAACCTGGAAGCTGATTAGTTTCTGTGCAGAGCTGCACCAGATTTTTGCACTCTCCAGTTTTAGTAAATCAACTTCTAAGTGTTTATAATAAAACAATATTTTATCTTGAAAGCTAACTCCATACTAAATGTATATTTCAATATCTGGCTCTAACTCTGCAATTGTGTGTGGCTGCAATTCCTGTTAAACTTTGTCTGCACCAACTTATGAAACTGAATCAGTAACTCGAATCACAAGGAGACCCCTCCAGTCACATCAGGTCACTGTACATAGACCTATTTCTAGTGAAGTCTCACGGCAGATCTCTGTCCTGGCAGCCTTAGGATACCTTGTCAGATGTTGAAATCAAGATGACCACTACAAAGACCTTATAGCAGGCCAGAGATTGCTCCCACTCTCCATTCTCATTGGGCACAGAGGACAAGCCCCCCCCCCCATGCCAGGAATGCACAAGCGGTGGCTAAAATCCTGGCCTGGCCCCACAATTAAAGAATCTGTGGATAAAGCCATTTGCCATGGTATTCAGCAACTCTTAAAGGATGTGAGGAAACAGGTTCTTTGCCTAACTGAAGCTGAACATCCCATATTAGCATTAGAGGGCAAAATGGAACAGTCCCACATTATCCTGCAGAGGCATGGTAAAATACGACAGTCTGGGGTAGACAAAATGGAGGATTTAAAGAATTGATCTAGGAAGAACTACCTGTGCATCATTAACCTTCCAGAAATTTACAAGGTTTGCTCTCCCCTTGAGCTTTGTACTACACACATACCAGAAGCTCTAAGCCTTACAAGACAAGGAGATTTCTAGGCTGATGGTCATCAAATATCTCAATTTTGCTGACAAATTGGCTATTATGTAGTAATACAAAAAAACACACAATCCATCTATGGTCAGCCATACTCTGTTTCTGTTCATGACTTCTCATTGGAAGAGACTTTCAGATGCAGAGCTTTTGCATACATTTGTTCCAGAAATGAATCAGATCTGGCACCACATGGAGGTGTCATTTAGCCTTCAGATGCCCCTCTGGAGCTATACATTATAAGCAATCTCTTAACTGACTGTCAAATGGGGAAAAAATATCCTGCTAAAGGAGAAAAGAAAAACACCTCAATGGGAGAAACGTAGGCCTTGGAATGACTAAGCACACCAAATACTCCACCACCCCAGGATATGCTAGTCTGCACTGATAAAAAAAAACTCCAGGGTACTGTTGAACTGCCTAATTCCATGTCTACACACTCTGCTCCTGTGACTGATAAGTATGTTGCATACTGGGCTCTCGCTATCTTTTCCTTCCATTGAGATGGCATGATCTGATGTAAATACTTAATTATTTCTCTATCGTTATAGCCTGGCTCCTGTCATGTACTGATGGG
The DNA here is from genome assembly GCF_965119305.1 of Pelophylax lessonae. Taxonomy (NCBI): domain Eukaryota; kingdom Metazoa; phylum Chordata; class Amphibia; order Anura; family Ranidae; genus Pelophylax; species Pelophylax lessonae. The sequence continues at coordinate 331,675,502 of NC_138772.1, forward strand.
ATGTCCACACATATTCATAAAATCTCTGTCTATGGCAACATTTCCATAATATGCCGTTTTTTGACAGGCTCAGGGAACTAATGATAAGTTTCCATTAAGTAATTCCATGTGAAAAGAAGCAAAGTAATGTGCATTGTCTGTTACCGTGTTTGTATTTTATATTCTCCTTTGCGTATGATACTTTGTTATTTGTCTAGTCCATCCATCCAGTTAGATGGTAAAGCTTATTTATTTGGAGATGTATTGTATATAACTACATGGCTCAAGGGTAAACCCCTGACCATTCCAGTGTACCAACTAGATATCCTTTTCTATTCTGATTATATAAGTAATATCCTGGAATGTTAAAGGGTTGGGATCCACTATTAAATTAATAAAAATACTATGACATGTAAATGCTAAGTTCACCCTTGCACACCCATATTTAGGTTGTAACATGTAACATGCTCCCATTCTGCAACCTCCCCCCCCCCCCGCCAGCAATCCCAGCTTGTGACAGGGTGCAGGGTATCTTTTCCCCCCGTTCACTGTCACAATTTGAAAATAACGCTCTCTATCGTGTCTAAACAATGTATGTAAGCACTGTGCCAGAAGATCAGTTTTTTAACTGCAACTCACGGCAACTACTGCAGTCAGTGCAAAACTTCTGGAAAAAAAGCTAGACAACAGCTAGACAGTGGGTGGATTGGAGTCAGTGGACTACGACTGCAGTAGGGCACTCACTGCAACTACTGCAGTCAGTGCAAAACTGCTAGAAAAAAGCTAGGCAACAGCTAGACAGTGGATTGGACTGGAGTCAGTGGACTACCGTTGCAGTAGGGCACTCACTGCAACTACTGCAGTCAGAGATAAACTGCTAGAAAAAAATCTAGAACAGCAAGACAGTGGATTGGAGTTGGATTGCAGTCAGCGGACTACTGCTGCAGTAGTGCACTCACCGCAATGATTTACTGTAGTCTGTGCAAGACTGCTAGTAAAAAAGCTAGGCAACAGCTAGACAGTGCATTTGAGTAGACATTACTCTTTTCAATACTCCCAGTTAAGTAGAACAATATTATACTGCAGAAAGCAGATTATTTCAGCATGTCCATGGTCACCTGTTAAAGGGCTTCAGTTTTGTTCATATAATGCTGCCACTTCATAAACATGCTCAGGAGGAGAGGAGGACAGAGGAGCAGAGAGGGAGAGAGGTATCTTCTAGCATGGGAAGCAAGTCTTTTGTAGCGTGCCTCATTTTCTTTCCACCACTGAAGAGGATCACTTCTTCTGTCAATTACTGGTTCCTTCAAATAGAGATGAAGTTCATCATCCAGGCTCATTATTGCAGATTCAGAGGAAATTTAATCCTCAGCATGAGGCCCCAATAATTAAATGAAAATGTTCAGATCAATTTGACTATGATGAAGAAGATTCTCTTCTGTTCGTTGGTGTATTTTGGACATTTTTCTGTTTTTGCAGCATGCTGCTCTTTCATATTATAAAAATAGTGATCTGGACCTCCTGCACCTCCTGTTGAATATCTTCAGTCAGCCATTGTTTTGCCTTTGCCAATACATCATCAGAAGAGAAAGCATGGTTCTTGTATCGAGGATTCAAAAGACTTGCAAGCACAACATTTTTAATCTATTCATGCTTCTCAAAACATATATCAATCAAAGCTCTTTGGCTTGACAGACCATCATTTGAAAGTTAGATGGTGTTGTGTGCCATGATGACACTGAGGTATGACATATCATCAAGCCTCATTCCTTTCCGCAGGTTTGCTCCACAGTTTCGAAGTAGCACAAGCATCACTCGGTCTTTGTTGATTCCCCAGTCTTCAAGCATGCCTAGAAACATTTCCTTACTGTACTCAGTGTGGGATCCTTGCATCACTTTTGTATTCAACACCAATTACCTTTTTTTCCATCCGCTGTCAATGAAGTGGCATATAAGAATCGTTAGTGACTCTCACTCTGTTTGTCTTGACCAGCAGTCAGTCGTGAATGAGAGTGAGTTGCCAGCATTCTCTGGTTGCAGCATAGCCTTCACTTTGTCAACGACCTTTTGGTGAATCTTTCCCAGCATTTCTGTTCGATGATACTCCTCACTCTTCAGTGTGTAGCTTGGCTCAAGTATGGACAGCAACCGCTTAAATCCTGAGTCAGACACCATTATAAATGGCTTGTTATCAGTGACAATCATCTCTGTGATTACTCTGTCCAGAAGTTGGGATCTTCGATCTGAATCTAGACAGTGACACCTGTTTTTTTTCAGAAACATATCTGTTATTGTTGCCTGGGATAGTGGAGGAGGTATTTAATTTTGTTTTTTCTGTGCTGCATGAAATGATTCAATATGATGAACTCTTAGATGGGCCCAAAGATTTGACGTATTTTTGTTTTTTGCAGTTACTGATCCCATGCTTATATTGTTTGTGCATGTGTTGCACACTGCTGCTTTTCCTGGAGAAGGTTGAGATGAGAAATAGTCCCAGACCACACTTTTACTTTTTCTCTCCTCATCCATCTCCATTGCAATTTGAAAGACACAAGAAAGTAAAAAAAATGGCTTGCTGGCACCCTGTTGTGGGTCGGTCGGTGACTGACGCCTAATAGTGTGGGTGGCTTGCTGGCACCCATGTGGGTGGTGGCTGATGCCTGGCGGTGTGGGTGGCTTGCTGACGCCTGGCACTGGGGGTGGCTTGCTGACACCCTGTTGTGGGTTGGTGGCTGATGCCTGGCAGTGTGGGTGGCTTTCTTGCTGGCACCCTGTTGTGGGGTGGCTGACTGCTGTCACCCTGTTATGGGTTGGTGGCTGATGCCTGGCACTGTGGGTGGCTTGCTTGCTGGCACCCTGTTGTGGGGTGCCTGGCTGCTGTCACCCTGTTGTGGGTCGGTGGCTGAAGCCTTGCTGTCAAGCAAATACACCAAGCCTACTTCCTGGTTCTAACCTTGCCGTACAAGCCGGCCACGGCGAAAGGATTTCAGCTCCAGCAGGACGGGTGTCCATGACTGGATGATGTACACTTCTCCACACTGGAACCTTGTTTTATCGGCATGAATATATGCTTACTAACGTGAGTGCATAATTTTATTCATTAAACCTGTTGCATAAAGTCTACACTTAGAGCCGCCTCTGTCTGTCTTTGTTTTAGCCCTGTGGAACCCCTGGCTTTTGGTTTCTGGATGGCTGCCCTACATGGTGGACTTTTTCTCCCCCTGTGCCATTAATGACTTTTAACTCCATGGACTTTTGGTTCGATATGTGATCAAGCGCCTGTTAACATTGTGGATGCCTGGCAGTGTGGCTGGCTTGCTTGCTGGCATCCTGTTGTGGGGTGGCTGGCTGCTGTCACCCTGTTGTGGGTCGGTGGCTGATGCCTGGCAGTGTGGGTGGCTTGCTGAGTTGCTGGCACCCTGTTGTGGGTCGGTGGCTGACGCCTGTCAGTTTGGGTGGCTGGCTGGCACCCTGTTGTGGGTTGGTGGCTGACGCCTGGCAGTGTGGTAGCTGGCTTGGTGTCATCTGGGTGGCAGGTTTGCTCGCTGGAACCCTGTTGTGGGGTGGCTGGCTGGCTGCTGGCACCCTGTTGTGGGATGGGTGGCTGGATGCTGGCCTGGCACCCTGTTCTGTTGTGGGTTGGATGGCTGGTGGCTGGCACCCTGTGGTGGGTAGCTGAGGCCAGGGCCTGTGGGTGGATGGCTGGCACCATGAGTACCGTGACCGGACTGCAGCTTGCTGCACGCGAGGCTGTCCGAGGTGTGGGAGGTGGTCTTAGAAGGCAGAGGACATGTGCAGCGCCCGGTGAAATGACGTCATGTATGGGCTGCGCAGGCGTGGGAGGCGGTCTTAGAAGGCAGAACGTGTGCAGCGCAACATATGCAATGACGTGACGAAAATATCGGCAATATCGTTAATTTCAGAGACGGATTCCGATATATCAGGGAAAGTGCATATCAGCCCCCGATATATCGGTGTTGCTGATAATCGGTCGATCTCTACTACAAATCTATTTATGAAACATAGTATTGACAGTATGGCATAGGAAGCAATGTAAAGTGGAGGTAAAATGACTTTTTAAAGCAAAACTTACATTATTGGCTTTAGATAATTACAGTGATTATTGAAAATGCACCATGCTTTCCTGTTATGACCAGCTAGAATCAACTGTGCAGGTTACTCATATTTTACTTTTGCAAAGTATTTGTGTATTGTGGTAGTGTTTTTAAGTTTTGTACATGTTAGCCACCTTTACAGCATTTTTTTAACATCTATTTGCATTAGAACAAATGTACCCATTACAAAAAGTGGTTTGACATTCCATGTACAGTATTTACATTTAAAATGCGCTACACAATATTATACACATTTGAATATTCTAGTTAATAAACATACATGATATGATGATGTATCACTGCTGCAATAATGGGGGAAAGAAACAGGGTGCATTAGCAGCTACTACAAATGCTGCCCCTGGAGTTACACTACTTAAAGTGACACTAAACAATACCCTTAAAGTAAAACTATGGGCAACATGTTTCTTTTCATTTTGGACAGAGTAAGGGAGGGTTATAACCCCTGTAAAAAAAATGTTTTGCCATTTTTGTCCCATTGCGAAGATCTACCTTCACTTCCTGCCCCATTGCCAAACAGAAGTGAGATGAAATCACTGCAAATTAAGGGAAATCCATGGGGACCCCAGGTCACCAGAACTAGTATCCCCCATTGGAGGCTTTTCCCTTCTATTACTTTTCTGGGGACAACCCAAAATTATGGATTTTCTACTATTTTCACTTTCAATGATGATGGTAAACAGGACAAATAGAGAGGGTGAATGTCTTTAACGGGGGCAAAGACAGCAATAAAAACCTGACATGTGTTCTAATCGATCTCAACTCTATTCAAAACTAAAAAAAGTATATCCTTTAGTTATACTTTAATTTCCAAAAATAATCTATAAAAAACTACTACCTAAGGACCCTGTAATCTAATTTTCATTAAATTGTTTCCTACCATGTTTTTCTGCCTTTTGGTAACACCCTTGTGGGTCTCCAAACCTTTACTTTTCCCCTCACGTCTGTTTATTTAGAAGGAGCAGTGCATTTCAGTTGTGGCCAAATCCACTTCCAGGTCTTTAAGGATTAGATTGGCTATTATAGATAATATATTTATTAGTGGGATAACATTAAGAATGCACTCTTGATTAATTGAAATTTGCAAGCTCCTGCAATTTTGATCCCATCTCATACACCTTTCTAATTTGGATGAGTGCTTCAAGTGGTCATTGCTTCCTTGATGAAGGGATGCTTTTTGTCTTGTGACTAATAATCATTTTTCGTTTCCATAGTACCTTATAATTAAAGGTGTGTATACTGTGCCATGTTATCTTGGTGATTTAAACTTCAAGAGGATGCACAAATAAAAGTTCCCTGTTTATGCGTAAGCTGTATGAGATATTTGACCCCTTTCTCTATGTACCAGATATTAGTAAAAAGAAAAAAAAAAATGATTTTTTTTAGGCTTTAAAAACCATCCATCTTTGATAAAAATTTTGAAAAGGCAAGGCTAACTTCACTAAACTTTGAAAATCATTTTCTGCCTTATGCCCATTAAACAATGAGAACTGGAAATTCAAGTTACATACTTTATAGATTAGAACATTATTCCTTTGGTAGGTATTTTTATATCTGACTGCGCCCATGGTTACAAATGAAACATGTAAGCTCTGCCATGCCTTTAATAAAAAAATTCCAGCTGCAGAATTAATAAATATCATAGATATACAGTACCAGGCACTGGACTACGGTAATTTGAGACAAACACTTTGTGGTGAAAGCATTTCCTTTCTGTGCCTTTCTGTTAACACTGCTGTACAGTTCTCCTCCAGCCAGCAGGGGGAGAGCCAAGTTACATCAACCCTGTAGACTTTAATGCAGAGTGCCTGGAATCCTAGGTGGTGTAGTTCAGGGTGGCAGCCATGTAATGAAACAACTATTTCTGAACTACAGATCCCAATGGCCTGTGTGAGGCAGGAGGAGCCACTCTCTTTGTGCTGGGGAACCTGAGCATCCAGATGCGTTGGAACAAGTGAGAGAAAGAGAAACTAGAGGAATACCGAGCTATAGCCCGGATCGGTGACTGTTCGGTCTGCGTTGTGTGGCTCCTCCTGGGAGACTACAGTAATCATCAGGCCAGCTGATTGGTCACAGACACATCAGGATCAGACCAAAAGGAGGCCCCTTCCATCAAAGACTGCATCACCACGATGGAGAGTTGGTAAGAGGGCCACAGGCCCACCAATACTATTAACCACAAGACATGCCACTGAGAGCACTGATAACAATCTCACATGCATCCAATGATCTAATTTCACGCCAAGCCATTACAAACTTAGGGTGCAGCTATACCCCAGCTTTACTGTGCAACCTTTGACACATGTGTATTCTGACTTGCTTGGGTTATGCTGCACTTCTTACTGTTTGCAGAGGGACTACCTCTAGTGTAACGGTCTTCTAAGGACCTCAACGTCAGCCGGCAGAGGACCCTCTTTAGAGACTGCCCCTTTCATTAAATGTAATAGTCCTTTCCCCTAGCCTTTACCCCATTTATGCTGTTTAACACTAATTATGTCAACCCAGCCAGTCTAGGCCTAGCGCAGCCACTGTTAGAACTTACGGGCAGTATTGTTCTTTTATTGCTAACTCAAAGATCTATTTGCCTCCTGTCTGGTATTCTGGGTGGCACTGTTACTGTTTATGCTGCTTTTATTGTCTGACCCTCTCTGTTTGGCAATTGCCCAGTGTGCTGGATTGATTGTGTAATCATTATTGTTGTTTTGTTTCATTTGCTAGTTTAATAACCCTTTAGAATAGCGATATTCAACCTAGCATTTACCAACAGTCTTTCTTAAGCCTTGCTCAAGGTAGTCTTAGTACTGGGTGTTATGGAAATATACATTGTGTTGCTTGCTCTTTCTCTTTATTAACCTGGTGTGTTAGAGGGGTAGAGATCTTTGAAAGGTTGTAACAGAAAACAGAAGGCCCATCTTAATCAGTGGCTGCTTGGGGGTCAGAGATTAATTATATTACTGGGGCTTTAAATTTTGGGTGATTAATATGCTCCAGCTACTGGGTATTGGTTGATTCCCTGAAAATTTACTTTATTAACCACATCCCTACCGGCGTATAGACAAATGACGCCGGCAGGGTGGCTTTACCGTTCCGGGCGGCCATCATATGACATCCGCCCGGTCTCGCCGCTACTGCGGGCCCCCGGGGGTGCGCAACGCGGCGATCGGGGGTGAGGCTCGTCCCTCGGAAAGAGCCCATCCCCGATCTAGGTAAAGAGCCAATGAAATTGGCTTTTTACCACGTGACCGGCTGTGTCCAATCACAGCCGGTCACAAATGTCAACAGAGAACACGGTAACTAGCTGTCACCGTGTTCTCCTCCTCACACACTGATGTGTGGAGGAGATTGTGGTAACAGCTAGTTACCAATTACAGTGCACCCCAAACACACTGATTGCCCCCCCCAATAAAGAGTACCTGTCACTAGCCCATCAAAGTACCTGTCACTAGCCCATCAAAGTACCCGAGTACCTGTCACCAGCCCATCAGGTACTCTGATGACAGGTACTCGGGTACTCTGATGGGCATGTGACAGGTACTCGGGTACTCTGATGGGCATGTGACAGGTACTCGGGTACTCAGATGGGCATGTGACAGGTACTCGGGTACTCAGATGACAGGTACTCGGGTACTCTGATGACAGGTACTTGGGTACTCTGATGAAGGGTACTCGGGTACTCTGATGACAGGTACTCGGGTACTCTGATAACAGGTACTCGGGTACTTTGAGTACATGTCACCGGAGTACCCGAGTACCCATCATCGGAGTACCCGAGTACCCGTCATCGGAGAACCCAAGTACCTGTCACCTATCCATCAGAGTACCCGAGTACCTGTCATCTACCCATCAGAGTACCCGAGTATCTGTCACCTACCCATCAGAGTACCCGAGTACCTTCCATCTGCTCATCAGAGTACCTGACGCCTGAAGTGCCCGAGTACTTTCTGCCTGCTCATCAGTACCCATCACTACTCATCAGTACTCATCAGTCCCATCATTACCTATCACCTATCGGGATCAGTACTGATCATCAGCACCCATCAGTACAGTATCAGTACTACTCATCAGTACCCATCAGTACCTATCACCTGCCTGTCACCTGCCCATCAGAGTACCCGAGTACCTGTCACCTGCCTATCGGAGGACCTGAGTACCTGCCACCTGCTCATCAGTACCAAAATACCTGTCACCTGCCTGTCACCTGCCCAGCAAAGTACCGAGTACCTGTCAACCTTCATACAGCCACCATGTCCAAGTCCAAAAAGGTTTATATACGTCCTCCATTTAAACCTAAATACCGGTGTTATGGCAGCAGATAGCTGCCATAACCCTGGTATTTTTTTAAACGGTGGACAGTTGGCTTTCCGATAAGGGTGGTCCCAGCGGCGAATTCGCCGCGGGAAACCCTCCCAGGATGGCGGAAAAGGTGCCGCATTCTGGTCCTTTACCCCACTTACCGGACCCGCCGGCAGCGGGGAAAACAATCCGTCCCGGATCCTCACAGACAGGATGTCGAGTGAGGGCAAGCTTGCCCTCACTTGACTCTATGGTCTTGGAGGACCGGAGCTATGGCAAACGTCGTTGCCTAGCAACCGGTTTAAAGGTCCCTTTTTTTTCATTTTATTTTATTATTAGTTTTTTATTTTTTTTCTATCTTTTAGTGTACTTGTAAGATCTGAGGACTTTTTGACCCCAGATCTCACAAAAAAGAGGTCCTGTCACACCTTTTTCTATTACAAGGAATGTTTACATTCCTTGTAATAGAAATAAAAATGATCAATTTTTTTTTTTAAACGGTGTAAAAATAAAAAATAATAAATAAAATAAATAGTAAAAAAAAAAAATTTAAAGCGCCCTGTCCCCGTGAGCTCGCACGCAGAAGCGAACACATACGGAAACCCCGCCCACATATGTAAACGGTGTTCAAACCAAGGTATCGCCGCGATCGTTAGAGCAAGAGCAATAATTTGAGCCCTAGACCTCCTCTGTAACTCTAAGATGGCAACCTGTAGAATTTTTTAAAGTGTCGCCTATGGGGATTTTTAAGTACCAAAGTTTGTCGCCATTCCGTTAGCGTGCACAATTTTGAAGCATGACATGTTGGGTATCTATTTACTCGGCGTAACATTATCTTTCACATTATGGAAATAAATTGGGCTAACTTTACTGGTTTCTTATTTTTTAATTGAAAAAAGTGATTTTTTTTTCCAAAAAAAATTGCGTTTGGAAGACCACTGAGCAAATATGGTGTAATAAAAAATATTGCAATAATCTCCATTTTATTCTCTAGGGTCTCTGCTAGAAAAAAATATATAATGTTTGGGGGTTCTAAGTAGTTTTCTAGCAAAAACAACTGATTTTAGCTTGTAAACACCAAATGTCAAAAATAGGCCTAGGCAAGTGGCTAGGATGCATGATGGTGCTCCTTGGATGTTGGGCCCCTCTATATGGCTAGGCTGTGAAAAAGTCTCACACATGTGGTATTGCCATACTCAGGAGGAGTGGCAGAATGTATTTTGGGGTGTCATTTTTGCTGTGTACATGCTATGTGTTAGGAATATCCTATAAATTGACAACTTTGTGTAAAAAAAAAAAGTTTTCATTTTTTTCCCACATTTTCCAAAAACTTGTGGAAAAAAATGACACGTTCAAAAGACCCATGATGCCTCATAGAATATACATGGAGTGTTTGCTTTCCAAAATGGGGTAATTTTGTGGACTTTTCCATTGTATTGGTGCTATAGGGCCTTCAAAAGTGTGATAGGTAGTAAGAAAGTTTTATGTGTATTTATGCTCCTAGAACGCCTGAGAGCCGGTTCACACTACCACGACCAGAAAGTTGCCCCGTGACTTGAAGAGACTTGTTTAGAGACTTGGAAGAGACTTGTGCACTACTTTGAAGAGACAGGCGACTTTGTCTGTGGGGAATGCCTGGCTAATCTCTTTCTTCTTCCTGGAAAGTCTGATAACAAGTTGTGTCAATTAAGATAAGGAGGCGACTCCCATTGAAGTATATGGGACAGTCGGATCACAGGTCGCCTCAAAGTAGTACAGGACCCTTTTCTGAAGTCAGAGCGACTTCAGTAGTGCCAATTAAGATGGCACTGATTGATTAACATTGCTTTTGTTATGTCAAGCGACCTGGGGCTACACAAGTCGCCTCACAAGTCGTGCTAGTGTGAATGGGCTCTTAAGGTGCTTCTTGAATGTGGAGTCTCTTTTTGTGGCCAGGCTGTGTAAAAGTCTCACACATGTGGTATCACCATACTCAGAAGGAGTAGCAGAATGTATTTTGGGGTGTAATTTTTGCTGTGTACGTGCTGTGTGCTAGAAATAGCTTATAAATTGACAACTTTGTGGGAAAAAAAAAAAACATTTTTATCTTCATTTTACCACGAATTGTGGGAAAAAATTATAACTTCAAAAAACTTACCATGCCTCTTACTAAATACCTTGGACTGTCTACTTTACAAAAAGGGGTCATTTGGGGGGTATTTGTACTGTCCTGACATTTCAGGGCCTCAAGAAAGGAGATAGGCCGTCAGTACATCTGGTGCGATCAATTTTCAGTAATTGGTACCATAGCTTCTAGACTCAATAACTTTCACACAGACTAAATAATATACACTAATTTGGGTTACTTTTACCAGAGATATGTAGCAGTATAAATTTTGGCCCAAATGTATGAAGAAAAATTATTTTTTTTGCAAAATTTTATAATAGAAACTAAAAAAAGTGTTTTTTTCAAAACTGTTGCTCTTTTTTTGCTTATATCACGAAAAAAAAAACAGTTGTGATCAAATACCACCAAAAGAAAGCTATATTTGTGTGAAAAAAATGATAAAAATTTTGTTTGGTTACAGCGTAGCATGACTGAGCAATTGTCATTCAAAATGTGAGAGTGCTGAAAGCTGAAAATTGGTCTGGGCAGGAAGGGGGTCTAACTGCTCTGTATGGAAGTGGTTAATAAGCTACAAAAAATGAATAAATGTGGGGATCAGCAAAGAAGTGTAATATATTGTGGTGTTAACTCAAATAAGGGATCACCTTCCTTTGAAAAAGGCAGTCATGTGCTGTGCTTTTCTTAATATTCTGATTTGTAGTCAGTTTTATTTTAAAGTTTGTACACAAAATAAACAAAACAGAAAATAAATCCTTGCCTTCTATTTTTTTAAAACCTGGTTTGGATCCCACATTACCAGGGAATGGCTTCGCGATACCGTGTGGCATGGTCCAGTATTATCAGTATGTGCTGATGGCCCCAGACAGACCTTACGACTGGTCCCACCAGATCCATGTCAATTCTTTTAAAGACACTTCAATAATTGGTAAAGGTACCAGTGGACTGAGAAAATGGGGTGATGGTGCGGAATCATGACTCCCAATACTCTTTGACATCTGCATGTGAACTGAGCCAAAAGAATCTTCAGGGTATTCTCTCTTTTGTTTACTCTATACCCAGGTGTCCACCCATTACATGATCGTAGGCTGAATCCAATACCATCCGGCGATATGGTTTTGGGACAACTAGCTGCTCTACCACCTCCTGCCCTTGCCACTTGTTACACAAAACAAATAAAAAATAAAAACCATAAAATAAATCCTTGCCATCCAGGCACTAACTGAATAGTCTAGATTCTTCTCTCACAGACGAGGGGCTTCTCCCAGAGATCAACATAAAAAAACAAACTTTTTGCAAACCTTTTCATTTCACAGGGATTTTCACGTGTAGCAATATCTCAAGGTAGGTTCCTGAGTCCCAGCAACCTCTTTCTCCAGTCCTTCCTTATTTATCCTGGCTGCTATTGTTTACAAATGGGAAGCAAATGCAATTTCGGATCCCACACTGCCAAGCTGGCCTGGAAAACCTGAACGGGATACCATCTTAGTTTCCCACATATGAAAGCATGTGAGGTGCCACATAGCGTCCCTCAACCACCTCACCTTTCATTATGTTAGCAACTGTACCACTCCAGAAAGGGTTAAAAACATTGTACTACCTGAAGTCTGTGCTTTGAAATGTTCTTTTCTCCTGCTTCCTGCTACATCAATCACATTACCACTCCAAGACAACTTTTTAGTACTAACTCTTCTTAGGCTTTCTGTATGTTAATGGAAGAAATGAGTGTATTGCAGCATTTAAACACGCAAGTCCCAGAATCACAGGGTACCTACATGATTAGGATGGACAGGTGCATTGCAGTAATGCCTGGATAAAAAAAAATGAAGTTCTGAGCAGGAAGGATGTTTTTCCTATATGCATTTCAAGGTGTAATTTGTGTGTTCAGCCACAGAGCAATTCTACCCCAAGCAGCTTTTATATAGTAGATTGGTTGCTCTCTTTGAGAGTGCTGAACATTTAAATACCATATAAAGTGCCTTAGCACCTGATTTGGTGATTAGTCAAGGCCAGCAGCATAAATGTAAAATGTAAAATATATTTCTGCAGTGTCAAGACACTCTCCAACAGTATTAAATGTCATTCATACATTATTATTCATGCAGAGCTAAACACTGAGCAACATGTGAGATTTCAAAAACTCAAATGTCTTAAAGCACATAAGTTATTTATAACAAGTTTAAAAAGAACCTAAAACAAAAAACAAGCAGTATTTCCTTAGTAAGATGTTGAGTAATGTACCCAGAACAGTAAATCCTACCAATCAAACAAAATAATTTTTAATTATTCTCTGTACTCGTTGCAAGAGAATGTTGCAAGTTCAAATCTGATTGATTGTTTTGAGTACACACCTTAGCTGTTAATAATATCCTGTTACATAGGTCTTTTTACTATGTTGCACACAAAATTATCCTTATTTTATGTCACACAGAAGTTATATTTTTTGTCAAACGCGCCTTCTTAACACTGACACTACTACACCAGAAATACAGAAAGCAGGACTTTTGAAGTGCAACCGACCAGTGTGAACAGTTCCATGGGATTTAAAGGGATGCATTATGCTTGTTTACAACAGTCAAGTGTGAAAGCAGCCAAAACCACAACTAAAACGCAACTGACCAATGTGAAGGATTTAAAGCAGGGGTTGGCAACCTTTCAGAGGTTGAGATCTACCTGGACAACATGGATGAAAGCAAAGGTCCCCAGGGGGTGAGGCAGGATCTCCTATGCAGTGTCCTTTAAAAAAAAATAAAAAGATAGCATCGCAGTAATGTTCTCTGTCCCCTTCACATCACCCTCACAATGTACTGTCCTCTGCCCCACATAGCAGTGAGGTGGCAAGATGGTTGCTCTGCTTGTACAAAATGTCTGCACAGTATTAATCTCTTGTCTCTCTTGATTTTTATTTCATGTTTCATAAGCTTTTAAAAGCTAAATATATATCTGATAAGCTGAGATACTCTGCAACTTCCAAAATTCCCTATCTCTCATAAAGAGGAACTCCATCTGGACATCTTGACCACAGAACAATTTATATCTGAATCAAAAGTCCCCGGAAAATTCCCTGATGGAAATCACGGACATCGCAATATAGACTATTAACCCTATGCTTACCATAATAAATTGCTAACCCTGATTGGACAAAAAGATCTTTTTATATGTCATATGGTATATTTAAACTCAGACACGGAATAATAAATCAGGTCATTTTGATTCAACCATTTTGAGTCTTATTTGATCTCACTATATATATATAGCTATATATATTTCTGATTTGGTATCACTGACTAACAGGTAACAGGTATTTTGTACCTGAGGAAAATTTCAACAACAGCAGTGTTCTCTGTCCCCTCCCCCCACAGTAGTGTTCTGTAGCCCATAACGCAGTGTCCCCTGCACCGATTCACATCACCCCCCCCCCCCCCATGTAGTGTCCTCTGCTCCCCTCTTCCTACAGCGGTGTCCTATACCCCCCAATTTTGTGTCCTCTCTGCCCCTTCATATCCCCCCATCCACTGTGGTGTCCTCTGCCTCCCTCCCCCACAGTACCCACAGTAGTGTTCTGTACCCCCCAATGGAGTATCCTCTGCCTGCTTTACATTCCCCCCAATTGTAGTGTTCACTGCCCCCCTCCTCCACAGTAGTGTTCTGTAATCCCCCAACGCAGTGTCCTCTGCCCCTTCACATCACCTCCCTCCCACTCTGTATTGTCTTTGCCCCAACAGTAGTGTCCTGTACCCCCCAATGCTGTGTCCTCTGCCCCTTCACATCAACCCTCCCCCCCACTGTAGTGTCCTATATCCCCCAACATTGTGTCCTCTGCCCCCTTCACATCACCCCCCCTGCAGTATCCTCTGCCCCCTTCCTCCCCCCAGTAGTGTCCTGTACCCCCTAAAAGAGTGTCATCTAACCCCTTCACATCAACCCCCCCCATAGTGTCCTCTGTTCCCCCTCCAACAGTGTACCCCCCCTCCCAACCACATACACACAGTGCTGTGTGGGTAGTACTTACCTGCCAGCTTGTGTTCATTAGAGTGGAGATCAGGAGACAGCATAAGGTTGGGTGGAAGGTGGGAGCGGTTAATAAAAGCAAGCTGGTGATTGGTTGCTAGGACCACCTAGCAACCAATCACTGAGCACCTCCTGCACTCCATCCAGTGCCTGCTTCCTGGTCTCCTGTTAACTGCAGAGCGGAGGAAGTGGGAGAAGGCAGAGCCATGGTCACGATCCACCTGTCGGCCCCCGCGGTCATGCTGTCAGTTACAATCAATGGCTTGGTGACTCCGAATTTAAAGGGATGTGCTTTTCATGCATTTCCTTCCATTGTTTTTATTTTTTTTATTGAAAAAACAATCAAAAACTGATCAGTATGTGTCACGATCGGCCTCGCCCACGGCGATGGCGACTAGCTAACCGAGACGTGGTTTCGTGACTGGGGAGTATAAGGGAATAAGGGAAACTCCTACTGAGTAATAAGACTGGCCGTGACACTTTCACAGCCCGCACTGCCTTTGGTCACCACTAGAGGGAGACTCCACTCCAATCCAGCTGGCTGACCACACACAGGCAGATACAAATCTTACATACAATCTGGTGCACTGTAAGGGTTGGGGAGCAGTCTAGCAATTATCACGCACTACTAGGATTCCTCCAGCTATCCTACAAGCTAGAACCCCGGTGTTAATCACTCTTCCCACTGTCCACACACCCACACACCACAAACGATAGCCTGCCACCACCCAACAGTTTGTCCGCAGACTGGTCTGCTCGGCCACCACACACACACACAGATCTCCGTCTGGTTTACAATCTGCATGCAATCTGCCAACACGCAGTGCAATTGCATACAGATTGGCATGTAGCTTAGACCAAGCAATTTGGCACTAAAATGCAACAATCTCTCCAGAGATATGAGTCCTAGCTTAGTACACAGAAATCACTTATTAATTTTATAATTTAATATCCCAAAAGTGGGCAGTGCATAAGAAATATATACAAAGCAAAAGGAGTTACAAAAAATACAAAAAAGATAAAAGACACACAATTGGCAATTTACTATGAAAATAAAAGAAATAAAAACAGAAATAAACTTTACCGAAGCCTATCCCTTGGTAGAAGCATACCGGAAACCGCGTGGGGACTCCCCAGTTTAGAACTAGCTTCATGGAAGAACAATGTCCATATCTTAGGTTCCCCAATCTATTGGAATATGAATGTGGGCTGGACTTTAGCCTTGGCCAATCAACCCCAGGGGGTTGTCCCTGTCCCAGCCCACAGGAGGTTTCGTGTTCTGAACTGACCAGAGTCGAATTGACCCAGAACGGCGCTGACCGCTGAGTCAGGGATAGGAATTCTGACACCAGCGCATCGATCTGATTGCGACAGTACCAAACACTGCTTGCCTGCCGCAATCAGGCGCCATATAACGGTTTTGTGCGTTTCTCTAGGATTCTACACATGCTACAGACACAGATTTACATGTACATGTAGCCCAATACGTGAACCATAAGAAGGAATTATTTTCATCTCTCTGCCACTAATATTTCACCTATTATGATAAAATACATTCCTTTGATCTGATGATACCAATCAAAGCTTGCAGACTGTTTGAAGCCTATCATCGCCCCCTGCGGATCCTCGCAGCCAAGATGACCAGCAACTCTCTTTGAGGCTTCAGGAAGGTGACAACTTTTGTTCACTTGCATTGGAGACTTTAATTGGCATCCAGGTGTCACCCCCATCCCAGAGAGACCAGTTCGATCCTTTTCAAATGCTAATAAAAGGACATATGTATATGACTGATACTAAATACTATATTCTACAGATCACTTCATATCTCGCTAAAGCAAAGCTACCCTACTCTTACATTTATGTTACAGTGTGAAAGGGCCCTTTTGTGGCTAATGTATGTATATATATGTATTTATATATATATATATATATATATATATATATATATATATATATATATAGAGTTTACATTAGTAGGGTCGTGTACCATGTTAGTCATCAATTATGCAGTAAGTTTAATTTAAAGCACCTCAGTACTGTGCAATAGCCAAAAGACAGCTACAGCATGGCTCTCTTGTTCTGGGAGGGGTCCATGGATGTCCTCCCAGAACACACCTCCCACGCTCTGTAACTGCTGTGTCTTGTCAAAAACCCTTGGAGCATTTTTACTTATCTTTGACAGTTTTTTTGATGAATGAGTAGGGGTACAATGTACCCGATCCACATGGGGGGGGGGGGGGGCGGGATCTGGGAGGATTCCAGATTCCAATAACCCCCCTGCCAACCACTGTCAGGAAGAGGCCCTTGTCCCCATCAACATTGGCACAAGGTGCTTTCGGGTGGAGGAACAGAGCCTGCCTGCCCCAAAGCACCCACCCACCCCTAATGTTGAGGGCATGTGGCCTGGTATGGTTCAGTTCCTGGCCTGCCAGGCTGCATGCTCATATAAGAGTCTAGTATGGATTTTGGGGGGGAACCCTTATCGTTTAAAAAAAAAATGGCATGAGGTTCCCCTTAAAATGAATACCAGACCTAAAGGCCTGTTTTTTTTTTTTTGTATTGCATTGCCAGCAATATTTCTTTTTCTTTGTGCACTGGTCTAAATCAATTGATGGAGGGGGGATTATGGTGTGGAGTTGTTTTTCAGGGGTTGGGCTTGGCTCCTGAGTTCCAATAAAGGGAACTCTTAAGGCATCAGCATACCAAGATATTTTGGACAATTTCATGCTCCAAACTTTGTAGGAACAGTTTGGTAATGGCCCCTTCCTGTTCCAACATGACTGTGAACCAGTGCACAAAGCAAGGTCCATAAAGACATGGATGAGCGAGTTTGGGATGGAAGAACTTGACTGGCCTGACCTCAACCCGATAAAACACCTTTGGGATGAATTAAAGCAGAGAATGTGAGCCAGGCCTTCTTGTCCACATCAGTGCCTGACCCCACAAATGCGCTTCTGGAAGAATGGTCAAACATTCCCATAGACATACTCCTAAACCTTGTGAACAACCTTCCCAGAAGAGTTGAAGCTTTTATAGCTGCAAAGGGTGGGCCAACTAAATATTTACCCTACAGACTAAGACTGGGATGCCATTAAAGTTCATGTGTGTGTAAAAGCAGGTGTCCCAATACTTTTGGTAATATAGTGTAGCTTCCTGAAAACATAACAGAACCCTGTTCTAGTACTTCAAGAGCCATCGACCCTAATGCAAGCAGTGGTTGGCTCTTACGAAGAGTTGAGCAAATATCAAAATGTCTTTATAGGTGGATGTCAGTTTGGAGGAGCGGTTGTACTTAGGCAAGCTGCAATTGTATGAAACCACACTAGGTAATTCCTACATGTAATGTGGAGTAACCATGACTGAAATCCAGTGAATGAAAGAGGAAGATTAGGGGCAGTAGGAACGGAAAAGTTGAACTTTGCTAGACTTTCTATAGCCAAGAAATGAGCTGGCCTCTATTTGACTAACTACAGCTGCTAATGCACACTGTGAGAAGCAACTGATGGTTTTCCCGTCACTTGCTATGAGGAATAGTCAAACATTGTTCACATTGTACCAGGCTTTGATCAAAGATCTTAAAAAGACACAACCACCACATAGACCTGGAAACCCCTCATCAGTGTATGGTGACTTCATAACAAGAAACCAAAATTTTAATACCACTACTTAGGCTAAAATAGGCAGCTTTCTATAATAGTGTGTAAAAGCATCAAAAACAAATATTTGTCAACCAATCAATACTTCAATAGACATGTCCCCATTTTAAGACCATTTATTTTACAAAAAATAAAAGATATCATGGTATAACAGACCTTAAAATCCCACCCACCGCATCTTCCAAGGAGAGCTCTGACAGTGCTATCACTCTGTTCCCAATTATCCAGGGAATGGAACATGAGAAAATATTGAGCTCTTAGGAGGGGAGCGTGTCTCCTGAAACGTGTCAGAGGTCCCAACAAAGGGATATGCCCTTTCCACATTGAGGTGGACTTGTTTTACTCTTCATGTTTGTGAGTATGTTTTTGGCATTCAAAATACATTTTTAAGATGTCCAAGGGTAATGCACTAGGTGCTTGCACCTCCTTTCTTTTGTGTTTTATGAGAAAATATAAGACAAAGGAGAGCCAGCACAGTTTAAAACATACATGCACCATAATGCCATACGTCAAAGGGTATGTATAATACAATTTGCACAAAAGAGCACCACCCTCCAAACGGATACCCAGAACTCTTGAGAGCACAGCTGCACTTACCATTACTGCAAAATACTCATCTGGCATAGTTCAAAACTATGCTACAGAAGAAACTGGAAGAGGGCACAAACAAACTTATCTAGCACCCTAAATGGGAAATCATGGAGCTCTGCAGTTGTACAGATGCCCTAGATAGCAGAATGGATGATATCATAATTGTAATAGACAGCTACAAACAGGCCATTGAGAGCCTCAGAGGTAAGCTAGATCAGGCCCTCCTGTGAAGTGACGATTTTGAAAACTGTTCATTAATAGCCAATCTCAGGCTGTGTAGCCTCATAGGAACTATTACCTATATAGCCTCTATGGCGACCATTTTGTGCCAGATGGCTCCCTTGCATTCCCACCAAAAGGCTGGAATTTGACCATATCCTTAGAACCTTGACCTTAAAAAAATATGTGGAGAGCTGAGAATGGGGGGGTGGAATATTGTACCCTGGGCGCTGCAATAAGAGGATCGCCACTGACCTGGAGACCAATGCTGGGATTTGGGGATTTGGGGTGTGCTAGAGTGGGTACCTGCCCCGCATCTCTATGCAGGGTGGCACTGATCTGTTCCTCTACAACTTTTCCCCGTTGACTGCCTTTACAAGTTGCTGGGCTGCACAGAGACATCCCTACCTGTCTCTTCTTTCTATTCCAGCACTTATCTTGGGTCAAGCTGCCAGAAAAGTTGTGGTGTAGCAGGCAGTCTGCCTTCTCCCCCTCCCTCACCCAGGCTCCTGTCAGTTTTAGGGAAGCCGCACTTGTGGTTGGAGGTACACATCTCCTTCGAGCTCCTCTCATTGATAGTGAGGATTGCAGGGTTGAGAGCTTTTTGGGTGAATGTACTTCATGAACAAGGCTGCCTGCTGCATACTCAGGAGGAGACACAGTGACCAGGAAGGGGGATGGAGTTGGGGGAGGGCAGGAATGGCTTTACTCTGATATGGGGGGGGGGAGTAAAACAATATGTACTGGGAAGTGACCTTGGAGGGTAAAGGACTTGTCTAGGGGGGTTTTGATTTGAAATCTACCTTCCCCCAATCCACCTTCTAGCACAAGTCCTTTTCCTCTCCCAAAGCACCCCCAGCACAAATCCTATTACTCCCACCTAAGTCTAAGAGAAGCCAGCTGCCGTAGAGGGAGCGATCGCAGCATCTTCCCCAGAACCCCAGCTTCCAGGTGCTCATGTTAACACGCCTCTCCCAGGTATTGGACATATTGGAGCCAGCTCACACTGTCCACTAGTGATGGACGAACATCGGCCAGGGCGGTTCACGAACGTCAGCCGCAAATTTTCTCAAAAGTCTGTGAACCGCAAGTTCGTGGTGGGCCCCATTGACTTAGGCGAACTTTAAAAACCATTAGGTCATATTTGCAGCCACAAAATACGTACTAGCTGTACACAAATAGTCCCAGCATATGGACAATGTCATAAAAGAAGTATTGCAATTGGAAAAGTTGCCCTAAAATTATTATTTTTTTTTACAGCAAAAAAATATATATATTTTTTTTTTCATAAATTAGCCATAACTGACAGCAGCCGGTAAATACATGTCTAATACATATAGGGTCCATTCACACACCTGTAAAATGGGTCCGCATCCATTCCACAATTTGGCGGAACCATTACAGACCCATTGATTTTCAATTTTAGTCTGAAAAATTAGGCATTCACAGGATAAAGAAGTAAGTATCGGCCATTCCAGGCCCCAAAAATTAGCCCACATGCATTTACCTGACAGCTAAGAATGTACTATTCTGTGGCTTAAGGTTCATTAGGCATTCACAGGATACAGAAGTAAGTGTCGGCCAGTATTGGCCCCAAAAATTAGCCCACATGGGTTTACCTGACAGCTAAGAATGTAGTATTCTGTGGCTGAAGGTACATTAGGCATTCACAGGATAAAGAAGTAAGTGTCGGCCAGTATAGGCCCCAAAAATTAGCCCACATGGGTTTACCTGACAGCTAAGAAGGTAGTATTTGGTGGCTGGAGGTACATTACACATTCACAGGATACAGAAGTAAGTGTCGGCCTG
The DNA here is from genome assembly GCF_965119305.1 of Pelophylax lessonae. Taxonomy (NCBI): domain Eukaryota; kingdom Metazoa; phylum Chordata; class Amphibia; order Anura; family Ranidae; genus Pelophylax; species Pelophylax lessonae. Next base: position 331,696,297 of record NC_138772.1, read on the forward strand.
TATAGGCCCCAAAAATTAGCCCACATAAAGGGGCACTCTGACGGGGACACACTGGATATAAAGGGGCACTCTGACAGGGACACACTGTCAGCCTGTGTCCCCCCTCATCCAGCCTGTGCCCCCCCTCATCCAGCCTGTGTCCCCCCTCATCCAGTCTGTATTCCCCCATCATTCAGCCCATGTCCCTGCTGTCATGATGCCCGTGTCCCCCGCCGTCATTCAGCCTGTGTCCGCGTCCCCATCAGAGTCCTTCTTTACATCCAGTGTGACCTTGTCAGAGTCCCTCCTTTACATCCATGTCCCCATCAAAGTGCTCCTTTACATCCAGTGTGTCCCCGTCAGTGTGCCCCTTTATGTGTCCCGCTCAGAGTTCCCCTTTATTATTCCCGTCAGAGTTCCCCTTTAATATTGCTTTCAGAGTGCCCCTTTATTATTCCGGTCAGAGTGCCCCTTTAATATTGCAGTCAGAGTGCCCCTTTAATATTGCGGTCAGAGTTCCCCTTTATTATTCCCGTCAGAGTGCCCCTTTAATATTGCGGTCAGAGTTCCCCTTTAATATTGCGGTCAGAGTGCCCCTTTAATATTGCAATCAGAGTGCCCGTGTATTATTCCTGTCAGAGCTGCAGCAAACATCAGTCCCCACACCTGTCACAATGCTGCACAGTGCACAATAATACTACTAATCCACTATAATGAAAGGAAAAGGGGAACAGTAATAAGCCCCCTTTTCCTCATGGGAGAGTGGCTGGGGAAATAGGTAGAATAGTTCATAAGGTAATTTTCCCTCCTTTTCTCCTCAGGTAAAGAGGGAGGGACTCCTAAGGTATCCTGAGGGAATAGAAATAGTGGGCGTGGTGTTGCAGGGGTCAGAGCACCTATAGAAATAGGTATAGGGTAGAAGTTTCTAGAGCCCTCTGAGCCCCTATATAAGGTAGAGCTCTCCTCAGAGGGGCTCATTCGCCTCAGAAGATTTAGCAGTGTGAATTCAGGAGCTGCCATTTTTTGGAGTATAGGAGACTTCTGAGGCGAGAGGATGAGCCTATTGAGACAAATTATAGAAAGAGCAGGGGAGGACGGTGGTGAAGAGTGGTTACGAATGTGCTTAAGCTTACCAAGGAATGCGAGACAAGCAGCCGGTGGGAATTCTGCTGCGGACGTGCGGGCTGAGGTGATTCCAGCTTTGAATGCCCCGCCGACGGAAGAAGATACGGCTGAGATGGAAGAAGGTCCGGGTCAAGTGAGAAGAAGCACCGTCATTTCGGAGGGACGGATGAAGAGGAAGAGAACGCCTGCCAGGCGGCACTCACAGTCACCAGCGAGACCTCCCGCGAGAAGGACCGGGACCGGGACACAGCGCAGGCGCGGTGACCGGGAGTCAGCGTCATCAAGCGGCGCCGGGAGCGGAAGAAATGAGGAAGGCTCCGGTCGTGGAAGACAAGCTCCGGTGCCGGAAGAGTCTCCGTGGCAAGAGATACAGGGCGGGAGCGGAAGGAGAGCTGAAGAGCCGGCGGTGGAAGGTCAAGCAATCCCGGTGGTCGGGGAGGAGCTGGAGGAGAGACTACAAACACAGCAGGATAATGAGAATGGTGAGTGGACAACGCTGCCAATTCTCTCCAATATATCTGAAATGTTATTTAAATTGTCTAGAGATGTTAGGGAGCTGCAGCAAAACAGTAGATTGGTTCAGAGTAGCCAGGTTGCAGAGCCAGCTTTGTCAGCAGCAGAAGTATGGGCGCCACCTTGTGGGGGCTTAGCTAAAGACAGGAGTATGCAGGAGAGTATGGTGGATTTAGTTGAATTAGATGGTAGACAGATGGCAAGGTCACAAAATATTCCTGAAACATGTCTTAAGGAAGCTATACCTTGTGAGGTGTCACCGCTGGGCTTCCATCTATCACCGGGAATAAAAGAAAGGATTTGGAGAGGTGAGTTTATGGATATACTATCTCTTCTGCCATCAGCTAGAGAATTTATTAATAAGAGTGACAAAAAAGATGATAAGTCAGAAGAGGATAGGAAAAGGCCTGTTGCTAAGAATTTTAACAATTGGCTGCAATCCTTTTTTATTTTTGCTGCAGTTCTTTGTGAGAAGTCACCTGAAAAGAGTGTTGGACTTTTCCAACACTTGGATATTATTTTAGAAGCGTACAAGAGCTTCAGTGGTTTTGGATGGTATAGTTACGATGAGGCTTTTAGACAGAAACTGTCAGTGCACAGGAATTTAAGATGGGGGATTAAGGACGTAGGATTGTGGCTTAACCTTTTTCTACCCCAGAAATCAGGTTATGTCAAGCAGCCTGGTCCCTCCTCGCAGCAGTCCACCACTACATATAGAAAAGGGATCTGCTTTAACTATAATGATGGACAGTGTAAATGGCCCCATACATGCCGATATAGGCATGAATGTGCATTTTGCGGGGGAAGTCACCTGGTGTCAAAATGTTTTAAGAAACTGTCCGCTAACAACCAACAGAACCTTCAAAAAGGCAACCTCCCCAGTGAAATTACAAAAAATGTTGCCCTACCTGTTAGTTTTCCCAGACAAGGTGAGGGCTCAACTACTGTTTGAGGGCTTTGAGGAGGGCTTCTTGTTGCCCTCCTTTTCAGGTTTAGGTTGTAGGCAGTTTAACAATTTAAAATCAGTTGATCAGTTCCCTAGTGTGGTCCAAGAAAAATTAGATAGAGAAATTTTGGAAGGAAGGATGGAAGGTCCTTTTGTTTCACCTCCTTTTAAAAATTTTAGAGTTTCCCCATTAGGTATTGTCCCAAAGAAGGAGAAAGGTTCTTTCAGATTAATTCACCACCTTTCATTTCCCAAAGGGGAATCCTTAAATGACCAGATAGACCCAAACTTAATATCAGTATCATATGCTTCATTTGAGGATGCTCTTGAAAAGCTTGGGCTTTAGGTGCAGGGACTTTAATGGCTAAAGCGGACATAAAATCCGCTTTCCGTCTACTCCCCATTAACCCGGTTTGTTTTAACTCTTTGGGAATTTTCTTTAAGGACAAATTCTACTTCGACAAATGTCTCCCGATGGGGTGTTCAGTTTCATGTAAATATTTTGAAGATTTTGCTTGTTTTTTGGAATGGGTAGTGATGAAAGACGCAGGTTCTAACTTTATGATTCACTACTTAGATGACTTCTTGTTCATGGGTAAAGCAGAATCGTTAGAATGTCTTCAATTATTAAATACGTTTTTCAATATTTGTAGTAAGTTTGGAGTCCCATTGGCGGTGGAAAAGACGGTGTATCCCACCACATGTCTGGAGTTCCTAGGAATTACAATAGACACGGCGGCGCTGGAGTTCAGATTGCCGGAAGAAAAAATTCAAAGGATTAAAGGTATGTTAATTAATCTGGTTAGGAGAAAGAAAGTGTGTTTGAAAGAGATTCAATCTCTTTTGGGCCTACTGGCTTTCGCCTCAAGAATCATGCCGGTAGGAAAGGCATTCTCCAGGAGAATGTACTTGGCAATCTCTGGGCTAAAATCCCCTTTTTCTCATATTAGGGTGACCAGCGATATTAGGGAAGACATGTTAGTTTGGCTTCAGTTTTTAGAACATTTCAATGGGAGGAGTTTATGGCAGAAGGAATTCATTATTGATGAAGAATTTTTATTATTTACTGACTCTGCTGGTTCGGTAGGCTTTGCAGCGATCTGGCGAAACCATTGGTGCGCAGATCGCTGGAGCCAAAGCTGGAGAGGAAAAGGTCTATTGAAAAAAATAGTTCTTCTGGAGCTTTTTCCCATAATAGTCGCTCTGGAAGTATGGGGAAAAGAATTTAGTAATAGAAGGATATTGCTTAGTACGGATAACAAAGGAGTAATGTACGCTATCAATTGTTTAACATCCAAGTCTCCACCAGTCATTGCTCTTTTGAGATATATGATTTATTTATGTCTGAAATATAATATATGGCTTAAGGCTCGACATGTGCCTGGTAAGAGCAATGACATGGCAGATGCGCTATCTCGCCAACAGATGAGCAGATTTTTCCAACTATTACCAGAGGCGGATCCAGTGGGTACCAAATTCCCAAGGAAGTTATGGGAGTTGATATAAGTCTGGTTACAGAGAATATCAAACACTCCATAGCCCCTTCGACCATGGCAGGTTACCAGTTAGCTTGGCTGATGTGGATTTCTTTTCTGAAGGATCTAAAAGAAGATGAACATAATTTTTCTGAAGGACTTGTAATGTTGTTCTTAAATAGTTTATTCAAGAAAAATTACTCCTGGGCACACGTGAATAAAATCTTGGCCGGAGTTTCGTTTTTTCAAAAAATGAGAAATTTACCATCTTGTGTGTCGTTTTTTACAGTTAAGCAGGCGCTTAAAGGATATAGGAGGAGGAGTTATAGCAGTGATAAGCGCAGTCCAATTACACCAAAAATTCTTTTGGACCTATGTATGGCCACAGGTGAGGTTTGTTTTTCTGTTTTCGAAGCTGCCCTGTTCAAAGCAGCCTTTTCTCTAGCATTTTTTGGAGCTTTGCGGATTTCAGAGTTATTAAATATTTTAAGAAAGGAGGTAAGTCTGGAGGGTAACTTAGTGAGGATTAAGATAAGAAGGTCAAAAACAGACCAGGTAGGTAAAGGATGTGTTATTTGTTTACATGCTCTCAGTGGTTCTCTCATATGCCCAGTTAAGTCATTGCAACAGTATCTTGAGTTAAGACCAAGTTTTGGTGAAAAGGCTCTTTTTATTCATGCATCAGGTGCAAACTTATCTAAATATCAATTTAATAGCATTTTCAAGAAATGTGTGGTCAAGTTAAATTTACCAGGAATGCATTTGACATCACACTCTTTTCGGATAGGGGCAGCCACTGAGGCATCTAGATTAGGATTGGAAGATTCAATAATAAAAAAGGTTGGAAGGTGGAAGTCAGATTGCTATCAATCATACATCCGACCTAATTCATTTGTTTGATTCTTTTCAGATGGAAAAAGGATCATTTGGATTGTCGGGCATTCGTATATCTTTTGGGCGTTCAAGAGGGCAAGACAGAGGGTTTACTCTGAAAATTTGGGACTGGATCCAGAGAAATTCAAAGTATACTGGTATGGTAGGAGGGGCATGGTTTGGGCTGATCTACTATTTGAGTTAAACAGGTTACAATCATTGTTTCCTCCTCCGGATGCACTTATCGTGCATTTAGGAGGAAACGATATTGGTCAGGAAAAATCTTTGGAATTGATCTTCAGAATCAGGGATGATCTTTTTAGTTTTGGGTTGTTGTCGCCAAATACTGTTATTATCTTTTCTGAAATCGTTCAAAGGCTGAGGTGGTTATTTTCACCTTATTTGAAGAGTTTGGAAAAGATAAGAAGGATTAATAGGTCATTGGCTAAACTTTTGCCTAGGATAGGTGTTATGTCTTTCAGACATAGGGAATTGGAAGGGGGTACGGAAGGATTGTACAGGGATGATGGGGTACATCTTTCCGAGATAGGATTGGATGTTTTTAACGCAGACCTGTCGGATTGTGTTGATATGGCCGCGGTGCGGGGTCGTTGGTGACAGAAGGGGTTAGTTTTCCCCCTTCTGTCTTTTGGAAGTTGATGCTTGAAATGTGATGTTATTTATCTGGCCTGAGCTGTGGTGGCTAGGCTGTTGAGTGTGTTTACATTTTTAATTATATATTTATTTATTGAAGTTATTTTAAAATAAATAATAAACGGCCGCGGCCTATATATTTTCCAAATAATACAGGTGTCTGCTTCTTATTTTATTTACTTAAGTAAAAATGCTAAGTTGTTATTGAATCCTGCCTACTGTCCCATGAAAGGAAAAGGGGAACAGTAATAAGCCCCCTTTTCCTCATGGGAGAGTGGCTGGGGAAATAGGTAGAATAGTTCATAAGGTAATTTTCCCTCCTTTTCTCCTCAGGTAAAGAGGGAGGGACTCCTAAGGTATCCTGAGGGAATAGAAATAGTGGGCGTGGTGTTGCAGGGGTCAGAGCACCTATAGGAATAGGTATAGGGTAGAAGTTTCTAGAGCCCTCTGAGCCCCTATATAAGGTAGAGCTCTCCTCAGAGGGGCTCATTCGCCTCAGAAGATTTAGCAGTGTGAATTCCCCATCCCCCCCCTTTTTTGTCGCGGCTGTTTAAATAAAAAAAAAAAAAATATATATATATATAGATATATAATAGGTAAGTGGTGTCGTTTTTGCTATAGCAAAAGGGCAATTTTATATGTTTATGAGTGGAAGTTGATGCTTGAAATGTGATGTTATTTATCCGGCCTGAGCTGTGGTGGCTAGGCTGTTGAGTGTGTTTAAATTTTTAATTATATATTTATTTATTGAAGTTATTTTAAAATAAATAATAAACGGCCGCGGCCTATATATTTTCCAAATAATACAGGTGTCTGCTTCTTATTTTATTTACTTAAGTAAAAATGCTAAGTTGTTATTGAATCCTGCCTACTGTCCCATATGCTTTCTACAAAGTATATTGCACCGTGGATTTCCTCCCTCCCCCCCCCCCCCCTATATAGTGCACTGCACACCAATACCAAAAAAATTGCAGCCCTTTAAATGACTTTTGTGGACATTAACAGAGCGATTTGTGTCACTGCAGATGCCGATTTCTAACTGTAAAAGCACAGACTGGATACCTGTCCCTATACTGAAGAGAAACTGGACCTATACTGAAATACCAGCCCTGAAAAGGACTTTTGTGGACATTAAAAGAGCGATTTGTGTGACTGCTGCCGATCTCTAACTGCCCCTAAAGCACCGACTGGATACCTGCCCCTAACCTGAAAAGATACAAGTAGACCTATACCAAAATACCAGCCCTGAAAAGGACTTTTGTGGATTTTCACAGAGCTATTTGTGTCTGGCAATCTCTCCTTCATGAGCACAGGCAACCTCTCCCTACGCTGACAAAATGCGGAATGTGAAATGGCCGACAGCTCAGGTCTATTTATAGGGTAGGGGGCATGTCCATGTGCTGAAATGTTTCAATTGGCTGTCCCGTTTCACCTGATGGCTGTGTCATGGGTTAAAGTTCTTCTGATTGAAAAAGAAAATGGCTGCACGGACATATTCGCAAAACATCGTCAAAAGTCCGACTTTTTGCGAATTTGCAAACAAGCAAAATTCGCCGTGAATCGACCGTCGGGCGAACCGCAAGGCCATCTCTACTGTCCACACACTAAACCACAGTGGTTTAGTGTGTGGGCAGTGCTCCGTACCAGTAAGCTGGGGTTAGGGAGCATCACACAGATCTCTTTTTTTTTCCCTCTTACTTTTTTTTTCCATACAAACTTTAATTCATGTCACTGTACAGCAGCGCAGTGCAATACGCTGCTATACAGTGACATGCAATGCCTTCTTGGGTGCTGTGAAAAAATGCAGCAACTTTAGGGTTGTTTCTAAATTAAATTTGTAATGTGCATTGTTATGTTTGTTTTTAAGTATTACCTGGATTGGTTTGTGAACAGCCATGACTGTCTTTGTAATATGATAAGTTAACCTTTCAAAGCATGCTACACGTTACATCCACAATTTGGGTGTAACATGCAACGTGCTCCAGACCCGGGTTTTGCTTTACCATACCCTATAAGCCCCTTCCACCATTGCCAGTTTGGCCACACCCACTTTTTGCAGTGGAGCACATAGCAATTCACAGGTCACTAAGATGTCCCTCAGTCAAAAGTTTTCAAGTAGGTATGAAGGTCTGTGCATAGGGTTTGCCGGGTGTGCCTGGGGACACCCTAATCTAGGGCTTGGCAATCCGTCAGAACCTGGAGAAGAGGGGCGGCATTTAGTGGAAACAATGGGCTGTATTTTCTTCCTGCAGCAGATGAATGTCCGCCTCACCTCTTCTCCCTTCCCCCAGCATTTAGCTGCCACAGGTGGAAAATAAAGGTCATCACTTCCAGTAAATGTCACCCTCAACATCCCTCCTCTCCAGATTCCCCTTCCTTCTGCTGCCTGGCTCCCGCGTGTGGCCTCCCTCAACTGCAGCACTGCCGGCTCCTGCCAGCTGCTGCTGGGAATGTTTCAGGATAGAGAACGTGGGAAGGGACCAGAAAATATGTAATTTTCCAGCACTTTCTTTTTGTGAATGAACACAGCATTTACTATGCTTCAGTTTAGGAACGAATCAGGAAGTTGCTCAGCACAGAGCACTACCCATTCATTCACTGTCCAGTGCAGCTGAAGCTGCAGAGAAAGGGTCAAAACTATTGACATTGTCCTCTGCCCTACTGACAGTCTGAGTCTTTGCCCCACGTGAAATAATGTTTTGCTTTGCCACTGGGCCAGTCACATTATCATCATCAAATGTACCTGTATGACAAAGAGTGTGGGATATCCCATGCTACCTTATAGGTATTAATATATATGGCTTGTCTTGCGATGGGTGTTCCCCACAATGTGAATCAAATAATGAGATTGTGTGCTGTTGCGCCTAATTTCCTTAGTAGTGTCAGTAAAAGAAATGTGTTGTAAAGTGCAAGCAAAGTCTAAAATTGTCCTCCTTAGTGTCCTTGGTAAATAGTAATACACAAATATAAGTGGGTCATATACACCTATAGATATCATAAAATCAAACACTTGTTCCTATGTAAACTCTAAGTCCCCGTTCACACTGGGGCGACCTGTGAGGCGACCTGGTCGCCTCACAGGTCGCCGTAGGTCGCCTTCCATAGGGAAGCTGCGGACCCGTTCTAATAGGAGCGACACAAGTCGCTCCGACTTAGAAAAAGGGTCCGGAGCTTCTTTGGGGCGACCCGGAGCGACCGTCATAGACTTCAATGTTATGAAGTCCGTGCCGGCCGCTCCGAGGTCACGGCGCACTGCTCGCACCGCGACCTCGGACCTGGAAGTCGGATCGCCCCAGTGTGAACGGGGCCTAATACAGTGATTGTAAATATGAAACACAAATATGTACTGTGAAAAAAATTGCAACTGAATGACGTAATTGCAAAATCACAATATCACAATATAATCGCATAAACAAAATAAATCCTTAAAAATGCAACATGTACATGCAATTCATAAGTGAATCCATAATATTATTAAGAACAAGTGCAAACAAAGTATGAAACCTTTCTTCTTAGTGTCCTTTATAAATAGTAATGGTGAATACACAAATATAATTGGATCATATATCGATATTATAAATTCAAACCCTGGTTCCTAGATATACTGTAAAACAGTCTAAAAAAAAAGTGAAACACAATGTGTAAAGAGAAAAAACAATGCAAAAGCACAATATCACAGGAAAATCACAAAAACGAAAACAAACGAGGAGGAGGAGGACGCAAGAGGAGCCTAACGTGCATATCCCAGCATATAGGGAAAGGCAAAATTTGACCTGATAAGAGAGGTCAAACACAGAGGTGAAAACATTCGTTGAGAGGTGGTGGGGATAACCGAAGCACCAGCACTTTTCTGATTTAGGATTTAATATTATGGACTCACTTATGAATTGTATATACATTTTGCACTTTTAAGGACTTTTTTAGTTTATGCGATTTTACTGCAATATTGTGATTTTGCATTTTTTTCTCATTACACGTTGCGTTTCACATTTATTTAGCACTGTTTTAGATTATGCCTAGGAACCAGGGTTTGAATTTATGATATTGATATATGATCAACTTAGATTTGTATATTCACCAATACTATTTATAAAGGACACTAAGGAGGAAGGTTTCAGACTTTGTTTGCACTTGTTCTTGGTAATATTATGGATTCACTTATGAATTGCATATACATGTTACATTTTTAAGGATTTTTTTTTGTTTATGCGATTATATTGCAATATTATGATTTTGCGATTACGCCATTCAGTTGTGATTTTTTTCACAGTACGTATTTGTGTTTCACATTTATAATCACTTTATTCGATTTTACCTAAAAACCAGTGTTTGATTTTATGATATCTTTATGTATACAGTATATGACCCACTTATATTTGTGTATTACTATTTACCAAGGACACTAGGGAGAAAGATTTTAGACTTTGTTTGCCCTTAACAACACAATTCTTTTACTGACAATACTAAGGGCATTAGGCACAACAACACACACTCTCATCATCAAACGTACCTGTTATCATAGATTTAAAAACCCTGCTACAAGAAGCCAGCGACAAACAGGACCTCAGATTTCAAAGTCACTATCTTCCACTATTCAATAACCTGGCTCACATACTCATCCAGAAGATGATGATGTCCCAAGATGAACCCTAAACACCTTCTTGCTCTTTAATTTGAATGGGGGTTCCTATTAAGCTGATGATGCCAGCCTGACAGTCTGACATTGCTTTTTCCTCCGGTGTATCCTCGCTTGTGGTCACTGCCTTGATTCCCCTACATTTCCAGGGAAAACAGAGTTCCTGCCGTCAGTCCTGACAGTCCAGCTGACACCTAACCTGTGGTCTTCACTGAAAGCAACTTCCAGCACATCAAACTAAAAAGCACATGTGCTTCTTTGAGCCTAGCATTTCCTGCTCTCACCTCCAAGGGAGCTTGATGTTTAGCCGTAAAGGAAGGCCTCTCATAAGATTGGCCTCAGACCAGATACATGACGCAATGTCCAAGGAATCCTCATCATCTTTCACTGTAATTGTCCCTTTATTTGCACCCTGGAGATTACTGTGATGAATGACCCCACAGACAGATATATCCTTCCTCCACACCAAACTATATTATCATAAAGTGACACTAGTCATATTATGCCCCAACTAGATTTCAGATCAGATTTTCCCCCCATCTTTTAAAAGTAATTTCCCAACACATGACTGGGGCAATTACAGTAAAAGATTATGAAGATTCCTTGGATGTTGTGTTGGACTGTTGTAGATAGGGGAATCTATTTTGGCTCTTGATTCTGTTTTTAATGAACAATATCGTCCTGTCACCACCCCTACCCATGACACTTTCAAAGAATCCCAATTGCTCACTCTCCTTCAGACTCTTTATCTTGTTGGCATCTGTCAAGAATTACATCCCTGACCCAAAGACCACCTAATACCCCAACTCTAAAGCTTTTGCAGAATTGATAATATCTTCATGACACTTCAACTATTAACCCTTTCCTCTAAAGCTGATATCCATACCACACAATAGCCAGATCAGAATGCCCTCCTATTACATTGCAGTCTATTTCTGCCAGACAAGTCTACATTTAGACGGAGACCTAATAAGTCTCTTATCAAAACCCATGATCCATTCCAAATTCAAACACATCCATAACTGATAACCTTTGATAAGCCTCACTCCATTTCTTCTCCGATTATATTTTGGGAAGATCACAAGATAACCATTAGCTGATACTTTATATAACTAGCATCAAGCCAAAAAGCCTTGCGTTAATACAGTTTGAGCATTGCACCACCTCATTACCTAGAAAGAGAATGAGTAAAAATCTCAACCCATATTAGATAAAAACAGACTTAGATACAGTATATACAGTACAATACAGATTTACTGTAAATCATCTGTTACTGTGAAGGCTGAAAAAGCATCAACTACCTGGTCTTATGTTAGCCACTAGACTTAAATCCACTATTAAGCCCTTTTCTTCCTATCCAATTATGTAATAAGGCCAACTACCTTACCTCAGACCCGTCCAAAATATTTTCCATCATTGCAGACTTTCTGACCTTTTTAGATAGCAAACCCTGGAAAAAAGCAAATCAATTCTTCTAACACTTCTCTCCCCATTACAACAGCAGGATACAATTCCCAGTTCCTTTTGCTGTTGACATTTGCAAGGCATTTGATTCTCTGTTTTGAGATCTCAGTAATACATACTACAACAATGAGGTTTTGGGAAATCCATTCTATCATGGGTCTTTGACTTGTATTCCAATCCCTCAGCAACAATCTTATATGCTGGATCCCACTAACAACTATTTCAAAGACACCAAGGTACCAGGCAGAGTTGTCCCTATTACTATAATTGTTTATTCTTGTCATAGAGCCCCTGGAAGTTGCAATTGGTGAAAACCAGGACATTTTGGGTGTAAAAAAGTCTGGTCACCATTACAAAATAAACCTTTTCACAGATGATGCCCATTTGACCCTCAAACATCACCTCATCACCAATTTTTGTTGAAACCTTGCCAAATTAGCCTAATTTTCAGGCCTCACTATGGACCAAAAGTCTAAGGCCCTTAACATTACTCTCCCCTCTAATGATGTAACCTAAATTTGATCTCAATTTCACTACCACTGGATGATCAGCATCCTAGATTATCTGAGGATCAAATTTACTCCTCAATACTCCACCCTTTTTCAGCAAACTATTACACTCTGTTAGGGTTCCTGTCCACTCTCCTGAAAACCTGGAGCTTCCCTTACTTATCCTGGATATTGTAAAACTTTACCAGTACAGGTCCCCCCCCCCCCATTGCCTATGCCTGATTCATAAAAGGATCTCCTCTTTAATTCAGGAACAAAATTACCCAAAATGCTATGCCCTGCTTTATACACGCTCAGAATGATGCAAGAGAGTAAAGCACCCCTAACATAGAAAAAAACTAAAAAAGCTGCACAGATTCCCTCCTATAAGGGACACCTCCACTAGGTCTTCCTGGACTTCCCAAATTTGCGACTAAATTTCAATAATCACTTTACTTTGGCTTCCACGTTCTGTATGACCACATTAAGCTCCCCTGGTGTTTTATGGTCTAAAGCTTTAGGACTCAACTCTCTACTCCAGTAAATTGGTATCTCCTTATTACCCCTATTGCTGATTGCTAATAACACATTTTTCCCACTGCTTGGAAATGCAGAAGCTTGGAAATCCCTCCCTTACGTAATATCTATATTTGGCTTTATTTACTGGGGTCTCTAAAACTCTATATTCTCTTCTGAACAGTTACTTTTTCCACTCCCCTCTCTCTTATGCTAAGAACTGGGAACATGACTTGAATAACCCAATAGTGCTGGAGGATTGAGATACGATCAGATGGTGTCAGATGGCTGAATACTCTTTCAACATGATCATTTTTAAATCAGCTGATAAAGTTCTCTTTAGGTGGTATTAGGTGTCTGCACCTATAGCAAAAGCTGTTCCATTGTACAGTTAAGGCTTTTTTTAGGGGTTGTGGTTAAAAAGGTGATGTCCTACAAACTTGGTGGTCCTGTCCTAACCTAGTTCTCTTCTGGTCCAGAATGTTTGGCCTCATTCTAACTTTTGTGACAGAAGTTAGGTTTTACTGTCAGTATTACCTTGCCTGCATTAAAAAATATTGTTTCAGATACATTATATATTTGATAAATACATTCAGTAAACAGTGTTTAAATAGGAAGCAGATCTACCCTGACTTTTGGCAATAATGATCATTTTTAGACAGCCTAGTTTACCCTAGAATATTGTTTTGTTGTTGGATTCTCTGCTTTTACTTTTGAAATGCATGCATCTTCTTTCAGACTTATTTTAATTTATACAAGATGGTTCCACAGTAGGAGTAATTTTGAAACACTGAAATTCAATTAATGAAAATGCTAAATAACAGGTGTAATTATTTGCTGATGTTGCGTATAACCTTATTACAGCTTTTAGTGAAAATTACCTTTATCTGATGACCCACCAGCGTGACCCATTTTCACAGATGGTTGTCTGTTCATACAGTATTTTTCAGTGTTTATTTTTAAACTGTAATCCTCAAGGTTGAATTAGGTAATTGAGGTGAACATACCTTTAACACCAAAAGCCATTAATTTATTTTTTTGCAAGTGGAATGTAAGGTAGGACAAAGGAAACATGGAGCCTTTCGTGACATTCTCATTTGCAGGTATTTCTCTGCTGTGGACCATTTCAAGACGCCTTGGAGTTCAATTATTTTATTTGATTAGCCTAAAAGGTATTCATATACAGTATGTTATGATTGCATCCCCTTTTATTATTTTCATTTTTTCATATCTAACTTATTTCACACATCACATGGACTTTAAGTGCCACAAGAGCAACTTGATACACCATAATAATTTAATTAATCAAAAAAATTCACAAACTGTTTTTTTTACCTCTAACTTGACTGACTTTCAAAACAACCAATTCTTAAAAAAAAAAAAAATTGCTGGATTTAGCGGGGACAATGTCAAATGTAACTATTTCCTGCTTTCCCTGCCTAGCCTATTTCAAACAGGTATAATGAATGAAAATATCATTATTCCATGAAGTGCAGATTTATGTGAATGTCTTCAGTTAATGATTTTGGGGGCTTAGGTAGCATGTGTAAAAAAAATGGACAAGGTGGAATCTTTAGAATGAAGAGGGGCATTAACTGTCCTAAGGATTCACAAATAAATGTTAGAAAAAATGATACATAGTCAGATCATTGACTAATAAATCAAAGATCCAATTTTTCCTGTTCTCCAACAACCAAAATAAAGAACAAACATTTAACATTTAAATTTGTGCATTTGGTCACATAAATTGTTGAAGACTGCTTTTGCAAATACTTTTTCTCACAAACACAAATATGGAGCATGTTGGCATACTTTTTCAACTGATCTTACTAATGTTTGTTATTCTGTGATATACAATAGGATTTAGTTACCAGTGAAATTGATACAATTATTTATTTTTAGTCAGGAGCATATGCATTTTATATTTACCTATTTCAAACCAGAATGTATACCAGGCTAATCTTAGCTGCCTTGGTTAAAGGTCACTCTTTATATAACTAAATGAGCTGCTGTCACAGATCAGGTATGAAGCTGATCTGTGTCTTACTGTTTGCATATGTTTTTTACCTTTTGCTACTGTAGGTCTGCTGGCACCTGTGGTTCCACAAGCTTGTGCTCTGCTTTTGCTGCACTGACTTAGCAGCTCTGGGTGTTGCCCACTTCACCTGATAGTTAATATACCTTCCTTCCTGCTACTTCCTGTTCAGCCTCCCATATGTCTCCCTATTTAAATCCCACTCAGACCAGTTTCTGGTTGCTTGAGTAACACTTGTTCCTGAGCCCCTTCTGTGCAATCCTTCCTAACCTGTCTTCTCATGGATTGATCTCTTATGTACCGACTCGGCTAGATCTCTGGATTACGTTTGTCTGCTGCCCGCCCTGACCTTGGTTCATTTTACGGATCTCCTTTTGCTCTATCCATCCATCCATCTGTGCCTCTTCTGTGTCTTTGGGAACTCTCCCCGCGAGCAGGATGAACCTGGAGGTCGTGACCTGGGGTCAGCACGCAGCTAAGTCCAAACTCCCTGGCAGAATATCGGCTTGCCCTAGGATTCCACGCCCTGGGGGATCTCGTGTCTCCTGCTCGCCTGTGGGCTCACATCAGTAGAATCGTGACAGCTGATCTGCACAGGTCTGTGCAGAAATTTGGGTGGAGTCTGAAGGCAAACAGTCGATGACGCAAGGCGTACGGGGGAGGAGCCTGCACGTCATTACGCTGATCCCGGAGGTACCAGGAAGTATCTGAAGGCTGTTATGATCTGGCACTGCTTAACTGCCTTGTAATGTAAGTGCAATTCCAACCATATCTGAATAAATAGCCCCTTATTAAGACAGAGAGCACTAGATCTCCTTTCTTTATGTTTTTCACCAATTCCATATATATCCTGAGAGATTGGTTGGAGGTGGAGGCAGAAAGGCTCACCAGGCGACCGTGAATGTTTTCCTTTATGCCAGTTTAGACTCATTTGAGTCTTTATTTGCGGTGAGCTGCTAATCTCACTATTTGTCACTGGAGCACTTGGAGTGAAGCATGCGGCACTTTATGCACAGATGAAGATTTGTTTGTTTATTTTGTCACTGAAATTGCACTGTGTATTGGGACTTTTATCACATTAATACTGAGTCACTTTATTTACACTGTGTTATTGGGACATTCAATATCACGTTTTGTTAATTAATTTAATGATCATTATATTTATTTCCAGTCACAATATTATGTTTTATTAAGCGATTTTTTGTATTCACTTAGCGCAGCAATATTATTTATTCAGCTTCTGCTGTGCTTTATTTTTTTATTTATTTATTTTTTTAAATCACAAAGGTCTCTTTGACACCCTGTGCAGTCTTTTATTTATTGTGATTTTTTCAAAGTATATCTAAAGGCACATTTTTAAAAAGTTTTTGATAAAATGGTAAGGTATTCGAGTATTGTTACAACTAGGGTTGAGCGACCCCGGACTGTATTGTTCGTGCTCATACCGGACTTTTGGGTATTCAGTACCCAGACCCGAACCCGAACCCGGACATTTGACTGTATGTTCGGGTATTTTCCAATGTTCGGTAACGTTATTTGATGTTTTGGCACGGTTTTAATGGCGCGCTTTCAACAGGTGCAAGGCAGCCAATCAGCAAGCGTTTACCTAGTGTGCCCTAGAAGCCATCACAGCCATGTCTACTAATGGCATGGCTGTGATTGGTCAGTGCAGCATGTGACCCAGACTCTATATAAGCGAGTCACACAGCGCCGCGCGTCACTCTGCTATAACTACTGTAGGGACAGGTTCCTGACTGCTGCTGAGGGAGAGATAGGAGTTTACTGTAGGGCCAGGCTGGAGAGATTGCTTGTAGGGAAAGCATAGGATAGGAACAATCTGCTTTAATCAGACAGCGATCTACATTGATTGTATTGTGCAGTGAACGATCTTTATGCCCTGACCTGAGCCAAGTGAGGAGGAGAAAGGAGAAACAAAAAAATGTTATCAGTCTGTTAGGCATGTGGTGCTGCACATTTCATGCAAGCTCAGTGCATACTTCATATTTAACTTTGACATACAGTCTTTAGACAGACATTGCTTTTCTAACCTGCTCTTCATAAAGCACCAATGTGAGGGGAAAATAATTAGTTTTCAGTATTTAGGGAAAAAAAATATTTTTTAGTTTTTCATTCAAATGGGTTTTTTTTTATTCAATAGTGGAATAGAACAACAACAGTATCCAACCTGTTAGGCGTGCGGTGCTGCACATTTCATGCAACCTCAGTGCATATGTGTGTGTGCTTAATCTGCATTTAAAAAAGAAAAAACATTCTTTCCTTCATATTTAACTTTAAAGACTGTATGTCAGACAGACATTGCTTTTCTTTTTGCTCTTCAAAAAGCACCAATGTGAGGGGAAAATAATTATTTTACAGTATTTAGGGTAGACAGTGTGGGCTATGTGGGACTTTAAATGAGACACCGGCAGGTATGCCCAGCGTCTCCATCCCTGTATCGGAAAAAACGAATTGAAAAGGATTAAAGAGGTGCATGGAAGCCAGCCAGCCCCCAGTCTAATGTACTCACCCTCCAGTCTGCCACCAACCAAGTAGACCTGTCTCAATATACATAAAGAACAGGGGTTTAGTTGACACGTATTTGCAAACGCATATGTAAGCTGCAGAGCCACGACACGCACCCTGTTATATCTGCAGTCCCTAACACTTTTAAATGTAAGTGTCTCCACTCTTATTTTTCAGTTTTTCATTAAAATGTTTTTTTTTTTATTTTATTCAATAGCGGAATAGAACAACAGTATCCAACCTATTAGGACTGCGTGCTGCACATTTCATGCAACCTCAGTGCATATGTGTTTGCTAATCTGCATTTAAAAAAGAAAAAACATTTTTTCCTTGATATTTAACTTTAAAGACTGTATGTCAGAAAGACGTTGCTTTTCTAACCTGCTCTTCAAAAAGCACCAACGTGAGGGGAAAATAATTATTTTACAGTATTTAGGGTAAAACAATTATTTTTTAGTTTTTCATTCAATGGGTTTTTTTTTTTTATTCAATAGTGGAATAGAACAACAGTATCCAACCTGTTAGGCGTGCGTTGCTGCACATTTCATGCAACCTCAGTGCATATGTGTCTGCTTAATCTGCATTTAAAAAAGAAAAAACATTTTTTCCTTCATATCTTACTGTGACTTACAGCGTTTAGACAGACACTGCAATTCAAATCTGCTATTCAACAAGCACCAATTAAGGGGACAATTATTTTTCAGTTTTTCATTCATACATTACAGTGAGATACACCCATTGCATACTGTTGTATTGCGCATTGCAATAAAAAAAACATTTAGGGGCAAAAAAAGTTGATTGCGGCCCTGTCCGCATATGTTACAGTGAGATACACCCATTGCATACTGTTGTATTGTGCCTTGCAATAAAAAAAAAACATTTAGGGGCAAAAAAAGTTGATTGCGGCCCTGTCCGCATATGTTACAGTGAGATACACCCATTGCATACTGTTGTATTGCACCTTGCAATAAAAAAACATTTAGAGGACAAAAAAAGTAGATTGCGGCCCTTTTCGCATATGTTACAATGAGATACACCCATTGCATACTGTTTTATTGCGCCTTGCAATAAAAAAAAACATTTAGGGGCAAAAAAAGTTGATTTCGGCCCTGTCCGCGTATGTTATAGTGAGATACACCCATTGCATACTTGTAACGCTCCTGCGTTTTATGTACGGTGTGGATTTTCAGCTGCAGAAATATTCCACTTCAGTAGTCATGTAGAGAAACGCTGAGATACCATTCCCAACTCCCAATGACTCATCATGTGTGGAGGATCTCAATTCAGCAAGTAAATACACACACTCAACAAGATGTTTCCTAGAGTGACCTATGTATATAGTAACACAGTGATGATAGGCTGAAGAGACAGGTTGGGTAGAGATGGTAGATGACAGACACTTGAAAGGAAATGTTCTTGAAAGTGAGATAGTAGCAGATGAGATGCAGATAGGTTTAGCAATCATGTATGGTAGCAGATGACAGAGTAGCAGGTGGACATACAAGAGAGATCAACCCAGTGCAAGAACAGGTGGTAGTAGGCTCAAGAGCTAGCAATCTTAGATAATGCAGATGTAGTAATAGTCCTTAGTATGCAGAGCTAGATAGTGTAAGCTTTAGTATGAAAGTTATAGAGGTTTCCCCTACGGGGTACTTATCACTAATAGCAATATAGCAGAGGAGAGGTTCGGCAAGAGCGGATGATCCGGTAGCGGGATACAGGGATCAGCGCAGCGTGGTTCCGACAGCGAGGTAAGCTTGCAAGCATGAGAGCTTCAAGACAGGTTAGCATCAAGGCACAAAGCAGTTTGAACGAACACATGTGAGTGAGAGCCGGCGATCTAAATAGCCATCAGTCCGGCGCTCAGTGATGACAGCATCAGTCTTAAAGGTGTATGCGCACCTTACCAAAAGAGAATGGTGGGGCGCATACACTAATGAAAGAGTAATTAGGGTACCCAAAGGTACCAGAACATTACAGTATCCCCCCTTTAAGGCCGGCTCCTGAAGGCCTCTGGAGCTGGTTTGTCTGGGTACTTTGCATGAAAATTGCGGATTAATCTAGAGGCATGTATGTCAGAGGTGTTTAGCCAGGTGTCGTCTTGGGGCCCATAGTTCTTCCATCGAACCAAGTACTGAAGTCTTCCTCTGTGGATACGAGAATCCAGAATCTCTTTTATCTCATATTCTTCTCCACCTTCAACTTGTACAGGAGGAGGAGGTGGGATAGTAGGCCTTATTCCTTGGTCAGGAACATGGGGCTTCAGTAGCGACACATGGAAAATGGGATGTATTTTGAGGTCTATTGGCAATGTAAGCTGTACTGCAGCTTTTCCAATAAGTTTCTTGATTGGGAAAGGTCCCAAGAACAGAGGTCCAAGCTTTTTGCTATGGATTTTCAGTCTTAAATTTTTTGTTGAGAGCCAAACGAGGTCCCCGATAGCGTACTGAGGAGAAGGTCTTCTGCGAAGATCATAGTATTTCTTTTGTTGACTATGAGCGTGTGCAATGGTAGTATTAAGCAAACCCAGAGAATCCTTTATTTGGGTAAGATAGTCTGAAGCTACTGGGTTATTTGAAGGAAGGATGCGTGGTAGAAGAATAGAGGGATGAAACCCATAGTTCAAGTAGAACGGACTCTGCTTGGTCGTACTGTGGGTTGCGTTGTTGTAGGCAAATTCTGCCAGAGGGAGAAGATCCACCCAATCATCCTGTTGGTAAGAAGTGTAACAACGTAAATATTGCTCGATGCATTGGTTGACTCTTTCAGTCTGTCCATTGGTCTGCGGATGGTAAGGAGAAGTGAGCTTCCACTCGATCCGTAGTATGTGACATAGTTCTTGCCAGACCTTGGAAATTAATTGTGATCCACGGTCAGACAGAAGAGTTTTTGGGATACCATGTAACTTAAAGACATGTTTCATCAGGAGTTCTGCCGTTTGTTTGGACGAAGGTAGTCTGCGAATAGCAATGAAATGTGCCATTTTTGTCAGATGGTCCACTGACACTAAGATGGTATTAAATCCTTTGGAAGGAGGCAATTCCACTATAAAGTCCAAGGACACAACTTCCCATGGAGTTTGGGGTATTGGTAGACTGCATAGTAGACCGGATGGTCTCGTAGTGTCAATTTTGGACCTGGCACAGACATTGCATGAAGAGACAAATTTTTGTATAGATGTTTTCATGTCAGGCCACCAGAATTGCCTGGCAATCAGATTAATAGTCTTTGTCATACCCATATGTCCTGCCATTGGCACATCATGCGATAATTCCAAGATCTTGGTGCGTATGGTAGGTGGTATGTAAAGTTTGTCGTTGTAGTAGAGGAAGCCTTCTGCATCAGTATTTAGTTGTGGTGGGGGTGAATCCAAACTTATACCATGCAAAACCTCTTCCTTCAAGGAACGGACAACTCCAATAATGCGTTTGTGAGGTATTATAGGAACGGAAGGGATTTCAAAGTAGTTTTCTTCAGTTAGTCGTGATAGTACATCCGCCTTTTTGTTCTTAGCTGCTGTGGAAGAAGTGGAAGGTCTAATAAAACCTTTTTCCAAATTCTCATCCAAATAGTCTTTGAGATGGGAAAGTTCATCCTGTGAAAGAGGATAAACATGACCGAACGGCAATTTGCTATTTGGGAGTAGATCAATGCTACAATCATAGTCTCGATGGGGAGGTAGTGCTTGAGCATTTTTCTCAAGAAAAACCTCAGAGAGATCCTGATAACATAGTGGTGCAATCTCATCTGTCACCACAGACAGGATCTTCCCGAAAGACGGGAGGTTACACTTACCCTCGCAATAGCAAGAGAGGAAGGTCAGGGTCCGTTCCTTCCAATCTATGGTTGGTTGATGTGTGTGCAACCAGGGAAGTCCCAAAACAATGGGAAAGTGGGGTGAAGATATTAGATCGAAGGAAGTGGTCTCCATATGAGACCCGTTAGTAGTGACTAGGAGTGCCTGTGTCTGATCAGTGATCGGACCAGAGGATAAAGGAACACCGTTAATAAGACTCACTGAGACAGGTTTAAGTTTAGAAATAATAGGAACTTTATTTAAAGCAGCAAAACGTATGTCAATATAATTTCCACAAGATCCTGTGTCAATCATGGCCTTAGTAGTAATCCTGTTCTGGTCCCACTGTAATGTCAAGCAAACAGAAAGGTAAGGGTTAGTGATTGAAGTTGTCAATCCCCCTAGGAGGACATGTGAACACTCACCCTTCTTTTTGTAGACTAGGGGACAGACGTTTATCTTGTGATTCGGGGATGCACAGTACAAGCAGAGATTACCAGATCGTCTTCTGGCTCTTTCCATAGTTGATAGAGGTGGGCGTATGGTTCCTATCTCCATAGGAACGGGGTCAACGGCCGAAATCCGAGAAGAACTGGATAATGGCATTCCCATTTTCTCAGCCTTTCTTTCTCGTAGTCTTCTTTCTATGGTGATACTGAGTTGTATCAATGCATCCAGGGTTTTTGGCAGATCCGCTCGGGTGAGGTCGTCTTAACGGCCTCTGATAGGCCAAGCCTAAATTGGGTTTTCAGAGATGCATCATTCCATTCTGAATCAAGGGTCCATCTCTTGAATTCTGCGACAAAGTCTTCTACAGGTCTCCCACCCTGTTTCAAGGATCTTAATTGAAGATCGGCAGTACTCTGCCTATTGGGATCATCATATAGGCTAGTGAGTTCTGCTAGGAACAAGGAGGAGTTGAGAATAGGGTTGAGCGAACACCTAGATGTCCGTGTTCGACGGGTTCGGCCGAACTTTAAAAAAAAGTCCGGGTCCGTGTCCCGGACTTTTACCGAACTTTTCCCGGACACCGAACCCCATTGAAGTCAATGGGGACCCGAACTTTAAGGCACTAAAATGGCTCTAAAACACCAAAGGAAAGGGCTAGAGTGCTGCAAATGGCAGCAAAACGTAATTAAGAGCATGGCAAGTGCTCTGCAAACAAATGTGGATAGGGAAATAACTTAAAACAACAAAAAAAAACAGAAAAATAAAACAATGTTCTTCTTCATCTCTGAAGGACGAGGCCCATATGGAGTAGGAGGGAGGTTAAGGTGGTGGTGGATGTGGCGGTGACATAGGCGTGCGCACAGGGTGTGCTGGGTGTGCCTGGGCACACCCTAATCACCTAGGGCACATAGCATTGCCAGTGAGGAGATGGGAAAGATCTCCCTGGGACCTGCTCTGCTCTATTTCTCCTTGCCTACAGGTACATGGCCCCGATACATTACTCTCCCTGCTGGCAAACACATGCATGTGTATTTCAACTTTGGGGTGCACACCTTAATGCAATAGGCTGCGCACACCTATGGGCGGTGTAGGTGGAAGCGGCGGTGGAGGAGGACCAGGGCCGGATTAACAGCATCATGGGCTTGGTGCTGAGGATTTTGAAGGGCCTTAGGGCCGTGCCTTGCCATGCACCCAGAGGAGGAAGGGTGCAGCCATGCATGCCTAATTCAACATGGGATGCTGTCTCTGAAGCCCATAAACACATCCATGCATCGCCAACTGTCCCTCCTTGTCCGGCCTTCACGCTGTGTGGGGAGGTTCTGAGGGTGCTGCCTGGGGAAGCGAGCATAGAAGCCAGACTTCTGTGTTTACAAGTGACAGAAGAGCGGTAACAGTGAATATGGCCAACCCGGGGCCTATATAAAAGGTAGGGGCCTGGAGCTGCAGCTCCAATAGCCCCTACATTAATCTGGCCCTGAGGAGGAGGACGAGGTAGCCAACACTGCTTCTTTTCACAAATTTTAAATGAGGGTACACCCCAAAAGAGTGAGAAAGAGCAAAAATGGAACAATGGGTGGGTAAGGTCGGTATCCATTGCTATTCTGCATAAGGTACGGAAAAGTCCCGTGGGATCCATGCCTGGTTCATTTTAATGAACGTGAGCTTGTCCACATTGTCTCTGGACAGGCGGCTGCGCTTGTCTGTTATAACGCCCCCAGCCGTGCTAAATACCCGTTCAGATAATACACTGGCTGCAGGGCACGCCAGCACCTCCAAGGCGTAAAGGGCAAGCTCAGGCCATGTGCCCAATTTGGAGACCCAGAAGTTGAAGGGGGCAGACCCGTCATTCACTACATGTAGGCGTGTGCACACATACTGCTCCACCATGTTGGTAAAATGCTGCCTCCTGCTAAGACGTTCCATCTGAGCTGCTGGTGCTGCTGTTTGTTGTGGCGTGCTGACAAAGCTTTTCCACATTTCGGCCATGCTAACCCTGCCTTCTGAGGTGCTGGCGGTGCCCTGGTTGCGTTGGCGACCTCCTCCTCCTCCTCCTCTGCCTTGTGCTTCCACTGTGGCCCCGCTGTCAGATGGGAATGCCAGCAGCATGGCGTCTACCAGCGTGCGCTTGTACTCGCGCATCTTGCGATCGCGCTCCAGTGAGTGAATTAAGGACGGTACGTTGTCCTTGTAACGGGGATCCAGCAGCGTGGCCACCCAGTAATCAGCACAAGTTAGAATGTGGGCAACTCGGCGGTCGTTGTGGAGACACTGCAGCATGTAATCGCTCATGTGTGCCAGGCTGCCCAGAGGCAACGAAAGGCTGTCCTCTGTGGGAGGTGTATGGTCCGTGTCCTCTGTATCCCCCCAGCCACGCACCAGTGATGGCCATGAGCTGGCCTGGGTGCCACCCTGCTGTGAACATGGTTCCATCTCCTCCTCCAGCTCCTCCTCCTCCTCATCCTCCTCATCCTCCAGAACTGTGCCCCTGCTGGACAATTGCGTCCCTGGCGTTTGCGTGTGCAGGAACCCACCCTCGGAGCCCCTTGCGAATGACTGCCCTGAAAGCCTTGGAAATGTTACCTCTTCATCCTCCTCCTCCTCCTCATCCTGTGCCACATCCTCTTCCATCATCGCCCGAATTGTTTTTTCAAGGAGGCATAGAAGTGGGATAGTTAAGCTGAGAACGGCGTCATTGCCACTGGCCATGTTGGTGGAGTACTCAAAACAGCGCAACAAGGCACACAGGTCTCGCATGGAGGCCCAGTTAAATTAAATAGCGGAATAGAAAATATGATCCAAAAAAAGTGTATGTATATCACACGTACACAACCACACTAGGCCCCAATTACTATTGTTTGTACCCCTAAAAGGCTAGATGAGGAGTAGGGGGAGTATGGAACAGGCAGCACCCTCAAACCTTCAGAAGTATGAGATGAACCCCAACAACTTGGAAAGGTGGATCTCTCTCACACGTACCGACACAGACTATCCCGCAATTCAATTGATCCTCAAAGGTTTTTATTGAATAGCGGAATAGGAAATATGATCAAAAAAAGTGTATGTATCTCGCACGTACACAACCACACTAGGCCCCAATTACTATTGTTTGTACCCCTAAAAGGCTAGATGAGGAGTAGGGGGGGTATGGAACAGGCAGCACCCTCAAACCTTCAGAAGTATGAGATGAACCCCAACAACTTGGAAAGGTGGATCTCTCTCACACGTACCGACACAGACTATCCCGCAATTCAATTGATCCTCAAAGGTTTTTATTGAATAGCGGAATAGGAAATATGATCAAAAAAAGTGTATGTATCTCGCACGTACACAACCACACTAGGCCCCAATTACTATTGTTTGTACCCCTAAAAGGCTAGATGAGGAGTAGGGGGGGTATGGAACAGGCAGCACCCTCAAACCTTCAGAAGTATGAGATGAACCCCAACAACTTGGAAAGGTGGATCTCTCTCACACGTACCGACACAGACTATCCCGCAATTCAATTGATCCTCAAAGGTTTTTATTGAATAGCGGAATAGGAAATATGATCAAAAAAAGTGTATGTATCTCGCACGTACACAACCACACTAGGCCCCAATTACTATTGTTTGTACCCCTAAAAGGCTAGATGAGGAGTAGGGGGGGTATGGAACAGGCAGCACCCTCAAACCTTCAGAAGTATGAGATGAACCCCAACAACTTGGAAAGGTGGATCTCTCTCACACGTACCGACACAGACTATCCCGCAATTCAATTGATCCTCAAAGGTTTTTATTGAATAGCGGAATAGGAAATATGATCAAAAAAAGTGTATGTATCTCGCACGTACACAACCACACTAGGCCCCAATTACTATTGTTTGTACCCCTAAAAGGCTAGATGAGGAGTAGGGGGGGTATGGAACAGGCAGCACCCTCAAACCTTCAGAAGTATGAGATGAACCCCAACAACTTGGAAAGGTGGATCTCTCTCACACGTACCGACACAGACTATCCCGCAATTCAATTGATCCTCAAAGGTTTTTATTGAATAGCGGAATAGGAAATATGATCAAAAAAAGTGTATGTATCTCGCACGTACACAACCACACTAGGCCCCAATTACTATTGTTTGTACCCCTAAAAGGCTAGATGAGGAGTAGGGGGGGTATGGAACAGGCAGCACCCTCAAACCTTCAGAAGTATGAGATGAACCCCAACAACTTGGAAAGGTGGATCTCTCTCACACGTACCAACACAGACTATCCCCCAATTTAACTGATCCCCAGAGGTTTTTGATTAAATAGCGGAATAGAAAATATGATCCCAAAAAAGTGTATGTATATCACACGTACACAACCACACTAGGCCCCAATTACTATTGTTTGTACCCCTAAAAGGCTAGGAGTAGGGGGAGTATGGAACAGGCAGCACCCTCAAACCTTCAGAAGTATGAGATGAACCCCAACAACTTGGAAAGGTGGATCTCTCTCACACGTACCAACACAGACTATCCCCCAATTTAACTGATCCCCAAAGGTTTTTGATTAAATAGCGGAATAGAAAATATGATCCCAAAAAAGTGTATGTATATCACACGTACACAACCACACTAGGCCCCAATTACTATTGTTTGTACCCCTAAAAGGCTAGGAGTAGGGGGAGTATGGAACAGGCAGCACCCTCAAACCTTCAGAAGTATGAGATGAACCCCAACAACTTGGAAAGGTGGATCTCTCTCACACGTACCAACACAGACTATCCCCCAATTTAACTGATCCCCAGAGGTTTTTGATTAAATAGCGGAATAGAAAATATGATCCCAAAAAAGTGTATGTATATCACACGTACACAACCACACTAGGCCCCAATTACTATTGTTTGTACCCCTAAAAGGCTAGGAGTAGGGGGAGTATGGAACAGGCAGCACCCTCAAACCTTCAGAAGTATGAGATGAACCCCAACAACTTGGAAAGGTGGATCTCTCTCACACGTACCAACACAGACTATCCCCCAATTTAACTGATCCCCAAAGGTTTTTGATTAAATAGCGGAATAGAAAATATGATCCCAAAAAAGTGTATGTATATCACACGTACACAACCACACTAGGCCCCAATTACTATTGTTTGTACCCCTAAAAGGCTAGGAGTAGGGGGAGTATGGAACAGGCAGCACCCTCAAACCTTCAGAAGTATGAGATGAACCCCAACAACTTGGAAAGGTGGATCTCTCTCACACGTACCAACACAGACTATCCCCCAAGTTAACTGATCCCCAAAGGTTTTTGATTAAATAGCGGAATAGAAAATATGATCCCAAAAAAGTGTATGTATATCACACGTACACAACCACACTAGGCCCCAATTACTATTGTTTGTACCCCTAAAAGGCTAGGGGTAGGGGGAGTATGGAACAGGCAGCACCCTCAAACCTTCAGAAGTATGAGATGAACCTCAACAACTTGGAAAGGTGGATCTCTCTCACACGTACCAACACAGACTATCCCCCAATTTAACTGATCCCCAAAGGTTTTTGATTAAATAGCGGAATAGAAAATATGATCCCAAAAAAGTGTATGTATATCACACGTACACAACCACACTAGGCCCCAATTACTATTGTTTGTACCCCTAAAAGGCTAGGAGTAGGGGGAGTATGGAACAGGCAGCACCCTCAAACCTTCAGAAGTATGAGATGAACCCCAACAACTTGGAAAGGTGGATCTCTCTCACACGTACCAACACAGACTATCCCCCAATTTAACTGATCCCCAAAGGTTTTTGATTAAATAGCGGAATAGAAAATATGATCCCAAAAAAGTGTATGTATATCACACGTACACAACCACACTAGGCCCCAATTACTATTGTTTGTACCCCTAAAAGGCTAGGAGTAGGGGGAGTATGGAACAGGCAGCACCCTCAAACCTTCAGAAGTATGAGATGAACCCCAACAACTTGGAAAGGTGGATCTCTCTCACACGTACCAACACAGACTATCCCCCAATTTAACTGATCCCCAAAGGTTTTTGATTAAATAGCGGAATAGAAAATATGATCCCAAAAAAGTGTATGTATATCACACGTACACAACCACACTAGGCCCCAATTACTATTGTTTGTACCCCTAAAAGGCTAGGAGTAGGGGGAGTATGGAACAGGCAGCACCCTCAAACCTTCAGAAGTATGAGATGAACCTCAACAACTTGGAAAGGTGGATCTCTCTCACACGTACCAACACAGACTATCCCCCAATTTAACTGATCCCCAAAGGTTTTTGATTAAATAGCGGAATAGAAAATATGATCCCAAAAAAGTGTATGTATATCACACGTACACAACCACACTAGGCCCCAATTACTATTGTTTGTACCCCTAAAAGGCTAGGAGTAGGGGGAGTATGTAACAGGCAGCACCCTCAAACCTTCAGAAGTATGAGATGAACCCCAACAACTTGGAAAGGTGGATCTCTCTCACACGTACCAACACAGACTATCCCCCAATTTAACTGATCCCCAAAGGTTTTTGATTAAATAGCGGAATAGAAAATATGATCCCAAAAAAGTGTATGTATATCACACGTACACAACCACACTAGGCCCCAATTACTATTGTTTGTACCCCTAAAAGGCTAGGAGTAGGGGGAGTATGGAACAGGCAGCACCCTCAAACCTTCAGAAGTATGAGATGAACCTCAACAACTTGGAAAGGTGGATCTCTCTCACACGTACCAACACAGACTATCCCCCAATTTAACTGATCCCCAAAGGTTTTTGATTAAATAGCGGAATAGAAAATATGATCCCAAAAAAGTGTATGTATATCACACGTACACAACCACACTAGGCCCCAATTACTATTGTTTGTACCCCTAAAAGGCTAGGAGTAGGGGGAGTATGGAACAGGCAGCACCCTCAAACCTTCAGAAGTATGAGATGAACCCCAACAACTTGGAAAGGTGGATCTCTCTCACACGTACCAACACAGACTATCCCCCAATTTAACTGATCCCCAGAGGTTTTTGATTAAATAGCGGAATAGAAAATATGATCCCAAAAAAGTGTATGTATATCACACGTACACAACCACACTAGGCCCCAATTACTATTGTTTGTACCCCTAAAAGGCTAGGAGTAGGGGGAGTATGGAACAGGCAGCACCCTCAAACCTTCAGAAGTATGAGATGAACCTCAACAACTTGGAAAGGTGGATCTCTCTCACACGTACCAACACAGACTATCCCCCAATTTAACTGATCCCCAAAGGTTTTTGATTAAATAGCGGAATAGAAAATATGATCCCAAAAAAGTGTATGTATATCACACGTACACAACCACACTAGGCCCCAATTACTATTGTTTGTACCCCTAAAAGGCTAGGAGTAGGGGGAGTATGGAACAGGCAGCACCCTCAAACCTTCAGAAGTATGAGATGAACCCCAACAACTTGGAAAGGTGGATCTCTCTCACACGTACCAACACAGACTATCCCCCAATTTAACTGATCCCCAGAGGTTTTTGATTAAATAGCGGAATAGAAAATATGATCCCAAAAAAGTGTATGTATATCACACGTACACAACCACACTAGGCCCCAATTACTATTGTTTGTACCCCTAAAAGGCTAGGAGTAGGGGGAGTATGGAACAGGCAGCACCCTCAAACCTTCAGAAGTATGAGATGAACCCCAACAACTTGGAAAGGTGGATCTCTCTCACACGTACCAACACAGACTATCCCCCAATTTAACTGATCCCCAGAGGTTTTTGATTAAATAGCGGAATAGAAAATATGATCCCAAAAAAGTGTATGTATATCACACGTACACAACCACACTAGGCCCCAATTACTATTGTTTGTACCCCTAAAAGGCTAGGAGTAGGGGGAGTATGGAACAGGCAGCACCCTCAAACCTTCAGAAGTATGAGATGAACCCCAACAACTTGGAAAGGTGGATCTCTCTCACACGTACCAACACAGACTATCCCCCAATTTAACTGATCCCCAAAGGTTTTTGATTAAATAGCGGAATAGAAAATATGATCCCAAAAAAGTGTATGTATATCACACGTACACAACCACACTAGGCCCCAATTACTATTGTTTGTACCCCTAAAAGGCTAGATGAGGAGTAGGGGGAGTATGGAACAGGCAGCACCCTCAAACCTTCAGTATGAGATTGTGTTCACTGTACCCCACAAAGATTGAGTTCACTGCACCCCACAATGATTGTGTTCACTGCACCCCACAAAGATTGTGTTCACTGCACCTCACAAAGATTGTGTTCACTGTACCCCCCAAAGATTGTGTTCACTGCACCCCACAAAGATTCTGTTCACTGTACCCCACAAAGATTGTGTTCACTGCACCCCAAAAAGATTGTGTTCACTGCACCCCAAAAAGGATGTTGTTCACTGCACCCCAAAAAGGATGTTGTTCACTCCACCCCAAAAAGATTGTGTTCACTGCACCCCACAAAGATTGTGTTCACTGCACCCCAAAAAGATTGTGTTCACTGCACCCCAAAAATGATTTTGTTCACTGCACCCCAAAAAGGATTTTGTTCACTGCACCCCAAAAAGGATGTTGTTCACTCCACCCCAAAAAGATTGTGTTCACTGCACCCCAAAAAGATTGTGTTCACTGCACCCCACAAAGGATTTTGTTCACTGCACCCCAAAAAGATTGTGTTTACTGCACCCCAAAAAGGATGTTGTTCACTGCACCCCAAAAAGGATTTTGTTCACTGCACCCCAAAAAGATTGTGTTCACTGCACCCCACAAAGGATTTTGTTCACTGCACCCCACAAAGATTGTGTTCACTGCACACCAAAAAGGATTGTGTTCACTGCACCCCAAAAAGATTTTGTTCACTGCACCCCAAAAAGATTGTGTTCACTGCAGCCCAAAAAGATTGTGTTCACTGCAGCCCAAAAAGATTGTGTTCACTGCAGCCCAAAAAGATTGTGTTCACTGCAGCCCAAAAAGATTGTGTTCACTGCAGCCCAAAAAGATTGTGTTCACTGCAGCTCACACACAGAAAAATGGATGTGGATCACTGACACCTGCCTATCTCCAATCCCACACCACACAGCAATATCGATTGTAGTTTGTAGAACACAGTTTCCCTAAAATTCAGCAGACTCTGTCCCTAACAGGATTGAGAAGAGATCGTAGATCAGGATTGAGTGCAGACCCCACCCCCCACACAGCAATATCGATTGTAGTTTGTAGAAGACACTGACCCTATATAATTCAGCAGACTCTATCCCTAAAATGCCTACAACTCGCCCTGCCTAAACACTCCGACCTGTCCCTCAATTCTATCCGGACACAAATGGTTTTTTCCTGCCTATCTTTCCCTAATCAGCAGCCAGCACGTTGATGTGTGCTCTGTCCCTGAATCTAAGCAGCATAATGACGCCGCTGCGGCTGCCTCGAACTTATAAAGACTTGGTCACATGCTTCAGACGGCCAATCACAGCTACTGAGACATTTGCAGGCATGGCTGGGATGGCTTAAGGCACACCAGTTAAACGATTGTTGATTGGCTGTTGAAAGCCCGCCATGAAAAGAGCGCCAAAGCATGCAAAACCCGGAAATAAAACGACCGAACACGGATTTTTACCCGAACATACAGTAAAGTGTCCGTGTCCGTGTTCGGGTACAAAAAATCCAATTATTCGGTACGAACACGAATAATACAGTCCGTGTTCGCTCAACACTAGTTGAGAAGCTGATCGCTTTTCTCAAAAAGAGAGTCTGCCCAGGCCCGAGGATCGCCTGTTAGGTAAGAAATAATAGTACAAACCTTAATGTGATCAGTAAGGTAGGTACGGGGTTTTAGCAAGAAAAGTAACTCACATGCGTTTTTAAATTCGCGAAATTTTTTGTGATCGCCTGTAAATACCAAAGGAGGATTTATTTTGGGTTCAGGGGACTGAGCAGTGGTAAGTTGTGTCAGTCTAATTACCTGCTGCGACAGAGCCTGATTGTCTTCTTTTAATTCAGCAAATGCGTGTATTAACGCAGTTACTTGCTGTTTTAATTGTGTCATCTGAGTGGTTATTTCTGCTGAATCCATTTGTGGTTCGTTCAATCTGTAACGCTCCTGCGTTTTATGTATGGTGTGGATTTTCAGCTGCAGAAATATTCCACTTCAGTAGTCATGTAGAGAAACGCTGAGATACCATTCCCAACTCCAAATGACTCATCATGTGTGGAGGATCTCAATTCAGCAAGTAAATACACATACTCAACAAGATGTTTCCTAGAGTGACCTATGTATATAGTAACACAGTGATGATAGGCTGAAGAGACAGGTTGGGTAGAGATGGTAGATGACAGACACTTGAAAGGAAATGTTCTTGAAAGTGAGATAGTAGCAGATGAGATGCAGATAGGTTTAGCAATCATGTATGGTAGCAGATGACAGAGTAGCAGGTGGACATACAAGAGAGATCAACCCAGTGCAAGAACAGGTGGTAGTAGGCTCATGAGCTAGCAATCTTAGATAATGCAGATGTAGTAATAGTCCTTAGTATGCAGAGCTAGATAGTGTAAGCTTTAGTATGAAAGTTATAGAGGTTTCCCCTACGGGGTACTTATCACTAATAGCAATGTAGCAGAGGAGAGGTTCGGCAAGAGCGGATGATCCGGTAGCGGGATACAGGGATCAGCGCAGCGTGGTTCCGACAGCGAGGTAAGCTTGCAAGCATGAGAGCTTCAAGACAGGTTAGCATCAAGGCACAAAGCAGTTTGAACGAACACATGTGAGTGAGAGCCGGCGATCTAAATAGCCATCAGTCCGGCGCTCGGTGATGACAGCATCAGTCTTAAAGGTGTATGCGCACCTTACCAAAAGAGAATGGTGGGGCGCATACACTTATGAAAGAGTAATTAGGGTACCCAAAGGTACCAGAACATTACAATACTGTTGTATTGCGCATTGCAATAAAAAAAAAACATTTAGGGGCAAAAACAGTTGATTGCGGCCCTGTCTGCGCATGTTACAGTGAGATACACCCATTGCATACTGTTGTATTGCAATAAAAAAAAACATTTAGGGGCAAAAACAGTTGATTGCGGCCCTGTCCGCGTATGTTACAGTGAGATACACCCATTGCATACTGTTGTATTGCACATTGCAATAAAAAAAACATTTAGGGGCAAAAACAGTTGATTGCGGCCCTGTCTGCGTATGTTACAGTGAGATACACCTATTGCATACTGTTGTATTGCACCTTGCAATAAAAAAAAACATTTAGGGGCAAAAACAGTTGATTGCGGCCCTGTCTGCGTATGTTACAGTGAGATACACCCATTGCATACTGTTGTATTGCGCATTGCAATAAAAAAACATTTATGGGACAGAAAGATATTAAATTGCGGCTTAGTCTGTATCTGTATGTGTGAGATACACTCGTTGGATACTGTTGTTCTAGTCCGCCATTCAATAAACACCCATTTAGGGAAAAAATATTAAATTGCGGCCTAGTCTGTATCTGCACGTGTGAGATACAGCCATTGTATACTGTTGTTCTAGTCCGCTATTCAATAAACACCCATTTAGGGAAAAAATATTACATTGCGGCTTAGTCTGCATATTTTACTATGAGATACACTCATTGGATACTGTTGTTCTATTCCGCTATTCAATAAACACCCATTTAGGGAAAAAAGATTACATTGTGGCCTAGTCTGCATATGTTACAGCGCAACAAGGTACACAGGTCTCGCATGGAGGCCTAGTTACTGATGGTGAATTGGCGCTGTTCCGCAGAGCGATTCATGCGTGCGTGCTGCAGCTGAAACTCCATTATGGTCTGCTACTGCTCGCACAGTCTGGCCAGCATGTGCAAGGTGGAGTTCCACCTTGTGGGCACGTCACATATGAGGCGGTGAGCGGGAAGGCCGAAGTTATGCTGCAGTGCTGACAGGCGAGCAGCAGCAGGGTGAGAACACTGAAAGTGCACACAGACGGCCCGCACTTTCTGCAGCAGCTCTGACATATCGGGGTAATTTCTAAGGAACCTCTGCACCACCAAATTCAGCACATGCGGCAGGCAAGGGATGTGTGTCAAACCGGCTAGGCCCAAAGCTGCCCGTTATCGCACACCACCAGGCCGGGCTTGAGGCTCACTGGCACCAACCACTCATCGGTCTGCTGTTCAATGCCCCTCCACAACTCCTGCGCGGTGTGTGGTTTTTCCCCCAAACAGGCAAGTTTTAAAACTGCCTGCTGTTGTTTAACCCTGGCTGTGCTGAAGTTGGTAGTGAAGGTGTTACGCTGACTGAAGGAGGAGGCGGTAGAGGATGAGGAAGCGGAGTAGGAGGAGTTAGGGACAGGAGGCAAACTGAAGTGCACTGCAATCCTCGGTGGTGGAAGGACATGCGCCAAACTGCCATCTGCCTCAAGCCCAGCCGCCACTGCATTTACCCAGTGTGCTGTTAGGGAGATATAACGTCCCTGACCGTGCTTACTGGTCCACGTATCCGTAGTTAGGTGGACCTTGCCACAGATGGTGTTGCGCAGTGCACACCTGATTTTGTCACCCACTTAGTTGTGCAGGGAAGGGATGGCTTGCCTGGAAAAGTAGTGGCGGCTGGGCACGACGTACTGTGGGATAGCCACTGCCATAAGGCTTTTAAAACTCTGCGTCTCAACCAGACGGAATGACAGCATTTCAAAGGCCAGGAATTTTGAAATGCTGGCATTCATAGCCAGGGATCGCGGGTGGGTAGGGGGGTACTTCCTCTTCCGCTCCAGTGCTTGGGAGATAGAAAGCTGAACGCTTCCATGGGATTTTGTGGAGATGGTTGTTGGTGACCCAGGTGGTGGTGTTGCTGGCAGATCCTCTGTTTGTGGGGTGGCAGGTGCCACTGTCACTACAGAGGTGGATGAAGAGGCCGAGACTGCAGCAGCAGAAGAGGAAGCAGGAGGAGCCAAAGACCTTTCTTGGTTTTTGAGGTGTCTACTCCACTGCAGCTCGTGCTTTGCACTTAGATGCCTGGTCATGCAGGTTGTGCTCAGGTTGAGAAGGTTTACGCCTCGCTTCAGGCTCTGATTGCACAGCGTGCAAACCACTCGTGTCCTGTCATCAGCACATTGTCTGAAGAACTGCCACGCTAGGGAACTACTTTGAGCTGGCTTTGGTGTGCTCGGTCCCTTGCTGCGTTGGGCAGTAGCAGGCATAGTGTCTAGGGCACAGCCGCTCCGCTTTTGCACCCTGCTCCCTCTTCTGCTGTGCTGGTGGCTCTGTGCGACCACCGCCTCTTCATCCAAACTACTCAGGTCACCTGCATGACATTCATTCCATGTGGGGTCGAGGACCTCATTGTCCTCCACATCATCTCCACAATTCGGAATACCGCAGCAGTTGGCACCTGTGTTTCGTCATTATCTGAGACGTGTTGCGATGGTCCTCTCATGTACTCATCTTGAGACATAAGTGGCTGGGCATCGGTGCACTCAATCTCTTCCACTTCTGGGGCAGGGCTAGGTGGATGGCCCTGGGAAACCATGCTAACAGAGTCATCAAAAAGAAGAAGAGTCTGCTGCATGACTTGGGGCTCAGACTGCTTGGCTGATTTGCAAGGGGGTGAGGTGAAAGATTAATGGACATCGGCTGCAGGTGCCAACTCTGACCTTTCAGCAGAAGACTGGGTGGGAGACAATGTGAAGGAACTGGAGGCACTGTCAGCAACCCAATCTACTATCGCCTGTACTTGTTCTGGCCTCAACATTTGTAGAGGTGCATTAGGCCCTGCCAAATACTGCTGTAAGGTTCTGTCGCCTACTCGCGGCTGAGAAAGGTGTTTCACTTGTGCGTGCAGCTGGCACAGATCGACCACGTCCTCTCCTTGCAACAGGAGCTCCACCAGCAGCACCACGACCCAGCACTAACATGGTGGAGCAGTATGTGTGCACACACCTAGACCCTTACCCAGCCATTGTTGTATTTTTGATCTTTCTCACTCTTTTTGGGGTGTACCCTAATTTAAAAAGAAATAAAATTAAAAACAAAAACCAGTGTTGGCTATCTTGTCCTCCTCCACCGCCGCTTTCACCTACACCGCCACATCCACCGCCACCTCAACCTCCTACTCCATATGGGCCTCGCCCTCCTCCTCCACCGCCGCCGCCGCTTCCACCTACACCGCCATATCCTCCGCCACCTCAACCTCCTACTCCATATGGGCCTCGTCCTCCTTCTACATCATATAAGATGATTATTTTTAATTTTTCTGTTTTTTATGTTCTTTTAAGTTATTTCCCTATCCACATTTGTTTGCAGAGCACTTGCCATGCTCTTAAGATGATTTTGATGCAATTTGCAGCCCTCTAGCCCTTTCCATGTTTGTTTTAGAGGCATTTTAGTGCTCACAAGTTCGGGTCTCCATTGACTTCAATGGGGTTCGGGATCTGGACAAAGTTCGGGTTAAGTCCGGGTCACGAAACCAGGACTTTCCGAACCCGAACATCCAGGTGTTCGCTCAACTCTAGTCACAACTTTATGGGTTTAATGTAATGTGTATCTAAACAGTTGGGGAATATTACACCCTAGCTTTTTTTGCTATCTGTGTTCCCACTAGAAAAAATCACCTTCTGTGTTTGTCCTTGTAACCATTACTACTGTCACTGAAATTGAGGGAAATCCAACATTCTGAGTTTTCACCACAACATTAGTAGGGGGGGGGGGTAAATCATCCAATGAAGACACTTGTTTTAGTGAAAACTGTCTAAGAAGACATTTTTCCTTCCTTTAACTAGTAAAAGACTTCCTCTGACAGTGTTTTTTAACCACTTCCTATTCTTTCCCCCCCACAAAAAAAAGAATATATACAGTATATATATATATATATATATATATATATATATATATATATATATATATATATATATATATATAGTAGCAGAGTGTCCCAGAGAGAGCCAGGAAAAGTCCTGTTCCGGGTTTATACATCACCCAGGCATCTCTCGTATACCTTTAGGGATCTCTGAGCCATGATCCAGTTCGGATCTTGGTTCTCTTCACCAGCCCAATTTAATCTCACCTGAGACAGACAGCAGGGCTCTCTCAGCCTGGGAAATTAGACAACATTTGTCTAGGAGAGCAGAAGGTTGGTAACACTGTCAGTGTGTGTCTTTGGAAGCTGACAAGCTGTAGGCTTGCTCAGTCTGTGTTAGTTAGGGACTGCATTGTGTGTAGTAAGCGACGGGGCATGGCTAGGCTTTTGTTTATTATTATTATTCCTGTTTGTTTTCTTTAAAGCG
Organism: Pelophylax lessonae; assembly: GCF_965119305.1. Lineage (NCBI taxonomy): Eukaryota > Metazoa > Chordata > Amphibia > Anura > Ranidae > Pelophylax > Pelophylax lessonae. The sequence continues at coordinate 331,733,026 of NC_138772.1, forward strand.
CTGTACAGCACCTGTTTATAAACTTGTATATAGCACCAATAAACACCAAACTGTTTGTCACTCCCTTAGTGGATTTGGTATCCGTGCCTGAAAGACTGCTCATCCCAGGGAGCTTTGCACCTGCTACCTGTTCCCCAGCTTACATATGGTGGAGGATGCGGGCAGTGGTAGTAAGTTACTACTTAAAGGGCCAGTACCTGGAGTGACTAAACATGGAGGAAATCCTCAAACAGTTGGTGTTATCGAACGCTGCACAGCAGCAAGCGAACTCTTTGTTTAAACAACAGATTGGTGTTGTACAAGAGCAAACGAAGCAAGCGAACGCTGCACAACAGCAAGCAAACTCTTTGATTCAACAACAGATTGGTGCTGTACAAAATCAAACCCAGTTGATGTTTGAAAAACTGGCAAGTGCTGCAGAAGCAGACAGAAAGGTGCTGCTTGAGGTGGTGCAGACACTTGCACAGGAGTCTGCTGTGAAAACTGAAACAGTTAGAGACCGCTCCTCAGCCATCCATGTTGGTCGCTTCCTGTACAAGATGACTGCTGATGATGACCCAGAGGCCTTTCTGGTTACATTTGAGAGAACCGCTGAGAGGGAAGGCTGGCCCAAAACCCAGTGGGCAGGATTGATCGCTCCCTTACTTACTGGGGAATCGCAGAAGGCCTATTAGGATTTGGAGTCCGTGGATGCAGGAGAGTATGAAAAGGTCAAGCAGGAAATCATGGCACGTCTCGGTGTCAACTTGGCAGTTCGAGCCCAGCGGGTCAACAGCTGGTCCTTCCGAGATGAGAGGCCCCCAAGATCACAGATGTTTGACCTAATCCACCTGGCGCGAAAATGGCTACAGCCAGAGTCCTTGTCTGGGCCACAAATAGTGGAGTGTGTAGTCATGGATCGGTTCCTGAGGTCATTACCAACTCCTTTGCAGAAGTGGGTGAGTCAAGGAGACCCCAAGTCGGCGGACAACCTGGTGGAGCTTGTTGAGAGGTACTATGCTGCAGAGAACCTGATCACCACCCCTACAGCCGCACGGACTTTCCACCCAAAGCCACGGTCTCCCCAGACAACCGGTAAGACTGTTCCAGGGGAAGTGGGTGGTCAGCATGGCAAGGAGACAGGGGGGAGGACTTTTGGTGCCAGAGCTGAAGTTTGGCATCCCAAACAAGGGAAGCCACTGCCTGTCAACAAACCTAACTGGGGTAACATCAGGTGTTTCCATTGCCAGGAACTGGGACATGTTGCAGCAAACTGTCCGTTGACAGATGAACCCATGCAGTGTGACATGTCTCTTAGAAGGCAGTCTATGTTTGCTGCTGTTTCATGTGCTGCTGCGCCAGGTGTAGGAAAACACATATGCCAAATCACTGTTAATGATAAGCCTATTGCAGCCTTGCTGGACTCGGGAAGTCTAGTGACTTTTGTTAAAGCAGAAATGGTTGAAAATTTGAATTTAAATGCAAAAAAAGTTCCTGTGATCTGTGTACATGGTGATACTCGGGAGTATCCTATAGCTACTGTTCCCTTTGAAACTGACTTAGGTACGGTGACCCATCCGGTCGGACTTGTGCCCCACTTAGTGCACGAGGCCATCATTGGCAGAGACTTCCCTAAGTTTTGGGAACTGTGGGACCGTCCTGACTCGGTCACAGTAACTGACTCAGTGGCGGAGCCAGAACTCCTGGCCAACACCAACCATATGGGTTTAAAGGGATTCCTCTTACGGTTCCCCAGATTTTCCTTTCTCTGTTTTGGCAGGAGAGGTGGAGGAGCCTGAGGAAGTCCCCACAGCCAATCAAGGTGGACAACCTTCTGCTGACCCTGAGGGTACATTGGAGTTTGCTGATCTTAATGTACACAAGGAAAACTTTGGTACCGAGCAGAGAAAAGTCCCTACCCTTGCCAGGGCCTGTAAGAATGTAGTAATGGTTAACGATGTACCTGTCGAACCAGGGGACAGGCCCTGTTTTCCTTTCTTCAGCAGCAATGAGGATTTATTGTATCGTGTATATAAAAAGAACGATGAAATTGTTGAACAGTTGGTGGTCCCTAAGCCTTACAGACGGGTGGTGCTGGAATTGGCTCATGGACACTTACTGGGAGGTCATTTAGGGGTTGAAAAAACCACTGAAAGGGTGTTACGCAGGTTTTACTGGCCTGGGATACAGAAAGATATTGACAATTATTGTCAATCCTGTCCTGTGTGTCAGATGTCAGCCCCACTACCCCACTTCCGAAGTCCTTTAGTGCCCTTACCCATTATTGAAATGCCCTTTGAGAGGATCGCCATGGACCTCGTAGGCCCACTCCCCAAGTCTGCCTGGGGTCATTAACACATTCTTGTAATCATTGATTATGCTACACGTTACCCCGAGGCAGTTCCCTTATGCACTGCATCCGCTAAGAACATTGCTAAAGAGTTGTTCATGGTGTTCAGTCGCGTTGGGATCCCTAAGGAGGTCCTTACGGACCAGGGCACTCCATTTATGTCACGAATAACTAAAGAGTTGTGCAAATTATTTAAGGTGACCCAGTTGCGAACCTCCGTATACCACCCTCAAACTGATGGCCTTGTAGAACGCTTCAATAAAACATTAAAGAGTATGTTAAAAAAGGTTGTGGACAAGGATGGATCTAAAACTGGGACTTCTTGATTCCGTACTTGATGTTCGCCATCAGGGAAGTACCCCAGTCATCTACGGGATACTCTCCTTTTGAATTGCTTTATGGGAGACACCCTCGGGGACTCTTAGACATAGCCAAGGAAACCTGGGAGGGGGAGCAGACACCCCACAAACGTGTCATTGAGCACATCGCTCAAATGCAGGACAGGATTGCAGCGATCATGCCTATGGTAAAGGAACACTTACTGCAGGCCCAGGTAGCCCAACAGAGAATATACAACAGGGGAGCCCGACTCCGGGTCTTCTCACCTGGTGACAGGGTCCTGGTGTTAGTTCCCACTGTCGAGAGAAAGTTCCTAGCTAAGTGGCAGGGTCCCTTCGAAGTATTGGAAAGAGTTGGGGAGGTCAATTATAAAGTGCATCAACCAGGAAAAAGGAAGCCAGAGCAGATTTACCAAATTAATCTGTTAAAGCCCTGGAAGGATAGGCTGGCCTTAACTGCGAGGTCCGTCCCTGTAACATCTAGGGGTACTGAGTCCCCTCTGGTCCCTGAGGTCACGATTCCAGATACCCTGTCTTATTCCCAAAAACAAGAAGCTAGAGAGTTCCTGATAAGGAATAGAGAGAAATTTTCAGAGTTACCTGGTACGACTTCAGCAGTTCAGCATGATATTGTTACTGAACCTGTGGTCCGTGTCAAGCTCAAACCGTACCGAATTCCCGAAGCGAGGAGAAAGGACATTAGTGATGAAGTAAAAAGGATGCAGGAGCTAGATGTCATTGAGGAATCCAATAGTGACTGGTCTAGCCCCATCGTTTTAGTCCCAAAACCGGATGGTACTTGGAGGTTCTGTAACGACTTCAGAAAACTCAATGCAGTGACAAAGTTTGACACGTACCCAATGCCCAGGGTGGACGAACTTATAGACAGACTTGGCAAAGCCCGCTATCTAACTACTTTAGACTTGACTAAAGGATATTGGCAAATACCCCTGACTGGTAGCGCCAAAGAAAAGACTGCGTTTGTTACCCCAGAGGGTTAATTTCAGTATAAAAAAAATGCCTTTTGGGTTGCAAAATGCCCCTGCGACATTTCAGAGGGCCATGGACAGGACCCTAAGACCTCACCGACAGTATGCAGTTGCCTATCTGGACGATATAGTGGTACATAGCACTGACTGGGAGTCTCACTTGCCCCGTGTACAGGCTGTTCTGGATTCCCTCTTCAAGGAAGGTTTTACAGCAAACCCAAAAAAATGTGCCATTGGTTTAGAGGAAGCCAGGTATTTGGGCTACACTATTGGTCGTGGAGTCATTAAACCTCAGTTAAACAAAGTAGAAGCCATCCAAGAGTGGCCACGTCCTGCAAACAAGGAGCCTTTCTTGGAATTGCAGGGCGCTATAGGAGGTTTATCCCGAATTTTGCAACTCTAGCTGCCCCACTAACCGACCTTACGAAAGGGAAAGAATCAGTAATGGTGAAATGGTCCCCAATAGCAGAGAAGTCTTTCCAAGTTTTAAAGAAGGCTCTTTGTGCACAGCCAGTGTTGTACTCCCCTGATTTCTCCAAGGATTTCTTGGTTCAGACTGATGCGTCTGATGTAGGTATTGGGGCCGTGTTGTCACAGGTACACAATGGGGAAGAACACCCTGTGGTGTACCTGAGCAGAAAGCTTAATGAACACGAGAGAAAGTATGCAGTCATGGAAAAGGAATGTTTAGCCATAAAGTGGGCCTTGGACGTACTACGGTACTATCTGTTAGGGCGCCAGTTTGATTTGATAACTGACCATGCTCCTCTGAAATGGATGGCCCAAAAGAAGGAGACTAAAGCCCCGTACACACGTACCGATCGTCGGCATACAAACGTCGGTGGACGAAGGATCTGCCGATTGTACGCGTGTTAGTATGGTGCCTCCGACAGATGTCTGCGCACAATCCGCGGACAAAAGTCTTTCTTGCAAACATGAAAATATTTGTATGCCGACACCAGAACGGACGATTGTTCGCCTGTCAGTACGCAATTCTGCCGACACACAGCTACAAATCCCAACACGCATGATCAAACCAAATGAGTTCCCGGAAGAATTTTCTCTAGTAAACTCAACATTTTATTCAGAAAGAACTTTCGGCTCGCGGAAGTCCAAGAAATAGGTGAAATGCGGAGCACATGCTCATCTTGATAAATGTGAGAAGAAGGAAGATGCTGCTCATAATGCCATACTTTTCTAATAAAAAGGCATGTGTTCTGTTATGATGAAGATAATGTTTGTCTATTCTATCTGTTCTATCAAATTTTAGAATTAAATAATTTGAACTCTTCACCATTATTTTTGTATTTTCACACCAAAGATCTAACTATTGATATGACCCTTTATTCTTTTATGAATTAATGTCTAAAACATATTTTTCAGGTTATGCACAATATTAAACATGTTAACAAATTCAGATAGGCCATTTTTTATTTTCAATTTTCTTTATTTTTTGGATCTCAGCAAAAAAAAAAAAAAGCAAACATCAATACTTTCCGTATAATAAACTAAACATAAAAAAGGTCCATTTGGACAAAATTAAACTAGAAACTGGCAAACAGGGGTAAAATAAATAATAGGGGGTTACACAAATTAAAGTTGGTGATAGCTATAATCAGGTTGCCATGAGGGCAGGTTTGGATCCTGCTGGCCATATTGCCACTGGCCATGTGGCATTTGGCGAGGTGGTGGGTGTTGTGGAGGTGGAGGTGGAGGTGGAGGTGGAGGGCACGGGTGCTCCTGGCATGCATGGCTGTGCTCATTAAGTATGCCGTTTTCTGCGTTTTGCAGCACATCCAGAATAATTTTTCTGGCATACTGACACTGCCTGAGGTCCACCTTATCCAGGATTTTGGCAGTCATATTCCCGAAGGACTCATTTGCCTCCGGTTTCCTACGGAGGGCTATGGTGGCCTCCTGTATGAATTCATCTGTGATGTCGTCTATGTGTTTCCTCTTTTGCCTCCGTTTGGCAGGAGGAGGTGGTGGTGGAAAGAGTTCCGCAGGCTCCTCAGGCTCCACAGGCTCCCCAGGCTCCTGGCTGCAACCTGGCTCCTCCTCAGTGACACTTCCCTGTTGATGAAATGAACAATTGATTAGAATGTTATAGTGTATATAAAAAGTCATGTTTGTTATATTATTGTGAACAAATAGCAGACTTTACATACAGTGGCATATCTAGGGTCTCCAGTGCCCTTGTTGAGGAGCTGTATTTGGCAACAACCCCCCCCCCCCCCCAAGATCAATGGAAAACTGTAACCCACCCCCCCAAAAAAAAATTAAAGGGCATTAAAAGTTTCTAATTTGCCCCTTGTTTGCCCAGTGTAGAGCTCTCTAGTGGGCAATCATTGTCTCAGGTGTGAAAAAGAAAGAGAGGGTTGAGAGATAGAGAGAGGGAGAGAAAGAGGGGGTGTGAGAGAGAGAGGAGGGGGTTGCAGAGAGAGAGGGGCCTGAACTTGCAGAGGGCTTGATGTAGGGCATTGAGGGTGAAGCAGTGCAGGGAAACATGAATAAGGAAGCCACCTGCCTTGCTGACCCAGAGTGAGAGACCAGAGACATGGAAGCAAGGATGGATGTATCATTTGCAGGAGCTGTTAGTTTTGTATTAAAAAAGGTTGAGCCAGAGGAATGCTGAGGCTACAGCAGTGTTTCTAAGGATCAGAGGTGTGCTGGGGATGCAGCAGTGTTTGTAAGACCGGAGGGGTGCTGGGGATGCAGTGAGAGGCAGTCTCAGTCTCCTGGTCTTTTGGCTCAGCTGCTCTCAATGTTTTACACCTGCATGAAGCAGCTCTCAATGTTTTACACCTGCATGAAGCTGCTCTCAATGTTTTACACCTGCATGAAGCAGCTCTCAATGTTTTACACCTGCATGAATCCGCCTGCAAACTGGGGGTTCTGGGGTGTGCAGGCTGAGTGGATTGTTAAAATAAACAATAAAACAATGCCAATGTTTTTGTGACCCACCCCCCTTGGCCTGCGCCCCTGGCGGTTGCCTGTCATGCCAACCCCTTGCTATGCCCGTTTACCTAAAGGGTCAATTATGGTTTAGCTTATAATTTTGTTACATGATTACATTTTAGCAGACAATATATTGTGAAATGCCATACCTGAGTAAAACTCTCCTCCAGGAAATCCTCATCCTGGCTTGGATCTACCGACACTGAGCCCTCTGCCGATGTAGAAGGCAGTGTAGAAATTGACGGCCTGGATTCCAAGGTGTCTGCCAGGAACCGCATGTTATCATAGTACCACAGCCGTGGTACATGTACATTCCGTGCCCCTGCTCCAGACTGGGTGGACTCCTCTATTTTTTTTAACTCCCGCCTGTAGGCAGTACGAATACTGTTTATTTTTTTGCGTATATACTCAAAATTTGCCCCAGGATAGACAGGCTTGTAGAAGGCCACCAAATGTTCCATGGCCTGTTTTCGGAGTTTTCGATTTTTATAATCCGCGGACTTCACTTGCCACAAACACGGCAGTTGCCTGAACTCATCAATAAAACTTATTAAAAAGTTGTGGGTGGTGAAATTGTCCACCATATTGCAGGACAGTATATGCCTGCAAGACACAAAACAACACAAAACATATTAAAATAGCATGTATTTTGGCACATAATAAAGATATTCCTAATAAAAGCTGTATAGGGCCCAAAACACACACTTTCTATTAAAAGAGTCGTACCTTTGTTTGTGGGGAAAAGTCGTGATTCGCCGCTCGATCGTGCTCCAACTCTCGATATGTCCGCTAGCGAATCGTCGGCCGAACGATCTGGCGTCCTTTAAATACAGCGCAGGCGTCAACTCCTCCTCCAGTGGCGGGCTTGTGCAGGGGTGTGTACGTGCCGAAGATCAGGCCTACATGCGACACTCACACCTGAGGCAGTGGAATAATAATTGTTTAATTAGGAACCATGTCTCAACAATCTGGGAGCTCAATTAGTGGGGGCCGAAGTGATTGGGCCACCCGAAAATCAAGGGCTACACCCATGTCAAAGCCAGAAATGGTGGAGATGGTCTCCATTTTAGAAAAAATGGATTACGATGGAAAGTTGGCAAATTACGAGCGGCCCAATGCCAGGAAAGATGGCATCATGGACAAGGTGGTGGCCTGTTTGGTCAGAAAATTCGGTGTCGAGCGATCGAAAGATCAGATTAGGAAACGATGGTCTGACCTCAAACACCGTGAGCAGGATCAGCTTTCCCAAATCCATCGGATTTTGAAAAAAAGTAAGTTTTATTTTTTCTTTATTTTTTTAATCATGCAATATGTTTTTTATAATTTGGTGTATGTTGTATTAACATGTCTAGATTATAATGTCTATGTAAAAAGTTAGATTACTCATTTTAGTTGTCATGTCGTGATTTGATCGATCTATTGTTGATGTTTTAGTATATGACATTAAAAGTCAGGAAGCCATAGTGAAAAATATATGTATTGTGTTGCAACGAACGTTCTTTCCTGCACGAATCTTCTCAGCAAACATTCCTATTAATCACAGATTATTATTCAAACCTTTAAATAGGAGAAAAACGTAAACTCCGTGCCAAACAGTGGGAAAGGAGGAGGAGAGGTTTGGCAGCTCCATCTGCAGTGGAGGAAGAAGAGGAGGACATGGGCACAGAAGGTGGCACAGATTCCACTAAAGGTAATTGGTTCCTATGCACTGTCAAACATTAATGTACCATATTTTTCGTAGATAACCATGTACATGTCTTCATATTTGTTACTAAAAGAGCTATCAAGCAGGGCACCATGTCCTAACAAATGTACCTCTTGTGACTTTTATGATATGGCCAATGTTTTGTATTATGTAGATGAAGACATTATGCCGGAAATAATCCTGGTGGAGCCTACAAGTGACCAGACACCAGAGCAACAAGAAGGTTGGTAGTCACAGATTTTTGTGTAGTGGGATCATAGAAATATGTGTATTTGCAATGATTGTTTAACCTTATATTCTTGTATTCCCTTACAAATTTACATTGCAGATGTTGCATCATGCCAGGATGTGGCATCCCCAGCCAGGTCAGAAGCCCGATCTCCTGGCAACGTGCCAAGCAGCATGGAAGCCAGTTCAGAAACTGTGGAGGAACCAGGACCAAGTGTCCAAGAGCCAATTGTGTGCCCACGTAGGTTTTTTCAGAATGATTTTTATCAGTGTTATTTTTAGCCTCCAATTTACAACACTAGTTCCCTATGGGAGCCTCTTTATTTGAATGGAAGTCGCACCGTAAGTCGGATCAGGATGCTCTGACTTGCGGGGCCACTTGCGTTGTGAAGATTTTTGAGGGGGAACTACACCAAAAAATTGAAGAACCCACCGTGGGTGTCCCCCCAAGTTCACAACCAGGCCTTTTGTGTGTGGTATTGAGTTTGAGGGTATGCCCACAACAAAAAGACAGCGTGGGTTACCCCCAAAACCCCTACCAGACCCTTATACAAGCATGCAGCTTGTCAGGCCAGGAAAGAGAACGAGCAAGCGGACCAAACACCCCCTGGACCACAGCAGGACACATGCCCTCAACATGGGGGGGTTTTGTTGCTTTGGGCCAGGGGGCCTCTGCACCGCACACCCAAAAGCACCTTACTCCCATGTAGAGGAGGACAAGAGCCTCATCCCCACAACCCTGTCTGGTGGTTTTGGGGGGTCATGCGGCCAGGGGGTTCCTAGGACTTTGGAAGCAACCTTTAACAAAGGGTGGCCCCCAGATCCCAGACCCCAATCACTATGTGAATGGGTATGGGGTACATAGTACCCCTACACATTAACCACATAAATGGAAGTGTATGTGAATAACGACAGGAGACGTTTATGAAATGTTCTTAAAGATCTTCATCCGGTCTTCTCCACTCTGCTCTTTGGATCTTCTCCTCTCCAGTCTTCTGCTGTCCAATCTTCTGCTCTTATGTTGTCTGCTCTTTTGCCCTAGGCTCTTCTTCTTCCTCCTGTCCTCCTCCAATGCTGTTGCCGTGCATTCTGCCCGTCTCTGGTCTCTGCATCTTAATATATATACATTACAACCATGCCCTCACAATGACGTCATCATGCGTTCACACCCCTAATGAATATATAGTAAGCTCAGGAGACCGGCAGAATCATCAGCAACAGCATTGGAAGAGGTCAGGAGGAAGATGAAGAGCCTAGGGCAAAAGAGCATAAGAACAGGGTAGGTATTAACTCGAGAGGAATTTAAAGATTACCTGCACACCAAATGTTTCTATATTATGACCTCATGTAGGTGATTCACATTGACTCCGTTGTATTTTATTTTCCAGATCATGTATTACACACTTGCACATTGGCCAAATTGACCCGTGAGGCTCTTCAATGCTGCTCAGACCTCGAGCAAATAAAAGAGACTGCAACGGCATTGCAAGGAAAGATGCGTGATTTTGTGGACATGCTTGCCAAATTTTAAAAATAATTATTATAAAATTTTTTACAGTTTGTATTGGGATGTTCCCATTTTTATATAATATTTTAGGCCAGTTTTATGACACTCAGATGTTAAAGAGTGTACCCAAGTTTGGGAAAAGCACTTTCCAACACCCTAACCCTAACCCTAACCCTAACCCTAACCCTAACCCTAACCCTAACCCTAACCCTGTGAATGTTTGATACTAAAACATTTTTACATTCAACAATGTGTGTTCAATTCTTTATTAGACTTTCGTTGGGGGGTCGAGGTCTAAAGCTGTGTAAAGAAGCACTAAATGTATGATGGCTGTCCTATTCACATATTTACATGTTAATGAAAGCATTTTGGACACTGCCATATGCAAGTTGCTGGAGGTGTCAATGAAATGTTAAAGATACCCCCAGTTTTAACGCATATCACAGTGCGATCTGACATTTCACACAGGATCGGAGCACACAAGTTTGAACGACTGTGCGATCCTATCCTGATGCGGCTGAATAAATGCATCATGTGCGACTTTTGTGCGAGTGCAGTGCGAATTGAGCCATACAAACTGTATAGCTGATTTTCGCATGAACATCTGATCGCATGTAATAAAGGAGCAGTGCGCTACGATATTACATGCCATCAGATGTGCAGTGTGAATTGAGACATACACTTTGTATGGCTACATTCGCACTGAACACGCATACAAGTCGCACATGACCCTTTATTTCTGATGTATCTGGATTGGATCGCACAGTGCTTAACACTTGTGGAATACAATCCTGTGGAAAAAGTAAGTGGCGGGTCACCCTTATGCAATGCTGGAAGGCTGCAAAGTCGCAGACTTCCCGCATCGCATAAGTGTGACTCAACACTCAAGGTACTAGCAGTCCTAGGATTCAATATGGCATTGATATTGCCAGTAGCAATCAGTGTAGGGAGATCAGTGTAATCTATAGTGTATTGCTTGTTCGTTGCTCTAGTTCACTTTCCATTACCTATATATATATAACACTTTGAGATGAACAATGATCAAGTTTCACATAACACTGACATATCCTAACATTGGTGGGCAGTGAGAAGGATGTCATAAATGAACACAACATAACAGGTGTAGGTACTTTGTTAATACCCTAATGTATTATCTGAAATATATAGTATGGGCAACTTCTGGACAATGAACACCAATATAAGGTGACATTAGATGAACCTTGGGTGTGACCTAGTTCTCAATGTGACAGGGTTTGTGTACATTTTGTGGGGTGCAGAAGGCCCTTGTATTTACACCACTGGCTAAAAAATAACACATGGCCATCATCACTTTGGATCAGCTGGTGAGAGACTACAGTCAAGAAACACACTGATGAATGTATTAACCCTTCCAAAGTCACACATATATAACACATGATTAACCCAAATAATTGTGTTTGGCATATGTGCCCAAATGATTATAATCCACAATACAGAATCATTGCAATTTTTGTTTAATGTGTTGAAAAATAATATATCTCTGACATTTATCTTGTGTGTCCAATCTTTAACAAGATTAATGTGTTTGTGACAGTGATTGCTGCCAGGACACAGCTCCTCTCCCCACGAAATAGTCCAGATATTCCTGGCGGATCTGACGGGCCCTGTGTGATGCCAATGCTGACCGTCCAACTTCCATTGACGTCATGGACTCCACTTGGTTAGAAGGTTGGGCCTCTCCACTTGTACCTGGCATAGCAGGGTCAGTATCCAGTTGCTGCAAGACATAATTTTGTGCATTCCTGCGTAGGAAGTTGTGCAAAATGCAGCAACACAAGACCACATTATCCACTTTGTACAGTGCCAGGTTTATGGACGTCAGGAATATCCGGAACCGGTTGGCCATTATCCCGAAGGCATTCTCCACAACTCTGCGAGCTCTGGACAACCGGTAGTTGTAAATCCTTTGGTCTGGGGTGAGGTTCCTCTGAGGGTAGGGCTTCATGAGATGCTCCCCAAGCGCAAAAGCCTCATCTGCGATAAACACAAAGCTCATACCCTCAACAGTTTGCTCCCTGGATGGCAGGTTCAGAGTGCCGTTCTTTAGACGACGAGCGAACTCCGTCTGATCAATAACTCCCCCATCCGAATTGCGGCCATTTTTGCCAATATCCAAAAAAATAAACTCATAGTTTGCATTAACTATGGCTAGCATGACTATACTAAAAAAACCTTTATAATTATAATAAAATGTGCCGGAATTCGGAGGGGGGACAATGCGGACGTGCTTCCCATCAATAGCACCCCCACAATTGGGAAAATTCCACTTCTCCAGAAATTGATCAGAAATCTCCAGCCATTGCTCTGCGTTTGAAGGAAACTGTGGGGAAAAAATAAAAAAAAAAAAAAAAAAAAAAAATTAGTGCTTGAGCACATCACATTATTAATTACACACACAGTTGTCTGTTAAATGCTTATGCAACTTGCTAAAAAAATATACAACAGGAAGGCAAAGGTTTGGATATGGGGATGTAACATCTACATACATTTCTTTTCAACCTCCTATTGTTCTTATATTGTAAAGGGCCATACACACTAGAAGATTCTCTGAAGACTTTTTCGTGCAGATTTAACTTTTCTATGTAGTGCAAGGGCCTACCAGATTGCATAGGATTTGAAAGTGTTTGTTGGACCTCATATTATTTGGTTTTGGTAAATCGGAAGGATAAATTGTTCTGACAATCTTCTAGTGTGTATGGCCCATTATACTCACCAGCTAGAGCTGAGATTTACAAACTACGGCCCTCCAGCTGTTGCAGAACTACACATCCCATGAGGCCTTGTAATTCTCTCACATTCACAGACATGACTAGGCATGATGGAAATTGAAGTTCGTGAACAACTGGTGGGCCATAGTTTGAAGACCTCTGAACTTGAGCTTTGGTATATGCTGACTTTGAGATTTAGCATGTGGGTGGGGGGATGGGTAAGTAAAACTGGGCATTTATACATCAATTAGGGCTTGTGGTCAGTGAAGGTTTTAACATCATTACATAAACATACAGAATCATAGGTGGGAATGGATGGACTGATGTATTTTAGATAAATCATTAACTAGGTACTAAAACATTGGCCAAGGAATAATTGTTTGAGGGAAAGCAATAAAATGACCCAAATTCAAAATACTGTTAACAGGCAATGCGTTTAGGGACACATAGGAGAGAATGGTGGGGTGGTTAGTGGGTAATTTTACAAATGGTTAAAGATAATCTACATCTTTACTACTATGTGCATGCGGACAGAGGGTAGTTTACAAATAATGGCCTGTGTCAATTGCTGTACATCCAAAAACATCATAATTCAGGTGAAACTAGTAATACATGTAATGTAAAAAATAAAACATACCTTGATATAGTCCTTCTGCAAGACCTTGATGATGGCAGAGCAGGTCTCAGGGATGATGACTCCAAGTGCTTGGGGGGAGATGCCTGTGGTGAACTTCAGATCCTGCAGGCTTCTCCCTGTTGCAAGATACCTCAACGTCGCAATTAACCTTTGCTCAGGAGTAATTGCAAGCCGCATACAAGTATCCTGCTTCAGAATATAGGGGGACACCAGGGCAAGAAGACGGTAAAAGATGGGATCCGTCATCCTCAAATAATTCCTGAAGTCATCAGGATTATTTTCCTGGAGCTCCCTCAGCAAGGACATATGAGAAAATTGATCACGGTTAAGCAACCAATTTTTCGTCCAGGAGGTCCGCTTCTTCTTCCTATTGCTCGTACGTCGTCTCAGAGCCAAAACTCCAACACTAACGACAGCAACGGACGAATTCACGGTCGCCATAATAAATTCTCGAACGATGTCTCGGAAAATAGCGAAATGTCGTCAACCAAACAAATGCTACCGAAATCAGCGCGAGATGCCCAGAAGGGTCACGGCCAAACACTCACTTCCTCTTTTGTAGCGGCGAACGTGCGTGGAACGTACTGACGTCATTTTCTGTCGGAAGACAAATGTCCTGGGCAAGTTTGGAGCACTTTTCAACAGACAAACAACAAACACACCAGCCGCGAACATTTGTAGGACGTTCCGTCGGCCGACGATCGGTACGTGTGTACGGGCCTTAATAGAAGGGTGAACCAGTGGTTTTTGTCTCTACAAGATTATTCCTTCACTGTAAAACACAAGCCAGGTGTTGAGATGGGGAATGTAGATGCCCTGTCCCGTGTTCACTCCTGTTTGGCCACAGGTGTTCCAACCCTGGGGTTGAAACAAGGGGAGGGGATATGTAGCAGAGTGTCCCAGAGAGCCAGGAAAAGTCCTGTTCGGGGTTTATACATCACCCAGGCATCTCTTGTATACCTTTAGGGATCTCTGAGCCATGATCCAGTTCGGATCTTGGTTCTCTTCACCAGCCCAATTTAAACTCACCTGAGACAGACAGCAGGGCTCTCTCAGCCTGGGAAATTAGACAACGTTTGTCTAGGAGAGCAGAAGATTGGTAACACTGTCAGTGTGTGTCTTTGGAAGCTGACAAGCTGTAGGCTTGCTCAGTCTGTGATAGTTAGGGACTGCATTGTGTGTAGTAAGTGCCGGGACACAGCTAGGCTTTTGTTTATTATTATTATTCCTGTTTGTTTTCCTTAAAGCACTGTACAGCACCTGTTAATAAACTTGTATATAGCACCAATAAACACCGCACTGTTTGTCACTCCCTTAGTGGATTTGGTATCTGTGCCTGAAAGACTGCTCATCCCAGGGAGCTTTGCACCTGCTACCTGTTTCCTGGCTTACAATATGTATATATACATGTATATAGATGTAGCACCCTCTAAGGTAGGTGCTAGGTAAAATATAGTGGGCCTTGTCTGCTTATCAGCAGGGCCATGTTTTCTTCAGCTAGGTTGTCATGGTTCCCAGGTGTGGCTGTTGAGACTGGAGAGTCTCCCCACTGTGTCCCAATGAGGGCTCTCATTGGACAGTGGAGGAAACCTAGCCAATGGCACACCCAGGCTTGTATCTATCCCAGGAGGGCAGATCTAGGAGCTAGCTAGCCGGTGCAGGAATAGAGTAAAGGGGGTGCCAGTGTTAACCCTGAAGAGTAAAGGGGGTGCCAGAGGTTGGGCCCTGAAGTATACAGTGTTACAGTGTTGAGAGTTGCAGCAGTGTCTACAAGTGGCTACCTCAGTCAGGAAGGGATTGGCATCTCTAAGGTCTCACGCACATGGACACTTTTTGGCATACAATGTAAATTGCAAATCTATACATAGCTGCTGCGTACAACCAACCATACTAATAGATGGTTGTGCAGGTGTACACGGTTACACAATTCTACATGTATATGCATTCAAAGCCATTTGCCTCTGGAAACAGACTATCTGCATCCAGGGTTGTATACCCATACGCATGCGTGGATTTATGCATGTACAGCTGCATACAGCCATTCATTACTATGGACAGCTGTGTATTGTGGGTGCAGAAATATGCCTGTAGTTTATATCGCATGGCCACATGGCCTGCTCAGCCTGTTAGAACAAGATCAAAATATGATGGGTTTTAAAGGGCTCTTATGAGTTACAAAAGCTACTTTCAACTATCCTGTATCTGTTCTTGTGCCAAAAAAGAACCTTTACAGTGATTGACCAGGTGATTCAATCTCAAAGGTTTTAAATGCCCAGACTCATCTGACCTTGCCCCAACAATCAGCACCATGGGATCTTCTAAGCAGTTGTCTAGAACAGTGTTTCTCAACTCCGGTCCTCAGGGCACACTAACAGGCCAGGTTTGCAAGAAAACTGAAATACATCACAGGTGATATCATTTTCTGCTCAGTGATTGCAGTATTCTAGTCTGCATCTCCCCAAGGTAATACCTAAAATCTGGCCTGTTAGTGTGCCCTGAGGATCGGAGTTGAGAAACACTGGTCTAGAAAACTGAAACTGAAAATAGTTGACGCTCACAAAGCTAGAGAAGGCCATAAGAAGATAGCAAAGCGTTTTCAGATGTCAATATCCTCTGCTCAGAATGTAATTAAGAAATGGCAGTCATCAGGAACAGTGGAAGTTAAAGCAAGATCTGGAAGACCAAGAAAAATATCAGACAGAACAGCTCACAGGATTGTGAAAAACAATTCAAAACCCATGTTTGACTGCACAATCCCTCCAGAAAGATCTGGCAGACACTGGAGTTGTGGTACACTATTCCACTATAAAGAGATACTTGTACAAATATGGTCTTCATGGAATAGTCATCAGAAGAAAACCTCTGCTACGTCCTCACCACAAAAATCAGCATTTGAACTTTGCAAATGAACATATAGACAAGCCTGATGCATTTTGGAAACAAGTTCTGTGGACCGATGAGGTTAAAATTGAACTTTTTGGCTGGAATGAGCAAAGGTACGTTTGGAGAAGAAGGGGCACAGAATTTAATGAAAAGAACCTCTGTCCAACTGTTAAGCATGGGGGTGGATCAATCATGCTTTGGGGTTTTATTGCAGCCAGTGGCACAGGGAACATCTCACGAGTAGAAGGAAAAATGGATTCAATAAAATTTCAGCAAATTTTGGATGGTAACTTGATGCCATCTGTGAAAAAGTTGAAGTTAAAGAGAGGATGGCTTCTACAATTGGATAATGATCCTAAACACACCTCGAAATCCACGGGGGATTACATCTGAAGGTTTTGCCATGGCCTTTACAATCTCCTGACCTCAACATAATTGAAAATCTATGGATAGACCTTAAAAGAGCAGTGCGTGACAGACAGCCCAGAAATCTCAAAGAACTGGAAGACTTTTGTAAGGAAGAATGGGCAAATATACCTTAAACAAGAATTGAAAGACTCTTGGCTGGCTACAAAAAGTGTTTACAAGCTGTGATACTTGCCAAAGGGGACAGTACAAGATATTAACTCTGCAGGGTGCCCAAACTTTTGCAGACACCATTTTTTTGTTTTCTGTTATTTTGAAAGTGTAAATGATGGAAATAAAATCTAACTTTTGTTGATATAATAAAGGAATGTCTAATCTGTAATTTGATGCCTTTTGGAGATCTTTCCATCTTTCCTTGGCTTCTTTATGCACAATAATATACACTTTTACCTGGGGTGCCCAAACTTTCGAACTCCACTGTACTACTGTAATATTTATTTATTTTGCGTTATTTTTGTTTATAGAAAGAAAAAAATAACCAAAAAAGTAAAATGATACATTTAGGCACCTTTCACACATGAGAGTCCATCGGCGGACTCCGTTTTTCTCAGCAGGGGATTGATCCGCCGATCTCCCACTGAGCAGGCAGATGGCAGCTCTTAGGTCCCCGCTATTCTCTATGGGAAAATTGGATGAGAACGGACCGCCTGTCCGTTATCATCTGCTCCCATCCAATCCGATCCACTGGACAGATGGAAAATATGGTTTCCATCCGTCCAGATTTGACGGACCGGATCGGATTGGATGTCAGCGGACATGTCTCCGCTGACATCCGATGCCCCATAGAGATGCATGGGGTGATCGTTCAGATCTGCCTGAAAAACTGACAGGCGGATCTGTACAGTCCGCTAGTGTGAAAGGGGCCTTAAAGTGACAGTGAAAAAGTAAAAACAAAAAACAAAAACACAAAGAGCATTAAATTAAATAGACTAAATAATATATATATACACCCCCAAAATACCCTCTCATCATGAAAAAAAAAAAGAGTAATTGTTAAAGCAAATGAGAAAGAGTTTGGAGTTTTATCTAATAACATTTTACAGATAGAAAAAAAATCTGTAATTTTTCAGTAAAAGCATTCTAGCCACAAAGTCACTTTGCTTATCCCTAGTCAGATAACAATTGGCAAATTACATTAGCATCTATCAGGCAAAAATTATTTTTTGTTGTTCTTTCTGTGCGAAACAGAAGAAAATTGAAATCTTGCAAGCTCTTGTCACTCCAATTATTGCCAAATTATCTCACAAGCCCTTGTCACTCCAATTATTTTTGCCCTTCCCTCTAGGAGATATTGTAGCTCTCTTGTATGGCAGTGTGTTCAATATAGCACTCTGTTATTTCCAGCAGTAGCTGTGGCAGCTGATCTATCACTACATATTGATAGAGGAGGATATTTTCCTAACAGCCGGTGTTTAAACATTAAATTCTCAGGGATCAGAGACTGTATGAGCACTTTATAGCGCAAATGGCAGTATTGTAATTTACTACCCTAATGTTTTTTTTATAAACAAAAAATTGGTTGCTAAGACAGCACAGGTTTTGGAAACATGGCTTTATCAATAAGGAGTTAGGGTTATTATTAGGGTTAGATTTAGCATTAGGTTAAGCAATAAGATAAGGGTTATCATTATCAGTAAAGTTAAGGTTACAAAAATAGCATCTGGAAGTTTGTTTACATTTTTCTCCTGACTGCCAGCCAATCACTTCTCCATGTTCAAGAACATGCTGCTGCCCACACCTTACAATCTGGTCTTACTTGTCCCTTTTGAGAGTCCAGAACCTCCATAGCATGTGGCAGGATAGAGAACAGTGGGAGATCGGAAAGCTTCCATTGACGAAACACGTCAAGCTGCAACGCACGCTGCCTCGCTCTGGGCCCTGCTTTGAACCGCACGCTGTTCTACCCCACTTCCGGGAGCGGCACGGTTCCCAGAACTGATACATAGTATACCGCAAGGTGCCAGGGAGATCCAGGGAAATAGCACGGGCACCAGAAACTGTATACAACAGTTTTTTCTGGATTTTTTTTATATTTTTTAAATAAAATTGAATAAATTTTATCATACTACACCATGAGGAGTCCTCTTCATTTTTTCATCCTCTGAGAATGCTCACAGGAAACTCACAGGAAATCCATCCATCCATCCATTGGGATACCAGCCTCTCTGTGAAAGGAGACCCATAATTGATCTTTAGTTGACGTATGCCAGCTAAGATCAAAACCATTCGGTGAGTCTGCAATTTTACCACAGTTTGGCGGTGAATCGGAGGGTGCCACCACTACTGTCCACGATTACGCACAGTCACTTTGTTTTGGCTGTTATTATTTGCACAAGGGACTTATCACTCTGGACTGTATATTGTTTTGCACTGTTTCAGGCCCAATTGCTCCCATTTTCTATATGCTTTGACAATCAAGCACAGCATAGTGGCACAAATAATGCACTTTTGTATCACACTATATATGTTTACAACATATGTATAATATATTGTTTTTGTAGCACCAATTAAGCACTTTATATAGCACAGCACTTGCAGTTATTTAATTGATGCTTATGATTTCAGTTACCCCAATCTTTAGTATTGCACTGATGATGAATTAATACATTCACGATATTCATTGTATATTTGCACAGCAATTTTTGCACATATTGATATGTTTACAGTAGGTAGAAGGATTTAGCGCTGTCTATACTTGTCAAAACTGTGCATGCCTGGATACCTGCAAATCTGTGTTATCTTTTGTGTTTTTCTTACTTCAAATTATCCATATGCTATCTTGCCTAATCCACATTAGTGAGAATTAATTATGGGATGAAACCGGTTGAGGGAAGTGGTGTAATCTTTTTTTTTTTTCCAGGACCTGGATATGTAAAAGGGTGGTTCTATCTCCACCTAATTCTCAGTCTTTCCAATAACTTGTTTTAAATGATAAGTTCATTATTAGGAGCATGTTACATGTTACACCCATATTAAAATGCTTCTATGCACCCACCTCCACTGCCAGTTCTCCCCTCTCTGTGACACACCAGGCCGCACACCATTCACCCCCAGACCACAGCGAGACAGAGGAGAGAGAGGAGAGGACAGGCAGGTCCAGTTGTTCACTAAAATGGTTAACTTCTGGTGTGGTAAATGTGATGGATGAGGGCACACTTACTTGGTTATTACTGAGGATTATTAGCAGACTGGTGGGTAAGTATATCAAACTGGTGACCGGCTGGGTGGAGCTGAAGCCAAGAGGGCACAGAGCATGCTAGGTCCTGAACTGTGCCTGCAGAGTAGACCTTCCTGAGTAAAAGCATCAAAACACGTAGTTTTACAACGTACAATTTTTCATGTGTGCACTATTGCTATTTCAGAGCGTTCACCTTAAAGGAAACCTCTGCTGCCAGAAATAAAGGGGCTGTCAATGCTGAACTCTGTTTGAAAATGATAGTTGCCTAGCCATCAAGGTTAATGATGGGATTTACTGCTTTGAGGCCCTAAAAGGAATCAGCATGTAACAAGTGAAATCAGGGTCAGAGCACCTGATATGCATTCTTATTGTGGGTCATTGACTTGAAAAAGGTTGACCTCAAAGAATTAGCATGACTGCATGACAATTAGCATAGGCAGTCTCCATTTTCTCCCAGTTCAGAATGTTCACTAAAGTGGTACTAGTGGTTCAGTGCCTGAATGGGACTATTAAAACATATTCTTTAGGATATGAGGGGCTCCATTTAGATTTTTCTCTAAAGCATTTGTGGTTTTCATTTACATTTCTGACTGTATAAATGAGTCTGTTTACACAAAATTATATGTGACATGCAGCAACAGCATAGTATTTCTGAAGCAAAGTCTATCGTAAACAGAGACAATCTGTATTTTCACAGTTTACATTTAAAATGTAGGTACATGACCTATGTGGGCGTCAATGACTTTTATCTTCCTATGCCAGTCAAGTTCTTACATTTTCGTTAGTTCTTATTCATCTACTTACCTATGTAGCGACACAAGTAAAAACTTGAACATCTGCTAAACATGTATAGAGGAACCATTTTACATGCCAAAGGATTTGAAAAGTAATTTTAAACTCTAAAATGATAGAAAAACGATTGAAAAGGAGTATATTTGACACTTATCTTAGTGAAGCTGTATTCAGATTAAGCATCAAATCATGTGCAAAGGAAATACCTAATAAAATGTAAAATTCATCTTCACATGATTGGGTGTTAACAATTGAACACATATTCCTTACATTAACTCACGCTGTATGTTTGAATTAAAAATAAATAGATGTAAACTCTTTAAGCAGCTATGCTAATTGGAGAGCTGTAGCTCATGGGGGAGGGGGCATGTTGGGTTGTTCCCAGATAGCAAGCAATTGTGCTGTAAGCTATTCCTAGACTTGCCAGGCTTCACAAGTTTGTTGCACAATTTCAGTAAGACGGCATTGCATGACTCCAGATAAACTTTCTTTGCAAACATTCTGTAAGTCTGCTGCAAGTTCTGAGTCAGTTATGTTGTGCAATAGTCATACCCCCACAGGGATCACTGTGGGTGAATTTTCATGCTGTAGACTTGCAGGGCTCTTGCTGTAGACTCACCACTAAACCTCTGCTCTTGCAAATTAGCGACAAATTGGAAAAGTGTAAACTTGTGATTCAATTGCAACAAGTCTGCAACTGTACAACCTGCCGGTGATAATGTGCAGCAATTTAACAGACTTACAATTCAACACTGCCAAAAATTTGTGGCAAGTTATCCTTGCTATCTGGTTTGTAGAGAGGGCGCCTGTTTCCATAGAGAGAGCAGCAGCCATTCTCTTCAGCCTGCTAACTTTAAGGGAAGTGCTGGCCAAAGCACAGCCAAAGTTCCTAGGCAGAGGCAGATACACATGCGTATCAGCCATTAATGCTGGCGCCAAATGGTCTATATAGAGGCAGCAGCTGCACTAATGCATGGCTGTCTGATCTGCAGCTTTACCCGTGCTCCTGTTCCTGTGCCCTCTATATTGATTCCTGTGTTTGACCCGGCTTATCCTGACTATGTTTGCTTATACCTGTCCTGACCTCTGCTTGCCTTAGATACTTTGTTATATCTGCCCGTCACCCTGTTGCCAACCTCCGCCTGCATCTTGACCATTCTCTGCCTGCCGTTTATGCTTATATCTGATCATCCGTTGCTGGCCTGGTTTGTCTGACCCTGCATTCAGTTATCCGTCTGTCCTGCTGTGCATAGTGCCTGGTGACGTTGGTCCTCCATCTGCTGTGTGCCTGCATCTACTGTTCCTGCTGCTGCCATCTGCTGCTTTAACTATCCAGTCCAGCTCTGGTGACTCACCTGCCACACACCTCTGTGACCAATGAAGATCTTGGAGGTGCTCTTACCTCACCACGCTCTCATGGCCACTGTAGCAACACTAATGGCCCTTGAGCTGGGGCTGTATAAGTGGTCTCCTTCTACACATCAGGCTCTGCCACAAGGAACGTGACACTACCTGTGCCTTGGATTCTTTGATTAAGCTGTAGACTTGCAAAGCTCTTGCTGTAAACTCACCACTTAAACTTTGCTCTTGCTAGAGACTTTCCATTCAAATTTGCTACAAATTAGAAAAGTGTAAACTAGAACTTGTGCTTCAAGTGCTCTGCAAGTGTACAACTTACCACTGAAAATGTGCAGCAAGTTAACAGACTTACAATTCATCACTGCCACAAATTTGTGGCAAGTTATCCTTGCTATCTGTGTCATAGAGAGGAGACCTGTTTGAAGAGCGAGACCAGCAGCCATTTTCTTCAGCCTGCTACCTGTGCCCTAGATTCTTTAATTATGCTGAAGCTCTATTATGACCAATACAAAAAAATAAGGTACCATTCCTTATTCAATGCAACAAGTGCAACCAAGGATGTCAATTTGATAAGAACGGGCTGAAATTGCAAAAAAACAATTAATCTACACCCACCATAAAAGGAGAAAGGGAGATGATTACTGTACACCTATGGGCAATATTTCTCACAAATTGACCATTCAATGGAAGACATGATGAATGTTGCTCTTTAGGGGAGCTTTAAAAATACTCAGGAAAGGACCCTTGAACTACAAAAGAAAATTTAATTTGAACCAAGAAATAGTAGACTGAACTTGGACCTTGGGTTTTTAACCATTTTCACACTCTTTTGAGACCCTGGTGACTCTTACTTTCTCGTCGTATTCCATAGTCCACTCATTTCCTTATCCTACTCGTTTTCTAACTTTAATTACCCTAGGTGTGTGTGTGTGCCTGTGTCCTTTTGTCAGAGATTGTTATTAACATTTTGCTAAAGCTTTATGTATTGGACCAAGACAAAGAGATCACCTTGAAAACTTGCCTTGATAATGTAACTGTTTGTACAAATAAATAAAATTGTTCTGCTGCATGTGCACTAACTACAATTACCATAACCAATGCAGCAATAAGACATTTGCAGATATATCTTTTTCCTCCCTTTTGATTTATCTATTTACATTTTATTTAACTTTAATTGGGCTTAAAGTAAAAAATATACGAGTTTAGTAAACTGAATCCCCTCACCCAGTCTGGAGTTTGACAGTAAATTTAACATCCACAATACTGAAAACTACAGTATGTTACTGAATAACAACTCACTTGTGATACACGTCCAAGCTTTTTCCTTCCAATAAGCACCACTACATAATCAACTTTTAGATTAGGAACTCCTACTTGAAGCCTGTTTCCAGTTTTCACCTGGTGTGTGCCATAACAATAATTTTTAGGTATAGCACTATCCAAATTTACAAATTATTTTATGATTTTTCAATGATGTCAACGAGAGAATTGTTCAACCTATTTATAGATGTACTTTAAGCTCTATAGATGTAAGTATATTTTAACCTAACTACATAACTCTGTTTTTACATATTTGGTAAAAAAACATTCCTTTTTTTATTAAATCTACAAAGGTTTTCTAAAGCTAATGTTACTAATACTTATTCACATTCTTGTTATTTTGATGACAAGTGCAAAGTTGAGTTAAGTAAAAAAAAAAAAAAAAAATTGGAATGTCCATTTGGTAGCAGCATTAGCATTAAATATTCCTCCATTTTTTTATAGAGATATATTAATGCCTGAAATACTGTTTGAGACTGATTTGACAAAACACAGAAAAAAATTCTCTATGAGATGAGCAAGAGCTGTAACCAAGAAAAGAACTAATTTATAACCAGTGACAAGTAGAACCTATGAAGTTTTTAAAAGAATGTGATTGTTGTCAAAAGGAATTGGGTAAAACAATGCGGTGCTCAGTTCTGGTTCTTCTCAAAGCCATGGCTGAGGGGCTGCTGCAAGGCTGGTGGGCACAGACCAGCAAGGAAGTGAATTTTGCATACTGTACGGATCATCGCTCAGTTCAGGGCAGTCAGATTGAATCTGTGATCAACCAAATGTGCTTCATGAAACCGTCAGCCCTCATTTATGTCTAGCTGTTTTCTTCTGCCCTGCTGTAAACAAGCCATGCTCTGAGCTGTCTCTCTACCCTTATCTATTTATGAGGATCACACAGACAGACCTCATCAGCAGCCGCACAGATAAAGTTAAAGTTACCCTTTCCAGACAGCAGTCCCTGTGCTGGCTGGAAGTCAAAGAGAAGAGCAACTTTGGAGTGACAGAGTTTTAGTTCCTTTTAGAAAATGCATACCTCCGATACATACACATAGTGGCATTTTACGTCTCCTTTGTGAAATTAAATTAAGGCTTCCTAATATGAACAACTGTTCCTAGCATCAGCAACCTAGCTCAGCAGCTGTGGTCTTACTTTTGTGGTCTCACCTTTGGGCTTGAGTTGAGATTCTGAGAAAGCATTGTCTTGTCAGTCTGGCTTAATTCCAGAAGCAAAATCAGTGCCCCACACCACTGTATGGTTGGAAAATCAGGTATTGGCTTTTTTTTAAGGCTTCACCATACATGGCATCAAATATACCATTACACTATTTATTTAAAAAAAAAAAATTAAAATTACATGATTTTTCTTACCTAAACAACAAGTGACACATGCACTAAGCATAGTCCCTTGCAAGATTATTTTGTGTTTATTCTTATCTGTGCTCTATCTCTAGAAGCCAACACTGACCTGAAAATATATTACAAATACCATCTATAAAAAAAAAAAAATGACACTTTATTTAATTGCACATTTCATCATTGAGATATGTGGACATATCTGGTTATGCACTGGAATAGATGTACATTGTTAAGCTTTTTTACTAAATCTATTTTAATTTTTATAGCTTATTATATATGGAAAGGTTGGTTTAACTGCTTGCCAACCGTATACTGTATATATACAGTGGCAAGACGGCTCTCCTGTGCAAAATCATGTACCTGTACGTGATTTTGCACTTCTGGGTCTGGGGCACGCACCTGCTGGGGCCAGCAATCTGCTTCCACTGTAATTGGACACAGCGGGAGCCAGTCAGCAGGTCCAGCGGACACGATGTCCACAGGGACCCGCTGATTGTTCAAGAGAAAAGCAGGCTGTAAACAAGGCCAATAGCCATTCTGTGAGGAGGGAAGGCTGTGATCCTGTGTTCTTACAAAGCAGAGACATGGATCTCTGCCTTTCCATAGTACAAGCACCCCCACACAGTTAGCAAGCACTCCCTAGGAACACATTTAACCCTTTAATCAGCCCTGATGTTAACCCCTTTCTTTTTTATTGTCATTAGTACATTGACAGTGCATATTTTTAGTACTGATCACTGTATTAGTGTCACTGGTCCCCAAAAAGTGTAATTAAGTGTTCAATTTCGCTGATCACTACCATTACTAGTAAAAAAAGAAATTAATTAAAATTTTGTAAATCTATCCTAAAGTTTGTAGACACTATAAATTTTGCGCAAAGCAATTATTATTTGCTTATTGAGATTGTTTTCTACCAAAAAAATGTAGCAGAATACATTTTGGCCTAAATTGAGGAGGAAATTTGATTTTTTTCCATTATTTTATTGTGTTTGTTTTATGGAAGAAAGTAAGACATTTTTTTTTTCAAAATTGTCAGTATTTTTTTTATTTATAGCGCAAAAAATAAAAACCACAGAGGTGATCAAATACCACCAAGAAAAAGCTCTATTTGTGGGAAAAATATAAATTTTATTTGGGTACAGTATCGCACAACCGGGCAATTGTCAGTTAAAGTAAAGCAGTGCTGTATTGCAAAAAAATGGCCTGGTCAGGAATGGTTAAGATGCACCAATATATGTTTTCTTATAGGTTGCATATGATATGTACTGTACATAGAGTACACTGAATAGGTTGGAGTGCTGCACTTTTTATTATAGGTAGAGCTACTAGTTTGACTAGGTTTAAAGCTGCTTCACAATTACAGTTTAAATATAGCACTGTAAACTCTCATTAAATGATTTATCAAAAATAGAATTAAAATGTAATTTAAAAAAAGTAAAATGCTACAGTTGTAAGTAGTGTGTTTAAAGTTGGGCATGCATGGGTCGAATTTCGAAAGAATATTCTTTTGAAAATCAGAAATTTCATGTGTTTCATGATCCGATAGTGCCACCATTGATTTTGAAATTCGACCAACCAAGCCTTCAATTTCACCTCATATTGCTACAGAAAATATTTTTTTGTGGCTGGGAATGTTCTTTTCTTTCCAAGAATTTTCTTTTCTTGCATTCATGCACATTTATTTTTCAATTTTATTTCTCGCACAATTCTGCCATCATTGATTAGAAAATCGTTTGCTTTTCAAAATAATTTCCAACATGCCCGATCACTCAAATTTGATCACTGCATGAAAATCGGCTGTTGCTACGGCCACTTATGGTGCAAAATACGTACAAAAATTCTTAGGTAAGATTTTCGAAAAGAAAATTCTTTCGAAACACGACCCATGTATGGCCAGCCTTAGACATTGTGGTGTGAAAATAAATATGCAGTATATTACTGTATTTGTTTTATTTATAGCTGAGCTGCAGGCAACAGCTAAATAAACAGTTGAAGTACATATATTTGAACTGTTTTACTTCCCAAAGTATTTGTATGTTAGTCTATGTAGTCCTTAGATAGACAGAACATCCAGGTTGGTGACCTGAATTCTTGCTACTGCAATGTAGCTAGTTCACCTCCCTGACTCCAGCTTGTGATTGGACAGTGAATGGGTAGAAACAGATTATTATTATTATAATTATTATTTATTCATATTATGCATGCCTGATATCAAGCCAGATTCTGATAATTACTTTAGTTGCATTTAAAAATACGTTTAATTACTTTATTATGAAAACTTACTTGCATTACTTAGGGGTCTATTTATAAAAGCTATCCAGTACAAAGTTCTCAGTATTTAGGAAAAAGTCATAAATACTACTCTTAAAGTGGTTATAAAGGAATGAAGCTTTTTTACCTTAATGTATTAATTGAGGTAAAAAAAAAACATTCTGCAAGAGGAGGATCAGGGCTACATGAAGTAAGTATGACATGTTTGTGGGGCATAGCAATGGATCACTTAATGTATAATGGATAACTTTTATTTATAAATGAACCTGACTCACTGCAAGCTTTGAACTTTATAAATGATTATACTTATCTTAAACAATTAGAATATCAATGTGCAAGTAGATTATTTTTTTTACCAAGTTTTTTTTTAAATATTTAAATTAATCACCCTTTGTAACCGTTGAAAGATAGTGGGAAAATAATTAAAACTATTCATAAATATTACACCAAGGCACAAAGGTTAAGAATGGGAATGGCTGAAGCTGTGCTTTGGTTGTAGATATACTGCTCAAATATTAATCATTATGGTAATTGGTTAAATTACGGTAAGTTTGTCAGAAATTGATAATAAGTGTAGTTTAATATGCTTGTTGGCACACATCTCATGCGACACATATTGTTCCAACGTATCACTGATAGGACCTTTCACTACAGCTTTACGTGATCTATCAGGCATTTCTAAGTGCTCTTGGGTCAAAGGGTTAAAACCATGTGTAATTTGCAGCAGGAGAGACTCAACGTTACAGACAAAAAAAACTACTTATTCTGATAGTACACTTCTTTGAAATACATAAACCTTGTAACTTAAGCTTAGAGTGACACTAAAATATGCAAATAGGTTTGGCTATATTTATAAACCTAAAGGAACTTTAGTTATTTTGATAGGTCAGCTAGTTCAATATAAATAAAACAAATAACTTGTCTATCTGTTTGCGAAAGAAAATATCAATTACCGTATAGTGTATAGGCAAAATAGCAGGACTAAAAAATTAAATAAACACATACTGGACTATCCATATTTTGTTTCCTTTTTACACCACTCAGGGAAGCACATTGTAGTAGCACTAAGGCTACGTTTACATCTAGGTGTTGCTATTTTTACATGCGTTTTACAGGTGTTTGTCAGGCTTTTTTAAGGCATTTTTTTAGGCATTTTACAGGCATTCTTGCAGTGTTTTTGAACAGGCGTTTTTAGGTTGACAAGTGACCAATGAAAAAAATAAAAATGCATGTAATCTGCCAAAAAAGAAGCTTTTGAGCGATGGGCATTTTGCTTAAGGTGACAGAAAGTTCAGATGTTAACAGGGGCCATTGAAATTAATGAGATTTGTTTTGTTGGGCGTTTTTAGAGCTGAGGCTTAGAGCAGAAAAATCGCTCCAAAAACACCTAGATATGATCGGAGCCTGAAAAAGCAAACTAAAAATATTTTTACAACACTTTATATATTATAAATATATAGAGAGCTTGATAAAAATTGGAAAGTGGTAGGGCAAACTACTAGTCAATTTCTATCTGCCGGTCAAAGCAGGTATACCATTTGATGAAAAAAAACATGTGTCAATGCTAAAACTAAATTAAAAAAAGCCCTTTTTTTTGTTTACTAAAATTAATTTGATTCGGGTGTTCTGCTATAAGTAAGCCAAGCTAATTCTAAAAGGAAAAAAAAAATCCCACGGCCAAATATGAAATGCCAGTGCATGCTGTCACTGTCTGTGAAACGTGTAGCAGTCTGTAACTCCATGTACAAAAACACTCCTTTCTGATCTGTCCACATATGTTCCAGTGGCTTCAAACCCCACTTTTAAGTATAAGAAAGAGTTAAAAGGGCTGATAGATGAAGGTTTTAAATTAGGTTGTTTAAATAAGAAGGAAAGGACTTATTTGATACCAACGGCACCGAGGGTCCCGGTGATATATTATCTGCCGCAGATTCACAAAAGTCTTTCTAAGCCCCCGGGCCATCTGATAATTAGTGGGATTGACTCAGTGACTGCTAGAATAGGCAAATATATTGATGGGTTCCTGCAGCCACTGGTAGTGATTACCCCCTCCTATCTTAGAGATACTACTCAGGTTATAAATTTATTACACAACACCTAATGGGGTGATGGTTATATTTTGGCTATGGCTGATGTGGCCTCTTTATATACCATCATTTCCCATCAACATGGGTTAGAGGCCATTAAATACTATTTAGAATAAGATGGTTTCCTACCATCAATTCAGAGGGATTTTTTGTTAAAATTGCTTGTTTTTGCTACAAGTCACAATTATATCTGGTTTGGAGGAAATTGTTATTTACAAAATCTTGGTGTAGCCATGGGGGCCAAGTTTGCCCCGAGTTTGGCTAACTTGTTCATGGCTCGATGGGAGAAGGATGTGATCACCCCCCAGCACAGTTAAGGGTGTGGAAAAGGTACATTGATGACGTCCTCCTTTTGTGGGAAAGTGATCAGACTCTTGAAATATTTTTTTAAACTCTTAATCAGAATGACAGAGGTATCTCCTTACAGTAGGAGATGAGTAAGTCTCAGATACATTTCCTGGATTTGAATATCCAGGTCCATGAGGGCCAACTCATCACCACAACATACTTTAAGAAGACAGACCGGAATACACACATATATATATATATATATATATATACCTCTCACTAGCTGCCATCATAAATCCTGGCTAAGTGCGGTTCCAAAAGGCCAATTTCAATGAATTAGGCGTAACAGCATGAATACCTCAGATTTCCTTCAGCAGGCTAACATTTAAAAAATAGGTTCCTGCAGAGGGGTTATGTGGAAGAGAATATTTATAATAGCATTATGCAGGTAGCTAGTATGGATAGGGGATTGATGCTATGTAGAAAGTCAGAGATTAGTACTAAATTGGTAGATAATAGATTTGGGTTTCCCATGGTCCAGCCTGTTGTTATATATAAGGGGGCTCCAGCATTGCGACATAGGATTGCATCTAATGAATTCTAATGTATTCTACACTCTATCTTAAAACTATGAGCTCGCAACTGTGTGTGCTTCTTTTTCTAAAACAATGCTGGTACAAACAGGTACTGGTCTGTATTAACAATGAGGCCCCAATAAGGGTGATTTCCCCATCATGTGGTCATTATAACAGCAAATTATGGAGATCACATAAGCTTTGTTTATTAACAAACTTGTCATCACTTGTATGCAAATAACTTCCTGTGCAGTGAACTGACATCGCAAACAATGTTTTCAGCACTCACAGCTATATTCTGTGAACTACAGAACACTTTCCCCTATGTAACAGATATTAGGAGAGAATGTGTTTGTAGTCTAAATCAGCAAAGCCTAGGATGGAAATGCTGAATTGCTGATCCTCTTTTCATACAGGACAGTGGGACTGGCAGAATAAATAAAGGAAAAAAGCAAAGAAAAAAAAAAAATCAAAGCATTTATCACCACAACAAAAGACATGTAAGCTGAAATAGTATACTTTTTTGAGTTTTGTGTTTATATATGCTGTAATGATCTTTGGTCATGCAGGGTTTTTTTTTTCTACACATGATATTAGTCTGCTGGTATTGGTTATAATTGTATAAAGAAGTGAATAGGTCTTCCCAAGAATACCTAGTGAATAAGTGATTAAAAGCAAAAATACAAATTTGAAAAATGTAGCATTCTGAAAGCTTTGGATGGATTGGCGTGCTTGGTGCACATAACAGTGCTCTGTTAAAATTAAAAAAAAATGTAACTGTGTTAAATAAAAGCAAAAATAATGAAGCCAAAAAAATAAAATAGGGCTGATTGACTGTTTCTTTTGCAAAGTGAATTATTCCATATGTTGGTGAATAAAATAAAGCTGCATTTCTTAAAATCACCAAATTACGTGCAAGGAAAAAAAATTTGTTTTTTTTTCCCCTTGCACATGATTCTGTATTCAAAGTGAATATAGCTTTACCCTGTTCACTTTCCTATGTGTACAGCCCCCGCTCCTTTAATAAATCAACCCCATAACATTGGTGATATTTTATAGGATTAGCCTAATACTAAAATTGTATGTAAAACAAAAACTATTTTATATATATATTGGTGAGGGATTAGGACATTTGTTAGGCTTTCCTTATTGTCTGTGCTCCCACCACCAGGGAGATTTACCCTCTCTATTTGCTCTAGTGACCACTGTTTCTGGGACAGGAAGTGAAGGCTATTTGCTCACTTCCTTTAGTGTATACCGGAGAGGAAGTGAAGATAAATATGCCCAGTGGGTCACAGATGGCACAAAAACCTAACAATATCTGGGGTGAAATAAGGAATTTAACAAGACCTGTATAAAAGAGGGATACATTTTATTGTTCAAACTGTTGTTAAATTAATTAATTGTTAAGTTAATATGTGTTTTTAATGCTGATCAAATTAAAACAATTGTTGATTCTTTAGTTTTTATTAACCCAACTATTTCCACATGGAACTAGTTGATTTGTGGAGAATCCACTTTGAGCATCAAGACAGTCTTGATTGATGCATTATATGACTGTGTGCACACTGCAAATAATTTCATACACATACTTAAGCTAGCCATAGGTTGATTTTTTTTTTTCAACCAGCCCACCAGCTGATCAAAAAACGAACAAATGGATGTTTCTGTCCACATTTGAGATGGATGAAGGAATCTTTCCCACTGCGCTAATTTATTTTGGCAGTGGGGCTCCTCCACCACCAGAATACACTGATCAGTACTGCAGTTGAACGGCTGCATGCTTTAATTGAGCGAAAATGTTCTAACATTTTTTTTCAAGAGAATCCGATCAATAGATCAACTTCTCTGAAGTGGGAACGGACATAAATGGATCAAAATGCAGCAAGTAACTGCTGAAAAGGCCAAATTTCAATTCATCTATCTCTTGCTCAAGAGATTAAAAAAATGTGCATTTTACTGATTCACCTGGTTTTTAAATCTATTTGCTCACTTCGCTACTTATTTTATTATATGCTGGCTGTGGTAGCTGAATAAACCACATTATAACCTTTTATTAAATCTCACCATGGGAATAATGAAACAGGCTAACACCTTATAAAATCAAACATTTATATTACCAAAAAAATATTAAAAAGCAACTTCATATGTGATTATGTTAGTTAGTTAGTTAGTTAGTTAGTTAGTTAGTTAGTTAGTTAGTTAGCTAAGACAAGACCATTTTCCACAACTATACAGTAGTAGTTAGTCCCAGGGATCAAAATTCACTATTCTCACTGCAGTATTACATCTGATTTAAGAAAAATTAAAAGAGATAACCATTTTTTAAAAACTGCTAAAAATGTAATTATGCTTTTAGTGTTGTTAAAATGTACCTTTATGGAATAGGGTTTATGGGTTAAGGACCACAGGACATATATCAAAATGGACAAGGTAAAGATTAGATTCCATAAATGGCCATGGTGTTTATTAAATGATAGCGTCATTAAGATGAAATTTACAATTATCACATTAGCCCAAAGATCCGAGTGTAACATTTGAAAATGTAGTCAAGTTTTGGTCAGAAATGTTAACAGTGTCCCTCTAGCACAGTGTTTCTCAACCTTTTTTCAGTCAAGGCGCCCTTTAAAATGATACACAATCTCGAGGCACGCTATTCTAAAGAGTAAAAATTAATTTTATAGTTTTGCATAAGGTAGCAACTTCCACACATGTAGGACACCCAGCGTCAGAGGTGATTTCTTTTTCCAAAGCAAATACAGCTTTGCACACTGGTACTGACTAGTATTCCAATGTTTCTCTTTACCCTAGTTTCTGTTCCTCGCTCAGCTAATGTGGGCCCAGTGCTTACATGGAAGGGCAGGAGAGGGACAAAGAAGGATGAGGTGCAAGCTCCTGATTTTCATATCAACCAATGATGTCACTGGTTGTTAGGATGCTGGTGGCTGGAAGATCGCAATGGTGCACAATGAATACCTGTGGCTTTGTGTACCTAAAAGGCAGGCTTGAGCAACATATTGACTTATATACAATTTGTGGGCAATTTTTACAAATTTTTCCAAGGCACCCCTGAAGAAACCTGAATGCACCCCAGGGTGCCTGGGCACCCTGTTTGAAAAAGGCTGCTCTAACATTAGTTAGATGACCAGCTCCTCTAAAAAAACAATGCTGAGATTTAGTTTTTTTTACCACACTGGAATGAATTGTATAGTTAAAGCAGGCAGACCATTCATACACACAGATTTTACTGTCTTTAAAAAGAAGTTAGCGTAATTTATACAGAGAACAGAAGAGAAAATTAAGAAATTAAACTTAGCAGTATATTTCCTAAAAAAAAAAAAAAAAAAAACCTTGAAATGTTTATAATTTTCCTGATAAGAACAATTTTTTTGTCTACTAAAGAGAACTTTTAGTAGAATAATAATGCCAAAACTACTGTTTTCTTCTTTTTTAACAACTTCAACTTCTACTACAATTCTACAGTGAAATTAACTTTCGCCATTGTTTTAGTCTAGTGTGATGCTTAGCCTTATATGTGGCATGTTTACTTTAAAGGTCTTTTTATAGTTTGTTCAATCTCCTTCACTTTCTATGGCTAGCTGTTTTGTAAGCAATAATAATTATCCCCAACTTTTTTTTTTTTTTTTTTTTTTTACAATATGCTATTAGTGACAGTCCTGTAAAAATATTTACCATGAAGATTGTAGAATATTTTAATCAGTGTGTGCAATGATATCCGGATAATCAATTAATGTAAACAAAGGCAAAATTGTAAGTAGATTGCAATAAGCTCATGGAATATATACTATTGTCTAAAATGCTCAGTATGTTTGTTAATGGCCCTGGAGCCATGACTGTCCCAGGTCATTGGAAGGTTATGGATAGGGCAGAGTTAGATTTGCATTGTAGCTGTTGTTACTCTATATGGCCTAAGGACAATCTCCAGCTTGGATC
The DNA here is from genome assembly GCF_965119305.1 of Pelophylax lessonae. Classification (NCBI taxonomy): domain Eukaryota; kingdom Metazoa; phylum Chordata; class Amphibia; order Anura; family Ranidae; genus Pelophylax; species Pelophylax lessonae. The sequence goes on from NC_138772.1 coordinate 331,766,947, forward strand.
ATTCTTAGAAAGTATTAGGTAAGCATCTGCGAGTCATCTTTCAAATTCTTGGATGCTTAACTGATTTCCAGGTAGCATTGTCATTGGTACTGATATGTTTGCTCCTGTTTATTTTGTGCAAATGGACATTTATCTTGCATATTATTATTAAGTCATGCCAAAATTATACAGGAAAAGAAAATAAACAAACCTAAAAAAGGGAATATTAGGTCATGTGCCAATTTGTCAGAAACAGAGGCATATCAGTACTTGTTCTATAATAATTATAAATTATGTTTATTTTTATGTAACCCAATAATGTCAGTGTGCACTGAGTTACTATATTTGGTACAAAATTACTGTTTACTTTTCACATTGATTAATTACCTAATAATAATATTTTTATTGCATCATAGTAAATATGTGTCCATTTAACACATGTAATTGTGTGCATGAGAAATAAAATGTAGGAACTTTTCCTGCACATGCACAGGTTCGCCAAAAATTAAAATGTATTCTTTTATTAAACTGGATTTGTCCCTTTTGCTAAGTTTATAAATTAGGTTTCTGTTAGTAGTTTTTTACAATTTCTTTCACTAAATATTCAGTCCCACTCAGTGCCAGAGCCAAGTTCCCAATCAACAAGCCAATACCAGAGGTGCTGTTAGCTGTTGAAGCCCTAGTACTGTACTGGATTGTTGAATTGTATATTCAGGTCTTAGCACTGGTAGGGATTAGGTTTATTGCCACATCAGAGTCATGGACAACATTGCATGTACTGTATACTGTGTCTAAATCTGGGGCTCTCTGAGCACATTGAAACTATTCGGAAGATTTAAAATTATTTGCAGCCACCTTCTCCATATTGGTATTTTGTGTAAAAAAGTGTTTGGAAATAATAAAAGTGGCGTTCACAAAGAAATGTAAAATGTATATTAAAATTAATTTGTAGCTAGGCTATGGATGTTCAATTATTTTATATACTTTACAAGGAGTAAATGAGCTTAAAAACAAGCTCTTAGTGGCCTCTGTAGCTCTAGGCACTGTGGAACAATTCATTCCCAAATTTCCCAGCTGAAAGCAAAGTGATTCAAAATAGCTGTTTCCTCCCCCTTCCCAGCAGTGGCTTGGCAGCCTTCCAGTCTATTGTAAAAACAGAACAGGTTCCCTGGAAAAGCCAAATAGGTGTGCTGGTATGCTTAAAAAATTACTTTAGTGCTTTTGCTATGAAATTTCAGAATTAATTGTTCCACATTACTAAAAGCTACAAAAGTCAGTGACATGTTCTACAGCTCATCTTCCACTGAATGATGACCACAAAAGCAAACAAAATGATAATATGGTATCCAGCAAACTACAACTATGCTAAAACCAGAAGGTTTAGTCAATTGACCTTAATCTATGTTCTCAGCAATTTATTTAATTAATAGCTCATTAGGTCAGTAGGAGGGAATATAAGTGTACCCATTTATCTTTAAGCATTTTCATGTAACATTATCTCTTTGCAATGATTCACCAATTACATTCAAAGTTTCAAGACATGTTTTAATCTAATGGCTGTGGAAAACCTTTGAGTGTTTTTTTTTTTAAAAATCAGGCTGTCGGTGAATAGCAGAAAATATGTTCCCACATCTAAAGCAGGCATAACACAATATCACAAATTACTGTCAAAAGTGGCTGGTGTGAGCTGGTGCAGTTCAATAACATAAAAAAAAAAAAAAATGGAAGTACTGAGCGGGTAGGCTGTTTCCATGTATGTTGCTCAAAGCCTAATTTTTATTTTAGGCTGTAGTAGCCCATTGATGTGATAGAGTCATGTAACATTGACCCCCAAAATGTTCACCGAGTAGTTTCAAATCCCTATTTTGAATTTGCTAAAAGATTGTATACATTTTTAGATATTTTTCTATTAGACAGACACATGTGCAAGTCTTTCCATGCCAATCTACCATATCTCAGTCTCTCCTCACAATTTGACTAACAAAATAAGAATGTGCAGCAATACTTACGCCACATCACAAATTAAGAAAAGTATTGCTGTACAAAGAGATACTTTTATTGTTCACAATTTATATCTTACAACAGTTTCCTCTAATATTTCATTTAAAGAAATGGCACATGTTCACGGTGAGGGAGATGCTACAAATCTGCATAGGAGCACGGTCATGAAATTATGTATTAGCAAGCATGTAAAAATGTAAATGTCACACCAAAAATTAGTTTCATGTAGTGGTTATAATAATAATTCAAAATATGTACTCATTAAAATGACACTATAGTTTCCATTTAACTCCACCTGTTTTGCCATTCAGTACAATGGAAAACAGATGGAAAATACAATTATGGAGTTACATTTCAGTTCTGCATGAAAGAGCAAGTATCTTTATTGCCTTTCCACTAAATGCAATGAGATACTTTTTGTGTTTTTGCACCAAGCATTAAGCTTCCCTTACTTGAGAATATGCAGCAAGGACAAATTTTAAAAATATATAATATCGGGTTGTGAAGGTATTTTAGTTTTCCACATCTAGAGTCTTTCAGGTCTAAGAAAGTGATGGAATGTATTAATATTCCTAATAGTAAACACTAAATTAAGCAATGACCATTCGAAGAGGAAATTAACCTTCTTCAGCCATTGAATTCAGCCATCAGTAAACAAGTGAGCAGATGTCAGGTCAAAAACCTTTCCTTGAATTGCCAACAGAGTGACCATAAAATCACTCTGTTTTTCTGTTTATATCAAGCATTCTCTTTCTTTTTGTTCTAGAGAATGTGCAGTCAAGGGAAATGTATAATTTGGAATTGCAAGGAGGTCTTCCACATCTAGAGTCTGTCATGTCCAGGAAGTTTTCACAGAGAAGTGATGGACTGTATTATTTTTATTCATAATGGTGAAAACAAAACAAAGTATTGACCATGCATAGAGGAAATAGACCTTCTCCAGGAGCCATGGGATCCAGCCATCAATGTCCAAGTGAGCAGATGCAAGGCCAAAAGTATTTTTCTGTCTTTGGCAACAGAGTGACACAATAAAAAGTCACTCCACACTGTATAGCTTTAAAAGTGATGTAAACCCTAGCAACAAACCTAACTTATTGACTCCCTTTTAGTCTGTAAGCATTGTTTCCATTTCTCTCTGTGAACTACAAAACACATCTCCCTATGCTATTGAGGAGAAGTGAAAGACAGGTGTTTTGTAGTCCTAACACATCCTACCGTAGGATCACAAGATTGTTTATCATCCTAGAATAGGAAGTGTATTACTTCCAGGATTACTAGATGAAAAAAAAATGTAACACATCTGAGAACAGAAAATTAGTGCAGCAACCCAAGGTTTTATCCTAATCAAATAGATAACAAAATATCAAAGAAACAGCAGACCTGCATAATATATATACGTTTTGGTTAGGAGGACTGCACCAAGCACAAACCCAATGCTGATTTCAGGTCTGAGATGTTTATATGGCCAGCATCCCATAAAGTGTTTTTCTTTGGCATATTGTAGCTTGGCATGTAATATTCCTCAGTTTTTCACAGTTGCAGCACACTAAAAGTCGGTGGGAAACAATGTTGCAATGTGTGACATTGGAGGGTATCTTACTTTTAGAAATAGGGAAAATTTATATTTTTTTAAGTTAATTTTTTTAAGCTAATAAATTTAAAAAAATATAAAAAATACATCTTCTTAATCCAGGTGATCCTAAATCCTCTGAATTGGGTAGAATAATGTCAGATCTATATGCTTTCAAAACAGTGTCGTCACCTATAAAAACTCCTCTGAAATGCATAGTAAACATGAAAACCCCTCTTAAATACATATCAAAAATTTTAAGGTATAAAGTAGCCGTGAAAATGTTTCTATGAGTTTAAAAATTACGTATAAATATTTCTTCACAGGAAATTTTAACAATGCAAACAACAGAATAGTTATGACACTACTCTTTACCAAATAATAAGTAAGTATTCAATATTATGTTAGCATTAATGTATAAAAAAAATATCCCATCTCCTTTACAGATTATATATAATTAGAATAGTGTGTCTTTTTTTTTTCATTTTAAGGTAAAAACTTTTGATCTTAGAAAATGTATAGGAGATAAAGTGTTATAGTACCCTACCATATTCTGCTCTGTATCATTGAAACTATGACACTTACATCACAAACTGTCCATCTTGATGCTGTTGTTGAAGCAGACTATCCAATGAGGAAAAAAAGAAATGCTGGAGTTCCATATTTAGGTGTCCATTAGAAAGAGATCTATTGCTTCTGTTTTTCCAGGATCATCGCTCACATTTCTCCTCCGCTGTAATTCTAGTCTGGCTATAGTTTCCAGAGCAACAGTCATCAGCCTTGTGGTGTAAGTTACAAGACTCACAAGGCTTTACCTTTCAGACAATGTACATGTAAACTTGCTGAGGAAACTCAGCATTTGATAAATGACTATATGGAGATAAATGCCCCTATGTTTAGGTATGACACCTCTTCTTGCTTTTGGTCGTATATCTTCAAAATGCCATTGGTAGTTTCCTCTGTTTCACTAAAGACATTGTTAGAGATCTTATCTCTTGTTGATGGAGATGCAGCAGGTGTCTGAATAAAAATAAAAACAGAAAGGTGCAAAAATAAAATAAGTGCATGTAATATTTACAAAGTTTTCAAATTGGTAATGCTTTGCGTTTCACAGAGCAGTGAAATCTTAATACTGTGGGTTTTTTTTTCTTTACAGTATTCATGTTTCAGTCTGCATTTAAAGTTCAAACTTAGTACACTTCATCAGTTGCAAAATATGTTTTGTACCTGTTCACTTGCTATATTACTTTAATGTATCTTTAACAAGAGATGCTTAAACATAGCCATACAAATTATAAGATATAGGAAATAAGACAAATTAGTATAGAATCAGTTTCCTAAATTTTTTGCAAAAAAAAGGGAAATTAAGAAAAACATTCAAATTTTTGAATAACTGCTACAGTTAACTTAGCAAAACTTTATGGTTCTTTGCTCTTAGTGCTTAGCTCTATTGGGCCTCCATGCCATGTCATGCTCCAAGCCACAGCTCCATGTCTTCATGCCACAGCTCCATGTCTCCATGCCAAAGTGTTATGCAAAGGTTTTTTAAGTAAAAAGAAGTTTATGCAACCACTGCAAGAAACAATCTTTGGCACTGGAAAGCCCATCTATGGTTTGATTTACTAAATTTACAAGTTTGAGAACCTGTCAGTTAGTGCTTTTTCTTAATGTTGCTCTGGAAAGATGACAATTGTTATGATTTGTTTTTTAAACCTTTCCCTTCTTTGTAGGAACTAATTATTTTTGCTATCGAATCTTTACTACTTAATGCTGCCTAGGAAAGCTTGGGCACTGCTGCCTAGAAAAATAAATTCTAATGATCAGAGAATGTATTAATCTTTCTAACTGTCTTCACTTTCTGGAATTGAATTAGGATTGGTTAATCCAATTACACTATTAAACCTTACCAGAAAAACCTAAAAGTTGATGAAATAAAAATGAGCAAATACATAATAATTATGAAATACATTTTGCAGAAATTTACCATTTTTTTTTTATTTACCTTGCAGAAGCTGTGTTATCTTCTTGCTTTTAATTTTGAAAATGAACAAAACATACCATTTGTACTGACAAAACCGGGACCTTTTAATTGTGTATAGGTTCTGTAGCTTGAAGAGTGAGATATAATTTGGTACTTATTTCTTTATAGATATTACACCCTGCCTCCTGAAACAGGAGCAGGCATTAGTCCTGAGTACTTGCTTTTTAAGAACTATTATGTATTCATGAACTTGTTTCAATTTGGAAATGAGTCTCTCACTTTTACATTCCACCTCTTTTCTATACTCAGTATAAACTTGGAATGGGTACAAACTAGGTTATCAACTCCTGCCTTCTTGAGTTTATCAAATTCCATTAGACATGTCATATCTATAGCAGAGGAGAGTTATACATTCTAAAAAATAAAATAAAATAAGGATTTGATTACTAAGCAAACATCCAGTCTATCTTAAGCACTCTAGTCAATCCAGCAAGCTTTGGAGAAAATAAAAGTATGAAAACCTATACAAAGCATTATGGGCCTACCTATATTGTATTCAATAATGGACTCCCACTTGGATCATACAATAACCTTTCCTCCACTCCTCTCCCAAATCATCTATTGAGAAGGAAGAAAACTATTTCTAGATAATGGAAGCATGTAAATCACCCCCTTCACTTCACTCTTGGCAATCGAATAGAAAAAAAGAGAGGGTAATTATAATCAGCCGGGGACCTCCATTAAAGTGGTTATGTGACTTAGTACTCCATAGGCACAGCATAGATTCCCTTGAAGACAAAATATAAACAGTAGGAGCCCATTCACACCAATGTTTTTAAGGTGTGGTGTAGAGTGGTAAAATAAATTCTTACTTGCAGCATCTCCAATGCCTTTTCACTAAAACACTTGTTACTTAGAGTTCAATTAAAATGAACATGAAAAGCATGTAATAAACACCTAATGGGTACAGTTTATTGTATGCATGTAAGATGCATCATGCATACAATTAACTACACCTAAACTGCAAAGATCCAACCCTAAGCAATAATGGGGGAGATTTACAGAGTTTGTATGCACTTTTTGCACTCCTTTTCTTTATGGATGGTATTTCCCAAACTGATCCTTTACCTCCTCTTCTGGAGACCTCAGCCTGCACTCTCCACCCCTTCTTCTAATGAGTGCATCCTCAGCAAGTCGGCATGCTTCAGACCCAGGCTGTGAGTCCATAGACATACACAACATAGCTTGGCCACCCCCCCTTCCTCCTCACAGGATTTGACTGATAGCAACAGGAGCTTATGGCTCCCACTGCTCCCAGAGTCTCTTGTGAGACTAGAAAGAGGAGGGAGTGGTGCTGCAAATGCGACAGCACTAGATCAAGAGAGGACTCAGAGGACAGGGAGGGGGAAACTAGTATCAGGGATTTTAAAAAAAAATTGTATTTAAACAACCACAGGATATAAAAGACAGAAGCTCCATTGTAAGTTGGAAATACAAAAGCTCACGTTGTCATAAGATACATTATCGATGAAAGTAGGTGAAGGCCTACATCAAGACCTATACATAAATTATCATTTGTTAGAAATGTTAGTTATGACTGTTCTTCCTTATGTTTTTCATTTACTAGGTGAACGTAGAATGTATTATTCAGTAAGAGAAAGAAAAGAAGTGAGAGATAGGGGAAAGAGAACAAAAAGTTAGAAGGGGAGGGGGTTATGGGGTGGGGGATTCTTGACTGGCGTTTATCCTTGGTAGGTGTTTCCCAAAGATAAGGTAATGACCCTGGTGGATAAAGAGTTTTAATAACTTAAAAACCAAAGAGTAAAAATTTTAAAGTGTTTTTTGGATTGTTTTTTCAATCTAGCCATAAACTGCTCCAATAGCTATATGTCAGAAATTGGTCATATCATTGTTAAATGCTTGGAGGTTCAGTCTTCTTCCACATGGCTGATATACAGGCCTTGGCTGCATTAAGAAGATGTTTAAGGATGTAATTTATGTAACGTTTAACTGATAATGTATCATGTAATAAATAATCTGCTGGTCTTTCTGCAAGAGACACATTTGTTAGAGTTTTTTATGGAGGATTTTATTGCTATCCAGAAACTCTGCAATACTAGACAGTCCCAAAAATGGTGATATTTGAGCATTCATTTTGTGTAATAATTGTTTTGTACCATCATGTCAGGATCCTTTACCCATTTCCTTGCTGTGTATTTGCCAATTAGGCTTTATGTGCAAAGAGAATTATCCGATCCTTTAGACTCTGGGTGAAGTAGTGTGTCAGTTTTACTCCCATTTCAATAGAAAATTAGGATCCTGTTTACAATCACTAGAGATTAACACTGACAATGATAGAGACAGCGAACATTCGAAGGCAGCGTGATCTATGTATATTTTTTCAAAAGGGGTGATGGTACGAATACCCTGGCACAGACCAGATGTTGGCCTGGGATATGAGCCTAATTGTTTAGATCTCAAAAGGTCCAAAGGTCCAAGTCAGCCTTGAAAGTGGTTCTAATGTTCAACTTGGTCATTAGACTTTTATCATGGGAGAAGTGCAGATAAGTGTGGTAACCTGTTTTGGCCTTTCTCTATAAGGTTATGAAATGGTGGGTCTATCAGGCTTTGGAAAAGGTGTGGAGTCCAAAATTGTTGTCAAGGGGTTTGAGGATGAGGTTAAGGTTTGTATCGTTATGGATGTAGGGCCTATGAGTGGGTGGGACAATATAGTTTGCAAAGTTGAGGCAGGGAAATCTGCCCACAGTATACTCTCAATTGGGTGCCTAAGGTATGACTGTTCCAGGTTTAGGCATTTTTTACCTTAATGCAGGGAACAGACTTTAGAACCATTTTAATGCATGTTAGATTACCAATACATACGGAACATTCTTCAGTTTTCTACAGGAGGTTTTTCTACATTGTTTTTCTAATTCTACAGCTGAATATGTATTTGCCCATGTTTGCAAAATTATATTAATTTTTAATACTTTTTCTTTTTATGTGTTTCTTTTCACTTTTTTTTTTTAAATAAAAGAAATACAGAGACTGAAGGAACACAAAAGCAAAGAACCAGTATAATAAAATTAGCAACTAATCACATCCCAGAATTTATTTTTCTTGGGTATTTTTCAAAGTTAACTTCATTTTGATTAATTAGTAGAAAAAACATATATTTTTTAAATTTGGCTCAGACAATTCTTGCCAATAAAAATGTTGAAAGAACTATGTCCTTTATGGCAAGGTTTGGGCTCTATTTTTATTAAAAGCAATAGTAACAACATAGATGTGCTTGTTATGGGGTAGATGCTGCTGACTGAGATTTATTGTGAACAAGTTTACGCAGGGCACATGGTACAGTGCACACGCCTAGCACATGCAGGTGCATCCGCAGAAAGTTAAAACAAAGATATATTTAGCAAATATGCTGAAACCACCACAAATAAAACCAGAAACTATTGTACTCAACCTCTGAAGAGGCTGCATGCCCCATAGGATTTCTGATAGACATTTTATCATTCTATTTGCAAAACAGCTGAAGGAGCACTTTAAATATGTCAAATGCATATGTCCTTCCAAACAAGACATAATGTGAGATTATATCCTCCTAGATACAAGATAAAATCAAATTACAAATGTAATCTGTTATTTTCATAAGAAACAGCAGAGTATTGTGTTTATTATATTTTTTTTAGGTTAGGAGGGAGGTTTAGATTCACATTTGGGTAATAAGGTGGCTTGTAAAGGGTGCAGTTTCTTAGAGGTGTATATACATCTTTTTATATCCTATTTATTATAATAGTACCTAGAGAATGGTTATTTATAAGGGTGATATTTTGTCTTAGTACCAGCAGACCCGGCTCTGTGAATTCAGCCCTGATGTTGAGCAGTCTTGAAGACTTCATTGTGTCTTAAAATACGACTCCAGATACCAGAAAATTTGATAGACTATGAAATCTTTGGCTGGCAGTGCCTGGTCTAGTCCCATTCCACCTGATCACGGACAGGTTTTAAGTGTAGAGCCACTTTGCACACTTAAAGTCTTGATGGTATTTTTTGAAGAGGCCTCATTGCACTACAAGCCATTTGTAACTGATAGATATTTTGGTCTATATGTGCAGTTTAATTAGGTGTAGGTTCTTAGATAGCTACAGGTTATGTATCCCATTTATTTGGAAACTATAAGTAATGATAGATATAGATTTCTGATATTGCAGCATTTTCTACCCTGCTACCAAACCAGCTAATGTCTGCTGATTACAGGTGTCTGTATGCTTACGGAAGCTGCTAATAGCTTTGTTTGGATTACTTGAATTGTAAATGTACAGTGCCTTGAAAAAGTATTCATATCCCTTGAAATTTCCCGCATTTTGCCATGTTACAACCAAAAACGTAAATATATTTTATAGGGTTTTTATGTGATAGACGAATACAAACTGGCACATAATTGTGAAGTGGAAGGAAAATGATAAATGGTTTTCAAAATGTTTTACAAATAAATATCTGAAAAGTGTGATGTGCATTTGTATTAAGCCCCCTTTACGCTGATACACCTAACTAAAATCTAGTGGAATCAATTGCCTTCAGAAGTCACCTAATTTGTAAATAGAGTCCATCTGTGTGTAATTTAATCTCAGTATAAATACAGCTGTTCTGTGAAGTTATTTTTTAGAGAACCCTAGTGAACAACAGTATCATGAAGGCCAAGGAACACACGAGACAGGTCAGGGATAAAGTTGTGGAGAAGTTTTAAAGCAGGGTTAGGTTATAAAAAATATCCCAAGCTTTGAACATCTTGCGGAGCACTGTTCAATCCATCATCGAAAAATAGAAAGAGTATGGCACAACTGCAAACCTACCAAGACATGGCAGTCCAAATAAACTGACAGGCTGGGCAAGGAAAGCATTAATCAGATAAGCAGCCAAGAGGCCCATGGTAACTCTGGAGGAGCTGCAGAGATCAATAGCTCAAGTAGCAGAATCTGTCCACAGGACAACTATTAGTCATGCATTCCACAAATCTGGCATTTATGGAAGAGAGGCAAGAAGAAAGCAATTGTTGAAAGAAAGCCATAAGAAGTCCCATGTGGGGGACACAGAAAACAAATGGAAGAAGGTGCTCTGGTCAGATGAGACCAAAATTGAATTTTTTGGCCTGAAAGTGAAATGTTATGTGTGGCAGAAAACTAACACTGCACATCACCCTGAACACACCCTGCCTGTCATAAAACATGGTGGTGGCAGCATTGTTTGGGGATGCTTTTCTTCAGCAGGGACAGGGAAGCTGGTCAGAGTTGAGGGGAAGATAGAAGAAAATCTGTTAGAGTCTGCAAAAGACTTGAGACTGGGGAGGAAGTTCACCTTCCAGCAGAACAGCAACCCTAAACATACAGCCAGAGCTACAATGGAATGGTTTAGATCAAAGCATATGCATGTGTTAGAATGGCCCAAGCAAAGTCGAGACCAACATCCAATTGAGAATCTGTGGCAAGACTTAAAAGTTTCTGTTCACAGATGCTCTCCATCTAATCTGACCTAGCTTGAGCTATTTGCAAAGAAGAATGGGCACAAATTTCACTCTCTAGTTGTGCAAAGTTGGTAGAGCCATACCAAAAAAGACTTGCAGCTGTAGTTGCAGCAAAAGGTGGTTCTACAAACTATTGACTCAGGGGGGCTAAATACAAGGGCACGCCACCCATTTTACATATTTATTAGTACAAAAAATTGAAAACCATTTATCATTTTCCTTACACTTCACAATTATGTGCCACTTTGTGTTGGTCTATCACATAAAATCACAATAAAATACATCTACGCTTTTGGTTGTAACATGACAAATTGTAGAAAATTTCAAGGACTGTGAATACTTTTTCAAGGCACTGTATGAGTCAATGTCGCCATTATGTCGACCTTATATTGGTCTCTGTTATGTGGCGCCAATTGATTCTATGCTGTCTATTGCCTGTTCCTTCTAGTGGCTTGGTTGTTATGTGATGGGTCTGATGGCATTAGGACCTTGGGCGATGTCAGGGGGATGGAGGCGGAGCTGCACATGCGTGGATAATGCCCCCTTACGTCAGCATCTCTCCGTGACATTACATCTGCCGGCAGGGCGGGAGGGGTATTAAAGGCGCATACTCAGTCAGCTATTTTGCCAGAGCACACGGTCCGTCACTCCAGTACCTTTTGTGTTACATTTTGATCATAGGTGAGCTTGGTGTCCTTTCTCTGGAACATGGCTATGGAGTACAACCATTAAATATGTTACTTCATTGCTACCATTTTCAAGATTTTTTCCTTTATCTTTGCTTGTTATAGCTGGTCCCCGTTGTTGAATTTTATCTGTCCAATGCTTATGGGATGATGGTTGAGTTTTCTCTTCTCCCTGTCACTTATTGGCCAGGTATTTTTCATAGTTTTTGCCTCTGTTTATGTATAGCTGGATTACAGATGAATATATTGGCCCTTCTACTATTACTTCCTAAAAAACTTTCTTTCTTCCTTTCTTTTGTATATTTTGCAGAGATTTTGTCATACCTTTATTAAAACCATTCCCAGTGCCCCTCCTGTAGCTCACATACAGAATACCACTTAAGGACTCCTGCAGAGTGTTACAGTTGTCTGGACCAAAGTTGCTTTGATATCTGTGTTGTGTTGATTTTACACTGAACCATTTATGAGAAGCTGGTCATCACATTTTAAGTAAATATTTGGTAATTATGCAATATTTTGTGTATATATAATATTTGTTGGTATTCAAATACATTTCATGCTCCTTTCTGCATTCCTTTATTTAGATTCTGTATTATGCCTCATGTATGTTGTGTTATAATCTCCAAAGGAAGCCATATTTATGGCAAAATATGTCAAGGTAATTTCTTCAAGCAACATAATTTTGGAAATGCTCTAATGTCTTGGTATGCTGACATCTTAAGAGTTCCCTACACTGAAACTAAGGGGCAAAGCCCAACCCCAACCCCTGAGAAACAACCCCACACCATAATCCCCCCTTCACCAAATGATTTGGATCAGTGCACAAAGCAAGGTCCACAAAGACATGGATGAGCAAGTTTGGGGTAGAGGAACTTGACTGGCCTGCACAGATTCTTGACCTCAACTCGATAGAACACCTTTGGAATGAATTAGAGTGGAGACTGGGAGCCAGGCCTTCTCATCCACATTAGTGTCTGACCTCACAAATGGGCTTCTGGAAGAATGGTCAAATATTCCCATAGGCACACTCCTAAACCTTGAGGACAGCCTTCCCAGTTGAAACTGTTATAGCTGCAAAGGATGGGCCAACCCAATATTGAACCCTATGAACTAAGACTGGGATACCTTTAAAGTGCATGTGCATCCCAAAACTTTTGGTAATATTGAGTATATTGATACTGGGTGTTCAGTGTGACCCTGCACCTTTAAGGAGGGGTGGGCTCCCTCCAGTCATCTGTCCTCCATCTATCTCATCAGAATGCATGTGCTCCCATTGTGGAGACTCTTTAAAGGTAGAGTTAGGGTCTGCAGATATCAGGGTGCCTTGCCATGGCCTGCAGCTTACGCATGTATTTTCAAATGCTTTTAACGCATACTGTTAGACAGGTTAATTCTGTTGGTCGCTGGCTGGTTGGTAAGTAGTGACTGGAAATTCCCTTGCTTTTTTGATCTGCGTTTGCCCTTCCAGTGCTCCTTACTGTTAAGACCAGTTATAGGTGGAAGAGGTGACCACTTCTTGCAATAGCGTTTATATTGGTCAGGCAACGCACTGACACCTTTGCTGCCATTGTGCAATATGCTGGGTGTTCAGTGTGACCCTGTGCCTTTAAGGAGGGGTGGGCTCCCTCCAGTCACCTGTCCTCCATCTATCTAATCAAAATGCATGTTCTCCCATTGTGGAGACTCTTTAAAGGTAGAGTTAGGGTCTGCAGATATCAGGGTTCCTTGCTGTGGCCTGCAGCTTACGCATGTATTTGCAAATGTGTGCAACTAAACCCCTGCTTTTAACGCATACTGTTAGACAGGTTAATTCAGTTGGTCGCTGGCTGGTTGGTAAGTAGTGACTGGAAATTCCCTTGCTTTTTTGATCTGCGTTTGCCCTTCCAGTGCTCCTTACTGTTAAGACCAATTATAGGTGGGGGAGGTGACCACTTCTTGCAATATTGATACTGCCTATACCAACCAGTCATTTTCTAGATTTCATTCTCTTACCACTTCTAGCAGGAGTGTTTGCTCGTTTATGATGCTTAAAGTGGACATTGCACAGAAGATGCAGGGTCCGCTTTTTAAAATGCCCCCCCCCCTTCAAAAAGCTGAGCAAAAGTGAAAAAAATATATGATTTCACTTATAACATACTCATCTTTCCATAGGCTTCCCTGGCATCTCTTTGGTAGAAGGATGAAGTCACCCACTGAGCAATGGAAGCAAGAGGGAAAATAAGTATATTATATTTTACTCCTATAGGTGATTACACAGGATATATATTTGCACAGTGTTTCAGCGAAGGGGGGGGGGGGGGGGGGCCATTCAAAAAAGTGGACCTTATATGGAGTGACTTTGGGTATACTTTAATGTCTAAAACAGCAATGTAGCTTAGGTGTTGTGGAACAAGATGAAAACCTCAATTTCACACCTTGCCTGGTTCAAGGCAGGATGAGATAGAATTTAATTTTGGCCAACACCTCATCTTCATTGTTAAAAGAGACATTCAAGTGGGTTGTATTATAAAAAAATAAGAATTGGATAAATCAAACAGTTGCTCATAGCAACCATTCAGGTGTAGCCTATTTCAATATCTGCTTTGGTAAAATAAATCATAAAATATACAGTATCTCACAAAAGTTAGTACACCCTCACATTTTTGTAAATATTTTATTATATCTTTCCATGTGACAACACTGAAGAAATTACACTTTGCTACAATGTAAAGTAGTGAGTGTACAGCTTGTATACCAATGTAAATTTGCTGTCCCCTCAAAATAACTCAACACGCAGCCATTAATGTCTAAACCGCTGGCAACAAAAGTGAGTACACCCCTATGTGGAAATGTCCAAATTGGGCCAAATTAGCTCATTTCCCTCCCCGGGGTCATGTGACTCGTTAGTGTTACAAGGTCTCAGGTTTAAATGGGGAGCAGGTGCATTATATTTGGTGTTAAAGTTCAAATTAAAATTGTTCAAGGTTCATGGTGGTGGGAGTGTCATGGTCTGGGGCTGCATGAGTGCTGCCGACACTGGTGAGCTAAAAGTTAATTGAGGGAACCATGAATGCCAACATGTACTATGACTTACTGAAGCAGAGCATGATCCCCTTCCTGGGCCACAGGGCAGTATTCCAACATGATAACTACCCCAAACATACCTCAAAAATGACCACTGCCTTGCTAAAGAAGCTGAGGGTAAAGGTGATGGACTGGGCAAGCATGTCTCCAGACCTAAACCCTATTGAGCATCTGTGGGGCATCCTCAAAAGGAAGGTGGAGGAGCACAAGGTTTCTAACATCCACCAGCTCTGTGATGCCGTCATGGAGGAGTGGAAGAGGACTCTGGTGGCAACCTGTGAAGCTCTGGTGAACTCCATGCCCAAGAGGGTTAAGGCAGTGCTGGAAAATAATGGTGGCTACACAAAATATTGACTTTTTGGGCCTCAAAATAACTCAACACACAGTCATTAATGTCTAAACCGCTGGCAACAAAAGTGAATACACCCCTAAGTTATAATGTCCAATATCACTTAGGGGTGTACTCACTTTTGTTGCCAGCGGTTTAGACATTAATGACTGTGTGTTGAGTTATTTTGAGGGACAGCTAATTTACACTGTTATACAAGCTGTACACTCACTACTTTACATTGTAGCAAAGTGTCATTTCTTCAGTGTCGTCACATGAAAAGATATGATAAAATATTTACAAAAATGTAAATGTAATGTGAGATACTTTAAATATGTTTCCAACAACACTTCCACTTCTCTTCGGGCCAGTTTTTATAAATCAGCACTATGGAGTTTGTTATAGTTTTGTAAGCACTACCCACTGAAATGGCTGAATAAGACAATCCATATATGGCAGTGAATAGGAAAGAAAAAATGATTAAGAGAAGAAAAATCATTAGTGAAATAAATTGCAATATTTCTTCATTTTTCAGCAAAGACTTTTTGAAGCCCACTGTCACAGAGTTAAATATTATGATTCTCAGCTACATGATCAGTTATTATGCTAACATTAATTATTCGTGAATTAAATACTTCTTTCACAGCCAAAAATCTAATAAATAAAATGGCACTATTTCAAAATGAAGTATATGTTGGATGACTTTTATGTTTTTTTATCAAGATGGAAAGTGTTCAGAAGCTATTATTTTGTCAGATTTCTCATTTAGCAAAGCAGCTTCAGTTTATGTACAGACAGCTCATGAATCAATACCTCTCCTTGCGCAATGTGTCTTTTGTTAATCGGATATTGATAAAAATATTGGCATGTGGCTAATTAATCTAAAACCTACAGCCAGCCATCATACATTCTCTTAATTATGTTCTTCATCTTAGTCTTAGCACATCAACTCATAGATGCTGAGCTGTAGACAATAAAGCAGGCTGTCAAAAACAAAGTTCCCTAACACAGTTACAATGTATTAGAAAGCAGGGAAAAGTAATTTGGTAAGTTTCAAATGAACTTAATAATTGATAACCTATTTCTGCTGTACACTGTGTATTCAGAGTAAAAGTCACAGTTTCTAGCTTTATGAGGGTCAAGTATAGTACGACATTCTCAAATCTTGAGAAATTACTTTCACATATTCTCTCTAGTACAGTATGGGGACACTGTTACAAATAGAAATACTTGGTTATAGTTGGAGGTATTTTCATCATGCTGCATCAGTTTACACTTTTGGCCACCTGTAAAAAAAAAAAAAAAAAATCTCAGCCTTATATAGTACATATCCATTATACTTCTGATTATCACTAAACTGATTTGGATTATCTTTCAAAGTTCTTAAAAGAGACACAGTTCCTAAAAAAAATAGTCAGTATAATCTAATTGTACATTTTCTATTAACTTTGTAGAGCAAAATATTACTTATAATAAAACTTGACTTAATTTTTAGAAAACTCATGGAAGAGAAATCAAGACAGATTTAGAAGAGAGGTCTTACAGTTCCCATAGGATGCAGGCAGCCATGCAGTACCAAAATGCTAAACTCATATTTGTAGCATGTTAATTACAATACATGGCAGGGAGCAGTATGACCAGAGTATCTGACCTAATGCTACAGGTAACCTCGGCAGTCCATCTGCAGCAATCTCTTATTTCACTTGTTGAGGCTCACCATTTCCAGAGAGGGTATTAACAATACACCTCCTTCTGTAACGATCTCCAACTCCCAGAACTCAAAGAATTTTTTTTTTTTTTTTACCAAAAACAAAGTAGCAGAATATGAATATAGAATTTTATTGGATATGTTTTATAATGCAAAGTAGAAAATATTTTTTTCCCAAACTGTTTAGTTTTTATAGCAAACAATAATAAAAAAAAAACAGCGGTGATCAAATACCACCAAAAAAAGCTCTATTTGTGTGAAGAAAATTATATAAATTTAATTAGCATACAGTGCTGAATAGCAAACAATGGCCCAGTCATGAAGGGGGTAAAACCTTCCAGAGCTCAATTGGTTAAAGTCCAACTTCAGGCACTAGAAAAAAAAAAAATACATGCATTTGGACCTTCCTGTTCTGCAAGTCTTGAATACTTGTTAGGTCTAGGGATTGAGAAATAAGCTGTAACCCTTTTCCTCACTTCAACAATCTTCCTCCGTGCAGTCCCATGCAGTCTTTTTTTAAGGTGCTCTGGGCAGATGACATCACATACAATATAGGACCAATAGCCCTGTACTTTACATGGGGACAGGGGGGGCCTGTCCACAACTCGGAGCCATGGCGTGAAGAGTGCTGGCATTTGGGGGTGAAAAGAAGGTAAGTATTACAGCCTTTTACTCTATTCCTTAAACTTAACAAACATTTAAAGGCTGGGTTCACCTTTTTTTTTCTAAATTCCAGTTCCCTTACCCTTAAGTACCAATATACCTATTTTGCAGAAAAGAAAAAGCCTTCTATATGGCCTTGGCAAGAAATACCTCAGCTTCCAGTTTGTTGTATAAAAGAACTCCTCTATTACTCTTCCTTAAATGTGGTATTTGAGACTGAAAAACTAGTGGAAGGAAGTAACCCACTCTCCTTAACACACCCTCCACCTGCTCTCCTTCTCCAGGAGATTGCTTCCACCCAGCCACCCTGCTGTTACTGCTTTTCCAATGCAGGCAATGTCAGCTCTTGTCATGTACCTGATAGAAAGGACTGCAGGACTTTATCAAGGCACCGGCTCTGGACATGTTAGAGGACCTCCCACAGCCACATTAAACCTGTAGCCTGATTGCCAGGAGAGGCACCGAACCAAGGAGCTGGCAATATGATTGCCGACAGTGGCACCAGCATCTGAGCAGCCCTATACAGACCCTCCAAATCCACAATTAACCTGCTGGTATTAAAGCCGATATTTGGGCAGTGTAGACTGGAGTTTATACCTGATTAGCTCAGGTGAGAGCAATGGAACACACATGAGACAAGGAAAAGGAAGGCAGGACTTTGAATGAGGTTACAAGGATTGTTTGTATCTCCATCCCTAATTGACATAAAAATGGGGGGGAGTTTGGGACTTCGAATGAGGCGTGTGGTCATGACCATAGATAATACAGACAAAGTTAAATGGGTGTATATTTTCTCATATGGGTAGATTTATTAATATGCATAGATAGTAACAGCGTAAAAACAGTAGATATCATACATGTAATTCCAATGACCCAAACATGTTAGGAGATATACACTTGCATGTCAGAATGATATAAAAAATGATTGTAAGAACAAGGAACATTGTATGACAAAATAAATACATAATCCACAGAATTGCATCATGAATGCTCTATGCGTTTCGTGTGTGTAACACTTCCTCAGGAGCTGGTGCAACTGATTGACTATGGAAAAGAAAATATGATAAGAGTAACAATGTATGTGGGAATGTATAAACGCCTATCTAGGGCAAATGAGTAAATATGAAAAATGAAATTGGATTTTAAAGCTGTTGCCTCTGGTAGCTTGCCGTGGAAGAACCCCTATACCATCTGCCCCGGGAGCTGAGGGAGCAATGCTAGGCACGCATGGAGGTGAACCGTTAGAGTAGAATAAAGGAATCATATTGGCTGGGAGAAAAATCATCATCTCAATAATCCATTCCGTATGGTTTCTAGGAGTAAATTTGGAAATAATTATGTTGTAATAGAGTATATTAACGAAATGGTGGGATGGTTTCAAGAGTAGGTAGAAAAGAGTTTGGAAAACTCCCAAAGCCAGAAGAAAAACAAAAACCAACTAGAACATATCAGCAAGAGGTGCCCCATAAAGATACATGCTGTATACTAATGGGAGTACAAGTAAAGCTGTGATGAAAGTTTAGCATGGTAGGAGTAACCCTGGAAAGAGTAAGAACAGACCAGTGAATGACAAGGGAAAATCTAAAAACAGGATGGATAGGAAGGGATGAAAGGACTGCAGGACTTTATCAAGGCGCCGGCTGTGGACATGTTAGAGGACCTCCCACAGCCACATTAAACCTGTAGCCTGATTGCCAGGAGAGGCACCGAACCAAGGAGCTGGCAATATGATTGCCGACAGTGGCACCAGCATCTGAGCAGCCCTATACAGACCCTCCAAATCCACAATTAACCTGCTGGTATTAAAGCCGATATTTGGGCAGTGTAGACTGGAGTTTATACCTGATTAGCTCAGGTGAGAGCAATGGAACACACATGAAGGAGAGTGGGGAGGGGAGCAAAGGGAGACATCACAGCCAGTTTGCATGAAAGTTAGTAAGCTGCATTCACTCTCTGAAAAACCACAGTGACTTTTTAACTGAGTCTTCCTGGGTTATCATAGCACAGCATAGTGACTTTTTTTTTTTTAGCTGAGCCTCCCTAAGCTATCACAGTAATATCATAGGGACTATCAGAATCTATCACAGCATGTCACAATAACTTTTCAGCTGAACTTTGCTGAGCCTCCTTGAGCTATCACAGCATATCATAGGGATTCTTTAGCTGAGCCTCCTTGAGTTGTTACAGCAAACCAGGGGCAAAACTAGGGATAGGTGTGGGGGGGGGGCATGGCATTGGGGGGGGGGGGCGCTGCACCCTGTATCAATCCTCCTGCAGCAGCTGAAAGGTCTCTTCTCCTCCTCTACCTCCCACTAGCATTCTGCTGCTGCAGGAAGAAATGACAGGGATTGCTATCTGTAAATGCCGACCCAGTTGCCACTCCTGTAATTGCCCCTTCATCTTCAGCTGACCCCAGCCCCATCTTCTCTGGTTCCCCCAGCAGCATTCACCTCTTCTGCCTGGCTAGCCATGCAGTATGTGGTCAGGCTGAATAAAGACATGATCCTCAGCACTGAGAAGCTCATCATACGACAGGAAAGACAGACAACCACACACATTTGTAACATAACCTTCCTCGACACTCATTCTCCTGGTCTTTCCTTCCCCCGCTCTCCATCATGTCTGCTGATGTGGGGAATCTAGATGGAGAGTGGGGGAAGGAAAGATTAGGAGAACAAGTGGCGACGAAGGTCATGTTACAACTGTGTGTGGCTGTCTGTCTTTCCCATCATATGATGAGCTTCTCGGTGCTAAGGATCATGCCTTTTTTCAGCTCGTCCGCATACTGCACAGCTAGCCAGGGAGAGGAGGTAAGGGCTGCAGGGGGATCAGAGAAGAGGGACCAAAGGAGCATGGTGGACTAGAGGAGCATGTGAGGGACCAGAAGAGCATTGGGGACCAGAGAAGCATGTGGGGGACCAGAGGAGCAGGGGGGACAGGAGGAGCATGGGGGTACAGAAGAGCATGGGGGGACCAGAGAAGCAGGGGGGACCAGAGAAGCAGGGGGGACCAGTGGAACATGGGGTACAGAGGAGCAGAGGGGACCAGAAGAGCAAAAGGGGGACCAGAGGAGCACAGGCATACAGAGGAGCAGGGGCAGAACCAGAGGAGCAAGGGGGTACAGAGGAGCAGGGGGTGGACTAGAGGAGCACGGGTGTACAGAGAAGCATGGGTAAAACAGAGGAGCAGGGGGGAACAAGGGCCAAGGAAGGTTATGTTACAACTGTGTGTGGCTGTCTGTCTTTTCCATCATATGATAAGTAGTGATGTCGCGAACATAAAATTCGCCGTTCGCGAAAGGCGAACGCGAACATCGGCGAATGTTCGCGAACCGGCGAACATTGCGAACCGCCATAGACTTTAACCACTTAAGCCCCGGAAGATTTTACCCCCATTCCGACCAGGGGGTATTTTGCGATTCGGCACTGCGTGAATTTAACGCACAATTGCGCGGTCGTGCGACGCTGTACCTAAACGAATTTGACGTCCTTTTTTTCCCACAAACAGAGCTTTCTTTTGGTGGTATTTGATCACCTGTGCGATTTTTTGATCACGCGCTATAAACAAAAAAAGAGCGTCAATTTTGCAAAAATAGCAATATTTTTCACATTTTTTTATATGAAATTCCCCCAAAAAAAAATGTAAAAATCAAAATTTTTAAAAATTTTCGGCCAATTTGTTTTATGCTACCTATGTTTGGTAAAAAAAATCGCAAAAAGCGTATTTTGATTGGTTTGCGCAAAAGTTATCGCGTTTACTAACAAAGGGAAAGATTTTTGTCATTTTTGTTGTTTTTTTTTTAACGCGTAATGGCGGCGATCTGCGATTTTTTTTGCGGTACTGCGACATTGGGGCGGACAGATCGGACCCTTGACTGACATTTTTGACACTTTTGGGGTTACCAGTGACATTTCTACAGTAATCAGTGCTATGCATATGCACTGTTACTGTAAAAATACACTGGTAGTGAAGGGGTTAACTTTATTTGGAAGGGAGGGGCTGTGTGTGTCCCTAGGGGCGTGGTTTCTACTGTGATTGGCTGTGGCTCTAGCTGTAAGGACACTGATCAACGGATCTACATACCAGATCCGTTTTATCAGTGTCTTTGCAGCGAGGAGAATGACAGGCAGTTTGTTTACACAAGCTGCCTGACATTCTCCCTCTCCCCCGCCGATCGCCGAGTGACCGGCGGACATCGGGTCCGCTGGTCACACGCGCGGGGGGGTCCGTGACCACGCGGGAGCGGGAGCGCGCCCCCGGGGGCGCGCGCTCGCTACCTAGACCCTCACAAGCAAGCAACGTAGCCCTACGTTAGTTTGCCTGTGAGGGGCTGACCGCCGACGTAGATAGTCGTGCGGCGGTCGGCAAGTGGTTAATAGGCAGGCGAATTTAAAACCCACAGGGACTCTTTCTGGCCACAATAGTAATGGAAAAGTTGTTTCAAGGGGACAAACACCTGGACTGTGGCATGCCGGAGGGGGATCCATGGCAAAACTCCCATGGAAAATTACGTAGTTGACGCAGAGTCGGGTTTTATTCCATAAAGGGCATAAATCACCTAACATTCCTAAATTGTTTGGAATAACGTGCTTTAAAACATCCAGTGTGTGTATACGATCAGGTATGATGTTGTATCAATCAGGTAGTGTAAGGGTTACGCCCGCTTCACAGTGACAGACCAAACTCCCCGTTTAACGCACCGCAAACAACCGCAAACAGACCAGAACCGACCAAAATGGGACAGGAACTGGGCTTTAAGGGTTAGGGTTATAGGTTTAGTGTTAGGGGCTAGGGTTAGGGTTACGGTGAGATACTTAGGGTTAGAGTTAGTAACCCTACCCCTACGCCTCTAACCCTAACTGTCTAACCCTAAGCACTAAAAATAACCCTAACCCTAGCCCTAACCCTAACCCTAGCCCTAATTCTATTTTTTTTTCTGGTTCTGGACATGCTACAGAGCTGAAACTTCACAGGTACACTTTTTAGACCCCCAGACACTGAATCACTCAAAAAAAGTTCTTAAAAATTGTAATTTTTTGTTAGAGAGCCAATTATTGGAAAAATTAAAAAAAAATAAAAATAAAAAATCTCTTTGGATTTAGCATCTGGGGGGTCTAAAAAGTGTACCTGTGAAGTTTCAGCTCTGTAGCATGTCCAGAACAAGAAAAAAATACGAATTAGGGTTAGGGCTAGGGTTAGGCTTAGGGTTAGGGCTAGGGTTAGGGTTAGGGCTAGGGTTAGGTTTGGGGTTAGGGTTATTTTTATGGCTAGGCTTAGAGGGTTAGGGTTAAGGTTAGAGGGTTAGGGTTATGGTTAGAGGGTTAGGGTTAGGTTTAGTGTTAGGGGCTAGGGTTAGGGTTATGGGGAGATACTTAGGGTTAGAGTTAGTAGCCCTACCCCTACTCCTCTAACTCTAACCCTCTAACCCTAAGCACTAAAAATAACCCTAACCTTAGCCCTGACCCTAACCCTAGCCCTAACCCTAACCCTAACCCTAGCCCTAACCCTAATTCTATTTTTTTTCTGGTTCTGGACATGCTACAGAGCTGAAACTTCACAGATACACTTTTTAGACCCCCCCCCCCCCCCCCCAGACACTAAATCACACAAAAAAAGTTATTAAAAATTGTCCTTTTTGATAGAGAGCCAATGATTGGAAAAATTAAAAAAAAATAAAAATAAAAAATGTCTTTGAATTTAGCATCTGGGGGGTCTAAAAAGTGTACATGTGAAGTTTCAGCTCTGTAGCATGTCCGGACCCGAAAAAATTATGAATTAGGGTTAGGGCTAGGGTTAGGCTTAGGGCTAGGGCTAGGGTTAGGGTTAGGGCTAGGGCTAGGGCTAGGGTTAGGGTTATTTTTATGGCTAGCCTTAGATGGTTAGGGTTAAGGTTAGAGGGTTAGGGTTATGGTTAGAGGGTTAGGGTTAGGTTTAGTGTTAGGGGCTAGGGTTAGGGTTACGGTGAGATACTTAGGGTTAGAGTTAGTAGCCCTACCCCTACCCCTCTAACTCTAACCCTCTAACCCTAAGCACTAAAAATAACCCTAACCTTAGCCCTGACCCTAACCCTAGCCCTAACCCTAACCCTAACCCTAACCCTAGCCCTAACCCTAATTTTAATTTTTTTTCTGGTTCTGGACATGCTACAGAGCTGAAACTTCACAGCTACACTTTTTAGACCCCCCAGACAATAAATCCAAAGAAATTTTTTTTTTTAAGTTTTTTTTTTTAAGTTTTCCAATAATTGGCTCTCTATCAAAAATGACAATTTTTAAGAACTTTTTTTGTGTGATTTAGTGTCTAGGGGATCTAAAAAGTGTACCTGTGAAGTTTCAGCTCTGTAGCATGTCCAGAACCTGAAAAAAAGATCATTTTTCAGTAGGGCAGGGATGGTGGGAACCCCTTTTACACCTATATGATCTTTTTTTATGGTTCTGGACATGCTACAGAGCTGAAACTTCACAGGTACGCTTTTTAGACCCCCCAGACAATAAATACAAAGAATTTTTTTTAAGGTTTTTTTTTTTTTTTTATTTTTTCAATAATTGTCTCTCTATCAAAAATGACAATTTTTAAGAACTGTTTTGTGTGATTTAGTGTCTAGGGGCTCTAAAAAGTGTACCTGTGAAGTTTCAGCTCTGTAGCATGTCCAGAACCAGAAAAAAAGATCATTTTTCAGTAGAGCAGGGATGGTGGGAACCCCTTTTACACCTATATGATCTTTTTTTCTGGTTCTGGACATGCTACAGAGCTGAAACTTCACAGGTACGCTTTTTAGACCCCCCAGACAATAAATACAAAGATTCTTTTTTTTAAGTTTTTTTCTTTTAATTTTTCCAATAATTGGCTCTCTATCAAAAATGAAAATTTTTAAGAACTTTTTTGTGTGATTTAGTGTCTAGGGGGTCTAAAAAGTGTACCTGTGAACAGTGTACCTGTGAAGTTTCACCTCTGTAGCATGTCCAGAACCAGAAAAAAAAGATAATTTTTCAGTAGAGCAGGGATGGTGGGAACCCCTTTTACACCTATATGATCTTTTTTTTCTGGTTCTGGACATACTACAGAGCTGAAACTTCACAGGTACGCTTTTTAGACCCCCCCAGACACTAATCCAAAAAAAGTCATGCCTGCCACCATATCAGTGGTGGGTGGGCAGTGGCACTGCAGTGGGCACAGTACACTCTGTGGACCTGACAGTCACTGGCACCCAGGCAACTGCAATTATAAAAAAATATATATATTTTACTTTGCAAGCTGCTGTGCCACTGTATATATATCAGTGGTGGGTGGGCACGCAGTGGCACTACAGTGGGCACAGTACACTCTGTGGACCTGACAGTCACTGGCAGCCCAGGCAACTGCAATAATAAAAAATATTTTTTTTTTCAATTTGCAACAAGATGCTGTGCCACCATATATATATCAGTGGTGGGCAGTGCACTGCGGTGGGTACAGTGCACTCTGTGGACCTGACACAGCACTCACTGCAATTATGACAGAGGAAAAAAAAATATTTTTTAAAATGCAAGGTACTGTGCCTGTGCCACCCGAAATGAGTGTGGTGTGCACACAGTACAGTCTGTGGTGGGTCTGTGGCCTCTCACACACAGCGGGCAGGCAACTGCAGTGTACAAATGATATATATATATATATATATATATATATATATATATATATATATATATATAAAAAAATACTCAATTACCAGCCCTAAAAAGGGCTTTTGGGGACACTAGATATATATATATATATATATATATATAAAGAAAAAAAAATACTCAATTACCAGCCCTTAAAAGGGCTTTTGGGGACACTAGATATATATATATATATATATATATATATATATATATATATATATATATATATATATATATATATATATACACAAATACCAGCCCTTAGAAGGGCTTTTTGGGGTGCTGTCAGGATGCTGTCCTTACAGCAGTAGTGGACCAAGAACACTGACTAGCAAGACCAGGAACACTGACTAACAACTGTCCCTAGCTATTAACAGCAGCAGCAGCAGCAACACTCTCCCTGCTCTCACTAACACACTGCTTCAGAATGATCTAAGATGGATGCTGCCCTTGCTTATTTATAGGAGGTGGGAGGGTGTGGGAGGGAGGTATGCTGATTGGCTGGAAATGTGCCTGCTGACTGTGAAGTTCAGGGTCAAAGTTTGCCTCAATGATGTATTATAGGGGGCGGACCGAACATCGCATATGTTCGCCCGCAGCGGCGAACGCGAACATGCTAAGTTCGCCGGGAACTGTCCGCCGGCGAACAGTTCGGTACATCTCTAATGATAAGCTTCTTAGTGCCGAGGATCATGCCTTTATTCAGCTCATCCGCATGCTGCACAGCTAGCCAGGGAGAGGAGGTGAGCCCTGGGGGGGGACCAGGGAAGGGGGGCCAAAGGAGCAGGGGGGACCAGAGGAGCATAGAGTTACTGAGGGGCATGGGGTACAGAGGAGCAGAGGGGAAGCAGAGGAGCATGGGGGGAACAGAGGAGAATGTATGGGACCAAAGGAGCATGGGGAACCAGAGAAGCATGGGGGGACCAAAGAAGCATGGGGGGGGAAAGAGGAGCACTGGGGAAACAGAGGAGCAGGGGGGGCCATAGGAGCATATTAGGGACCGGAGGAGCATGGGGGGACCAGAGGTGTAATGGAGCCTTGAAGAGGAGGGGGACTTGGTGACCAGGAATGTGGGGAGGGGGGGCGCATGGGCAGGTAACACAGTTTCATGCTGCCAGAAATTATTTTAAGGAGGGGGTAAGAGGACATGTGCTAGGGGGGGATTTAGAAGGGAAGAAGACTTGTACTAGAAGGGGGGTCAGATTTGCAGTCTCTCCTCTTCCAAATCACCCACTAGCACATGTTCTCTTACCCCCCTAAAATCAAAGAGATGCCATAGAGGGAGCCATTGTGGCAACTGGAAACCTGGGCACCCTGCAAGAGAAGCAAGGCAAATGTCATCAGTGCCCACGCTAGCATGCCCATGCCAGAAAAATCTGGCACATCCACTGCCCTACTGACACAGCCCACTGCTCTACTGACACCAACCTCTGCCCTATTGACACTATCCACTGCCCTACTGACACCAACCTCTGCCCTACTGACACCATCCACTGCCTAACTGACACCAACCTATGCCCTATTGACACTGTCCATTGCCCTTAGGAAATAAGAAAGCACATAGCGTAATCCCACAAGATAATATTAAAAGACTTTAATAAATTTGCACTTACAAAACATCCGGAATGAGCAAGCAAAGAATGTATTCAAGGAAGCAGTAAAAGTGCTTTCTTATTTCCTTTTACACATCCGCCAACTGTTATCCCTGGATTTGGATATGAGATATTATTTCTGATACATCATTGTATCTACACCTTCCATACATCTATATGATCCAATGATACCCGAGTGGAAGACTAACTACTGCGGTTATACCACTCTTACATCCTAAGCGCATGTGGCCTATCCATTAATTTGGGGGCCTCTGTTTCTGGTAAGCAGCCATTTTACATACCTCCCACGGGTGCATCTCTGGCTTACATGTTCCTTGGGATTAAGGTCTCCTATCTACCATAACCTATGCTGGAACTTGTTGTTCAATTTTTTTTTTTTTTTGCACAGTTTTATATGCTATGAACTTTATTTTTTTAACTTATTTTTACCTTATATTTTTTTGATATGGACATTTCATTTATATGATTTTCCATTTATATGAATAATTTGATTATATTTATGTTCACAATTATTTTCAATTTGATTGATCACTGCTGATGTTTGCGCTACACATTGTGTTATTGTTGTTTTTGACTAACCTCTGCCTTACTGACCCTGTCCACTGCCCTACTGACACCAACCTCTGCCCCACTGACACATCCACTGCCCTACTGACACCAACCTCTGCCCCACTGACACTGACCACTGCCCTACTGATACCAACCTCTGCTCTATTGACACTGTCCACTGCCATAGTAACACCAACTTCTGCCCTACTGACACATTCACTGCCCTACTGACACCAACCTCTGCTCATGACCATACACAAACTTTGCAAATTGGCCACAGTATGGTAATTGTATGGTATGGTAATTGTCTCCACTGAAAAGTTATCCTTGTTTCCACAACAACCCAACATTTTCAAAATCCAATTGTCATAGAGACAAAAAGTGAGGTGAAATCTTCTGAACAGGGGCACAGACAGCAAAACAAACATTACAGGGATGTTAAGCCTTTCCTATGCTATCCAAAAATATGTAAAAAATATTTTTTTGGCTTGAGTTACACTTAAAAAATGGACCTGTTCCAACTTGCACACAAATTCAACTTAAAAGCAAACCTACAAAACCGGGGACTGCCTGCATCTTGATTCTTCAGCTAAACGTTCCTCAACATCTTTGAGCTATCAGAGCACACCACATTGATTCTGCAGCTGGACCTTCCTGAACATTCTTGATTTATCACAGCATACTGCAGTGATTCTTCAACTGAACATTCCTGAACATCTTTGTGCTACTAAAGCATATCACAGTAATTTTTCAGCTGAACCATCCTGAACATATATGAACCATCACAGCATATTACAGTGAATTTTTCAGATGAAACTTCCTCAATATCTTTGAGCTATCACAGCATACCACAGTGATTTTTCAGCTGAACCTCCTGAATATCATTGAGCTATCACAGCATACCACAGTGATTTTTTAGCTGAACCATTCTGAACATCTTTAACCGGTTGCCGACCGCCGCACGACTATATACTGCGGCGGTCAGCCCCGGCCAGGCAGAGTGACATATTATGGATACGTCACTCGCCTGTCACTGACTTGCGAGCCAATTGCGGGCAGGCGCGCGCCCGCCGCGGCTCGTTCACAGACAAGTCAGTGCGTGTGACCGGCGGATTTGATGTCCGCCGGTCACACTACGATCGCTCCGGTGAAGGGAGAAAGGCGGAGCGGCTTATGTGAACAAGCCGCCCGTCATTCTCCCTGGTGTAAAAATGAAGATCAGACGGTTCTACTATGTAGGACCGTTGATCTTTGTTTTTACACCAATAGCAATGTCCCTGCACAGTTAGAATCACGCCCCTAGGACACACTTAACCCCTCCCTGTCCAATAAAGTTAACCCCTTCCCTGCCAGTGTCATTTTTGCAGTAACAGTGCATATGTATAGCACTGATTACTGCAGTAATGTCACTGGTACCCCCAAAAGTGTCACAAATGTCAGTCAAGGGTCCGATCTGTCCGCCGCAATGTCGCAGTACCGAAAAAAAAATCGCAGATCGCCGCCATTACGCGTTAAAAAAAAAACACCAAAAATGACAAAAATCTTTCCCTTTGTTAGTAAACGCGATAACTTTTGCGCAAACCAATCAAAATACGCTTTTTGCGATTTTTTTTTACCAAACATATGTAGCATAAAACAAATTGGCCGAAAATGTTAAAAAATTTTGATTTTTACATTTTTTTGGGGGGGAATTTCATATAAAAAAATGTGAAAAATATTGTTATTTTTGCAAAATTGGTGCTCTTTTTTTGTTTATAGCGCATGATCAAAAAATCGCACAGGTGATCAAATACCACCAAAAGAAAGCTCTGTTTGTGGGAAATAAAGGACATCAAATTCGTTTAGGTACAGCGTCGCACGACCGCGCAATTGTCCGTTAAAGTCACGCAGTAAAAAATCGCAAAAAAAACCCTGGTCTTTTAGCAGCCAAATCCTCCGGGGCTTAAGTGGTTAAACTATCACATTATACTTTAGTAATTTTCAGCTAAACTTTCCTGAGCCCCCTTGGGGCTATCACAGCATATTAGAAGGACTTTTTAGCTGAGCTTTCCTGAGCCCCCTTAAACTACTACAAGACACCATAATGTTTTTTTTTTAGCTGAATCTTCCTGAACATCTTTAAGCTATCACAGCATACTACAGTGATTTGCAGCTGACCCTTCCTGAACATCCTTGAGCCATCACAGCATATCACTGTAATGTTCAGCTGAACCTTTCTGAGCCTTTTTTGAACTATCATAGCATATCACAATGATTCTCTAGCTGAGCCTTCTTGAACCTCCATGAGCTAACACAGTACATCACATTAACCTTTCAACTGAACTTCCCTGAGCCTTCTTATGCTATCATACCACAAGGATCTTTTAGCTGAACCTTTTTGAACTTCTCATAGTGATCATAATATATTACAGTGAAATATGAAGAGCCAGTCAGTAAAGTCTAGGGGGGGGGAAAGGATCCAAAAGGAAGCTTAACCCCAAAAACAAGTACAATAAAAAGTTACTTATTGCAGGAAGAGAGTCCTGAACATCTACCAACAGAGCAAATGCTAACTGCTATGTTACCCACTAAAGTGGAAATAAGCTGACATGTTTACCAGATTGAAACTATCATTGAAGACGGAGGTCATATGTGGAGACCTGTAGACATGTGTATGATGGAAAATTAGTTTTGTCTCATTTTGTTTATATTCGTTAATCTAGTTATTTTGTTTGTTAAATTTGAATGATTTGTTTAATTCGTATTCGGGATTCATAATTGGAATTTCGTATTCGGAATTGGTTCTATGTATTTTTCAAATTTTCTTCAAATTTACAGATTTTTTTCTCGATTTGATTCAAATCAGCTGAATTGGAAATTTGAGATTTTTTTCCGATTCAAATGTGGCAGCCAAGTAACCAAACAGCTGATATTTATTTATACACATTGATCCTGTTTGTATTAATAATACGTTTATTCAAACTATGCGCAGCATTCTAATTATTAAAAGTAGTATCTTACTTTCAACATTTTTCTATGTACAGTACAATATTGTGCAGAAGTTTTAGCCAGCTAAGAAAAAATAATGTCAAGTACAAATACTTTTAAATTTTTATATTTTACTGTTCTTTTTTTTATCAATTTTACACTTGGAAAGTGAATGAACAAAAGAAAAATCTTCATTAAACAATTACAATGACTCTTTAAATCACCTTTGGCTTAACAAAAACAGCATTATTTTGAAATGGTACACTAATAACACACACAGTCTTTGATTTGAAAAATATGTTTACAGTTCAAATTCAAATATAATTCAATGAAAATTTGAGTCAAATTATAATTTGAATTTCAAAAATTCAAGCAAATTTTGTTTCATTATTTGGAGAATCCGGTAAAATTTGTCTTTACTGTAATTTGGGGTCTTGAAAATATATCTGAAAATTTGTCCGAAAATGTATTGGTAACAAAACGAACCGCACATGTCTAGAGACTTAGGCAGATCTTAGTCAGGGTAGAGGAAACAGCGGGAAGGCTGGGCAAACACACAAAAACCATGGCTCAAAAAAGAAGCATCCTGCAGATGCAAAGACAGATACTTTAAAAAATAAAGATCAAGAGGACCCTAATAGATTGAATAACCCTTGGATTATTGGG
This sequence comes from Pelophylax lessonae, assembly GCF_965119305.1. Taxonomy (NCBI): domain Eukaryota; kingdom Metazoa; phylum Chordata; class Amphibia; order Anura; family Ranidae; genus Pelophylax; species Pelophylax lessonae. The sequence goes on from NC_138772.1 coordinate 331,797,888, forward strand.
ATACTGGCAGAAAGTTCAAGAAGAAGAATGTGTGAAATTTTGAAACATGCACTTTAAATGTTATTGGCACCCCAAGTGCAGGTAGCAGGCAAGCATCTGCCATATGACAAATGTGCTGTAAGCACACCAAAAGGCAGAAAAAAAACACACCACACTCTACAAAAAGTTTCCCGGAGCTTCTTTGGGCAGTTTGTTGGGCATAGGGCAGCCATTTTGAGTGGATGGGCTGCCCTATGCATGACAAGTGGAAATCCTCCAAAATGCCAAGGAAAAAATGCATGCGGAAATGCGAGATGTGACCAGGGCCTGACAGCTGTCTGTCTCTGTCCAGAGATTGTACAGATTTCAAAATGTATGTCCATCTTCATTCAAGGTGAGGACAATTTCCTTGGGATTTACCAAAACTATGTAGTAGGAGAACCCACCTGAACAATCTATTCCATTTGTATCAAATTTAGAAAGGCCCTTGCATTACATAGCTGATGGTAGATCTAAAGGAGATTGTAAAATCAGATTGTACAGAAAGTGGGTGCAAGGTGGTATAGTAATGAGGGAGGCGTGGTTCAGACTAGTAATACACGCTTATTCTCTAATGCACTAAGGCAGTGCATGATAAGAGATGACAGAAAGTGATGGAAGCAAAAGGCATTTGTTTTTAATTCAAACAGAAATTTGAAATTTCAAAGCTCCTGTGGACGAGGTAAGTGTGAGATAAGCACATTATAATGGCTTGAGCATAGAAGTCATTAGAAGAGGCTACTATTAACTATGAAAAGTGATATTCTCCTCGAAACACACAAACGGTTAATAATTAGGGATAGGCTCTTTGTTTGAATGTCGAATGTAATTCCGTTTAAAATGTATATTATTTATTAAAGCAAAGAATAACACTCACATTTCTTCCATAGTAAAAAGGCTTATAGTAGACACAATCTCATGTGGCTGAAAGGACTTCCTGGTCGGTGCTCACTCGGGCAGCGCTGGTCCCGGCTTGCGTTCTACCGCGACTGGAAGTGACGTGTACTCTATCGTAAACCGGAAATTGCGTCAACGCGTTTCGCCCACCTCCAGGGTGTTATTACAGACGTATTTTGTGATAACGCCCTGGAGGCGGGTGAAACACGTCAACACAATTTCCGGTTTACGATAGAGTACACGTCACTTCCGGTCACGGTGGAACGCAAGCCGGGACCAGCGCTGCCCGAGCAAGCACCGACCAGGAAGTCCTTTCAGCCACATGAGATTGTGTCTACTATAAGGCTTTTTACTATGGAAGAAATGTGAGTGTTATTCTTTGCTTTAACCTCCCTGGTGGTATGATTCTTTTGGATTTTAGGTGCTGAAAGCGGTACCATTATTTTAGGTGCTGAAAGCATGTAATTCTTGTGAATGAGCAGCCCAAACCAACTGTATACATTTATTATACATATTATATATATATATATATATATATATATATATATATATATATATATATATATATATATGTATGTATACATATATTATGTATACATATATTATATATATATATATATATACGTATATATATATATATATATATATATATATATATAATGTATACAGTTGGTTTGGGCTGCTCATTCACAAGAATTACCAAGAATTACGTGTATATATATATATACATGTGTATATATATATATATATATATATATATATATACATATATATATATATATATATATATATATATATATATATATATATATATATATATATATACATACATATATATATATATATATATATATATATATATATATATATATATATATATATATATATATATATACATATATATGTATATATATATATATATATATATATATAATATGTGTGTGTATATATATATATATATGTATATGTGTATATATATACGTATATATATATATATATATATACTGTATATATATGTATATATATATATATATACATATATTTACATAAAAAGTACAGTAAAACTGCAGGAAAGGGCACTGTGGGGCAATGTAATGTGATTTTATTTTATTTTGAACGATATCAGTGTGTTTGGTGCATTTTACATTTGAATTTGCCGCCGGTTCCACCCCCCGCGGACGTCACGTCGCCGGAGACGGAAGCCGGGGCTCGCAGACGATCGGGAGAGAGCTCCGCCGCCGCACACCGCTCGCAGTCTTCGCTGGATCCCGGAGAAAAGGTAAGTAAAACCTCCTCCAGCATCCAGCGATCTTCTTAGCGCTACCCCGAGTGTGACTCGGGGTTACCGCTTTTGGCACTAAAATCTTACCCCGAGTCACACTCGGGAATACCGCTAGGAAGGTTAATAAATAATATACATTTTAAACGGAATTACACTATATGAGTCTTCCTTCCTTATGGTCCTACATTATTGGTCCATCTGGGGGAGACTGAATATTGGAAACTAGCCAGTCCCAAGGAAAAATAAATTATTCCATTTCTACACCGGACTAAGTGTGTTTGACCCACATGCAGTATTGCTAGGGGGTCCTGGCAGTCTGGTAAGTGGAAGTAACCATAGGGAGTGGACCCTCACGACATCGCACTTTATTTTGGCACGGAATGGCACTGATTTGCATAATAAGGAGCACCTAAGCACATTGCACTTTCACTGGCCACTTGCTTAAATTGGACTTTTCTGGGACTTTCTATATATATTATATATTTTTTATTATTTATTTTATACCTTCATATTGATTTATTTCATGATTGTTTTATGTACATGCAATTATTGAATTTTGAATCTAATTTGCACCATACTATATATTTGATTTGCACTGTTGTGACACCTTAGAGAGATCTAAGGGTGTTGCCACATAGCAAAGTGGATACAAGTTTTGCACCTTTGCACAGTTAGCACATTATATATAATTTTTTTGCACTTTATTTAGAACACCTATTTTGCTCAGGATTTATACAGTTTCTGCAGTGCTTTACGAGGTTAGGGCAGACAGTACAGTTACAATACAATTCAATACAGAGGGCCCTGCTCGTTAGAGCTTACAATGTAAGAGGGAGGGTCAAGTGATACAAAAGGTAATAACAATGGGGGATGAGCTGATAAAGAAAATGAAAGTACAGTTGTTTGCTGGAGGTAGGATAGGCTTCTCTCAAGAGGAAAGTTTTCAGGAATCACCTAAAAATGGATAGAGTTGGAGATATTTGGACAGATTGGGGTAGGGAATTCCAAAGGATGGGAGAGGCTCTGCCGAAGTCCTGGCGGCGAGCATGGGAGGAGGTGATGAGAGAGCTAGAGAGCTAGAGAGCAGGAGGTCTTGGGAGGAACGAAAAAGACGATTGGTTGGAGACTAGTTTAGTGACTGGCTTTGTAAGATATTGTTAGTGTTTTTAATTTAATTAGTTGGGTGAGTGGAAACCAATGGAGGGATTGACAGAGAGGGGTAGCAGACGCTGAGTGGTTTGTAATGTGGATGAGTCTGGCAGAATTCATGATGGACTGAAGGGGGAATAGTCTTTTTAAGGGTAAGCCAATGAAGAGGTAGTTACAGTAGTCAAGGCGAGAAATAACCAGGGAGTGAATCAGGAGCTTTGTGATTTCATTGGTTAGGAAGGGATGTCATTTGGAGATGTTGCGAAGGTTGAGGCAGCAAGTCTTGGAAAGTGATTGGATGTGGGGCTGAAAGGAGAGTTCAGATCCAGGATGACACCTAGCACTGATACAATAAAACTCACTCCTGTGTTTTGCTCAACAGTATTTCCTTGGGCTCTCTTGTTTTGTACTTTGCAGGGGTCCCACTTAAGGGTATTTTTTGTCATTCCCAGAGTACAGCTTTCTCAGGGACAGCAGAATCCTTACCACTGTCTCAGGACCAGCAGGATCCTTTGTGGAAAACCTTTATCTCTGTTAGGCAGAAGCAGGCAGAGGAGGAATAGGAGAAGGAGGGTTAAGGTCAGGGCCGAAATTAGGGGGGCAGAGGGGGAACCTGCCCCATGCCAACTTGAGGGGGCACCAAATTGTCTGCAGTTCTGACATTAGCTGTGATTTGGGAGGTTGGATTGGGCTGAATTGACCTGGCTGAGCCACTGAGCTGCATTTACACCATCCGCTGCTCTGTGAGTCCGCACTGCTGCTGATCACAGGGGAGCCAGGATCCGGACCCCGGGGATTCAGCCTGCTACCTTGAAGTAGGACCTGGACAGAAGGGGTGGCAGGGGCAGCATTTACTTGAACCGATTAGCTGTATCTTTCTCCTGCAGCTGCTGAAAGCCAATTTAAGTGGCTGCAGGAGGAAAATACAGCTGATGGCAATCTGGTATAGTAAATAACGCCCCCTCTGCTCCCCCTCTTATTTTTTTCTGCTGCCTGGGTCCACCCCCCCCTCCCCCACAGCGCCCCCCTCTCACCTCTCCTGCAAACTGCTGTGGTACGTGTCAGGATGGAGAACAGGGAAGGGGAAGTAAATATGTAATTTAGCGGCCCCTTCCTTTTCTGAATGAACAGTGTCAGTAATCTGTACTGATCACTCACTGTTTATGAATAACTGAAGCATAGTAAACTGTGTTGTTTATTCTGGTTCAGTTTTTTGAATGAACGGGAAGCTGCTCAGCACAGAGGACTTCCCATTTACTCAGCTGAGACTGCAGAGAAAGGAATTGAAGAACCTGTGTCCTCAATTATTTTCTCTGTTTTAAAAGTGAGACATCAGGGGTCTGTTTAGACCCCTGATATTTTATCAAATCCCCCCAACGGCTCCAAAAAAATTGTAAAAGAAAAACAATATTTTAAAAAATTTAAAATATTGTAAAAAATAATAAAAGAATAAAATAAAAATAATAAAAAAAAACTACTGACGCTGTCCACTGCCCTACCGACAATCTCCTCTACCCTCCTGACAAAATCAACTGCCCTACTGACACCATCCACTGTTCTAGTGACTGACCCAATCCACTTACTACCTTACTGATGCAACCACTGCCCTTCTGACACCAACCTCTTCCCTACTGACACTGTCCACTGCCCTACTGACACCAACCTCTCCCCTACTAACACCGTCCTCTGCTCTACTAATACTGTCCCCTGCCCTACTGACACCAACCTCTCCCCTACTGACATCGTTCACTGCTCTAGTGACATTGTCCACTGCTCTACTGACATCATCCACTGATCTAGTGACATCATCCACTGATCTAGTGACATCATCCACTGATCTACTAACATCATCCACTGATCTACTGACACCATCCACTGATCTACTGACACTATACACTGCCCTACTGACACATCCTCTCCCTTTCTGACCCCTTCCACTGTTCTACTAAAACCATCCACTGCTATACTGATATCGTCCACTGCCTTTCTGACACCAATCTCTGCCCTACTGACACTGTCCAGTGCAGTACCAACACTGTCCATGAACCATCCACTACCCAACTGACACTGTCCACATACCGTTCACTGCTCTACTGATTGACACTGTCAACTTATAAGGTATGCCAAGTTTATACTGTATTTTTACAGTGACATTTGTTTTAGTAATATTAATATATTTTTGGGGAATAAGAATGCTTTTGTTTATATAACCACACCACCTTTAGGCCCCTCCAACTTGTCCCACAATTTGGTGACACCCACTGTTCATTGTAGCAATCTACATGTATTGCTGCTCTCCTTGGGGCACCCAAAGATGTACAGTATACTACAGGAAAATAAAATTTAGCATGTGCTGCTAAAGTGTTCGGAATTGGCTTGAAGAAAAAAGGGCAACCCAAGCCTCCACATCAGAAGAAAGAGTCAGAGCTTCATGTGGTGATTTCAAGATTCACCCCACAGTGTATTGGGAGGGGTGTCGCTTGGAAGGTAGAAGAGCACACAGAAGCAGGCCTTAATAAAGACCAACTTTTTGTCTCACTTCTTCTTTCCTGGCAGCGCCTGTCCTAATCTGCTAAAGAAGTAAGGCTTGAAATCCCTGTTACCAAAACTTTTATATTATTACCATCCTATGGCTTATCTATGTATTTATTACGCTTCCCTCTCTGAGAAGGGGGCTGGGAGTGTATGGATAGAGAACTTCTCTCTGTGGTGGGGCAAAGATTCCAAACAGAATATTTGCCCCAGGTGAAAGAATGTCTAGCTTCACCACTGGTTGAGGTAGTGGTGGTGAGGTAGAGGAGAAAATGGGGAAGGTTCAAGGGAGATATTTCACCACTCACAAACCCTGAATGTTTTACTTGGGTGGAGTGATATTGTTTTCTTCGGTGACACCAAAGACTCTGGGTCATCTACTGTAGACACTGTGTGGTAAATGGATTATTTTATGCTCAAATGCCTTCGCAAGAATCCCAGGATTTGGGTTATCAAAGGGAGAATTCCATATTGGCTGACAATCCTATTAGATCCCTAAGACAGGTGTACAATGGCTGATCTAGTGCTGCCATCCCATAGGAACCCAAAAAGTGACATTGTAGGAACCTCTTTGCTGCATTTCCTGATGATAATGGCTTGTAAAGTGGATAATTTAATGTACCCTAGTTTGTTACCGTTCCGTGAAGAGGCACACAGCACGGGGAGAGGCGTGTGATGCTACCGTGGCGCTAGGCAAACACGGCGCGTTTCTGAGTGTGCGCAAAGCTCTAACTGAGCATGCACGCTCTTCTTCAGGTGTAGAGTAGGCTACTCTACACCTGCAGAAAGAGTGTGTGTCACGTACCTGATCCGAAGCCGGAGTGTAGAGAGGGCTCCCCCTTGCGGCTAGGTGCAGAGCACCCCTGGAAGTGGGACAGGGAGTGCTGTGCCCGAAGTTGCACGGGTTGCCGGTTGGGATGACCAGATGGTAGCAGGAACAAAGCTTGTTGTAAAGTTCCAAGCAGGTCCGGAACACTTTGGCAAGCCAGGCAGTAGCAGGATGCAAACAGGAACAGACTGGGAGTATGCTGTAGAGAAGTCAAGAGCCAAGCCGAGGTCAAGTATAGGAGCAGACAGCAGGAAACCAGGAGTAAGCCAAGGGGTCAGGAGCCAGGAGAAACAAAGTCAGACAGTCCGGGTCGGCAACAGGGAATCACGATCAGCAGGTTACAAGGCACAGGGAACACGGGAGGCTGTTGATCATCCAGCAACTTGTTGTTGAGATTGCTGGCTTTAAATAGGCTGTTTAGCGCCAAGCGCCATTACGCACTTGCGTATGCGCGTGCGCATTGGCGCACGCACATTTCGGACTGCGTTCGCCCGTGATTGGGCGCGCATGCGCGTTCGCGCCAATGCGCGAATTCGCTGATTAAAAATGACGTTGGTAGTGCCCTGACAGTGCCCCCCCCGAGGGGCAGCCTCCGGATGCCCAAGTAAGATCGTTTTTCAGGGAATCTGTTGAAGAACACTCGCAGGAGTCTGGGAGCGTGTATGTTCTTCGCCGGTTCCCACGAACTCTCCTCAGGTGCATAGCCTTTCCATTTTATCAGGTACTGAACCTGCCTTCCTCTTTTCCGGGAATCCAAGATGGATTCAATCTCGTACTCAGTTTCTCCATCTACCGTAACAGGAGGTGGAGGCAAGTCATCTCTTCCAGGAAAGGGGCCAGGATTTGCAGGCTTTAGCAGGGAGACGTGGAAGACTGGGTGAATCCTGTATGTGCTTGGAAGACAAAGTTCAAAAGCCACGGGATTGATCATCCTTTTGATCGAAAAGGGGCCAATGAACTTCGGACCCAGCTTTCTGGATGGGCAGGACAACTTAAGGTTTACTGTGGAGAGCCACACTTTGTCTCCTACCTTCAGAGCTGGACTGTCCTTCTTCCTCTTGTCATAGAATTCCTTGTAATCCATTTGTGCTTTTTGCAAAGTTTCCTGTAAGAGTAGGAAGTTTTCTTGTATAAGGGCTACCCTGTCTTGGACGGCAGGTACAGTAGCTTCGGGCATAGGTGTAGGCAGAGATGATGGGTGGAATCCGTAGTTCGCCCAGAATGGAGATTGACGAGTGGAGGCATGGATGGAGTTGTTATAAGCGAATTCCGCACATGGCAGTAAGACTGCCCAGTTGTCCTGGGAAAAGGTAGAAAAGCAGCGGAGGTATTGCTCCAATGTCTGGTTAGTTCTTTCAGTTTGGCCATTAGTTTGAGGGTGGTAAGCTGAAGACAAGCAGACCTGGATGTTTAAGACCTTACAGAGCGCCCTCCAGAATTTGGAGGTAAATTGTACCCCACGATCGGACACGATACTGCCGGGTAGACCATGTAGCCTTAGGATCTCTTTCACAAAAGTGTGTGCCGTGTCCATGGCCGAAGGAGTACCTATCATGGGCAAGAAGTGGGCCATTTTTGATAGGCGATCCACCACCACCATGATTGTGGAGAATCCGTCTGAAGAGGGTAGATCTACTATGAATTCCATAGACAACATTTCCCATGGCCGACTTGGGACAGGAAGTGGTCTTAGTAGACCCCAGGCTTGGACGTGGCTGCCCTTGTTACGAAGGCAGATTGTACAGGAGCTCACGTAATTTTGACAGTCCTGCCTTAAGTTTGGCCACCAATAGGCTCGTTGGATTAGTTCCAGAGTTTTGCGGACCCCGAAGTGGCCAGCTAGTTGGTGATCGTGGCATGCTTTAAAGACTGCGAGTCTGGTTTCCTGAGGTACAAAGATCTTGTCCTTGTGCCAAAAAAGTTTTCCTCGTTTCTCGAGTGAAGGGATCTCAGGAACAAAACATTGGGCAGAGGCTGATTCCAGGGTAGACCTAAGGTCTGGTTGCATTAGAAGAAAATTTTGGGAGGACAGGATAGTGCTGGGGGTGGTATCCACAGGGGTTTCAGGGAACATCCGTGAGAGAGCGTCCGCCTTCCCGTTCTTGGAGCCCGGACGGTACGTGAGATGAAAATTGAATCTTGAGAAAAATAATGCCCATCTGGCTTGTCGAGGTCTCAAACGTTTGGCCGATCTGAGATATTCAAGATTTTTGTGGTCAGTGAATATCATTATCGGATGTGCTGCACCTTCTAACAGATACCGCCATTCTTCAAAAGCAGCCTTAATGGCCAACAGTTCCCGATCACCCACATCGTAATTCCTTTCAGGTTGGCTGAGCTTCCGGGAAAAAAAAGCAACTGGGTGAAGCATCGCCTTGGGTCCTTGGCGTTGGGAGAGAACTGCTCCTGTGGCCACTTCTGAAGCATCGACTTCTAGGACGTAAGGCAAGGCTGGATCTGGATGTTGTAACACAGGGGCACAGGTAAACAGGGCTTTGAGCTTGTCAAATGCCATCTGAGCTGCTGAGGACCATTGAAAACGGGTGTGTTGCCGTGTCATTTGGGTAATAGGAGCAATAATGCGAGAAAAGTCTTTGATAAACCTCCGGTAGAAGTTTGCAAAACCCACAAACCTTTGGATGCCTTTCTTGTCTGTGGGAGCAGGCTACTCCAGGATGGCAGATACTTTTTGAGGATCCATTGCCACTCCATCTGTTGAGATGATCAAGCCCAGAAATTGTATAGACGATTTTTCGAATTCGCACTTTTCTGATTTTGCATAAAGTCCGTGTTTCCTTAGAGTAGCCAGTACCTTCCTTACATGCATTCTGTGCAGTTCCAGGGTGGCAGAATAAATAAGGATATCATCCAAGTAAACAATGAGAAAGTTGTCCAAAAATTCTCTGAAGATATCATTCACTAGGTGTTGAAAAGTGGCCGGGGCGTTGCACAGCCCGAAGGGCATGACAAGGTATTCGTAGTGCCCGAAGCGGGTTCGAAAGGCAGTTTTCCACTCGTCGCCCTCGCGGATCCGTACCAGGTTGTAGGCTCCTCGCAAGTCTAGTTTAGTGAAAACTCGGGCGGTACGGAACCTTTGAAAGAGTTCGGGAACGAGGGGAAGAGGGTACCGATTTTTAATGGTAATTTTATTTAGGTCCCTGTAATCCACACATGGCCTGAGAGTGTGATCCTTCTTCTCCACGAAGAAGATCCCAGCTCCTGCCGGGGAAGAAGAAGGACGAATAAATCCTTTCTTGAGGTTCTCATCAATATATTGACGTAAGGCTTCAAGCTCTGTTTCAGAAAGTGGAAAGATACACCCAAAGGGAATTTCTGCACCGGGCAACAGTTCAATTGGGCAATCATAGGGACGGAGAGGTGGTAGTGCGTCCGCTTTTTTCTTGTCAAAGACATCCAGAAAGTCGTGATAAACTGAAGGGACCTCTTGGCTGGCATTAGAGACAGGTTGGATGGAGAGACAGCTTGTAGACTGCGGGATTCCAGGTGGCATACAGTGTTGGAGGCAGTACATTGATTTGAAGGAAACCTCCCCTTTGAGCCAGTCTATCTGTGGGTTATGTGCCCGTAACCAAGGAATTCCCAAAATTATGGGAAACATGGGTGAAGGAAGGACATCAAAGTGAAGGAATTCCTGATGGTTGGGGCCAGTTGTGGAAAGGATAGGTAGGGTTTCCTGAGTAATGGGCCCTGATCTGGGCGTGGTGCCATCTGCAAGATGGATCTCTAATTTATGGCCTTTAGTCTGAAGCGGGATATGAAGGGCCTTTGCTAGAGAGATATCCAGGAAGCAACTGCAAGCTCCGGAGTCAATGATGGCGGGCAGCTTGACTTCCCCTTCCGAAACCTGTAAAGACACAGAGAGGACTAGGTGAGTTGGGGAAGGTCCCGGAATCTGGAGATGCATGTAGCTGGGAGAAGGAGCCTTACTTGGTCTCACCGGGCAGTTGCGAAGAAAGTGTCCATCTCCTCCACAGTAAAGGCACAGGTTTGCTTGCCGGCGACGAAGTCGTTCAGCAGGAGTTAAAGCTGCGCGGACCGCCCCAATCTGCATCGGTTCATCAGGGGGAATCGGACTGGCAGCCGTGGGCAGCGGTGCCGGAGTTGGTGGAATTTTGGGCAGCATCCAAGATGGCTGAAATAATTGTGCACGTTCCGACCGACGCTCCCGTAAACGTCTGTCCAGCTGAATAGAAAGCTGAATGAGACCTTCCAATGTGGTGGGGGTCTCTATTCTTGCGAGTTCATCCTTAAGGGTCTCGGAAAGGCCTAGCCGATACTGATATTTGAGGGCGGCCTCATTCCAACCCGTGTCTGCAGCCCACCTACGAAAGTCCACGGTATAGTCCTCCACAGGGCGTCGGCCTTGCTGTAACTTGTGGAGGGTAGCTTCGGCAGTGGCCGTGCGTTGCGGGTCATCATACAATTGACCCATAGAAGCAAAGAAAACGTCTATAGAGTTCAATACAGGGTCTTTCTGTTCCAACAGATGGTGGGCCCATGATTGGGGTTCATCGGATAATAAGGAAATAACAAACCCCACTTTAACTGTCTCTGAGGCAAAAGTTCTAGGCTGTAGAGCCAGATATAGCAGGCAAGCGTTTTTAAATGACTTGAATTTCTTGCGGTCACCAGAGAAACGTTCCGGAGTGGGTACCCTCGGCTCAGGGGGAGGAGCCATCATAGCAGGTGCTGAGGGTCCTGAAGCTGAAGGAGCGGAGGCGGAGACTGCAGCGGATGGACCAGGGGTTGCCGGCAAATATGGTGCTGACAGGTTCTGGAGGCGACCTTCTATCTGGAAGTAACCATCTTGGAGGTTCTTAACCGCTTGGGTCAATGCTGTAACTTGTTGACATAAAGCTTCCAACGGGGAGACACCTCTCTCGGCTTCTGTCATGGCTGGATGATACTGTCACGTACCTGATCCGAAGCCGGAGTGTAGAGAGGGCTCCCCCTTGCGGCTAGGTGCAGAGCACCCCTGGAAGTGGGACAGGGAGTGCTGTGCCCGAAGTTGCACGGGTTGCCGGTTGGGATGACCAGATGGTAGCAGGAACAAAGCTTGTTGTAAAGTTCCAAGCAGGTCCGGAACACTTTGGCAAGCCAGGCAGTAGCAGGATGCAAACAGGAACAGACTGGGAGTATGCTGTAGAGAAGTCAAGAGCCAAGCCGAGGTCAAGTATAGGAGCAGACAGCAGGAAACCAGGAGTAAGCCAAGGGGTCAGGAACCAGGAGAAACAACGTCAGACAGTCCGGGTCGGCAACAGGGAATCACGATCAGCAGGTTACAAGGCACAGGGAACACGGGAGGCTGTTGATCATCCAGCAACTTGTTGTTGAGATTGCTGGCTTTAAATAGGCCGTTTAGCGCCAAGCGCCATTACGCACTTGCGTATGCGCGTGCGCATTGGCGCACGCACATTTCGGACTGCGTTCGCCCGTGATTGGGCGCCAATGCGCGAATTCGCTGATTAACAATGACGTTGGTAGTGCCCTGACAGTGTGCATGCTCAGTTAGAGCTTGGCGCATGCTCAGAAATGCATCGTGTTTGCCTAGCTCCCCGGTGACATCACACGCCTCTCCCCGCGCTATGTGTCTCTTCACGGAACGGTAACAAACTAGGGTACATTAAATTATCCACTTTACAAGCCATTATCATCAGGAAATGCAGCGTAACATGCCTCTCCCACACTGTGTGTCTCTTCACGGCTTCTGCCTGGGACCCAGAAGTCAACAGGAGACTTCCGGCATTATCTTCTCCCACAGACCACGTGCCCCGGGTGATATATTGGGTTGAACGGACGGACAGTTCACCAGGAGGAGCCTTACCACTGCATTATCCTAAAAGCCTGATGGTTTCTGGCTGCTGTGAGTTGCCATTTGTCTTTTTATTATGTGCTATATCAAAAAGTCGCTTTTCTGTTCTCCTTATATATGTAAACAAGGCAGATCGCTGTTCTGTCAGTAGAGAAGGCATTGATTCTGTTTTACTGCAAAGCATGGACAGGGATCTATGCCTTCTTTCAATAAAAGCACTAACCCCACAGTACACAAGCACTAGATAGGAACACATATAACCCTTTGATTTCCCCTGATGTTAACCCCTTCCCAGCCAGTGTCATTAATACAGTGACAGTACATATTTTTTAGCACTGATCACTGTATTAGTGTCACTGGTCCCCAAAAAGTGTAAAAAGTGTCAGTTAGTGTCCAATTTACTTGCCAAATTATAGCAGTCCCGCTATAATTTGCTGATTGCCACCATCACTAGTAAAAAAATAAAATAAAAAATAAATGAATATAATTATCCCATAGTTGGTAGACGCTAAAACTTTCATGCAAACCAATTAATATACGCTTATTTGGATTTTTTTTTTTACCAAAAATATGTAGCCAAATACATTTTGGCATAAATTGATAAAGAAATGTGATTTTTTTTCCAATTTTTTTAATGGATGTGTTTTTTAGCAGAAAGAAAAAAATATTTTTTTTTCAAAATTGTTGGTCTTTTTTTGTTTATAGCACAAAAAATAAAAAACGCAGAGGTGATCAAATGCCACAAAAAGAAAGCTCTATTTGTGGGGAAAAAAATACATATATTTTCTTTGGGTACAGCATCACACGACTACGCAATTCTCAGTTAAAGTAACCCAGTGGCGTATGGCAAAAAATGGCCTGGTCATAAAAGGGGGTAAATCTTCTGAAGCTGAAGTGGTTAAAGTGTATTTTTTCCTGAAAATTTGTGTTTTAAAAATAGCTGTACAAATATTGTGCGACATAAAAAATTGCATTACTCAACCTTTTATTCTCCAGGGTCTCTACATTTATTCTCCAGGGTCTAGGGTTTATAAGTAATTTAGAAAAAAAATGCAGATTTTAACATGTATGTCAGAAATATCAGAATTTGCCCAGTTTTGACGTGGGCATGTTGTTTAAGGAATTTGTGTTTTGTCTATATTACCCTCAAAGTTGCATTAAAAAGGATCCTGTCCTTGCTGCACTGAATTTTTAAATTCTTCAAAGGAATTCCCTTCTATGTTTGGGTTTCACAAATTTTAAACAACATTCATCTAACCCTTTCTCCCCACACACTGATCCTGGGCATATTCATCCATCCCTACTCTTCATCTTTCATAGGTTATATTTTTTTTCAGCGGGGCCAATCAGGTTCTCCTAACTGCTCTGTAGGTAATAGGAGCTCATAAATACCTGTGTTATGGAGGTGTTTCAAACTTTTCAGTTATTGTAACTCCATATTTGAAATTATAAATAATATATGGGATTTATTTATAGTAATCCATATCATTTAATGAATTCAATTCATTACATAATACTATCTTTGGATCCTTACATTGATATTTTCGGTGTACTACCAGAATAAACACTATACAAGCATTTTAAACATCAAATAAAGCTTATCATTTGTGTTAAAAACACAGAAATGGACCTCCAACCCTTCAGTACTTAGAGGCTACCAACATATGTTCAGCAAAGTTTTGGAAAATTGACCGGAGTCTCTAACTTTGGCCCCACCTAACCACATTGGATGACTAGATGGCATGGAATAATACATGTGCAAGAGTAATGACATGACGCCGTGAGATATAGGAGGAATTGTATTATTTTATTAGATGTGCAGGCGAAGAGACAAGGATAAAATACATTACTTTACAATTTGCTTATTGTAATATAGCAATGAAGTGGGTTAGATTCTAATCATTAAACATGCACAAAACTGATTTTTTTATTAATGTTATACTGTGCTTCTATACTCAATGTTATTTCATAGAATATATTATATTACTATCCAAAAGCGTTGTAGGGGCTATGTGGGTGGAATTGTGAGATAATGTTTATTATTTTTCTTATGCTTTTCTGTACTTCTTTTTTTACTGTTTTTATAAAATGTAGAAAAATTCCAAATAAAGTTAACTGCTTAAAAAAAAAAAAAAAAGCTTTGTAGTGTAAGGGCCTGTGCTAACAATTCAAATAATTTATTTAAAATTATGTAAGGCCTTTGAATTCTTAGCTGGTGGTAAATCTACAGGAGTGGTAAATTTACAGGAGATTGTATTACTGGATTGTAAAATGTTTGGTTAATGTCAGGGAGGAAATAAGTGACAGTCTGCAATTCTAGAATTTGTCAAAAGGTTTGCTATATTTGTGCTTGTATTTGTGGGCTATAATAACCTCCTATGGTCTGCTCTAAACTGTTTGGAAGTATGGAGAAAAATTCAGTTCAACTTAATACTTAAGTGGTACGCCAGTGAAATATTTGAGTGTTGTCAGTATATGAAGAGCATAGCTTATTCATTCTTGTTTGAATGTGTACACAAATATATGTTGGTGTGTATAAAATGCCAATAGCATTGGTCTCAGGGCTTTCCACTGAACATAAAGTAGTTGGTTCATTACAAGGGAAAAGTAAATGGTCCTGGGTTTGGTTTGTGGAGTGGGAGTGGGGTTTGTGTAATCATGCGTAAAGTTAAAAAAAAACAAACATATAAGTAAATCCATTGAAGGCATTTGGGGCAGGGGGTGATACTTGATACTACATTCTGGCCATTTTCAAAGCTAATGGGTAAGGCAATGTCAAAAAATGCATGAGGTGGGCATTTCCATAAAAAAATGTGTGCAAATGCAAAAAAAAGGTTTCTAAATACTGTAAAGCAGGGGGAGGGTCCTATTTTAATGTGATTTCAAGGGCAAAATGGGGAAAACACCAATCTTTTAAATTACATATTTATTACATACTTTTTTAATTACCAATTTATTATTTAACTTCAATACAACAGAATTAGTGTAATCTAACTTGCTTGAACCTGAACAAAAAGGTTTTGGCTGTGACACCTGATTTTTTTATTAACAGTAATATGCCTAAATTCACTGGTGAAAGTAGCAGCCACAACTGATCTTGAAGCTATAGTAAAATTTACTGTTAATAAAAATAAAGCTTAGAGCCCCACTCTGAATATTTTTAACTTTTTCCCATACTGCAAAGTTAATTGCTTGTTTTGTCTAGGGGAGAAGAGAGGCACTTTTTAGGGATGCACCGAATGTTCGGCCACCGAAATTATTCGGCCGAAAATAGCAAAAAAACACTTTCGGTGTTCGGCCGAATAAGTAAAAAGTCCGAATAAATTTGTGCCGAACAATGAAGTTTTTAATGACGCCGATGGTAGGTCGGTAAGCCCAGATTGCGGGTCCCTGACCGGCGACCCGCCATCCCCGAGCATCACTGTAAACATAGCCGGAGGCACTACAGGAAGCAGAGCGGATGCTTCCTGTATAGCCGCTTAGCGCCGGCTTCTGTCACAGGTGGAGTGATACCAAATGTACTCCGCCTCCGCCTGTGACAGGGCACAGGAGCCATACAGCAAACATCGACTCTGCAGATGTTAGGAGGTAAGGAGAGACATGAGAGGACAGAGACACGAGAGGACAAGAGAGAGAGACACGAGAGGACAAGAGAGAGAGTGAGAGGACAAGAGAGAGAGTGAGAGGACAAGAGAGAGAGAGAGAGGACAAGAGAGAGAGAGAGAGAGACATGAGAGGACAAGAGAGAGAGAGAGAGAGAGAGGACAAGAGAGGGAGAGAGACATGAGAGGACAAGAGAGAGAGGACAAGAGAGAGAGAGAGAGAGAGAGAGAGGACAAGAGAGAGAGAGACATGAGAGGACAAGAGAGAGAGAGAGAGACATGAGAGGACAAGAGAGAGAGAGAGAGAGAGAGAGAGAGAGATGACAAGAGAGAGAGAGAGACATGAGAGGACAAGAGAGAGAGAGTGAGAGGACAAGAGAGAGAGAGTGAGAGGACAAGAGAGAGAGAGTGAGAGGACAAGAGAGAGAGTGAGAGGACAAGAGAGAGAGAGAGAGAGAAATGAGAGGACAAGAGAGAGAGAGACATGAGAGGACAAGAAAGAGAGAGTGAGAGGACAAGAGAGAGAGAGAGAGACATGAGAGGACAAGAGAGAGAGAAAAAAATTGGCAAAATAAATGGAAAAAATGCGAAACACCTTGTTCGGTATTCGGCCTTCGGCCAAGCATTTCATTATTATTCGGCTTCGGCCAAGAATTTCATTTTGGTGCATCCCTAGCACTTTTATTTATCTGATCCTCTACTCCCCTACGCTCTGGTGGTGGACTGTCTTTTGGCACCTTGGTCATCAAAGGGGATCCTACCATCATCAGGAAATGCTCATAGTTATATATCCATGAGATGCTGGGACTTCAATACTTATAAATATAGAGTAGTAAAGTGAAAAAAATAAACATTGGAAAATCTTGCTGGCTCTGGTTGGTCAGCTTACACGCAACAAGGGTTACTCTCCAGTGGGTACCAATGAAAATCACTCAGAGCTTTAACCCACATAAGGAGCACCAGACCAAATTCATTAGGGTGTCTGAAACAACTTTAATGATTCACAAAAGAGCCAATGCATTTTAAGGGGAAAACATGCCCCCTTCATAAGGACTACAATCCCTGATAAAGGGGTAGTGTATTTTGCCCCTGAAATGCTTTGGCTGTTGGTGAACTGTTAAAGCTATTATTGACTCCTTTATGAAATTGGTCTGGCACTCCTTTAGTTGACTTAATCTGAAAACGTGGCCAGGATGTTTTTATGCAGCACGTCCTCAAAATGTCACATTTTGCACTCCCTCTTAGATGGTGGCAGGAAGTCAACCATTTTCCTCTTGTATCAGGGATGCAATAGGGTGGCTACCCAATAGTGGTCTATCTCTTTCATGCCCCACATCCAGTGATCCTTGTGCAAGTATTTTAGAATAAAACAGCCCATTTATCAAAATTTCCCACAGCAGAGGACTTTGAAACCTTTGTATTACTGAGGACAACATAGTAAAGTAAATAGGTAAAATAAACATATATATATATCAAATTATGTGTGATAGTACTTATTAAAAAAATTAAATGTATTAAATACAGGTATATGAAGACAACTGATACATAAATAAAGTCCACAAACAAATCAATTCAGCAGTGACAGTTCAGGAATTGAATCCCAGAAAAAAGGTTCAATCAAGTAGTGAATAGGTAAAAGGTATATAAAATAAAAAAATAGTAAAAGGTGATTTATTAGTGTCCCAAACAGCAGACAAAATGTGAAACGGTGCTCATGTGAGTGCTTTCCCACATTAAACACACACTTCTTGCCATAAAGTTTATGATCTCAAACATTAGAAATCTCACTCACTAAATGAGTATCCAAAGAAATCAGCAGCAGGAGGAGAACTCGTGCCGATCCCCTCTTGACAACACAGTATTCCAGGGATATTGGGAATGTGGATTAACAAACTTGTAATCACTACAAACAATTATGGAAAGAGGAAGACTTTGTAGTGTAATACGTTTGAAAACAAGCATTTATTAGGGCTTAAAATGAACTTACACGTATGAAGTTTCAAACCAGTGAGTCACAAAAAATCACAAGCACAGCGGCAGTCATCACCAGCCAGCTCGTTCAGAATGACGTCACAGAAGTAGCTCCACCCAACACGTTTCCCCATATTAGGCATCAACTGGGAACGATGCTGTCTGACATCCCCTCCCTTTATTGTCCTGGTGCTCTCTTTCTCATCCTCAATATGTGAAACAAGGAAATCGTGGGGATAACCAAGATTATCCTTCAGTAGCAGATGTGTTATTTCATGATGAAATATTCCACCTAATCCTCATTTCCAGGTTGTGGGGCTAAGATGACATTAGCAGAAGTAGCGTGTGCATTACCAGCAGTTGCAAATAATAGGCTGCTTTGCAGCTGGAAGTAGGAAAATGGGAGGAAGTCTTTGTCAGCCACTCAACTACCTCCTGTTCATATGTTAGCTAAGCAGAATAGCCACTCTGACGTGTCCTGCCTCTGGATGGTGCAGCCTGGCCATCACTTTGACCTGCAGAATCTGCACACCCACTACTTCCTCTATCTCCAGAAGCTCTGCATCTCTTTTTAGGCCAAACAGATATTTTTAGTAAAAGGTTTTTTTTAACGTTAATGGCAGATTGTAATGTTCCGGTACCTTTGGTACCCTAAATTACACTTTCCACAAGTGTATGCGCCCCACCATTTACTTTTGGAAAGGTGCGCATACACCTTTAAGACTGGAGCTGTCATCACCCAGCGCCGGACTAGATGGCTATTTAAGGCCTCGGTTCTCACTCACATGTGTTCGTTCAAACACCCTTACCTGGATGCTAACCTTGCTTTAAGCTTCCATGCTTGCAAGCTTACTTCGCTGACGGAACCTCGCTGCGCTGATCCCTGTATCCCGCTACTGGATCATCCGCCTCTCCTGAACCACCCTTCGGCTGTATCGCTAATAGTGCTAAGTACCCCGCAGGGGATTTCTCTATAAACTTATACTAAGCTTACACTATCTAGCTCTGCATAGTAAAGACTGTTTATCACATCTGCATAAACTAGATTGCTAGCTCTTGAGACTACTGCTACTTTTCTGCACTGGGTTGATCTCTTTTGTATGTCCACCTGCTATCCTATCATCTGCTATCATACAACATTGCTCAACCTTCCTGCATCCATCTGCTACTGTCTCACCTTCAAGTGTCTATCACCTACCACCTCCACTCAACCTATCCCTCAACCTTCATCATTGTGTTACCACATACATAAAGTCACTCTAGGAACCAGCTTGCTAATTGTGTGTATTTACTGGCTGAAATAAGACCTTCCACACATGATGAGTCATTGAGGTTGGGAATGGTATCTCAGCATATCTCTTACATGACTACTGACGTGGAACTATTTCTGCAGCTGAAAATCCACACCATATAAGAAATGCAGAAGCGTTACAGATTGAACGAACCTAAAATGGATTCAGCAGAAATAACCACTCAGGTGACACAATTAAAACAGCAAGTATCTGCGTTAATACACGCACTTGCTGAATTAAAAGAAGACAATCAGGCTCTGTCGCAGCAGGTAATTAGACTGACACAACTTACCTCTGCTCAGTCCCCTGAACCCAAGATAAATCCCCCTTTGGTATTTACAGGCGATCGCAAAAAATTTTGCGAATTTAAAAACGCATGTGAGTTACTTTTTTTGCTAAAACCTCGTACCTACCTTACTGATCACATTAAGGTTTGTACTATTATTTCTTACCTATCAAGCGATCCTCGAGCCTGGGCAGATTCTCTTTTTAAAAAAAACGACCAGCTTCTCAACTCCTATGCCTTGTTCCTGGCAGAGCTCACTAGCCTATATGATGACCCCAATAGGCAGAGTACTGCTGATCTTCAGTTAAGATCCTTGAAACAAGGAAGGAGGCCTGTAGAAGACTTTGTTGCAGAGTTCAAGAGATGGACCCTTGATTCAGAATGGAATGATGCATCTCTGAAAACCCAATTTAGGTTTGGCCTATCAGAAGCCGTTAAGGACGAGCTCGCCCGAGCGGATCTGCCAAAAACCCTGGATGCATTAATACAACTCAGTATTACCATAGATAGAAGACTACGAGAAAGAAAGGCTGAACAGATGGGAATGCCATTATCCGTTTCCTCTCGGAGTCTGGCCGTTGACCCCGTTCCTATGGAGATAGGAACCATACGCCCACCGCTATCAACTATGGAAAAAGCCAAAAGACGAAATGAAAATCTCTGCTTGTACTGTGCATCCCCGGATCACAAGATAAACGTCTGTCCCCTAGTCAACAAAAAGAAGGGTGAGTGTTCACATGTCTCCCTAGGAGGATTGACAACTTCATTCACTAACCCCTACATTTCTGTTTTGTTGACATTACAGTGGGACCAGAACAGGATTACTACTAAGGCGATGATTGACACAGGATCTTGTGGAAATTATATGGATATATGTTTTGCTGCTGTCTCAGTAAGTCTTATTACCGGTGTTCCGTTATCCTCTGGTCCGATCACCGATCAGACACAAGCACTTCTAGTCACTATTAACGAGTCTCATAGGGAGACTTCTACCTTCGATTTAATACCATCACCCCACTTTCCCATTGTGTTGAGACTTCCCTGGTTGCACACACACCAACCAACCATAGATTGGAAGAAACGGTCCTTGACCTTCCCTTCTTGTTATTGCCAGGAAACGTGTAACCTCCCGTTTTCCGGGAAGATTCTGTCTGTGGTGACAGATGAGATTGCACCACTATGTTATCAGGATCTTTCTGAGGTTTTTCTTGAGAAAAATGCTCAAGCATTACCTCCTCATCGAGACTATGATTGTAGCATTGATCTACTCCCAAATAGCAAATTGCCGTTCGGTCATGTTTATCCTCTTTCACGGGATGAACTTGCCCATCTCAAAACCTATTTGGATGAGAACTTGGAAAAAGGTTTTATTAGACCTTCCACTTCTTCCACAGCAGCAGGACTCTTTTTTGTTCGCAATAAAGATTCAAGTCTCAGACCTATCATCGACTACAGGAAATTGAATGCTATCACAATAAAAGATCGCTATCCTCTACCGCTTATCCCTGAGCTCATTGAGCAGGTGCGTGGAGCTACCTATTTTTCAAAATTAGACCTGAAAGGAGCATACAATCTCATTCGAATCCGTGATGGACACGAGTGGAAGACTGCATTCAGAACTAGATACGGATTGTTCGAATATCTTGTGATGCCATTCGGCCTATGCAATGCCCCTGCAGTTTTCCAACGATTTATAAACGATATTTTTAAAGACTTACTAGATGTCTGTGTTGTGGTATATCTGGACGATATACTTATATATTCACGGACCCTGTCTGAACACATAAGACATGTAAGACTTGTATTATCGAGATTGCTTGCACATAATCTTTATGTGAAGCTGAAGAAATGCTTGTTCCATAAAGATGAGGTACTCTTTCTAGGCTACATCATATCCAAAACAGGAATCGAGATGGACATGAGTAAAATATCCTGCATTCAGGATTGGCCTACACCAACTACACGCAAGGCGCTACAGCGATTCTTGGGATTTTCAAATTTCTACAGGAAGTTCATAAAAAACTTTTCTGCTATTGTGAGACCCCTCACACAGCTCACTAGCATAAAAATACCATTTAAATGGTCAGAAGAAGCAAAAAAGGCTTTCCACTTGTTAAAGACAAGGTTTACTTCCGCTCCCATATTACGCCATCCAGACCCATCCCTCCAATACATTCTGGAGGTAGATGCATCAAACATGGCAGTAGGAGCAATACTCTCCCAACGACCTACCCACACTTCACCACTTCATCTGGACGCTTTTTTTTCTAAATCCCTGAGCAGTCCCGAGATAAATTACCCCGTGGGTGAAAAGGAACTGCTTGCTATAAAATTGGCTCTGGAGAATTGGCGACATTTACTCGAAGGCACCCAACTACCAATAATTATATACACGGACCATAAAAACCTCCAATATCTTCAGACTAGCAAAACTCTCTCGCATCGACAGGTACGATGGTCACTATTCTTTCTAAGGTTTAACTTCCTAGTGACCTACACACCTGCAGATAAGAACAAAAAGGCGGATGCACTATCACGACTAACTGAAGAAAACTACTTTGAAATCCCTTCCGTTCCTATAATACCTCACAAACGCATTATTGGAGTTGTCCGTTCCTTAAAGGAAGAGGTTCTGCATGGTATAAGTTTGGATTCACCCCCACCACAACTAAATACTGATGCAGAAGGCTTCCTCTACTACAACGACAAACTTTACATACCACCTACCCTACGCACCAAGATCTTGGAATTATCGCATGATGTGCCTATGGCAGGACATATGGGTATGACAAAGACTTTCAATTTGATTTCTCGACAATTCTGGTGGCCTGACATGAAAACATCTATACAAAAATTCGTCTCTTCATGCAATGTCTGTGCCAGGTCCAAAATTGACACTACGAGACCATCCGGTCTACTATGCAGTCTACCAATACCCCAAACTCCATGGGAGGTTTTGTCATTTGACTTCATCGTAGAATTGCCTCCTTCCAAAGGATTTAATACCATCTTGGTGTCAGTGGACCATCTGACAAAGATGGCACATTTCATTGCTATTCGCAGACTACCTTCGTCCAAACAAATGGCAGAACTCCTGATGAAACATGTCTTCAGATTACATGGTATCCCAAAAACTCTTCTGTCTGACCGTGGATCCCAATTTATTTCTAAATTCTGGCAAGAACTATGTCACATACTACGGATTGAGCGGAAGCTCACTTCTCCTTACCATCCGCAGACCAACGGACAGACTGAAAGAGTCAACCAATGCATCGAGCAGTATTTACGTTGTTACACTTCTTACCAACAGGATGATTGATTGGATCTTCTCCCCCTGGCAGAATTTGCCTACAACAACGCAACTCACAGTACAACCAAGCAGAGTCCGTTCTACTTGAACTATGGGTTCCATCCCTCTATTCTCCCTCCACGCATCCTTCCTTCAAATAACCCAGTAGCCTTAGACTATCTTACCCAAATAAAGGATTCTCTGGGTTTACTAAATGCTACCATTGCACACGCTCACAGTCAACAAAAGAAGTACTATGATCTTCGTAGAAGACCTTCTCCACAGTATACTATCGGGGACCTCGTTTGGCTCTCAACAAAAAACTTGAGACTGAAGATCCCTAGCAAAAAGCTTGGACCTCTGTTCTTGGGACCTTTCCCAATCAAGAAACTTATTGGAAAAGCTGCAGTGCAGCTTACATTGCCAATGGACCTAAAAATCCATCCCATTTTCCATGTGTCGCTACTAAAACCCCATGTTCCGGACCAAGGAATAAGGCCTAATATTCCACCTCCCCCTCCTGTACAAGTTGAAGGTGGAGAAGAATACGAGATAAAAGAGATTCTGGATTCTCGTATCTACAGAAGAAGACTTCAGTACTTGGTTAGATGGAAGAACTATGGGCCCCAAGACGACACCTGGCTAAACACCTCTGACATACATGCCCCTAGATTAATCCGCAATTTTCATGCGAGATACCCAGACAAACCAGCTCCAGAGGCCTTCAGGAGCAGGCCTTAAGGGGGGGGTATTGTAATCTTCCGGTACCTTTGGTACCCTAAATTACACTTTCCACAAGTGTATGCGCCCCACCATTTACTTTTGGAAAGGTGCGCATACACCTTTAAGACTGGAGCTGTCATCACCCAGCGCCGGACTAGATGGCTATTTAAGGCGTCGGTTCTCACTCACATGTGTTCGTTCAAACACCCTTACCTGGATGCTAACCTTGCTTGAAGCTTCCATGCTTGCAAGCTTACTTCGCTGACGGAACCTCGCTGCGCTGATCCCTGTATCCCGCTACTGGATCATCCGCCTCTCCTGAACCACCCTTCGGCTGTATCGCTAATAGTGCTAAGTACCCCGCAGGGGATTTCTCTATAAACTTATACTAAGCTTACACTATCTAGCTCTGCATAGTAAAGACTGTTTATCACATCTGCATAAACTAGATTGCTAGCTCTTGAGACTACTGCTACTTTTCTGCACTGGGTTGATCTCTTTTGTATGTCCACCTGCTATCCTATCATCTGCTATCATACAACATTGCTCAACCTTCCTGCATCCATCTGCTACTGTCTCACCTTCAAGTGTCTATCACCTACCACCTCCACTCAACCTATCCCTCAACCTTCATCATTGTGTTACCACATACATAAAGTCACTCTAGGAACCAGCTTGCTAATTGTGTGTATTTACTGGCTGAAATAAGACCTTCCACACATGATGAGTCATTAAGGTTGGGAATGGTATCTCAGCATATCTCTTACATGACTACTGACGTGGAACTATTTCTGCAGCTGAAAATCCACACCATATAAGAAACGCAGAAGCATTACACAGTATGGCAAAAATGGGAATAAAGTTTGGGTGCTTTGGTGTACAGTAATTTACTGAACTTTGGTTAGCACTGCAAACAAAGGGCAGCTTTGCCTGTGTCAGCAACAAATGTATGCTATCAACCAACAAACAAAAAAAATAATGTTTCTAGCAATCTTACCTTTTTAACCAACAAAAATTACCTCTATGGCTCCATAGCATTCTACATAGACCCCACATAAAACCTCACAAACTGAAGTGTTCCTGGATATAGAGGAAGTATATATCATTGAGAACAAAAATCTCAAAGAAATCAAAAAGTTTCTTAATCAAGCTGAACCACCTCTCAGGTACATCTAATTCCCCCTGTTCCTGCTGTCCTATGTACTGTAAGGTAGGAAGATGACCATAGATAAAGGAAATGGCTCAGACAGAACATGGACTATGCATGTTTGTGAAAGCAATCATTTGCAGGCTGGATCATGTATGCATGGCCATATACCTTTTAGTGTTTTTAGAAACCCTAATAAACATTTTAATACTCTTCTCTCTTCTTCAGTTTCTCCAACTTTCCAATAACTGTTACATTTCTCAGAAAGTCTTACATATCAAAAAGTCCTATTTGTGGGTGCCCTGAATTTGTTGATACAGAGATGCTAGTTTCTTCTTCCCTTTACTTAGCTACAATATTTTACCACATCTCTGTATTGTTATGAGTGTATAAATATCATTTTACAAAGCAAAAGAAGGGTGCATGATATAATTGTGGTGAAGAATGACCTCTTGGGCAAGAATTATTTAAAAACAAGGTTCATCTGGGCAGTTGAGTTTAAGCAACAACAAAAAAAAGCCATCAAATGAACTAATATGTAAACAAATAATAAAAAAAAAATTAAAAAAAATACAAGTTTAGCCATGAGAAACAGTGCATAGAACAAATTAAAAAAATAATAGAATTATAGATATTAGGCAACTAGAAAAAGAGTGAAATGATGGAAGCAATATCAATCAGTAGGGATGATCGAACTTTTGAAAAGTTTGGTTCAACCAGAACACCCGAATTTCCCAAAAGTTCAGTTCAGATTCCAGAACCCCATTAAAATCAATGGGACCCAAACTTCTGGAATCAAAAAACACCATTTTGAAGCCCTAAAACCCAATAAATGCCCCTAAAAAGTGCCTAGGGCTCTGGGTCATGCCCCAGGGACTATGAATCAGGCAAAAAAAAGTTCTTAAAAATTGTAGTTTTTGATATATATATATATATTATGTATACCCCTAACCCAGAATCTGCATAGTGGGGTCACCCTGACATGGCAGAGTTCGGTCACCCTGACATGGCAGCGTCAGTTCACCCTTAACTACACTACGGTCACCCTGACATGGCAGCATTAGTTCACCCTTAACTACACTATGGTCACCCTGACATGGCAGAGTTCGGTCACCCTGCCATGGCAGAGTCAGTTCACCCTAAACTACACTACGGTCACCCTGACATGGCAGAGTCAGTTCACCCTAAACTACACTACGGTCACCCTGACATGGCAGAGTCAGGTCACCCTAAACTACACTACGGTCACCCTGACCTGGCAGAGTCAGGTCACCCTAAACTACACTACGGTCACCCTGACACTTAAAGCTATCCCTACAAAAACTAGATTTTTGAATCTAACTATAGTGGTATATAGTACCCTTACTACACTGCATATCCCTTTCCTCACACTAATAATTGCAAAATGACACTGGAGCAACACAAATGCTTCCACTCTCTTCCACAGCCCCTGTATTACAGTGCTAGAGTTTTGGCGGGGCTATGTTATATACTGGGAGGCTTATGGGGGGCGTATTCACTCCTCACTGGGCTCTGGACCCCTTAGTCACTCCAATCACATTTTACTGATGTTTCTGGGCAAATCATAGGCTTTTAAAGTCCAGTTCCTGTCCCATTGCATTTTGGGCGGTTCTGGTGGCCGAATTCCGAACTTTTACCGCAGAAAGTTCGGAATTTGGCTGAATTTCGAACACCCAATGTTCGGGTCGAACCGATGGTCGACCCGAACCGTTCGATCATCCCTATCAATCAGGTCTAGGGTAACAGCAAACAGAGATGAGATGATATAAAAGGGAATAGGTAAATACTCTGGCAGATTTTTTATTGCCATCTGTGACCTATTAGGGAGATTTCTCATCTCTTCTTGTCCTGTAGACACACTAGGAAGTGAAGTGTAATTTCTCTAAAATAAGGGAAATAATCTCTTAGTTATCTCCAGAAAAAATATCCATATTGTGGATAAGATTTCTATTCTTGTCAAGTGAAAACACAAAAATTGTGAGTTTCCTCATTCTCAGTCCCAGCAATAGTGATCACAAGGTAAAATAGGGTGAATCTCCCTAGTAGAGACACAATAGTAAGAAAACAAGAAAACATGTCTAGGGTTCTAACTCCTCCCTATTTTATCCAAAACTACATAAAAAAAGTTTCAGCTTGTGATATACTTTAAAAACCCCATAAATAACGTACCTGAGAGTATCAAAAGAAGCAAAGTACTGATATCATAACTGTAATGTTCTTTTTTTTTTTTTTCAACCACCGTTAAATTATGTATTGTTCCATTTACTTCTATTGCCAAGACTTAAACACTACAATGGTAAGTATTCCACAATCTTATCTAAAACAAGTTATATGCCAGTGAAGTGAATGCCGAGTGATTAAACAATCTTTTACAGAGGGAGGTTTAGAGATTTAGTTGACATAAAGAACAAAAATCTGCTACAATCCAATCATTACAAATTGATTAACTTTATTTGCTGAAAGGGAATTGATTTACTAGGGAGTAAATGAGACATAATATGAATCATAGGAGAAATGAGTAAAATTTTAAAGCTGTGTTGTGGAAATCATTAACGATAGTCAGCCAAAGAAAATCCATATGCTGAGAATTAGGAGTCTGGTTTGCATCACAGCGACTGTCAATGGCGTTCTAACCATGCGCTAGCTATCGTTAATGCAGCTAATGTGCTTACAAATGTGCTGTGATCTAACAAGCACAGGTCAGCTCATTACACTTCTAACTTAAAATTTGTTTGTGCACTTAAAATATTAAATTGTCATAAGTGATGAATCTGTTCAGTGTCCAAAGTCAGCCGTTGAGTGTGTGTGTACCTCAGCAGTCAAAAACTGTCTAATAGGGAAGATCTATTTCTGAGTGAATTGTCGTCAGTATAAACCAGCAATGTTGAGTGATTCTGCATGTTGTGTGAGGTGTAAATGTTTGAAAGATTGATTTATTACTGCACTGGGGAAAGGTGAAGTAAATTTGAAGGACAAACATAAGGGGTTTTGAAACTGTTCTATGTTACAGTTATAACCATGAATAACTTGGATGTTGAGTTTTGAAAAGCGTATCTAACTACAGCAAATCTGTATGTGTCTAGGGCAAAGAAACAGCTGGTAGAAATCTGTCTGTATTACTATAGAGAGATAGCTAAATATTCTGTGTGGGCAGGATGACTAGAAATTGTGTAGTGGATGAAAATGCATGTGGATTTTCCCTTACCATTACTGGATATTGAGCTTCACTTTGCCAGAAAAGATTAATGGGTGAAATTCCCGCAGCTTGATAATTGGAAGAAACAGTAACAACAGTCTCGTGAAAGGATGCCGGGAGAGTGTGACCGCCATGACAATTAGTGACATTGTAATATACTGTATATCCATCCCAGTTTATAATTTACACTAACACATAATTGACTGACCGCTATAAAAAAACTGATATTTTTCTTTATATCTATGTTTATCTTTTACATATGTTTGTACAGTCGCCCCACAGTTACGGGTCCCATGTACAATTGTTGTATATAGGTTGTACTGTGATAACTTTCCACTCTAGTAATCAGGCAGCTTTACATATATATATATATATATAGATATATATATATATGTATATATATATATATATATATATATATGTGTGTGTGTGTGTGTGTATATATATATATATATATATATAGAATATTGAGACTATTATATAAATTTGGCCCAATATTAAAAGACAAATCGCGTTCCTCACATACAGTGCTTTTCAGCAGCTCTCTTTTAGAGCTTGATTCTTATTGGTTTACGTAATTGTTTATTGTTTTAGGTAATTTTTGCGCAGACTTTCCAGATTATTTGTAGTTTTATAGAAATGTATTTATTACAATTATGTAAAAACATATCACAAGTCGTGCATATCAAAATGACATATAAAATAACAATCATCACCACCCCAAAGACATCATTGTTCTTAACAATCATCACCACCCCAAAGACATCATTGTCTTTAGCCAATAAAAAATCTAAGTAAAAAAGTAATTACAAAATGTCACCTGTGGCCACTTATAGGGGGACTGTACAGGATGTGAAACCTTCGCTATATCTGTCAGTCCACCTTATGTTCTCCATAATAGGAAAGAGTGGAGATCAGTGCCTCTGATATGGTGCCGTAGGTGCCTACATCTAATTGATCTATGTTAGGGATCAATTCACTTGTAAATGCACTGGTATTGACCATGAAGCATAATCAGCCCCCCCCCCCCATCTATTGTGGGGGGGTGATGGTTGTTATTTTATATGTCATTTTGATATGCAAAACTTGTGATATGTTTTTACGTAATTGGAATAAATACATTTATATAATAGTCTGGATATATGCCGTATTAGTCCCAAAAAGTAACCACTTTTGAAGATAAGGTTTCTTTTTCCTTTCTTCTGATTTTCTGTATGCTGTAGTTTGGGTTACATGGGACTACACCCAATATGTGTTTGGTAACCAGGCATTTACAATTGCTCCAATATACAGCCATCTAAACTTTATGTCATATAGGCTATAGATGTTAAATTTTTGTGCTGCTTTAAGATTCTGTTAGTTTCTCACTATTTGGAGTTCTTGTTCATGTTTAACCACTTGCCACCCACCCACCGTCAAATGACGGCTAAGCGGTGACAACCCCCAAAACAACCGCTCTCATGGGGGCGTTCCTAGGACACAGTGCGATCCCGATCTTAGTAAAGAGCCAATTGCGTAAATGCAGACGTGCCGTTTTTTGGCGCTCCTCATCTCACACTGTCAGAGTGTGTGGGGAGGAGAGCTGATCAGCGGCTCCTCCTCGAAGGGGAGTACAAGACAAGTAATCAGGGCACTGATGGCCAGTGCCCTGATTACAATACAGTACAATAAATGCACATCAATGACAGCAAAAGTGGCACATCACTGACCCCAATCACTGCCAATCAGTGCCCATTAATGATGCTAGTCATTGCCTGCTCATCTTTGCTTCCCATCAGTGCTGCCCATCAGTGCCCACCAGTGCTGCCCATCAGTACCCACCAGTGCTGCCCATCAGTGTCCATCAGTGCCGCCAGTCAGTGCCAATCAGTGCTGTTAGTCAGTGACACCTGACAGTGCCCATCAGTGCTGCCTATCAGTGCCCATCAGTGCTGCATATCAGTGTCCATCAGTGCTGCATATTACTGCTCATCAGTGCTGCATATCAGTGCCAGCTATCAGTGCCCATCAGTGTGGCATATTTGTGCCACCTCTTCAGTGCCACCTCATTAGTGCCCATCAGTGCCGCCAGTCAGTGCCAATCAGTGCTGTTAGTCAGTGACACCTGACAGTGCCCATCAGTGCTGCCTATCAGTGCCCATCAGTGCTGCATATCAGGGTCCATCAGTGCTGCATATTACTGCTCATCAGTGCTGCATATCAGTGCCAGCTATCAGTGCCCATCAGTGTGGCATATTTGTGCCACCTCATCAGTGCCACCTCATTAGTGCCCATCAGTGCAGCCCATTAGTGCCCATCAGTCTGCCTCATCAGCACACATCAGTGAAGGAGAAAAATTACTTATTTACAAAATTTACTGAATGACAGAAACTAAGAAACATTTTTTCTTTCCAAAATGTTCTATTTTCTTTTTTTTTTTGTAAAAAATAAAACAAAAAAACAAGATGTGATTAAATACCACCAAAAAAAAAGCTTTATTTGTGTGGAAAAAAAATCATAAAAAATTTTCATTTGGGTACAGCATTGCATGACCGCACAATTGTCATTCAAAGTGTGACTGTGCTGAAAGCTGAAAATTGGCCTGGGCAGGAAGGGGGTGAAAGTGCCCAGTATTGAAATGGTTAATGTATGTTCTCTTTTTAACTCCTTTTGTAAATGTGTCACAGATATAGGTAAAATCCATATTTTAATAACACCTTATGATAGTTAACCTTTGTAAATACAGTAGGCCTAAAATAACATCACAGATGATGTTTTTCTTACAGTATTCCAAAATATATGCAGTATAAGTCATCATTACTTTTTTCAATCTAAAAAATAGCTTCTACTATTTAATAATGTTAAAATCCCATAGAAAGGTGACATTTTAAAGACACATAGAGCAACTTCATCAAGGAAAATGAGGATAAGAAATACAAGACAACAGAACAAAAGCATTCACACACAAAGCAGTGGCAATTTAAGTACAACCCAAGATTTACTATAGGCAAATAGGCAGTTCTTTGCAAGTCACATTGTGCTTTGCAAGGGGATTTGCCCCAGAGCTTAGTGAATGAAGTTAGGTTTAAGTTTGCATACCATATCCAATCATGTGCAAGAAATGTATGATTGGATGATGAAAGTCTGCAGACCTTCAGTTTATTTACTAATCCCTGAGGAAAATACCCTTGCAAAGTGCAACTACTCTATAAAGGTAAAAAGTCTATTTGACTTTAGTAAATCAACACCTAGATCTTCAGAGAACCCTGGCAAAGTACAAAAACATGAATAGTGAGGTGCAGTATATTACAAAGTTTAGTATGGTACCACTACAGGATTTTTTTTAATTTAACATAAATACATATATATTATTCATATCTTACATAGGACTAAAAAGGATACACACATGTTCTTTTTTTTCTATTTTTTTTCTTTTAAAAGAAAATGTAGCAGTAAATCACATATATTATGTGAAATCACATTTGAGCAACACAGGAATGCTGGCCTGTTGCAGACTATTCAAGTCTTAGCACTGTCATGAGCACATAATGAATTCTCTGCTGTTACAAGTGATAAAGTCAATTTAGACATTCATAGCAACAAAACCCATGATAAACTCAATCTTTTTTATATTCTATGCAATGGACTACCTAAGCTGTAAGTGAGCCGCACCAAAACCAGTGTAAATGAAAACAGTTCCAAGATTATGATGATTTATTCTTAGTAAACTGTTTTGTCTTCATTTGTGCTGAACAGAAACTATTTATGTATGTAACATATTGTTGTAATCTACATTTGCATCATTTAATACTGTAAATATACTCCTTAGAGAGACATCCTAGAAAGCACACACATAAGGTCTGGAAATATTTATATTGCTATACATTATAATTAATCACTAACAAATAAGTTGTGTGGCTGCTGGGAATTGTTAGATCCATTATGCTCAAGTTAGTAGCCTGTCTTTCTTAAACTTTGATATATAACGCGAAACATGGGAAACATAAACAGGAACAATAATGCACATCGAATGCACAAGTTTAAAGTGATCTAACCCCAATATATAGCACTTGCATTGATATAACAGCTCTTTATATGACTCGCACTATTAGTCTGTCCTGTTGTTATCATTTTTTTGCTCTTTTTATTGATATATATAAGAATAAATAATGCAGGGGGTAATAGAAGGCTGTCACCTTATGTTTAACACTTAGGGCTGAATAGAAGTTAGAGTTGAGCCGAACTGCCCTGGGTTCAATTCAAATGATTTTTTTAGCAAACTTAAAAGCAATTTGGATGCTAAACCCTAATTCCATTAAAATCAATAGGAGTGAAATTCATGAAATTGAAAATGGCCATTTTCTGGGCTAATAGGCAAGGGAGTATTATAACAAAAATTATGGAGGGTGGGGAGGCACCACCCTGAGGAATATGTACCAATTCAAAAAGCCAAGAGCAGTGATTTTTTTTTAAATGCTTACAGTAAAAATGCCAAATTCATTTAAATACCATGCCGCAGGATGCCCTAATCTTGCCTGTAAAGGAGCATATCTCTGTGATATACAAAAAGTGTTGCAGCAGTTCTGATATTTACAAAGGAAATAAGTGTTTAAAATTACTCCTGCTAATTCTAAACTCACATGCAAAAAGAAAACCTCCAGGACGCCGGGGCATGTCCCTTCATAAAATTCACACTTCCACATTACCTCCCACACCCTTCTGCTTCTCCTAACCTCTGGAGATATATCCCCAAACCCTGGGCCCCCATCATTTAAATGTGCCCAACGCTCCCATAACCCACACCCTCTTGCAGCAACCACAATCCGCACAATTCATTTTCCATTCCTCTTCTTCCCAAGACTAGACTCCCCTTCTCTTGCTTGTGCCCATTGGAATACCTGCTCTGTCTGTAACAAACGTATCTCTCTCCACAACCTTTTTATCACCAAATAATTTAATCTATTGCCATTACTGAAATCTGGCTTCCATAGGCTTCTCCTGCTTCCCTCTCCCATGGTGGCCTTCTCTGGACTCACTCCCCCAGACACAGTGAATGGAAGGGAGGTGGAGTGGGAATGCTTCCATCTCCACATATAACCTTTTAGGTACTTCACCCACCTCCCTCTCTGTCTCTCGCATCATTTGAGACACATTACATTAATCTTTTCTCTCCAGTTCCTCTAAGAATAGCTGTGATCTACAGCCCCCTAGACTAGTATCAACCTTTCCTGATGACTTCTCTGCCTGGCTGCCCTACTTTCTCTCTTCTGAAATCCCCACAATAATTTCCAGTGACTTCAACATCCCTGTTAAAACAAACACTCCTGCTACTTCTAAACTTCTCAGTCTAACCTCCTCTTTTACCCTGAAGCAATGGATACATGGTTATACTCACTCTGATGGCAACACCCTTGACCTTGTTTTCTCCTACCTTTGCACTTCGTGCAACCTCTCCAACAATCCTTTTCCTATCTCTGATCACTACCTTATTAGTTTTGCTCTCTCCCTGTCTTCCACCTTGTCTCCCTCCTACGGCCTAACAATTACCTGTAGAAACCTTTGTCACCTTAACAGTTCTTTTCCCTACTCTGCTACTGACCACCTGCTACTGACCACCAGATGATAAAATCTCACCCCTGTCCTGCCCCAACCTTCTGTCTACAACACTTCATTGCCATCTTCCCTAGACACATACACATAGAATCAGGCCCCAACCCTATAACCTTGGCAAACAGATGACACCAGAAGTTTGAAAAAAATGTAGTAGCACTTGAGTGTGAAAAAGATTTCAACCAATATAAATCTTCCCCCCAAAAATACAATTCCTGCCTTATCATCCCATTACTGTCAACTCTTCTCTACATTCTCTACATTCAACTCTCTGCTTTGTCCTTCACTGCCTCCACCCACTAACACACTCACTGCCCAGGAAATTGTCCATCACTTCAAAAATAAGATTGATACAATTCATGAGGCAAACTCCGCTGTACAGATTCCTTCCCTACTTAACACTCTATGTCCATGGGTACAATCTTTACTTCCCTTATTCAACCCTGCTACTATAGATGAGGTTGATCATTTTTTTTCTTAAACTCACAAACGTTCTAATAATGGCTAAAACCAATTGACACTATTCTGTACTCCTTCTTCTGGACCTCTCTGCTGTCTTTTAAACAATTGACCACTCTGTCCTCCTCAAAAAACTCCAAGTCTTTGATTTCTATGACTGTACTCTTCGCTGGTTCTCATCCTACTTATCCAACTGCACCTTAAGCATTACTTACAATTTGTTAGGTCACCTGTGGCCAGGTGACGACTGCACCCTGTTGGAGGCAGGGGTGCAGCGCAGGGTAGTGAACCCGATAGCAGACTGTTGCGGATGGACCGGGACGTGAGCCCAAGATTCCCCAGGGCGCGGAGTCTAAGACCCAGCAGGTGTTCACCAGAGCCTCTAGTGGTGAGGATGGACTTGGCTGCAGCTGGGCCCAGGTCGCGGCCCCTGGGGTCCCCC
This sequence comes from Pelophylax lessonae, assembly GCF_965119305.1. Lineage (NCBI taxonomy): Eukaryota > Metazoa > Chordata > Amphibia > Anura > Ranidae > Pelophylax > Pelophylax lessonae. The sequence goes on from NC_138772.1 coordinate 331,832,445, forward strand.
GGGTCACGCTCCGTAGGGAGAGAAGGGAAGCAGCCACTCAGGACACACAAAATGGTGATGGGTAAGCCGAGGTCGGGTAACAGGCAGACAAGGGTAACCAAGGGACAGGCCAAAGGTCAGGGTAACAGGCAAACAAGAATAGTCAGAGACAAGCCAAAGTTGGTACACAGAAAAGTAGATCAAGCACACGGCAAACAGGAAACAGGAAACAGATACTGTTGAACAGCAAAGCAGACCTGCAGTGCACTGGTTAATATAGACTTCCTGTGATGACCTAGGCGGGGCAGGAACAGGAAGTAGAGGTGATAAAAAGGAACCAGAAATGCAGTCTGACCTCTAATACAGACATGAAGGGACAGGTAAGCTTGCCCACCTTATTGCAAGTCCATGACACAATTCTACTTCCTCCTCCCCTCTTCTTTTCTCTGTGTGGGTCCCCTACGGGTCTGTTCTTGGGCCTCTCCTATTCTCGATAAACACCTTCTTCCTGGGTCAGTTGATAGCCTTCCATGGATTCCAATACCATTTCAAAACTGATGACATCCAAATATATCTCTTTACCCCTCAGCTCACTCCTTCAGTCTCCTCAAACATCATCAAACATCACTCATTTACTAAAAGACATATCAGCTTGGATGTCACACCACTTTTTCAGATTTAATCTATCCAAAACTGAGCTCATAATATTCCCCCCACCCCCCAAATGCCTCTTCCCCTGACTCTTCAGTCAAGATTGATTACCCCATCCCCGCATGCAATCCTGGACTCTGAACTATCCTTTCGGCCCCACATCCAATCCCTGTCCCTGTTTAAGAGGACACAGATCCCTCAAAGAGCCTGCTATGTGTTTTGGTGGACCTTTGAAAGGGTCTGTGTGCTTTTTTTTTTCTTTTTAAAGAAGCTGCCAATAAAATGTCATTTGCCATTAACTTAAACTGTATCACTTTTTTTCTTTGCAAATGCCACTTTTGCTGTAGCACATCCTGCAGCAAGTATGAAAAAAAAATGCATAAAGTCTATGCCCTAAAATATATATAAAAATAAAAATAAAATAGAAGTAGCAGTGGTTACAATAATGTGGAATAAATCAAATTTAATTTAAGAAATAATATCCAATATTTTCTAGCCCCATCATCATCATTGCTACAAAGGTGGACAACACTGTACTAGGAGGTAGGCCAAACATGAAATAGCCTAACTAGATGCAGAAGTAACATGCTCAAAGTTGAAATCTAAAGGCATAACCATCCATATTTGTCTGTGTCCTGTGCCAAAATTTGAAATTGAGTTACAGTATCCTCAATCTCATTAAACCTACCTTGGAAAATAACTGACCTTTATCCAATACTAAGTTCAAAGCATTTAAAAACCAGTTGAGATGCTGACGACCTGAGAGCATTTTAAGGAGAGACAACTGATGGCATAAACAACATCTTTATTTTTAGATTGAAATAAAATCCTACAATTACATAGTCATCTCAAATTCTAAGGCCACCAGCACTGGAAATAGCTAAAGTAAAGCATGTTTTTAGTCATTCTCCTATGGCAGTGTGTTTCTATTGCTGTTTAAGTGATGTTTGCAGCATAAATATATAAAGAATAACATTTTAAGACCATGTATTGCTTTTAGATGCCCAATTAATATGCCAACTAATCTGTTGGACTGTCATGAAGTTCAGAACAGGAAATTATGTGGGCAGGAAGTAGGGGTAGGGAAATGGACTCAAACAACCATGTGCTCATGTCATAGTCAGATTCTCACATCTAATTTTGAAACAATATAAAGATCCTTACCAAAATAAAAGTCCTGTCAAGAGAAAATCCAAAATTGCTTGGTAGAAACAGTCATATAAACACAAATCTGGGTGCTCCAAGGGAAAGGAAGGATCACTATAGTCACCCAATCACACTACCTCCTACCATCAAATGAAGGTCAAATATGCAGTATTATACCACTCCTGGAAAGGTCTCCCATGGGGATGATTCTCCACCCTTCACTTAGGCACACTCCTAATTCCCCCGATAGGTCCCTCAGGGACTCCCCAATGGTATAAGGAAAAAAAGAATACTTCTCATAGTGTATTATATTGACAACATAATTTGCTGACAAAACAGGTAGGTAGGAGTTAGAGACTTGTGATGTCATCGCATAATGGGACATAACGGCCATCTTGCTGGTTGGTAACACTGGTGTGATATACAGACATACAGTTTTTTTCGATACCTAAGTGAGTGTATTATATTTTAAACAATAAATTAGGTTTAAAATACTATACTATGAGAAGTATTCTTTACTCTACCTTATAACACTCATTATGTATTTGTAGATTCATATTGTTATCCAGCAATAGTGTGCTAGTAGCTATTACTCAACTATTATTCATTGAAATGTATGTGTATTTACCTAGGGCAGCAGATTATGTTTATTTTATTAAATACCTGAAATCTGCCTGACCTATGCCCATGACACTCATTGTCATGGTGGTAAAAGCCGTATAAGTCCATTCAGAGTCAAATATTCATGGCCTCTTTGTCCAGTGGCCACTGTAGTTTCATCCGTCACTCTGAATAGCTGCTGATGTCATATCCAATCTACCAAGAAGTGACTCAGCAGGACCCAGGAAGTATAAGGTATGAAAAAAGATCAGGAAGATGAGAAGATATGTCAGCTGTCATTGACCCGGAAGTGGAAAATCAGTCAATGTGTCAGTTTCTGGTCAACCACCGAAGAAAAAGGACAGCCACACAACTCTTTCCAACTCTTGGATACCAAGCCTCACCATCCACCCTGCACATTACAGTAGAAGATGAAAAAGAGACTACTAGTAACTGCAACCGCAGATGAGCATGACAATTTTAGACAATGGTCTGTGTGCTTCATTTTATCTGTGTTCTGAGAGATTAAAAGAGAACCATCAGAAATCTATGAGGAGCCATTGGTTAATTGCCAGTTGAGTAAGAATTTCTCTCTGCAGGTGTCCCTGCAAGACACACCTTTTACTTTGCCTCATTCTCATGGGTGAGGGAGGGGCGATGCAGTTGTTTTCTTGTGAACCCCATTGTTCATTATATGCTCCTAACCTGCCATGCTATCTCAAAAGAACCACACTACCTAGAAAAAAGATACATCCCCTTCTCCCTCATTCACAAACACAGCACTTTGACTAAAGCACAAACAAGAAAGCACCTACAAATAGTGCACTTGACCAACTACATGCAATTCTGCATTTCTGATCCAATATTCTCCTTCCCAGTCTGACTAGTACTGGAATCCCCGCTATGTCTGTATCAAGATCACCTCTCTTTGTGACCCTATTTTCTTCAACTCTTCTTACCTACTTTGCATTTACTGAAACCTGGATCAGGAATCTGACTCTGCCTCTCCAGCTGTTCACTGCCATGGTGGCCTCCACTGGACTTATGCACCCAGACCCAGTGTATAAAAAAGAGGTGGAGTTGCAATCCTTCTATCCCCACAAAACAATTTTCAAGTTCTTCATTTACCTCTCTCTCTATCCCTCTCTTGTTTTAAGTCTCGCTGTATTCGTCTTTTTTCTCTAGTTTCTTCTAGATTGCTGTTATATATCATCCTGCTGGACTGGCGCCATGCTACTTTGATGACTTCTCTGCTTAGTTGCCTTTCTTCCATCCTCTAAAATACCTACTACTATTTCTGGTGACTTCAACATCCCTGTTAATGCTGACACCCCAACAATCTCAACTTCTCAAACTTACTTCATCTTTTAGCTAATACAATAGATACATACTCCTACTAACTCATTCGACCTCAAATTCTCCTGCCTTTACACTCTTTACAACATCTCCAACACCCGTTTTCAACTTTCTGAACTCAACCTTGTCAGTTTCACCCTGTCTTCAAACTCCTATTCCTTCAATCAGCAAACAAGTACCTGTAGAAACCTTCACCACGTAAACCCTTCTCTTCTCTATTCAGCTACTGGCGACTTCTACAATTAGATCTCACTCCTGTCCTGCCCTAACCTGGCCATTTCTGTCTATTAACAGCTTACTTTTTTCCACTTTGGACACGCTTTCTCCCCTCATCATACACAACATTTTGCCCTAACCACTACAGCCCTGACAAGCAACTTGCATAAGAAGTTTCAAAAGACCTAGACATGCTCTTGAGTCAGTGTGGTTTAAAACTAGGTTCCTACTTTACCCTGTGCAAAGCTTCCCTCCTAAATTATAATTCTTCCCTCCTTGATGCCAAACAGACCTACTCCATCATTCTTATTATTACCCTCTCATCCAGTCCTCATTAGGGATGATCAAACTCTTGAAAAGTTTGGTTCGACCAGAACACCCGAATTTCCCAAAAGTTCGGTTCGGATTACAGAACCCCATTGAAATCAACGGGACCCAAACTTCTGGAATCAAAAACACAATTTTGAAGCCCTAAAACCAAATAAATGCACCTAAAAAGTGCCTAGGGTTCTGGGCCATGCCCCAGGGTCTATGAATCAGGCAAAAAAAAATTTGTCGTTTTTGATAGAGAGCCAATTATTGAAAAAATTATTGAAAAAAAAAATGAGATTTTTTTGGATTTAGTGTCTCTGGGGTCTAAAAATTGTACCTGTGAAGTTCCAGCTCTGTAGCATGTCCAGAACCAGAAAAAAACAGAGTATTTTTCTTAGAATTTTAGTAGCGCAGGGATGGTGTTACCCTCCTTTCACACCTGGGCGTTTTTGTTTAAGCCGTTCTTCAGGCGTTTTTTGGGCGTTTTTTTTTTTTACTTCTGTATAGGGGTATATATATATATATATATATATATATATATATGTGTGTATATATATATATATATATATATATATATGTATGTATATATATATATATATACCCCTAACCCAGAAGCTGCATAGTGGGGTCACCCTGACATGGCAGAGTTCGGTCACCCTGACATGGCAGAGTCAGTTCACCCTAAACTATACTACGGTCACCCTGACCTGCCAGAGTCAGTTCACCCTAAACCACACTACGGTTACCCTGACATGGCAGAGTTCAGTCACCCTGACATGGCAGAGTCAGTTCACCCTAAACTACACTACGGTCACCCTAACATGGCAGAGTCAGTTCACCCTAAACTACACTACGGTCACCCTGACATGGCAGAGTCAGTTCACCCTAAACTACACTACGGTCACCCTGACATGGCAGAGTCAGTTCACCCTAAACTACACTAAGGTCACCCTGACATGGCAGAGTGAGGTCACCCTAAACTACACTCTGGTCACCCTGACATGGCAGAATCAGTTCGGAATTTCGGAAAAAGTTCGGAATTCAGCCGAATTTCGAACACCCAATGTTCGGGTCGAACCGATGGTCGACCCGAA